>NC_141905.1:7632000-8340000 GCF_057802395.1 Ceratotherium simum simum | reverse complement strand
GAGTCCCTCCAGACCCCTGGAGAGTGAATCTGCGTGGCCCAGCTTGGGCCGGGCGTCCGCCTCTGGTCCTGGGTTTGGATAAACCAGGATCTATCTCCTAACCCAGCAGGAAGGACATTTTAGAGAAGGGGGCTGCCCCCTGCCTGGACTTTTAAGCCAGCTCTTTTTGAGAGGCGGAGAAGACATCCTGGTGCAGATCAGCGTCGTTTGGGTACCCTAGGAGCGTCAGTGTCTCCTCTTGGCACTCTCTCGGATGGGTCGCAGGAGGCTAGGCCTCAGGGTTGAGCCTTCTCTGGCTGCTGCTGTCTGCCATCTGCTCTCAGGCCTCTGAGCTGGGAGGATGGCCCCTGCTGGGCAAAACTGCTTCTTCTCCGAGCCTGGCTGTGTGCAGGAGATGGGCCATTGCTCTTGAGTGTTCTTCCTTAGGACGTGGGCACTGCCCTGTCCCGCCTACCTCTGGTTCCCCCGACTCTGCTGGGTGTGTCCGGGCTCCGGTGCTGGGGCAGGCACCTGGGTACGCTGTCGGACAGTGCTGGCGCAGCAGCTGTGGAGCCCCGGCCTGGATCAGCTGGGTGCCCCAGATGTCACAGCAACCTCTATCCTGAGATGCCTGTGCTGCTGGCGGGGGGAGGAGGTTTGCCAGCTGTGGAAGGGCTGCAAAGCCCTGCCTGGGGCACGCGAGTAGGAGGGCACTCATGCAGCATGAGGAAAGGGTCCAGAGATCATGGGAGGTGTAGGATGAATGGCCCGAGCTGGGGCCCCGCCAGGTCAAGGGCTGCCTGGGCTCTGCCAATGGGGCAGGCGCTCCGAGGGGGCAAGACTGCAGCCTCCGGAGGCCTCCTGCCTCCACTCGCCAGAGAGGAGGAGCCCTTGCCCTCACCCTAGCCCTGGAGGCCTTGCTTTGAGGCTGAGTTCCCCATGTGTGGTAACACCCCAACAGGATCACAGCAGTGTGAGGTGGGCGGAGCACCGCAGGTCTGAGGTCAACCCCTTCTCTGACACTGGTAGCTTTGTGACCTTGGGCAAGCTGCTTAACCTCTCTGTGCCTCATTTCTCTATCTGTATAGTGGAAATAATACTCCTAAGTTTGACTTCATAGGGTTGCTGTGAGAGCAAGGAAGACTATGATGCCTCTGAAGGCAGTTTGAGAACAGATCTCAGGAGAGCAAGGTCATTGGTAGCACATTGAAACCATGCTGTCTGAAGCTGCATCCTGCTGTAGCAACTCGGGCCTGGCAAAATGCTGCCTAAGGGCAGAGAGGAGGCGAGTGGCTGGGAAGTGAATCGTGTGGACCCTCCCCTGGGCTTTCCAGGCCTCGAGGCCCCTCCCCTTCCCAAGGTCTGGATGGGGCAGGAGAGGGGCTAAGTGATTGTGTAATGGCCACATCTGTCAGCGCTGGCCAAATGGTTGTTCCAGGAGTCAGCGAGCTAATGGCCCGACAGCCGGAGAGAGCTTCTCCTAAGTGGAGTACTCTATCTACCGGGAACAGAAGAGCAGCGTGGCCCCAGGCTGAGGGACTCAGAGAACAGCTGCTCTGCCCGCAGCCTCAAATTAGCACCCTCTTCCCATTGGCTTGCCTTGCACCTGCTCCCAGGGGCCAGCCTGCAGGCAGCAGGCCAGGTGGCCGGTAGGGAGGCACAGGAGTCCAGCTGGGGGTGTCACCAGACCTGGCCTTCAAACCAGGACCTGTCCCACTCGCTGGCTGTAGGACCTTGGCAAGTCCCTTGCCCTCCTCGAGCCTCAGTTTCCTCATCTACAAAGTGGAGGCAATGAGGATCAGGTGGGATGAGACGACGCGGGCACTGTGTCTGGCACACGGGTGTTACGGCCGCAGAGGAGGGCCAGGAGCTCTCCCAGGTGATGAGAAGACTGACGAGGGAGGAAGAGCCCTATGGGCTGAGGAGAAGCCCCTGTGGGTGGAAGGGATGCTGGGGCGCCGGGCGTGCTGTGCAGGCAGGCCGTGTTTCCACCCCAGGAGCACCCGGGAAGGGTGAGAGGTTGAACTGCACCCGACACCTGATAAAGTGGGGTCTGTCTCCAGACAGCTATGAAATATCACACATTCTCTGAATATTAGATACGTCTTTTTTAAAAAGTCTTTTTATTTTGAAATAATTTTAGATTCACATGCAAGTTGCAAAAATAGTACAGAGTTCTTGTGTACCAGTCACTCAGTTTCTCCCAAAGATAACGTTGATGTAGCCCTGGTACGGTGACCAAGACCAGGAAACTGACTTTGGTGCAACACTATCACCTGAACTACGGACCTTATTTGGATTTCACCAGTTTTTATATGAGCTGATTTTTTTGGGGGGGATATGGAAATCTCATCTCATGTATATTTTTGTGTAATGGTACCACAATCAGGGGTCTGTCAGATAACGTACAGTGATATGTATGAGACAGAGGAAATTTATTGTTATTTATTTGTTTTTTATTGTGGTTAAATACATATAAAGTTTATCATCTTAACCATTTTTAAGTGTACAGTTCAGTAGTATTAAATATATTCATATATCTTTAACATATACTTGTGCAAACAATCTCCAGAAGTTTTTCATTTTGCACAACTGAAACTCTGTACCTATTAAACAACTACTCCCAATTTCTCTCTCCCCCTAGCCCCTGGCAACCATCATTCTACTTTCTGTGTGTATGAATTTGACTACTCTAGGGACCCATATAAGTGGAGTCATGCAATAATTATCCTTCTGTGACTGGCTTATTTCACTTAGCATGATGTCCTCCGTGTTCAGCCATGTTGTATCATGTGTCAGAATTTCTTTCCTTTTTAAGGCTAAATAATATTCCATTGCATGTATGTATCACATTTTGTTTGTCCACTCACCTGTTAGTGGACACTTGAGTAGCTTCCGCTTTTTGGCTGTTGTGAATAGTGCTACTATGAACATGGATGTTCAAATATCTCTTTGAGACCCTGCTTTCAATTCTTTTGGATATATACCCAGAAGTAGGATTGTTGGATCAATGGTAGTTCTAGCTTTAATTTTTTGAGGAGCCACCATATCGTTTTCCATAGTGGCTATACCGTTTTACATTCCCACCAAAAGCGTGCAGGTGTTCCAATTTCTCCACATCCTTGCCAACACTTGTCATTTTGTTTAATTGATAGTGGCCATCCTAAGGGGTGTGATGTGATATCTCATTGTGGTTTTGATTTGCATTTCCCTGATGATCAGTGATGCTGATCATCTTTTTATATTCTTGTTGGAAGAAATTCTCTTTAATGTGAAATAATAAGCCTTGTTGATGGGGATTCTGGAAAGGACTGAGTAGGAGAAAGTGAAGTTGACTTTGGTGATGTCTTATTAACTTTTTGGGGTAATTTGTCAAGAGGAGATGGAATGCCAGCCTGTTTGTCTTGGCCAAGGAATGTGAGTATAACATATGGATGCATGAATTTTCTCTGCATTTGGGTCCTTATATGACAACCTACAATCATAAGAAAAGATAAGGAAAAAAAAGAAGTGCGGTAAATTATATCTTCTCTCCATTGCTGACCTTCCCTCTTCTGGTTTCTTTCTCTAGAGGTGCCCACTGCTACCTGGTTCTGTGTCTCTGTCCAGAGATGTGCATATGTACATATCCCTCTGTTCACATGAATAGGCACATATCACACACACTGTTTGGTCTTTGCTTTTTTTTCTCTTAAATACATATTTTGGGGAGGGTTCCATATTAGTGTGTAAAGTTCTGCTTCTGGAATGTTCTTCTGAAGCTAATTCTCAATCCACATGTCTGCATTTCCTCCGTCCATGCGCTTAGCCTCTAGAAGCTTGCCTCCTCCGTGTCTCCTCCCAGCGTTTGGCCAATGCTCTTCAACTTGTTTTTTGCTTACACAGATGAACACCCAGTGCCCAGATTGGTCCAATGAGCATCAGAGTGAAAGCAGAGGTTTGTGGTAGCAGCATGACTAATGATTTTAATGATTTTGGTCTTTTCCTGCTTTAATTCTAGTAAGTAGCTTGATTTTTCCCTTTACACTTTTTTTTAAAAAACATGGCGAGCATCAGTATAGTCTAGCATAACACAAACACCACTGTATAGATAAATATGTTGATTCTAAATGGTTGACTATTTAGCTTAAAATGTCCATTCATCAGCTGATGTTCCAAAGTCTTAACTTTGGCATGAGAAAGTTGATGTAGTGGTTGCAGTATAACATATGGAAATTCTGCTTGTGGGAAAGTTGATGTATTCATGTCGAGAGTTAATGTTGTCCCAAGTGAGAAGAGCAAAGCCGGGGAGCCCTGGGGTGGAGAGAGAGGAGTGGAAGACATGGGCTGAGGGCAGACGGGGGACCTTGTGAATCTTGTAGGTAATACAGAAAAGTATTGGAATGTGCAGGGTTGTCAGGTTGACTTTTCTTTTTTTATAAAAATAATAGTCAGTTATGGGTACTATCTATAATGTGCCAGGCATTCTACCAGATGCTTCTCACATATTGTTTCCGGTGCTCACACACATTTACAAGGTTAGTATTGTTTTTCCCACTTTACATCTGAAAGAAGTGAGGTTCAGAAGGTTTAAGTGACTTGTCCAGAGTCAAACAGCTAGTGATGGGCGGAGCCAGAGTTTTCGCTTGGGGTCATCTGACGCCAAGGCCCCGGCCCTTCCTTTGCCGCACTTCCTTTCCTGCTGTTCCTGTCTCAGAGTTGAGGCGTGTTCTTTGGGGAACACCAAACTGTTATGAGCCCTCCTGCCTTGCTGGAGGGAGAAGAGGGTCCTGATGTCTGCAGTGCTGGTCAGCAGATTGGATGGTGTACCGTCTCGAGGCTTCTAAGCAGAGGCGGGCCCTCAGCCCTGGCCACACTGAGACAGACGGCTTGATTCCCTGTCTGCTGACATGGGGAGCCAGGCACCCCACTTTTCATCCCTTGAAGGCCACTGCAGGGATCATGCCCGTCCCTGGGAGAAGACTGGGTGGCCCAAGCCTGGAGCTGGAGCAGAGCCTCCTGGAGTGTGGGCTGCACTGCGCACTGACCTCAGCCTGTTGAGGCAGCTGGACACCTCTGCACAGCCATCAGATACGCCTGGGCGGCTCAGCCCATGGTCACTGGGGCCTTCCTGCTCTTCTGTCCAGTTATTACTCCTGCCCTGGCTCCACCAGCCCCCTGCTCTTGGCTGATTCCACCCCATCCCTGTCAGTCAGGGTCCAGCAGCATCCTCCCCCAGGTGATGGAGGAGAGGGACTTAAGAGAGGGACTGTTTTTAAGCATGTAAGTGGGGTAAAAGGAAGCCAACAAGAGGCGGTGAAGCAGCCAGAGGTTGGCGACAGTGGAGAGCCATTCCCACCCCTGGACCTGATGTGAGGGCACTGGAACCAGTGGGCCCTGTCGCTTGGAGAGGGCTGCTGGACAGGAGCATTGGTTTTTGGGAGAGGAATCCAGCCCCTGCCAGCCTGCAGTCTCCCAGAGAGAGAGCCAGGAGAATAAACATTCCTGCCCCACCTTCCTCCGGCTCCTGGTTCCCGGCCGGTTCTCCAGCGTCTGAATGGAAGCCAGAGGACAAGCCAGCTTGTCACTGCAGCAGAGTGGGCTGGAGGATGTGGAGAGGGCCGCTGGGGGCCAACTGGAAACCAGGCTGCACACCATCCCTGTGGTGCCTCTGGGATGTGGGTCTGATTGTCTCCCAGGCTGTCCGGGCTGGTCCTCCTGCTGCTCCAACATGGTGAGGAAAACTTGACGCTAGGCAGTCCTCCCCCAGCCTCCTTAGAGGTGCATAGGTCAGTTATGAAATGGACAGGATGTGGAGGAGAGGGTGAGAGTTCAGGGAAGTCCTGAGCAGAGTTACAAGGGCTTTGGGACACCTCCGTCCTGTCTTTGGGGTCCACTGAGGCTGTCTACCACCCCCGCTCTGTTAGTTTCTGGAGCTCCAGGTCTGCTCCGCCCTTCCCTCACAGGTTAAGTGGTCATCAATTACTCGCGGAAGGAAATGGTACACCCACTCGCTCGCTTTCATTAACGTCCATATCTCTTTTTCTAGATGTCTGTTCAGAGCTGGCTCCCCAATGACAGTACTGGGCCAAAGGCCGTGTTCCTTCTGAGCCCTTTCCTCCCAGGAACCAGGCAGAGCCACAGCTGCTCTGGGATGAGCCCCGGGTGGGGCAGTGAGGTGGAGCCCTGAGGGCAGAAGGGGACCGCAATTGCCATCCAAGGTGGGCTGGCTCGTTCCCGTCCTGAAAAGATGGCCTGTTTCTTGGTTCCTGTTTCTCTGTGGGGCAGCCCCTCTTGTGGGGCCAGAATTGGTGGAGATGGAGTGCTGGAGAGAAGAGGGTGGGCCTATGACAGCCAGGCCAGGGCTGCTGGCCACACCCGCTGCCCCATTTTCTCCACGGATTCTCTGCACTATCCCTATTTTTTGGTATCTGCAACACCACGTTTGTGGGAGAATTAAGGAGCAGATATGGGGTTGACACGAATCCCCAAATTCTTTGTTACTTTCTGAGCATTTTGTACTGCACGAGGAAATGTAAATACAACTTGGGAGAAAATATTTCATATTTTAAATGAACTTTCTTCCTCCCTCCTCTTCCTTTCTTCTTCCCTCCTTCCCTCACCTTTCTTTTACCTTCTTTGGCCATGTGGCTTCCTCTCAGCTGGCCGGCCTCTCTGCCTCTCAGCTCCATCTTGTCACCCCCACTTACTCCCACGTAGTGGGTGTGGCAGGCAGCTTCTAAAATCACCCCCAATGATCCCCACCTCCCGTGTAATCCCCTTCCCTTGATTGTGGACTGGATTTAGTAACTCATTTCTAATGAATAGAAGAAGTTTTGGGATGTGGCTTCTCAGATTAGGCCACGAAAAGATGGTGGCTTCCATCTTGGAGACCACTCACTGTGGGGATGGGGGGGAAGCCAGCTGCCACTTCATGAGGTGGTCCCGTGCAGGGGGCCACATGGTGAAGAACTGAGGGAGGCCTCAGGCCCGCAGCCGTGAGGGGAAGAGGGCCACTGGGATGAGCTTGGAAAAACCCTTCCCCAGCAGTCTTTGGATGAGACTGCAGCCCCGGCCACCTCATGAGACAGCTCGAGCCAGACACCAGCCAAGCCATCCCCAATTCCTGACTCACAGAACTGCGAGACAATAAACATTTGTTGTTTTAAGTTGCTAAGTTTTGGGATAATTTGTTATGCAACAATAGTGGGGGAGATATTAAGACACGGAAAGCAGGCAGTGGACCTGGGTATGAGTCGGCAGTGGAAATGGAGGGAGTCCGGCCTGTCTCTCCAGGAGTGGGAGAAAGGGAACCGGGCACCCCTCCGGGGCTGGGGCGTCGTCCAACAGCCTCATAGTCTCGGAGCTGATATCAGCCAGAGCTCAGTGCCAAGGAGGAGGGGTGGTGGAAGACTGTCCTGGGGTGGGGGCGGCTGGGGTCCCCTTTCCTTTTATTATCAACTGAACTCGGTGTCTATTTTATGAATAATACATGCCTGGTGGTGATGTCTGTGAACGAATGTTTGTCTCCCAAGTCTAATTGCTCTGCTGGGTGCCCCTCCTGTAGATTTATCATTTCGTCTCTGTTCTTTCTGGAGTAGTTGTATTGCCAGTGAATAGTGACAGCATCAGTTGGAGTCCCTCTTTACCTGGAAGATCATCTCTGTTTGTGAGTGGGATGGCTCTGGAATGATGAGGCTTGTGGGCACAGGAGCCTGTCCCCCCGCTGGCCTCCCTCACTCAGCAGCCCGGGTCCTCCAGCGCCTCCCCCACCTCCGCTGCCTCCCCTCCCTGCTGGGCCTCAGATGCCCCTGCAGGCTTGGCTCTGCCTCATTGTCCTCCAGAGGTGGGGAGCACGTGAACAGCTTCCTGCTTTTCCCTCCTCCTGTCCCCATTCAGAGGAACCTGGAAGCATAACACCCTGAGCTTCCCCCCGTCCCTCCCCCAGCACCATCTCCCAGCATCACATTCTTAGGAGACTTTTGAAGCTGGGGAGACGCCCCTGGGGTCGCTGACCTGAGGCGTGGGTCATTTGCTGTTGGCGCTGTGCAGTCTAAGATTCCCGGTGCCTGACCCCCTATTGCTGCCCACTCAACCCCGTCCCAGGGATGGGGCTTGCTAGTGTCGGGAGCCTCTGACCTTCCTTGGCAGCGTCCATTGGCCACAGCTATGCCTCCAGGCGTTGCCCGAAGCCTGCAGGACCCAAGGCCAGGGGCCAAGGTGTGGGGTTCTCATCCGTGGGAAAACCTGCCTAGACACAGTGCGACTCTCCCGATGGACCTGTCCCCTCCGATTCCTGAGAGCTGAATGGGCCATAAAGTGAGGCCCTGCTGTTCTTATAGAGAAGGTGTGTGGAGAGCTGCGGGGGTAAGGCTGGTCGGCAGCGGGGGTCTGTGGGGAGGAGCACGTTTCTGTGGCTGGATGGAGTTACGTCTGTGGGGGCGTGGAGGAGCCGGGCGGGAGGACCCCAGGCGGCTCCCGAGCCTAGCTGGCCTCTAGCTGCCCTGACAGGGCTCCCCCGCCCCCTCCCGCTGTGCGGGCTGCACGGCATGGCCGGGCTCTGCCTTGCCCACCCATCGTGCTGGCGAAGCAGCTCGGGCTTTGCAGTTGGGCAAACCTGGGGTTCGGATCCCAGTTCCGCTACACGTGAGCACTGAACTGTTGGGACCACAAGTTTTTCTTCTGCTTGGTGGAGATAATAATAGTGAACCTGTGAGGGGCTCACCAGGCTCCTAAAAAGGGAGCCTGGCCCTTCTCGGTAAGGAGGGCTGGTCGGCCAGAGCTCATAGCCTTCACTCCTGCCCCCGAGGGTTCCCTTGCTGCTCTCTTACTGAGCAGCCGCCTCCTCCATGCTGGCCCTGAGGGAGGCTTCCCCTTTGACCCAAGCACGGAGGACACTCCGTCTTTCTCTATTCTCTATAGCACAATGGAGCATAGAGGAGACCAGCTGGAATATTCCATTGTTTAGATTATCTATTGCTGAGTGACAAATGACCTCAAAATTAGCAGCTTAAGACTCTCGTGCTTTATTGTATCTCATGGGTTCGGTGGGTCAGGAATTCCGGCACAGCTTGGCTGGTGGCTCTGGCTCTGGATCTTTCATGTGGTTGCCCTGGGACAGTGGCTGCAGCTGAGGGACCCACCTCTTTTCCCATGATTGACACCAGGAAGTCCCTCTGCTTAGGAAGACCTGCTGTGACCATGGCATTTGGGCTGACTCTGTGGCCTCCACCGGCCAGTGAGTGCTGGTCGAGCAGGCATGCGGCTTCACCCCTGGCCCTCCCCACAGAGGGGGCTGAACCCTTCTCCGACCAGTTCCTGGGCGCAAGCAGGGAGCAGGAGCTCATTCCTCTGTCCTTCTGACAGTTCTCCCAGTGAGGGCCACAGCCCTCTCCCTTCTACCCGGCTGTGACTGTGACCCAGGCCTGGGTGGCTGGGGGTCCTGCTGGTCTCTTCTTGGGCTGTGAGAGGCCTTGGACCTTGCCTTGTGGTTGGAGGTCTACGACCTGATGCTCATCCACTCTCCTGTCTGTCACTTCCTTATGTGCATTTGGGAGCCCTGTCACTTCCCTCAGCCCTGGCCCTCCTGGTGTGAGGGCTTGAGACAGGCACTGAGAGCTCCCTCCTCTCAAGGGGGAGGCCATCCTGCCTGTGCCCATGGGGCCGGGCCAGGACTCCAAGCCCACCTGCCAGTCCTCCCTCCTTCCCCCCCCTTCCTCCCTCCCTCCCTCCCTCCTTCCCTCCCTTCCTTCTCTTTCCCACACACATTCACTGAGCATCTACTATGTTCTAGGTGCTTTGGATACAGCAGAGAACAAAATAGATAGAGATCCCTGCTCTGTGGCTGATATCATCATAGAGGGGGAAAAGACAATAAATCATAGACATGATTTAGTCCTAAACTCCATGGTGTGTCAGCAGGTGAAAAGCACTGTGGAAAGGGTAACAAAGAGAAATAGGAGAGGGCAGCTTGGTGTGGGGTGGGCAGTGGGCAGTTTTCGGCCGTAAGCATGGTAGTCAGAGTTGGCCTGGTCCAGAAGCTGTGACAGGAGTGAAGCCTTGAAAGAGAGGAATGAAGGAGCCAGGTGGATGTCCAGGGAAGAACATTTTTGGCAAAGAAAATAGCCAGTGCAGCCAGTGCAAAGGCCCTGAGGCCGTAGCATTAGTGGATCGGAGGCGGCCAATGTGGCTGGGTAGGATGTAGGAGCAGTTGGAGACAAAGGCAGAGAGTGTCAGTGACACTCAGGAGCCCTCATGGGTAGAGGGGGGTGCCTGATGGGACCCTAAATCCCTCTGCACCTGGCTTTTCTCACGCCAGGTACTGCGAGGTCCAGAGGCAGCCCCGGGAGCTTCGAGCAGAACCTCAGCCTCCAGCCCTCGGTGAATGCCTCTCACAGAGGGTTCGAGGAGGTTCTCTGCCCAGGGCCCGCCCTCAAACCCTGGACGCCATCCCACAAGCAGGGCTCTGGCTAGGCTGCAGAGGGGGCCGCGTCTCGGGGTCTGCCTCAGGAGCAAGGCTACTCCTGGAGGCCGGCGCCCACTCCTGCCGTGCTGGCTTCTCAGATCCTGGTCCTGGAGCTGGCACGAGGACGGAGGGAGTCACTTTTTCCAATTAAGCTGCATCCGCTTTGTCATCTGAATCCAATTCCCCACCAGTCCCTCAGTCTAGGAATTACCTTTCATTAACTCTGGCCGTCCCTGCGCACGCAAGGCCCGACGTGCAGCTGCAGCAGGAGTGGGCCCGGCCCCCAAGTGCCGCAGGGCCCGCGCTCGTGGAGGTTCTCCTCTCACAGCGTTTCAGGCCTGCTGGCTGGGAGGAAGCCGGCTAATACGACCTCCTCAGCATCCGGGAATGGGAGCTGTGAGTGCAGTGGGCAGGACCCTGCCCCTGGCCTGGGCTGGAGGGCCCAGCCAAGCTCTCTGGGGGTCATCTGCAGCCAGGCCACCCCCGGACATGAGGCCTGTGTCGAGCAGTGAGGGGATGTGGTCGAGGGAACCAGATGGATAAGCACTCAGTGGGTGCCAGGCAATGGGCTAAGTGCTCTACCCGTACTAACTCACCTAACCCTCATTACCATCATATGAGGCTAGGATTAGAATGATCTCTATTTTACAGATGAAGATACTGAGGGTCAGAGTGTCCTGCTCAATCACTAAGTGGTCCAGAGGGGATGTGAACCCAGGCAGCCTGATTCCAGGCCTGGGTCTTAGCTCCTTACAGGTGGGGGCCTCTTCTCAGCAGTGCTTCTGAGGTGTCTCTGTGGGGTCAGGAGTAGGTCATGGTTTACTACTCTGGCATGCTTTGGTTCCAGGTCTTCAGGGCTCGCTTTCCTGGGGAGGGGATGGGAACGAGTGACCTCTAACTTTCTCTCAGACTTCTTGACTGGGGAAGGCCAGATAAATACAGCCCTAGTCGGTATCTTGACTCGATCTCTTGAGAGACAATAAACCACTTCCGTGTCCCAGACCCAAGATACTTCGAGAAAATAAAAGTTTGTTGTTTTAAGCCATAAGTGTTATGGTGTTTTGTTACTCATCAATAGATGACTAATACAGTGTTTGTACCAATCTGTATTCTCACAAGCAGTGTATGAGAATGTCCATTGCTCTGTATCCTTGTTAACACCTGTGATTTTCAGAATTTATAATTTTCCCAATCTGGTGGGTAGGTACTGCTGCCCATTACCCATTTCATTGTGACTTTAATTTGCTTCATGTACTTTAGAGCTCTGTTATTAGTATACACACATTTAGGATTGTTATGTCTTCTTGATTAATTGGCCCCTTTATCATTATGAAATGTCCTTATTTATTCCCTTGTTCTAAAATCTACTTTGATTGATATTAATATGGCCGCTCTGGTTTTCTTTCTTAATTTTTTAATTCTTCTGTAACTTGATTTTATTCCTGTAAACATTAAACCAGTAAGAGTCATCTCTGTTTCTATGTGTAGTTTAAGTTTATTCATGCTTCTTGCCATATGATAGTCAATTGTAGGACTATTTCATATTCTGTATTTCAATTACTTGATTGATTTATAATTTATTTATTTTGTTTTACATTCATTTTTGCAATTAGAGTCAACTTCTGAAGAAGTACTTTTGTGTACTAAGAGTAAACAATGTTTTAAGCACGAGATTATTTCTATGGATATTCATTAATTTAATTTTTTTGTAGTAGAACATTCATATGAGAGACCCAACCAGCCAGGAGGATGTGGAGTGTGGACATGCTGGGGAAGTTTCTAGTGGACAGACTGGAGCACACTGACCACTTCTAATGTGCATGAGGATGGCATCTGAAGCCACTCAATGAACGAAGTGGTTTACTTAGATGTTTGCCTTGTAATTAGATTTGACATTAGATTTTGTAGATTTGAGTTGCTAACATCTCAAATTTATTAGAAAACACCCAATTGCTTCCCATATTAGTTGTGTCAATTGTAAGGTCTACAAGCAGTGTCAAAATCTCTTTACTCCCATGCTCTCTAAACAAGATATTGTCAGTTATACATCTATACCTATGTCTGTACCAATACATCTATCTATCTATCTATCTATCTATCTATCTATCTATCTATCTATCATCTATCTATATCTGCCTATCATCTATCTATCTGTCTATCATCTATCTATTTATCTATCATCTATCTACCTGCATATCTACCTCTAACCTAGATATCATGACATTTTACTAGTCTGATGAGCGTGAAATACTATTCTGTTATGGTTGATAAAATTCATTAACAATGTGTAACACATCAACAGCATAGAGAGGGACTCAGACAGGTGAAGGTCAATGCATTACCCCAAAGTGGACACACCTGTGTCATCACTGCCTGCTCATGGAGAATAAAATTACATTACCACCATGCAGATTCCTTCCTTAGTCTCCTTGATACTGCCCCCTCCCTCCACTGTCCTAGCTTATAACTCCATAAAGAAATTTGACTGCTTTTGAGCATTACAGAAATGGAATCATACATTTTCCTTTAAATCTGGCTTTTTTCACTCTGTGTGGCTGATGAGATTCCTCCGTTGCACTGACTGTAGCTGTAGTTCCTGGATGTCATTGCTTCGTAGGTTTCCTATAAATGAGTATTTCACAACATTTATCCATTCTACTAATAAATGTCATTTGCATTCTTACCAGTCTGGGCTTCTACAAAGGATGCTGATAGGAATATTCTTTTACCTGCCTTCTGGTGAGTGTGTTTACATGGTTCTGTTAGTTGTATACCTAGGAATGGAATAGCTGGATTTAGGTATGCATGTGACCACCTCTAGTAGCTAACGCCAAACAGCTGTTCAAAGTGGCTGTACAAATTTCCACTCCTAACAGCAGTACATGCAAGTTCCCTTTGCCAATGCTCGGTGTGACAGTTTTGAAATTTTAGCTATTCTGATGGGTATATAATAATACTATCTTATTTTTGGTCAGGCTTTTTGAGGAATAATAACTTACAGTAAAAATCACCCTTTTTAGTGTACAGTTCTGAGTTCAACAATGTATAGTTGTGTAGCCACTACCACAATCAAGATACAGGATGTTTCCATTATTCCCCAGAATTCTCTTGTGCCTCTTATACTTAAACTCTCTTTAAACTCCAATTTATGGCAACTGCTGATGTGTTCTCTGTCCCTATATGTTTGCCTTTTCTAGAATGTCATATAAATGGAATCACACAGTATTCCATTTTATAGGTGTTCTGCTGCTATTGGCTTTTTTCTCTTGGCAAAAATGCATTTGAGATTCGCGGACGGTGTTCATTCCCCTTTGTCACTGAGTCGTATTCCACCGTATGGATGTACCAAGCTTGTTTATCTATTCATCAGCAGAAGGACATTTGGTTGTTTGGGGGTGAATAAAGCTGCTATAAACATTCAGATACACGTTTTTGTGTGAACGTGTTTTCATTACTCTTGGGTAAACACCTAGAAGTGAGAGGGCTCAGTCATATGGTAAGTGTGTGTTTAACGTTATAAGAAACTACTAAACTGTGTTCCGAAGTGATCTTACCATCTTGTGTTCACCAGCAATGCATGAATGTTCCAGCTGTTCTGCATGCTGCCCAGCACCTAGTTTGCTTTTTTATTTTAGTCGTTGTGATAGGTGTGTATAGGTATCCAATTGTTATTTTAATTTGCATTTTCCTAATGAATAGTCAAGTCGAACATCTTTTCATATGCTTATCTGCTATCCGTATAACTTCTTTGGTGAAGTATCTGTTCAAATCCTTTGCTCTTTTTTATTGGGTTGTTTGTTTTCCCACTTTTTGAGAAATCGTGGATACAAGTCATTTGTTAGATATGTGTTTTGCAAATATTTTCTCTCATTCTGTGGCTTCTGGTTTTCATTCTCTTAATCATGTCTTTCACAGAGCAGAAGTTTTAAATTTTGACGAAGTCTAATTTATCAATGCTTTCTTTTGGATGTTCATTGAGTGTAGAATCTAAGAAATCTTTGCTTAACCCAAGATCACGTAGATTCTTTTCTATGTTTCCTTGCAGAAGTTTTAGGATTTTAGGTTATACGTATAGGTCTATGATCAATTTTGAGTTAAACTTTGTATATGGTGTAAAGTATGGGTTGAGTTTCTTTTTTAAATTTGATTTTCAGCTGTTAAACCAACATTATATTTCCGGAATAAACCCCACTTAGTCATGATACATTGTATATAGGTATTATATATATAGTTAGATTACATATAATTATGTATTGTATAAATTATATAATATGAAATATTATAATAAATATATTATATTTTATAACATATATATGTTACATGATTTGCTAAAATTTTGGTAAGAATTTTTGCGTCTATATGAAAGATATTGGTCTGTGTTTTTCTTTTCTTGTAATGTCTTTGGTTTTATATCAGAATACAAAAGAGAATGACTTGCAAAGTTTTTTTCTCCTCTTCACATTTTTAGAGGAGTTTATGTAGAATTGGTATTATTTCTCCCTTAACTGTTTAGTAGAATTCACCAGTGAAACCATCTGAGCCTGGGGAATTTCTTGTTGGAAAGTTTTTAAACTACTAATTTCACTTCTTTGACAGATATAGGACTATTCAGATTATCCAATTCTTCTTGAGTGAGCTTCGATAGTTTATGTCTTTCCACGAATTTGCCCATTTCATCTAAGTTATCCAATTTCTTGGCACAAGAGTGTTCATAATGTTCCCTTTGTATTCTTTTAATTTCTGTGACCTCTGCCGTGATGTCCCCTCTCTCGTTCCTGATAGTGGCCATTTGTGTCTTCTTTCCATTCTCATCAGTCTGGCTACAGGTATTGATTTTTTGAGATTCTCCAAGAATCAGCTTATGATTTCATCTATTGTTTTTCTGCTTTTTAAAAAATTTCATTGATTTTTATTATTTCCTTTCTTCTACTTATTTAGAATTTCATTTTCTCTCCCTTTTTTATAGTTTCTTAAGGTGGAATCTGAGGTTATTGATTTGAGACGTTTTTTTTCCTATTATGGGCATTTAGTGCTATAAATATCCCTCTAACTAAAGCTTAAGCTGCATCCCACGAATTTTAGTATGTTGTGTTTCTATTTTCATTCAGTTCAAATACCTTCTAATTTCCCTTTGAATTTTTTTCTTTGATCCACGGGTTATTTAGAAGTATGTTACTTAGCTTCCACATATTTGAATATTTTCCAGATATAGGTCTATTATTGATTTCTAATTTAATTTTATTTTGGTCAGGGAATATACTTTGTTTGACTTGAATCCTTTTAAATTTATTGAGACTTGCTTTATGTCCCAGAATATGGTCTATCTCAGTAAATGTTTCATGTGCACTTGCAAAAATTGTTTATTCTGGTGTCGCTGGTTGAAGCTATGTAAATATCAATTAGATCAAGTTGGTTGGTATTGTTTTTCAAATCTTTTTATCATTACTGATTTCTTGTCTATTTGTTATATTAATTATTAAGCGAGGGATGTTGAAATCTTCAACTATAATTATCTTTCTATTTCTCTTTGTTATTTTGTCAGTTTTTGCTTTATGTATGTTGAAGCTCTATTTTTCATTAGGTCCCTTAATCATTATGTATAATCACCTTCTTTGTTCTTGGTAATATTTATTTCTGTTTTGTTCCATATTAATGTAGGCATGCTCTCTTTATTTTGATTAGTGTTAGCATGGTATATCTTTTTCCATGCTTTTACTTTTTTTTTTTTTCCTGAGGAATATTAGCCCTGAGTTAACATCTGTTGCCAATATTCCTCTATTTTGTATGTGGGTCATGGCCACAGTGCGGCTGCTGCCAAGTGGTGTATGTTCGTGCCCAGGATCTGAACCTGGGCTGCGGAAGTGGACTGTGCCAAACTTAACCACTAGGCCACGAGGCCAGCCCCTATGCTTTTACTCTTTTAAACTGTTTGGGATTTTATATTTAAGGTGAATGTCTATTGACAGGTTATAATTGGGTCTTGCTTTTTCTTTTTCTTCTTTAATCCAATCTGACCATCTCTGTCTCTTAATTGAGATGTTTAGGCCATTTCTACTTAATATAATTATCTATTTTTGGTTTAAATCTACTATCTTAATATTTGTCCTATCTCTTCTTTGTTCCTTTTTGTTTTTATCACCCTGCTTTTGGATGAATTATTTTCTATAATATCATTTTACTCCACTATTGGCTTGTTAACTATATCTCATGTTTTATTTTTTCAGTGGTTGCTGTAGGGTTTACAATTTAATCTTTAACTTATATCAATCTTATCCTGCTTCTGGTATAGTGTGAGAACTTCACAATAGCATTCTTCCTTTACCTTCTTTCATCCTTTGTGCTATTGTTGACATATATTTTACTTCTGTCTATGCTACAAACCCCATGGCACATTGCCATTATTTTTGCTTTAAACAATTATCTTTTCAATACTAAATATAAGAAAAAAGTGTTTTTAATTTACCCACGTATTTATCACCTTTTAGGCTTATAATTCCTAGTGTAAACCCAGATTCCCAGATTTCCATCTGAACTCATTTTCCCTCTGTCTAAAAAACTTGTTTTTATATTTCTTGAAGTACAGATCTTCTGGAAATGAATTCTCTCAGCTTTTTGTCTGAAAGTATTTATTTAACCTTTATTTTTAAAAGATAATTTCGCTGGGCAAAGAATTCCAGGTCGACAGAGTTTGTCTTTCAATAGTTTAAAGATGTTGCTCCACTCTCTTCTTGCTTCCATAGTTTCTGGTGATAAGTCTGCCATCAAAAATCTTTGATCTTTTGAATGTAATGTATCTTTTTTTATGGCTGCTTTAAAAATTCTCTCTTTGTCACTGATTGGCATGGTTTTCTTTAGATTTATTCTGCTTGGGATTTGTTGAATTTCTTGGATCTTTGGGTTTATATTTATTACCAAATTTGGAAAAAAACGATCATTATTTCTTCAATGCTTGTGTTCCCTCTTTCTTCTCTTTCTTTTTTTTTTCTTGGTGAGGAAGATTGTCTCTGAGCTAACATCTGTGCCCATCTTCCTCTATTTTGCATGTGGGATGCAGCCACGGCATGGCTTGATGCGTGGTGTGTAGGTCTGTGCCTGGGACCTGAACCCGCGAACCCCCGGCTGCTGAAGTGGAGCATGCTAACCCAACCACTATGCCACTGGGCCAGCCCTTCTTTCTTGTCTTTTTAAAAAATTCCAATTAAATGTATATTAAACCTCTTGATATTGTCCCACAAGTTGCTGATGCTTTGTTAACTTTTTAAAGTCTTCTTCTCTGTGTTTTATTTTGTGTAGTTCCTATTGCTATATCTTCCAGTTCACTAATATTTTCTTCTAATTATGTAATTTGCTTTTAATCTCATCCAGTGTATTTTTTCATTTGAGCTATGACAGTTTTCTCTTTAGAAGTTCCATTGGGTTATTTTTTATGTGCTACACTGCTCTCCTTATTATGCTCATGTTTTCCTCTACATTCTCGAACATATAGGATACATTAGAATAGCTGTTTATCATCCTTGCCTGCTCACCCGTTATTTCTTTCATTTCTGGGTCTGTTTCTATTGAATGATTTTTTCCTCTGGTTATGAATCATATTTTCCTGTTTTTCCCATGCCTGGTAATATTTGATTGGACACGGAACATTGTGATTTTTATATTGTTGATTGCTAGATTTTGTTGTATTCCTTTAAATGAAGTTGGATTTTGCCTGGTGAGCAGGTAAGTTACTTGGAATCAGTTGGATCCTTTGGAACTTACTTTGATGTTGAAATGTTCTATAATCTCTGCTGTTCACAATGGTAACAACTACTCACATGTGGCTCTTGAGCAATTTCTACATGGCTAGTGCATAGTTTTAAGTAGCCACGTCTGGCTAGTGGTTATCATATTGGACACTGTAGCTTTAGAGGCTTGCTCTCAAGCTTTTTAAGAGCATATCCAGTGAGCCTTTATTCTAAGATTTATTTACCCCCACTACCAGGATGATGTCCTTCTGAAGATTCTACCTAATGCCCTGTATCTTAGGAGGCATTTCCATTCTGACTAGTTGGAATGAACTATTCTCAGCTTTGTGTGAGCTCTTTTCCTGGCATCAGTGGTTTCCTCTTAAACATAGGTGTATGAGTACTCAGCTAAAGACTTGAGGGGAGCCCTCTGCAGATTTTCAGAGCTTTCCTTCTGTACAGTCTTCTCCGCTTCTATATTCTGCCCTGAAAATTCTGGTTTTCTTGCCCTCTCCAAACTGTAATCTCTGTATCCACAAAGGCAGACCTTCAGGATCTGCTTGGGTTCTGCCTCCCTCTAGTGAGGCTTGGAAATTGCCTCCAGATAGTAAGCTGGTAAAATCATAGGGCTCATCTTGTTTGTTTCCCTTCTCTCCAGGCTCCCAGTCCTATGTTGCCTATTGTCTAATGTCTAAAAACTGTTGTTTCATGCAGAAGAATCCCTGTTGTCAAAAGCGGAGGCAGAAGAGGCATGCTTTCCAATGTGGAGTTTAGGTAGTTATAGTGGCTAATTTAAATGTTTGGTAAGTTCGGTTAAGAGCTTATTCATGGCCTATGATAAAATTATTCTTAAGCAGATTCCTTTTGATACCAAGTTCCCATTAAAATCCTAAAGACTCTTGATTTAAATAAAAATAGCGAAATTGGATGGGCCTGCTGAAGTCACCTTGGAGGGACACATCTTTTCTGATTTGTTGGATTCCCTATTCGAGTGGCAGAGAGAAGGGAGTTGCACTGAGAGTTATTTTGGACCTAGAAATCTTCTCCAGGGCCATCAATATGAGCTCAGATTTACTTAGAAAAATCCTTTCCCTTAACATCTTCTGCCAACGGCTTGGAGGATTCAGATGAAATACAAATATGCTGTGGGCATTTTTGAAGAGGATAACGTATGGCTTCTTGCTTCCTTTCTCCTGGCTTCTGGTGACTTCTGCCCTGCCCTTCTCCCTCTCCTCCACGCAGAGTGTAAGAGGGAAAGGTCTCTCCCAGGGCTGGGTGGGCCGACCCTGTCAGCAAAGATAACATATTCTGGGAAGACAGTGTGGTTAGCGTTCCTTTAACAAATGTGCTTAGCTGGAGTCAACTAGTTTTCAGTTTTTGAAGCCTCAAGAATGTGCTCAAAGGAAGCTGTTAGAACTTTTGGGGAGGAGAGGAGTCAAGATGGCGGCATAGGCAGACTCTGAACTCACCTCCTCCCGCGGACACAGCGAATTTACAACTACTCGTGGAAAAATTACCCCTGAGACAGAACTGAAAACTGGATAAGAGGTACTCCTGCAACAACGGACAATCCTAACTGAGGTGGAAGAGGCAGAGACTCCCTTCTGGAGAGGAAAAACGCCGCCTTCACAAGCCGCCAGCTTCACGGCCGCGGGAGCAGCGCACAGGTACGCAGCCTCCCTGGAGGCGCGGGGCCCTGAGCCGGGGAGCGCCCCCGCTGTGGGCATTTTGTGGACCCAGCACAATCGAGACCAGCGGCATAATATCTGACTCTGCCTGCTGCTAAAGCATGGGGGAGCACCCCCAGAAAACCCGGTTCACAAAGAAACTAAAACCGGCTCTTAAAGGGCCCGTGCGCAAACTCACCCATTTCAGAAAGCATCCTAAAATCACCAGAAAGAAAGGTGCACAGTGCTGGGGTGAAAAGAGACTCACCTGATAGGCCCTGAGTGCATCTCGGTGAGAGGTGAGACCTGTCCAGGGACTGGGACATTGGCGGCGGCCATTGTTGTGGCCTGGTGTGGGCGTGCTGACACAGACGCCATTGGAGTTCTCCCTGAGGCCTGCTAGCCCAGGGTCTGCCCCACCCGCTAGAGCACCAATTTAATCCAGCTCAGCCAGGGCAGGCAGCCCACCCTAGAGACTGGCCCCACCCAACAACAAGCCCTCAGGCAACTTGTGGGCCTGCATAGGTTGGTGACTGGATTGTCTGCAGCTGGGCAACTGAGCCGACTTTAGCGGGGCAGGGCATGCACAAGGAGCGGGTGGAGAGTGTGGGGTGAGGGCGGAGTGTGTGGGGCTCCTGCCGTGGAGAGACTGGGTCCGCTTGGGGAGGTTGGAGCGTGCACACCGGGCAGGACTGTGTTGACTGTGTGTGTGGAGCTGTGGGCGGCAGGGCTTGTCAGCTGCAGAAGACTTGTGCTTCTCAAAGACCCACATAGGGGGTTTGCCCCACCTTCCAAAGCCTGAAACAATTGGGTGCTCCTGTGCCTGAGGCCAGCCCCACCCAGCTGCAATCCTCAGAGAGGTGACAAGAGACCTAATAGGCTAGAGGCTTACAGCAATTGTAAGGCCCTGAGCCTAACAACCTGCCATGCTGGGGGCCTACTCACTTAAAAGAAACACTGCAACACAAATGTGGTATTAGAACTTGCAGCCAACAGTGCTGGGGCTCCCACACCTGATAAAGAGACTGAAGGGCCCACAACAACTACAAGCAGCTGAGCATTACAACAGCTGGCCAGGAGCATAACTCAGCCTCCCTGGGTGCCTACAGGGAGAGCAAACAGGCCACAACAGAAGGACACACGTAGCCCACATAGGGGTCACCCCTGGAGCATTGAGAACTGAGGGAAGCACACTGGAAGCCTCCTAAGGCATCACTTACATAAGGTCACCTATCCAAGAGCAGGAGACGTAGCTGACCTACCTAATACGTAGACACAAGCACAGGGAAAGAGGCAAAATGAGGAGGCAAAAGAATACATTCCAAGTAAGGGAACAGGACAAAACCCCAGAAAAGGAACTAAGTGAAACAGAAATGAGCAACCTACCCGACAGAGAGTTCAAACTAAGAGTGTTAAGGATGCTCACTGATCCGGGGAGAAGAATAGATGAACTCAGTGAGAATGTCAACAAAGAAATGGAAGATATAAAAAAGAACCAATCAGAAATGAAGAATACAATACTGGAAATGAAAAATTCATTAGAGGGACTCAAAAGCAGAGTAGAGGATACAGAAGAACAGATCTGTGAGCTGGACGAAAGACTAGAAGAAATTACCCAAGGTGAACAAGTAAAAGAGAAAAGAATTAAAAAGAGTGAGGACAGTCTAAGGGACCTCTGGGACAACATCAAGCACACTAACATCCGTGTTATAGGTGTCCCGGAAGGAATAGAGTGAGACAAGGGGGCAGAGGATCGATTTCAAGAAATAATAGATGAAAACTTCCCTAACCTAAGGAAGGAAACAGAGATCCAGGTACAGGGATCACAGAGAGCCCCAAACAAGATAAACCCAAAGAGGCCCACACCAAGACACATCATAATCAAAATGTCCAGAATTAAAGATAAAGAGAGAATCCTAAAAGCAGCAAGAGAATGTCAAGTTACATACAAAGGAAACCCCATAAGGCTATCAGCTGACTTCTCAGCAGAAACCTTACAGGCTAGAAGAGAATGGCACGATATATTTAAAGTGCTAAAAGGAAAAAACTTACAGCCAAGAATACTCTACCCTGCAAGGTTATCATTCAAAATGGAAGGAGAGATCAAAATTTTCCCAGACAAGCAAAAATTAAAGGAGTTTGTCACCAAGAAACCAGTGCTACAAGAAATGTTAAAGGGACTGATTTAAGGGGAAAAGAAAAGACCACAAATAGGAAAAATTATCTATTTCCATGATAAGAATGTAATGGATACAAATGCACAAAAAGAGGTTAGATATGATATCAAAAACATAAAAGGAGGGAGAAGGGGAGTTAAAGAGTAAAGCTTTCAGACAGAGGTCAAACTAAAGTGACCATCAATTCTGTATAGAAGAAGAAAGGAACAGAGAAGAACTACTAAAACACTGAGAAAAAAAAAAAGTTAAAAAATGGCAGTAAGTACATATTTATCAATAGCTACTTTAAACGTCAATGGACTAAATGCTCCAATTAAAAGGCATAGGGTGGCTGACTGGATTAAAAAACAGGACCCATATATATGCTGCATACAAGAGACACACTTCAGACCTAAAGACACTCACAAACTGAAAGTGAAGAAATGGAAAAAGATACTCCACGCAAATGGCAATGAAAAGAAAGCTGGGGTAGCAGTATACTCATATCAGACAAAATAGACTTTAAAACAAAAACTGTAAAAAGAGACAAAGAAGGGCATTACATAATGATCAAGGGAACAATCCAACAAGAGGATATAACACTTGTAAATATCTCCGCACCCAATGTAGGTGCACCTAAATATATAAAGCAATTATTAACAGACATAAAAACAGAAATAGACAGTAACACAATAATAGTAGGGGACTTTAACACTTCACTTACACCAATGGATAGATCATCCAAACGGAAGATCAATAAGGAAACATTGGCCTTAAACGACACACTAGAACAGATGGACCTAGTAGATATATACAGAGCATTCCATCCAAAAACAGAAGAATACACGTTCTTTTCAAATGCACATGGAACATTCTCCAGGATTGATCACATATTAGGCCACAAAACAAGTCTCCATAAATTTAAGAAGATTGAAATAATACCAAGCATCTTTTCTGACCACAACAGTATGAAACTAGAAATCAACTATAGGAAGAAAATCAGAAAAGCCACAAATACGTGGAAATTAAACAAAATGCTACTGAACAACGACTGGGTTAAAGAAGAAATCAAAGAAGAAATCAAAAAATACCTGGAGACAAATGAAAATGAAAAGACGACATGCCAGAATTTATGGGATACAGCAAAAGCGGTTCTAAGAGGGAAGTTTATAGCGATACAGGCCTATCTCAACAAACAAGAAAAATCTCAAATAAACAATCTAACAATGCACCTAAAGGAACTGGAAAAAGAAGAACAAACCAAGCCAAAAATCAGTAGAAGAAGGGAAATAATAAAAATTAGAGCAGAAATAAATGAAATAGAGACCAAAAAAACAATAGAAAAAATTAATAAAACCAAAAGCTGGTTCTTTGAAAAGATCAACAAAATTGACAAACCTTTAGCTAGACTCACCAAGAAAAAAAGAGAGAAGGCACAAATAAGTAAAATCAGAAATGAAAGAGGAGAGGTTACAACAGACACCTCAGAAATACAAAAGATTATAAGAGAATACTATGACAAGCTATATGCCAACCAATTCGACAATCTGGAAGAAATGGATAAATTCTTAGAATCATACAACCTTCCAAAACTGGATCAAGAAGATGTAGAGAATTTGAATAGACCAATCACCAGTAAGGAGATCGAAACAGTAATCACAAACCTCCCCAAAAATGAAAGTCCAGGACCAGACGGCTTCCCTGGTGAATTCTACCAAACATTCAAAGAAGACTTAATACCGATCCTTCTCAAAGTCTTCCAAAAAATTGAGGAGGGGGGGAAGCTCCCTAACTCATTCTACGAAGCTGACATTACCCTGATACCAAAACCAGACAAGGACAACACAAAAAAAGAAAATTACAGGCCAATATCACTGATGAACATCAATGCAAAAATCCTCAACAAAATAATAGCAAATCGCATACAACAATACGTTAAAAAGATTACACACCATGATCAAGTGGGATTTATTCCAGGTATGCAGGGATGGTTTAACATTCGCAAATCAATCAACGTAATACACCACATTAATAAAATGAAGAATAAAAATCACATGATCATCTCAATAGATGCAGAGAAAGCATTTGACAAGATACAGCATCCATTTATGATAAAAACTCTGAATAAAATGGGTATAGAAGGAAAGTACCTCAACATAATAAAGACCATATATGACAAACCCACAGCTAATATCATCCTCAATGGTGAAAAACTGAAAGCTATCCCTCTAAGAACAGGAACCAGACAAGGATGCCCACTGTCACCACTCCTATTTAACATAGTACTGGAAGTCCTAGCCAGAGCAATCAGGCAAGAGAAAGAAATAAAAGGGATCCAAATTGGAAAGGAAGAAGTGAAACTGTCACTATTTGCAGATGAAATGATTTTATATATAGAAAACCCTAAAGAATCCACCAAAAAACTTTTAGAAGTAATAAACGAATATGGTAAAGTTGCAGGATACAAAATCAACATACAAAAATCAGTTGCATTTCTGTACACTAACAACGAAGTAGCAGAAAGAGAAATTAAGAATACCATCCCATTTACAATTGCAACAAAAAGAATAAAATACCTAGGAATAAACTTAACCAAAGAGGTGAAAGATCTGTACACCGAAAACTATAAAACATTTCTGAAAGAAATTGAAGAAGACACAAAGAAATGGAAAGATATTCCGTGCTCTTGGATTGGAAGAATTAACATAGTTAAGATGTCCATACTTCCTAAAGCCATCTATAGATTCAATGCAATCCCTATCAAAGTTCCAACAACATTTTTCACAGAAATAGAACAAAGAATCCTAAAATTTATATGGAACAACAAAAGACCCCAAATAGCTAAAGGAATCCTGAGAAAAAAGAACAAAGCTGGAGGTATCACACTCCCTGATTTCAAAATATACTACAAAGCTATAGTAACCAAAACAGCATGGTACTGGCACAAAAACAGACACACAGATCAATGGAATAGAATCGAAAGCCCAGAAATAAACCCACACGTCTATGGACAGCTAATCTTTGACAAAGGAGCCAAGAACATACAATGGGGAAAAGAAAGTCTCTTCAACAAATGGTGTTGGGAAAACTGGATAGCCACATGCAAAAAAATGAAAGTAGACCCTTACCTTACACCATACACAAAAATTAACTCCAAATGGATTAAAGACTTGAATATAAGACCTGAAACTGTGAAACTTCTAGAAGAAAACGTAGGCAGTACGCTCTTCGACATCGGTCTTAGCAACATCTTTTCAAACACCATGTCTGACCGGGCAAGAGAAACAATAGAAAAAATAAACAAATGGGACTACATCAAACTAAAAAGCTTCTGCACAGCAAAGGAAACCATCAACAAGACGAAAAGACAACCGAACAATTGGGAGAAGATATTTGCAAACCATACATCTGATAAGGGCTTAATCTCCAAAATATATAAAGAACTCATGCATCTCAACAACAAAAAAACTAACAACCCAATTAAAAAATGGGCAAAAGACCTGAACAGACATTTCTCCAAAGAAGATATACAGATGGCCAAGAGGCACATGAAAAGATGTTCAAAATCACTAACTATCAGGGAAATGCAAATCAAAACTACAATGAGATATCACCTGACGCCCGTCAGAATGGCTATAATTAACAAGACAGGAAACAACATGTGTTGGAGAGGATGTGGAGAGAAGGGAACTCTCATACACTGCTGGTGGGAGTGCAAACTGGTGCAGCCACTATGGAAAACAGTATGGAGATTCCTCAAAAAATCAAGGATAGAACTACCATATGATCCAGCTATTCCACTGTTGGGTATTTATCCAAAGAACTTGAAACACCAATTTGTAAAGGTACATGCACCCCTGTGTTCATTGCAGGGTTATTCACAATAGCCAAGACTTGGAAGCACCTAAGTGCCCATCAAGGGACGAATGGATAAAGAAGATGTGGTATATATACACAATGGAATACTACTCAGCCATAAGAAACGATGAAATCCAGCCATTTGTGACAACGTGGATGGACATTGAGGGTATAATGCAAAGTGAAATAAGTCAGAAGGAGAAGGTCAAATACCGGATGATTTCCTTCATTAAGTAGTAGATAATAACAACAATAAACAAACACATAGGGACAGAGATTGGATTGGTGGTTACCAGAGGGGAAGGGGGGAGGGAGGAGGGTGAAAGGGATAATTCGGTACATGTGTGTGGTGATGGGTTGTAATTAGTATTTTGGTGGTGAACATGATGTAATCTATGCAGAAATAGAAGTATAATGATGTACATCTGAAATTTTTACAATGTTATAAACCAATCTTATTGCAATAAACAAAAAATTAAAAAAAAAATAGAAAAAAAAAAAAAGAACTTTTGGGGACATGAAAAATCTCTTAATGACTGATTTGACTTCCCAAGAACCTTTGGAGTCACCCATTTCAAAAACTCATAGAGAAATTAATTGAGATGTGAAGATGTCAAGCAGTGTTTCCTCTAGAATTTTCTAAAGCTTTTCTGTGCTGATAATATTCAAATCCTACTTACAGAGTTAAACCTGGATATGGACATCTTAAGTAGTGATGCTATTTATCTTTTATAGCCATTTTTTTCTGTAATAATATTTATTTTTCCATCTACGGAACTAAAATTAGACAATTTTGTTGGATTGAGAGGAAATGAGAAGGGATAACCAGCTTAATTCACCCCCTTTGTCCTGAAGGAGAGCACCCTTGATTTTTCGTAGGTGACTTAAGAGTTAAAACCCCATCTATGCTAACCTGACCTTCCCACCTGGCAACCAAACATGAGGAAATACTTTGGAATACTGTGGTCTGATGCTGAGTCCTCCCTGTGGCAATAAATGAAGAATTCAACTGCATTCACCACTTTCACTTAATACAATTTGTCTAATGTCCTCATCACTTCATCATCACAAAACCAAATAGTAACTTGGTTCTAATCTGGGTTTGGATGTTGTTGTCAGTGCTGGGCAAGCCTTTTGGCCTCCTTTTGTTGGCAGATGTGGAATTTCTCATCAAAGAAAATTAGTTAAACGTGACTACTGACTTAGGGTTACATTGTGGAACATCTGTTCCTGGCACTTGGGTCCCTAAGACCCAATTTGTGAGATCACAGCCTACTTAGCTGCCCATCACGCTGGGTCAGGGGGGCAGAGTGCCCGCTCTGGCCTGGGACTGGGTTGACTCATCTACATGGTGTCGACAACTAGTTGGGAAAGTGAGGAAATAAGGGCAAAATGGCATTGGTTGCTCTCCCAAAAGATTCTTTTCACTGGCTTCAACTCTTCTATTTAAAATAAGAATTCCCCCGAATGCAGTGATGTTAGCCTATTGCCCATCTGGGACGTGGCACTGTGTTAGCCACTGGGGATGCAGCGCTAATGTGGACAGGCAAGATTCCTCCCTCCAAAGCTGACCATTGAGCGGGCGAGGGAGATATACAGTTAAATAGGCCATTACGATATGTGCTGTGAGGGGGGTACAACATCCTGGCAGACTTGGAAAGTGAGGTGCATGGTCAGAAGTTAGGGCACTGGGCGTGGCCTCCGAGAGGATGCAGTGTCTAAGGTGGGGCACCTTAGGGTACATAGGAGTTAGACAAGAGAAAGCTGTAAAGTCAAGATCTGTAGGAATGAGTCAAGAGAAGGCTGGCAGGGAGAGGGTGAGAGTGGAGAGGGAAGGGAGGCTGGGAGAAAGAGAGGGATCTGGTCATCTGGTGCTGTGTCATAATCCACTCTGAAACTTAGTGGCTTAAAATAACAGCAATTCCTTTATTACCTCTCCCGGTTTGTGGGTCAGGAATCCGGGAAGGGCTTGATGAGGTGGTTCTGGCTCAGGCAGCGAGATGCAGGAGCTGGAATAGGAGGGCTGGGGTTTCTCCCTCTCTCTCTGTATCATCTCAGGGCCTCTCCAGGCCATCTCCACAGGGGCCAGTGTGGACTTCTTTGCAGTAGAGTGACCCAGGGTATGTGGACTGCTCCGTGGCAGCGGGGAACTTGAGGAGCGTGCATTCCAGGGGCTGGTGGAAGTGGCATGGTGTTTCTGACCTGGCTTCAGAATGGCACATTGACTCCATTCTGTTGGGCACAGGCCAGCAGGAGAGGGGACACAGACTCAACCTCCTGCGGAGGGGATCAAAGAATGTGCACAGGGCTGGCAATGGCCCATTTGGTCAATTCAAAGAAGCTTGGGACAGCTGGAATCCAACGGAGCTGTAGGAACAGGCAGATGATGATGCTGGAGAGGACCGAGGTCCCAGCACGTGGCAGCCTTGGGCACCCTCCTCGGAGCCTGAGTCTTTGCTGAGGTGAGCAGGAAACACCAGGCACACCCTAGATCAGGGAGGGGCATTAGTCAGGGCCTCAGGCTACCCTGTGGGGAGCAGTGGCTTGGAAGGGGGTCATACTGGAGTGGGGCGTGGGGGCCTCTGACAGCAGTTGTGGTGAGGGGTGGTGGGGGATGCAGATGAAGGAGGTATTGATAGATACCTAGAAGTTAGAATTTGACAGGTTTGGGGTCTGATTGAATTGGGGGCAAGAGATTGGGAGTAATGGGGATGGTGCCCAGGACTGTGGCTTGGGCCACCAAGGGGCAGGCAATGCGGTCGCTGGGCGTGGGAGCCAGGAAGAGGAGGACCTGGTTTGAGGGCAGAAACCTGGAGCTTCCTCCTCCTCTCTTTTTCTCTGTGGAGTCAGGTGTAGTTGCTCTGCCGTCGGGAGAGTGTGAAACTGAGCAGGCCCACCCGCCTCACGTTTGGCCCACAATCCTGAATCCTGTCCTACACTGGCTCCCGGGCCTGTGTCTCCAGGAAAATGTGGAGCAGGAGGGGCCATGGTGAATGGGATGTCTCGTATTGGTCACAAGGCTTTTTCTGTTTTGTTTTAAAATTGTGGCTAGGTATACATACCATAAAATTTACCATCTTAAGTGTACATTAAGCACATTGACCATCATCCACCTCCAGAACTTCTTCATTTTCCCAAACTGGAACTCTGGACCCGTTAAACATCAACTCCCCATTTCCCCTTTGGCCAGCTCCTGGCATCCACCATTCTGTGTTCCATCACTATAAATTTCACAAGTCTAGGTGCCTCATATAAGTGGAATCATACAGTCTTTGTCCTTTGGTGACTGGCTTATGGCACTCAGCATAATATTCGCAAGGTTTATCCAAGTTGTAGCGTGTGTCAGAATTTCCTTTCTTTTTAAGGATGAATAATATTCCATTATATGTGTCTACCTCATTTTGTTTGTCTGTTCATTTGTTGATGGACACTTGGGTGGCTTCCACCTTTTGGCTGTTATGAATAATGTTGCTATGAACATGGGTGTGCAAATATCTGAGTCCTTGCTTTTAATTCTTTTGTGTATATATCTAGGAGTGTAATTTCTGGATTATATGGTAATTCTGTGTTTAACTTTTTGAGGAAACACCACATTGTTTTTCATA
The DNA here is from genome assembly GCF_057802395.1 of Ceratotherium simum simum. Classification (NCBI taxonomy): domain Eukaryota; kingdom Metazoa; phylum Chordata; class Mammalia; order Perissodactyla; family Rhinocerotidae; genus Ceratotherium; species Ceratotherium simum. Next base: position 8,310,570 of record NC_141905.1, on the reverse strand, counting down.
GCAGCTGTACCATTTTTCATCCCCACTGACAGTGCACAAGGGTTCCAAATTCTCCATGTTTTCGCCAACACGTGTTTTCTGTTTTTATTTGATAGTAGCTATCCTAATGAGTATGAGGTGATACCTCATTTTGTTTTGATTTGTATTTCCCTAATGAGCAGTGATGTTGAGCATTGGTCAAAAGCTTTCCATCAGATGGTGTCTACCTTCTGGGAAATCAGCAAACTGGGCAGCAGAGATGTGGGAAGTGCGTGTGGGTCAGGATAGACAGGGAGGCCCACTGAAATCACATTGCCCCGTGCTGGACCACCTGGCCAGATGCAGGGCCCTGGAATGTACTCCTAACACAGGTACAGGACAGGCTACCAGTGTGAGGAACAGCAGAGATGGGGCTCCACTTCCAGCAACATGGGCCAGGAGTCTCTGCTGGAAGCTGCCCATCTGATTGATTCTTGACTTGACTTGCTGAGAATTTCAACTTTGATCAGTAGGGAAGAATGCGCTGATGAAAGTGCAGGAACACCGAGCGAGATCCACCGTGTAATCTGGAGTTTGCAAACATAAAAGAAGAGCACCTCAGTCCCAAATTTTCCAAATTCAGGGGAAAATATAGGACTGACCGTAGAAGACAGGAAGGCAGGTGCCAACAATGTCATTCCAGAGGCATCATTACGAAAGGGGGTGGGAGGGCTCTGAAGAGAGCAAGGAGCACCTATGAGCTCAGGGAGGATGGGAACCAGAGATGGGAGTCTGGGCTGGGACTCAGGAGGAGGACTGATGACATGGAAAGACCTGGAAAGAGGGGTATCAGTGTGGCAGTGCCCAGAATGAGGCTCGAGAAAAATGCTGGAACAGTAAAAAGACTTGAAAACTACACTACATTTGGACAAATGATGAACACAGGAAGGTTGGCTCTGCTTGAGGATGATGATGGGTGTAGCTCCTTACGCCTTCACTATCTAGCTGTGTGGTCGGACACCAGCTTCACCACGTCTGAAGGGAGCCTTCACTCCTCCCGATGCTCCTCCTCCTCCCTTCTGAGGAAGAGCCATCCACAGAGAGCTTCAGGGCACTCCTGGAGTGGCCAGGCACTAAGGGCAGGAGGGGGCAGCAGGGAGCAGGTTGGCCAGGTGGGCCGAGCCACATCCACGTCGTGGCTCTGGGCAGGGCTAGTGGCCGCGCTGGCAGTCCTAGAGCCTGGCTCTGCCTTTGCTGGCCCAAAGCTTTCCACCCAGAGAAGGAAGAGCCTCTGAGCTCTCCCTGCCCACAGGCAAACCCTTCTTCCTCGTCTCCCTCCACGGAAGCGTCTCCCTGGGGAGAGCTCTGGGCCTGGGCAGGGCCTGGCCGCGTGAGTTGGCACTCTGCTCTGGAGCGGCGTTTGTGAATCTGGGTGTCTCAGAGTCTCCTGGGAGCTTCCCCCTGCAGTGGCCCTTTCCTACACCTGGGGAGGCTGGGGAGGTGAACTGGAAGTGGGGCCTGACTGTTTTGTTAACAAGTGCCCAGGTGACTGGGAAGCCCAGACAGGCCTGGGCATCCTGTCTGGGAGCGGGCAGATGAGGGAGAGAACCGCCACCAGAGTCGGCTGCACGCTTGGCCCCACCCAGAGTCCCATGCAGAGACCAGATCTTCTTATCCCGCCCCTGCTCACATGGCTCCATCGGGGCGAGACTGAGGACTCAGGACTGGGGGTGGTGACAGCTCTGGCGACGTGGCCCAGACCTCTCTCTACTCACCTTGGACTTTATATCTGAATGCTGGCAAGACCACACAAGACAATTGTGTGTTATCTGGGTGTTATTTGGTCCAAAATGCTTTCCACATGCACAGAATTCGGGTTTTGCCCAGAGCCCCTTTTTTATACGTAAATATCTCACTCATATGTCTCTCATGTGACCACTCCCTGTTCAGACTTTAGATCCATGACATGGGCGTACTGGAGCCTCACATGTAGCCCAGGGTCTCAAAAGATGTGTTTAGGGTCCTTTTGATATTGGAATCCACTACTGTCTTAGGAAGGGGGTCGCCAGCTTCTCTTGTGCCTTCCCATAGGTGGGGAGCTCAGCTCTCTCCACGTCACTCTTGCCACGTGGAGACAGCTCTCGTCCTTAGAGATGCCTCTCTTAACCGTGAGTATGACTCAGCCCCCTGCCACTCTCCCACCTGGACTTGTTCGCCTTTCTTCCCTCACCCATGGCGATGCTGTGAGGACATGAAGACCACCACGTCTCCCCAAAATCTTCTCTTTTCCATGCCAAACAAAGGCCATTAGCACTTCTCAAAGTTTAATGTGCAAACGAATCACTGGGGAATCTTGTGAAAATGCAGACTGCGATCTGGATTTCTGACAAGCTCCCTGGTGACGTGGAGGCTGCTGGCCCACGGTCCACACTTAGAGAAGCGGGGCTGGGGGTTTAAGCGTGTCCGCCTAGAAGTGAGAGAAGCCTGACTTCCTGGCTTGGCCCCTCACTTAGGGGCTGTGTGACCGTGGGAAGTCACTCCATGTCTCAGGGCATTTGCTTCCTTTGCAGTAACATGAGGCTAATAAGGGTACCACTCATTTCTTTGTTTGTTATGAGGACAGAGGCCAGGCTCAAAGCTCCCCACTCAGGGGCTGGCACAGCGCATGCAATCGACAGTATGAGCTCTTGGTCATTTTCAGCTGAACAGCCCCAGGGCCTTTGATCATGCCCTCAAAGTGGTCTACATTGATGTCCCCTCCCCAGGAGACACTCAGAGGGGACATGGCTTGTAGTAAAGGGACAGTGCACTCAACAGAAGATGCAAGCATGGCCTTTACCTACAAGTTCCACAAACGATGTTTTCACAGTTCTCACCACTGTCCTATTAAACACAGTGGTAGAAATAATGGTTTCTCTGGGCAACTGAGATGAGTTAAATATCAATTCAGAAGCTGAAGGACATATCAACAAAGGTCTGTCCTGCGAAGCTACACTGGTTCCACTCTTGTGCTGATAAGAAATGCTAATGATAATTAGCTAAATCAATACACTTCGATATAAGACAAATCTATCAGTATTTAATAAACGTCATCTTTCTTTATAGACAGAGTAAAGCTGGAGAAATTGTTTCTTCATAAGCAGACGCACTACTTTGTGTTTCCTGACTCAGCTCAGGTGCCATGTCCTTAGGAAGCCCCTTTTCCTTCCACATGGGATTGTAATTGTTTTTCTCTGTTAGATTTTAACTCCTTCCGTGCAGAGACCAGATCTTATTATCATGTTATCTTTAGTGCCCAGAGAAGTACCTGGCACAGAGCAGGAACTGTGGAAATGTTTGTAGAAGGGATAGAAGGAAAGAGGAAGAAATAAAGGAAGAGGAGGGAGAGAAGGAAGGAAGGGAGAGAGAGAGGAAAGGAGGGAGGGAGGGAGGAAGGAGGCAGAAATGACCCCCTCCCCACCCAAGGACAAACAGAAGGAGGAGAACATCATTTGCAGATGAATCTGTCTTCACTGACTTTGTCCCCTGGAGGCGTTATTGGCTTCTTAGAAACTAAGGCACTTTGCTGTAAGTGGTCGAGGCCTTCCTTCTAGCTGACCTGCTGGGGAGGCCGGTGTCTGAGGAATCCCTGCTCTCTGCTGTGAGCGGATGTTGCCTCCTGCCAGATGCCCTCTTCCTCCTTTGCATCCATGGGGCAAAGAGGACTGGGAAGTTGGCCTTGATCTCCAGTACCTTCCTTCCTGTTTGTAGCTCTATCAATAGCCCTGCTTCTACTGCTTCTAAGAGGGAAGATGACTGCTTCCCTGAACCTCAGCTCCCCTCATGTAACGTGTGTTTTTCCTTGTGGCGACATGGGTATTATAACTAGTTATTTTTTAACTGAGGGACTCCTTTGTCAGGCAATTCTTCTCCCGGGCCCTGAGAATTTTAAGATGAGACATTACTTTTCCTGTTTGAGTAAGATGAAAACACGGTGAGAGGACGCTTGGCCATTTGGTGGCAGAGCCAAGATCATGACTTTGTCCTCTTCACTTGCACCCCAGTGAGTGACTCCTGGGAACCAGTGACTTGTGGGAAGCAGATTTCCCCGACGGCGGCCTGCCTGCGTTCCTGGTTCCTCATTTAGTTGACCCACCACGTTTAGACAAATTTAATGGCATTGGGCTGGGAGATTTGAGTAGTATTATCACAATGAAATTAACGTGTGGCTGCACTTGGGAAAACAAAATAGGTTTAAAATCCTGAATCCTGCATTTGTGCATGTCTGGGACTCAGTGAGCTGGTGCCTCCCCATCCTCCCAGCCTGGAAATGGCATCTTTGTCAACAGAACAAGGACGATGCATTTTGTGTGGTCCCCTGGAACGTGGGCAGCACAGTCCCGACAGCTGCCTGGTCAGCCGCCCTTTTCAAACAAGGAGGGAGGCACTTTTTGCCCCCGTCTTTCCTGCAGCATAAGAGGTAAGAGGCTTCAGCGGAAGCCCCGTGTGGAGGCTGGTGAGGACCGACCTGGCTCCCTTCCCAGCACGGTTGCCCACGGTGGGCATCTGCTCACAGACCCTCAGTGCTCTCAGAGGTGCAGAGACGGCTACTGCACCCTGCTCCCTTGGGTTCGTTCAGATCTTCCCTAACTCCCTAAAGGGACTTGGGGAAAATGCAATCTTCTTTTGAGTACAGGGCATAGGTACTGGTCACTAAATTGGGACAACTGGGGCCTGACTCAGGTCCTAGGCCATGCTTGATGGCGGGCTTGGGTCCTCTTCATCTTTCCCTCCCCGGCACTAGTGGAGCGCTGGCCCTGAGAAGGCACAGACAGGTGTTGACGGATCAAGGAGGGACATTGGGGCCGCAGTAGCTGCTGAGGCTGCTCGGTTCAGACATGAAGACCTCACGTGGCCACCGTGATGGAAGGCCTGGAGGGCACGCGGTCCTTCACTATCCAGCTGAGACCCGCTACTGCCCACAGAAGAAAGACAGGAGTCCAGTGACAGAACCACATCTGCAAACTTGTTTCACTTTTTAAAAGGTAGCCTTCTCTTTATCAGAAAACAGCCTTCAGAGGAAAACTTCCTCAGTGAAGAAAACCCATTCTATTCAAATAAACATTTCTGCAAGGTTGGCTGGAGTTGATCCTCAGCCATTTCCACCTGAGGTGAGTGGGAAGGCGGCTGTGTCTGTGAGGGTGGAGTCGCCCTCTGTGCCGCCTGACCTAGAGGGGCTGTGCCGGGCCACCTGCTTGCAGGGCAGGGCTCGGCCCAGCGCAGCGCAGCGCAGCCGTTACTGGGGCCTCGGGGGTCTGCTCACTGGGTGCTCCTGCCCTTAAGAAGGAGTGGGTGGGGCGCTGGAGCAGAACAGCCCTTAGGAATCAGGGTGGACCCACCCTGGTGGCAGGGCCAGAGGAGCACAGGGAGGAAGGAGAGGGGAGGAGGAAAGAAGGAGAGAGGATCGGGGGTCTGGGAACGGGCTTGGAGGGGACCGCGTCATGCAAGCAGCGCCCTCCTGAAGAAGGGAGCCCTGGGGGGCCCTTCAGGTGGGGTTTTCTCAGGATCTCCGCTTCCTTTGAGACTTTAGGGATCTCAAATGGCTAAGTATGTGTTGATGTGTGTGTGTGTGTGTGTGTGTGTGTGTGTGTGTGTAAGTGATTGATTGTTTTAGGGGAGGGGGAAATAAGCTTTTCTGGGTTTATTGGGGGAGGGGTGTTAGTCAGCTGTAGGTCTCAAGAAATGCCTTCTGTGGCAAAGTCCTCTAGGTCATCCGTGGAGATAATGCCCAGGCTTGGAACATCTCCCCCTTCCTCCCCTGGGCTCTGGGGAGGCGCACTGGGGTGCTGGCCTGCAGAGTGCTGGGTGGGGTCACTGTGAGGCCCAGGGGTCTGCTGCAGGCCAGCATCGCCGGCCCTCGGGGGCGCAGGACTGGCTGCCTCAGTGGTGCGAGGGCCCTGCTTTAGGAAGGTGGGGGCGGAGAGCTGAGAGGAGCAGCGCAGTGGCATCAAGGCCGTCACGGGCAGGGGCTGGAAGCCCGGGTACAGCATGTAGGGGGCAGCAAGCGCGTCCGGCGGGGGTGGCTCAGGGGAACCCCCCTTGGAGGATGGGATGGAGACCTTGACATATTTGCCCGTCTCTGGGTCATAGAAAGTCTTGATTTTCACCTGCAGCGGCAAATCGAAGACAAAATACTCTCCAGATTGGGGGTCTTGGAGAACCTTCTGGGTGGCAGGGTAAAGGGGCAGGGCCGTGAGGGGCTGGGGCGCCCCAGGCCGCCTCCTGACTGGTTCTGAGAAGGCAGACACTGAGTGACGGTGCGTGGGAGGGGGCAGGGACCTGACCATGGGGAACCTGGGTCGAGGCCTCTCTCCAGGGGATGGCGGCCTGTGCTCCGAGTCCTCCGGGTAGGGCCTTTCCTCTCGGGGTTCGCCATGCTTTTCCTGCATCTGGTCAGTCTTTCTCCTCTTGCTTGCCAGCTTCTTTGCCCGCCGCAGGGCCTTCTCTGTCTTGGGTGGGACTGCAGGTGGCTTGCCGGCCGCCCTCTCCAGCTGAGCAGGGAGCTCGGGTTTCTCAGGGAGGCCTGCTGAGCTGGTGGCTGCGTCCAGCAGTGAGCCTCTGGGAGACAGCGTCCTGAGGTCTTCTGCTGATGCCTCAAGTTGGGGGTCAGAGCTGGCCTCCCATGTGAGGGCATGTGTCAGGTCCTCCCTGCGGGTGACCCTGGCGTGGCCGGGGCTGACCCAGGGGCTGGTGTGGGGAGGCTCCGCTGGCAGCAGGCCCAGTTCGCTGGGAGCCTGGGAAGCCTCATCCCAAATGCTGCTGGCGGCCGGGGAGCACACATTGTTCTCCTCCAGGGAGCTGGTGTTGGGGGAAGTTGCCATCTCACCAGGGACCAACCTTCTCCCCAGGGGCCCTGCTCTGGATGTAGACAAAAAGTGACTTTTGAAATCTTGCGTCTGGTCTTCCCAACAGGTTCCTAGCTGCTGCGGGGGTGGCTGGTCTTCTAGGTTGCCTTCGGGCAAAGCAATGGTGGGGATGCACCTTGGAGCACCCAGCTTCCCCTGGTCTGCAGAACTGCTCTTGCCATCATTCAACACAACCTTCCGTGTGGCATCTGGGGGTGGGTTCTGCCCTTCGTTCTCTCCCACTAGTGGAGGAGATGAGACGACTCCCTTTGGGGCTGGCCGAGAGGTCTCCAACCTGGCCGTGCTGGGCGCCCGCCCGTGGTCCTCCATGCCCTCGCAGGCCGCACCCTTCAAGTATGTGCCCCGCATGCTGGCGGGTGTCGGGGTGCTGGGCATTTCCTGGCTCTTGGGGGCACAAAGACCAGCCTCCTCGCCCCAGCCCGGCCTTGGCAATTCCTCCTCTTTGTGGCCACTGCCCAGTGAGTCCTCTGAGGACATGGCCCTCAAGAGGGGCAGCATGATAGGTTTTATCACGGGGGTGGCCCTGAGGGTGTTGTCTTTAATTGCAAACAGCATGTGCTTGTTTGAAGTGGAAGACGGTGAGGGGGTAAGGTCTTTGGTGTGTGAACAGGGTGCATCCTTACTTCCCCCCATCCGAGTGCCTCTGAGATTAGCTTCCTCTCTCGATGCCTTCCTGGGTCTACCTCCAGACAAACTCTCCCCTTCTCCGTGCAACGACTGCCCCCTGCCGTGTTCCTCCACGCAGGCAGGCCCGTCACTCACGGCACAGTACTGTAGCTCATCTTTCCCCATCACTCTTTCCTTTGCGTCCTTCTGACTGTCGCCCGCATTCAGGTCGTTCCTCCTGTCCTCCCACTGGCTCTCGGTGAACCACGTCTTCTGCTGGTCCTCGAACGAGGCGAAGGACTGATCCGAAGAGCTGGTGCTGGCCTTGGCCTTGCTTTTGAGGCCTGGCACGAAATCAGACTGGCTGTCGCTATAAAACACGTCTTCCTCCTCGGGGGACAGGGGCCCCGGGGAGAATTTCTGGTGGAAGTTTGGGTTCTGAAGTCCTCCCTCTCTCTCAGGTTCTGTCCCCTGAGAGATGGATCTCAAGAACCCATTCTCTAGGCTGGGGGTCTTGGGTTTCTCCGCAGCCTTCCCCACCTCAGGCTCTTTACCACAAAGCTTCAGCGACAGGTGCTTCCTGGGGCCCCTGGTCACCACTTCCCTGGAGTCTGGACACCAGCTGGACCTGGTGGCACCCATCTCCAGTTCTCCATCAGCATCATCCTTCTCATAGCTGTTCCCATTGGCAGCCTCCCCGTTGACACAGAAGGGGGCTTTGGTGATAGCTGGAGGTGAAGTAAGAGTCAGACAGTTGTCTGCAGAGGCTGCACTGGGGTCGGCTTTAGGGTCCCTCTGGGTACTGATGTGCGATACAGAAGGGGCGTCGGTTGGTCTCTCCTTGGAAAGCTCGTTTGGAGGGCTGTCCTCAAGCCCATTGGGAAGGGTGACACCATTGCTCATGGGTTCTTGCCTGCCTCTGGTTTTCTCATCGAGGCCTTTCATGAGAGGCGAGGGACTGTATGTGCTCTTAACACGCTTCCGCACGTCCTTGAGGTTGAAAAGCAGGCTGGGGGCTCTGGATTTGTAGCTGTCCCGAGACTGGCAGTCACTGGGCTCCTTCTCCTGGTATCCGTTTAGCTGGCCTGGGGGCGAGGAGGCTGTCTCCCCCGGCTGGCTGTCAGATGAATCCAGGACGTTCTTGGTGGGTATGACGGGGGTCAGAAGCTTACTGATGTTAAAAGGAGGATTGTAATGCTCACTGGGCTCCACAGGCAGGTCAAATGCATCATTTTCTGGAAAATGCTCCTGGGGATTGTGCTTTGTATACAAGCCCGGGCCTCGCCTATGGGTCTGCTTCTTCTCTTCTGAAGCGTCTTGTAGACTTTCTTTCCCTCCTTTGCCCACCTTTGCTTTCCTCCATGGGGCCTGTGTTGGCTTCAGCTGAGGGTCAGGCTGGGAGCTGGAAGCTTTTCCATCCATAGTGAATACCTGGGCTCCTGGATCCCTAGGTCCCCAGGATCCAGCTGTGGAGAGAGCCGCTGCTGTCAGCCTGTTCTCTTCCTGACCACAGCTGGCCCGGACCGGGCAGGGAGAGACCTTGCGCTCAGGGGCCTGGGGCTCTCTTAACAAGGGCGTGTCCTCGTAATGCTTGGGAGCTTTGCTTTCTGGGACAGCCTCAGCAGCGTCCTTCCTCTCGGGCAGCCTTGGTTGGTGGGCATTCCATGACTCAAAAGCACTGTTTTCACTGTGAAGAAAGGTCCCTTTGCGAGCCCACTCCTTGCCTCTTTCAGGCTCCCCCTTGGCCGGTTGGTGGGGTGGAGAGGGGAACTTGTACTCAAACGAGTTGGCTGCGTTTTCAGGTGCTGGGAGGAAGCTGCTGGAGCCAGGACAGGCCATTTCGGGATTCGTGGGGGCCTCCTGCTCTCCACGCTTCCTGCCAGGCTGGTGGCTATTCTGATGGGTGCTGGAGACTTCTGCAGGCACCCTTCTGACGGTCAAAAAGGCAGAATCGAAGCAGAAGTTGACACCACTTTCTGGAAGAGGAGCAAATTTGGGGGGATTTTTGAGAGCCGGGGGCTTGCTGGTAGGAGGCCTGCTGTCACAGCGTTGGCTCTCGGTCCTGTCGAAGGATTTAATTAATGATGACACTTTAGAAATAGGCTTGTTGCTGCTCCTCAGGCTGGAAACTGGCACCTCCAGTCTCCTGTGGGCTGGTGTCAGTGGGGGGCTGCCTTTGGGATACTTTTCCTCCCCTTGAACGTACTTGGGCTGCTGTTGGAATGTGGCTGCCCAGCCCGTGTGCTCAGTGCCTTGAGACGGTAACTGGCTCCAAAGGCCGCTTTTCCTGTGCGTGTGGCTCACCATTCCCTGGTGAAAATTCCCGAACACCTGCCGGCTGGTATCTGGGGACAGGCCCAGGTCGGAGTCATTGAAGGATGTGTCCTCCGAGATGCACAGGCTCCGGAACGCCCGGTCCGTGAGGCTGCTCACCTCCCTGTCTGCATCGTCCAGCACGCTGCCGATGCTTGAGGAGTCGCTGAACCCGTCCGTGCACTTCTTATTCCCCTGCATCGTCACCTGGCTAGGAAGACTGTCCCCGGTCAGCTGGTGGGCGCGTCGGGATGATGATTCTGGAAGGGTTAGATGCAGCGCTCTTCTCACAAAATTAGAGCTTCTCGTTGACCAAATGCAATTGCTAAGTAGGATTTTTTTTTCTCTGCAAAAGAAAGAAATGCAGAGTATGAACAGCATATCCAGCTAGGTGGCTCCATACAAGAACTACATGCTGGTCCAGATGGGTAATGGAGCCTGTGATGGTTCATTTTATGTGTCAACTTGGCTGGGCCCTGGTGCCCAGTTTTTGGTTAAATGCCAGTCTAGATGTTGCTAGGAAGGTATTTTTTACATGTCCTTAACACTTAAGTCAATAGACTTTAAGTAAAGCACGTTATCCTCGATAACATGGGTGGCTGCATCCAAAAGACTGAGATCCCTGAGGGAAGAGGAAATTCTGCCTCCAGTCTTTGGGTTAGAGCTGCAACATCAGCTCCTCCCTGGGCCTCCAGCTTGCCCTGCAGACAGATGTCGGACTTGCCAGCCCCCACAATTGCGTGAGCCAGTTCCTTAAAATAAATCTCTTTCTATACGTACACTTCCTATTGGTTCTGTTCGCCTGGAGAACCCTGACTAACACAGTGCCCACAGTTCAGATGTGTCATTTTTGCAGAGACCTTCCCTGACCTCCCATGGAGTGTCTCCTCCTCACACTCTCTCACACGGCCCGCTCTATTTTCTTTGTGGTACTGAGCACAATTTAAATTAAATTTACTTCTTTGTTGCCTATCCCCTCAGTAGACTGTAAGAGTCAGGAGCTCAGGATCTACTAGGCTGTCTGTTCGCTGATTGCCCTTGTTCCAGAGCCACCCCAACAGGGCACAGCCCCCAAGTGCCTGCATAGCCTGTGATCCTTCACTCTCTGACTTCCCTATGGGTGTGGCCAACGGGAGGTGCTGGTAGGAGGCTGGAGGGAGGGGAGCCAGCATCCCTGGCATTCCTCCCCCCTCCCTGCTCCCGGCTGTCGTGTGGGGTCCTGGCCCCTCCCCTGGGCCCTGACTCACGGAGCCCAGCAACACTGCTCCCCGTGGTCTGGGTCTGTGGGGAGGATGCCTGCCACTCTTCCTGATTAATTCCACATCCTGGGGTCTCCTTAATTCTGCCTACACTTCTGTTATATCCCCTTCCTTACCTTCTCTTCTTCTTCCTTTTTTTGAAAATCATGATGAAATACACATGACATAAAATTAATCAACTTAACCATTTAAGTGTACAGTTCAGTAGTGTTAAGTACATTCATATTGTGGTGCAACCATCACCACCATCCATCTGCAGAACTTTTTCATCTTCCCAAACTGAAACTCTGTACCCATTAAACACTAGCGCCCCATTTCCTCCCCTCTCCCCAGCCCCTGGCAACTGCCATTCTACTTTCTGTCTCTATGAATTTGCCTACTCTGGGTACCTCATATGAATGGAATCATACAGTATTTGTCTTTTTGTGACTGACATCTTCACTTAGCATATAGTCCTTGAGGATCATCCAGGTTGTAGCACATGTCAGAATCCTTCCTTTTTAAGGATGAATAATATTCCATTGTGTGTATGTACCACATTTTGTTTATCCATTCATCTGGTGATAAACACTTGGGTTGCTTCCATGTCTTGGCTATTGTCAATAATGCTGCTACGAGCATGGGTGTCCAAATATCTGTTCAAGATCCTGCTTTCAATTCTTTTGGGCACATACCCACAGATGGAATTACTGGATCACATAGTAGTTTTCTTTTTAAGTTTTTGAGGAGCCACCATACTGTTTTCCACAGCAGGTGCACCATTTTGCATTCCCATCAACAACGCACAAGTGTTCTAATTTCTCCACATCCTCACCAGCACTTGTTATTTTCTGTTTTTTTTTGCTGTTGTTGTTGTTTGTTTTTGATAGTAGCTATCCTAATGGGTATACATTGCATTCTCTTCTGGATCCTGTCTGAGGATGCTGCTTCCTGCTGGGACCCTAACCACTATGACTGGGATACATACCTCCAATGCCTAGAACAAGCCTGGCCTGGGGCAGGGGATAAGTAAATAAGTATGTGAAAAGTTGGATAAAATAGCAAGTATTGACCCTAGAGTGGCCCAGTGGTGCGACTCCAGCAGGGTGCCGTGCGTCCTCAGCTGACAGATGAAACACTGTCACACAGTGGCCCCGTTCACACCAGCAGCAGGGGCTGGCAAGGTTGCACTCTTCCTTCCTTGCTTGGCTGGCCACAGCAATAACACTGTCAGGGCTTCGGAGATGGAAGATGAAGGTGCTCCTGTCAGGGAGGTTGGGCGCACGTCGGGAGTTCCAGATCCTACCCCGTCTCCACGTGTGGGACAGTGCACGCACGAGGCTCCCACACAGGACTGATGCTGCTGTGCTAGCAGGCTTGTTGTTTGTCCTTTGGAGCCCAGCCTCCTTGGGGTTGTGTTTCCTGTCTCTTGACCACAGCACTCAGGTGAGTTCCAGTGCTGATTCATTGGCAGGCCAACTTGGTTTTATGAATGAAAGACCTGAGCTGGGGCTGCTGGAGGCAGAAAAGGACCCTGAGTTCTAGCGAATGAAGAACCACTGCCCCCTCTGTGGTTTATGTCCTCTATTTACAGGCTCTTCAGCTCTGCCTTGAAACTCAGGCTGCTTGCTCCCCAGAAAGCACAGTACATGTCTTCTAGATGGCCGCACAAAAGGGGGACCGTCAGCCTCAGACCCTGCTGGCCAACCTCTGTCCTTCTGCACTCCCTTCTCCTTCACGACTGCCTCTCTAAGTGCTCACGTTCTCAGTCTCCCACGCAGCTAGCGTGGCCATGCGACCGGGTTCTGGTCATAGAGATGGTGACATTTGGATGTCCAGGGAACTTCTTGCCTTTCTGATCAGAGGAACCATCCCTACTGTCTCCACTCTGTTGGTGTCCTTTCCTCCCGTTTTGAATGCAGACACGAAGACTGAAACTGAGTGTAACTGTTTGCTGGGGCTGCTGTAACAAAGTACCACAAACTGATGGCTTAAATAAGAGAAATTGATTATCTCACAGTTCTGGAGGCTGGAAGTCCTAAATCGAGGTGTTGGCAGGGTAGGTTCCTTCTGAGGGCGGTGACGGAACGGTCTGTTCCAGGCCTCTCTCTTTGGCTTGTAGATGGATATCTTCTCTTTGTGTCTCTTTCCTCTGTGCATGTCTCTGTGTCCAAACTTTCCCTTTTTAGAAGGACACCAGTCCTATTGGATTAGAGCCCACCCTAATGACCTCATCTTAACTAGTTACACCTGCAACGACCCTATTTCCAAATAAGATCACATTCTGAGGTTCTGAGGTCCTGGGGGTTTGGACTTCAACATATGAATTTTGCAGGCATACAATTCAACTCATGACACTGAGGCATTCACTTCGTGACCTTGAGGGACAAGCAATGGTGACTAAAGGCCAATTTGCTGAGAATGGCAGGGTGGACAGAAGAACGTTCCTGGGTCCTCGATGGTACTGCTGAGCTGTGAGCCTGTGCCAGAACCACCCCCTCTGGAATTTGTGTGATTGGGGTGGGGTCGGGGACTTTAGTGGCTTCGGCCATGGTCATCAAGATATCAGGTTTTCGATGTCCTGGTTCTTTCGAAATCAGGTTCTTGAAGTCCTACCTGTATAGTCAGGGAGTCTTCTGGAGTCCTGAGTGCTGGGGCTTCGATCTTGGCACTGGCTGATCTCAGTGATCCTGGGGTTTCTACATTTCCACATTAAAGTGAAAATAGGAGAGTTGGAGATCTAAATTTAGAATCTTAGAGTTAAGTAAACAGTGCCCCCCCCAGCCAATTAAATACCCTTTACTATTAGCAGATATTTGTTATTTTATTGGAACACTCAGTTTCTCTCCCCCTCCTCTAAGTAAAAACACTTGATACTTTTGGGGAATTTCCTCTCCCTGTGGTGTTCAGTCTTGGCGGAGCTGAAAGTCAAGGTGCCTTCTGAGACCTCCCTGGACCAAGTGCAGACGTGAGACCCAGGCAGGCCCATTGTCCCATTTCTCCTGGAGCGATGCAAGGACGGAAAGCTGCTCAGACACCTTTCCAGAGGCAGAGGTCTCTGTTCGTCCTTTCCCAGCCTGGAACGTCAGCCTCACCTTGAATCTACAAGGGCTCCAACTTCCTCTTAATATGTATCCATTCCTGCTTCATTTGTCCAGTTTCTGTTTCTGTTGTGTGTGGCCAAAGAACCCTAACTGATCTTGGATTTCTGTCGTGATTCCTAACAGTAAGGAAAGATGTTCGCTGATATTCAGAAAATAACCACATTCCTTCTGCCTCAGGAAAAAGAGAGACTTCCCTTTTGCTAGCTTCATTCAGATAATTTCTTCTGTTCTGCTTTGATTTACCCGGCTTCAGATGGGACTGTCCTAAAGTTGGCCTCATCCTCCCACTCCCACCCCAGTCCCACACTACCCAGTGGGAGCCTTCAGCGTGGTGGCTGACAACCGGATGTGTTTCCAGACGTCGGCTCTTGAGTGGTTCCATACCTGTTACAGCAGTGTGGGCTGCAGGTGCCTGTCTTGCTGGGTTTTAGGATCTGTAGTTTCAAAACTTCTTCTCACGCTTATGTTTGCTGTCATAACTGCCCATCTAGAAAGAAGAAGAAAAATAATTTCAGTGGAACCCAAAAGGCCAAGCATATGTTTGGTGCAAAGATGTCTTTAAATGTCAGTGATACTTTCAAATTTTTTTTAGTCCACACTTAACAAAATTCCAAACATAGGCATTTTTGGTGAAAACCAATATAGAGTCAATTTATATCCCTTCCAATATTCATTAATTTGTCTCTGGTCCAAGAAATCCTTAGGAACCTGTTTTAAGCCTTTGGGATTTCTTTTTTTGTGTGTGTGTGTGAGGAAGATCAGCCCTGAGCTAACATCCGTGCTAATCCTCCTCTTTTTGCTGAGGAAGACCGGCTCTGAGCTAACATCTATTGCCAATCCTCCTCCTTTTTTTTTTCCCCAAAGCCCCAGTAGATAGTTGTATGTCACAGTTGCACATCCTTCTAGTTGCCGTATGTGGGACGTGGCCTCAGCATGGCCGGAGAAGCGGTGCGTCGGTGCGCGCCCGGGATCTGAACCCAGGCTGCCAGTAGTGCAGTGTGTGCACATAACCGCTAAGCCAGGGGGCCGGCCCGCCTTTGGGATTTCTAATATGATTGGCCCAGTTGTGAATTATTTTTTGCTATTAAATCTGACCAAAGGCCCTTTCTCATGTGAATTAATAATGCGGGCTTTGCAGTAAAGAGAACTGGAGCGGCCGACCTTGAATCTACTCAGCAAGTAGTAGCACAGTGTTCGATTTATTGTTGGCAGGAGGCTGGAGTATCTATTTTGACAGCGAAAAGAGCAAAAAAGCCACTCAGGAGAATTTTAAGAGTGCTCAAAATGAAGTGTAAACTAATTAAAATAAATCCACTATGCAAATTTTAAATGCAGAGCATTGGGGCTTCCATGAGACCCCGCTCATCTCATAGCTCCTGGATTAATCTAGTCCATGGTAGTTTATTAATAATATTAATAATCATAATAACTCAAATTTGTGGAGTCCATTTCTTTGGAGATGCATGGAGGTGTTTTGTGTCTCCCACCGTATGTTGGCCCCATCCCTGACTGCCAGGCTCTCCTTCACGTCCCCAGGGCACGCTGGGTTTACCTTTTTCATAGATTATATACTATATGTTTTAGGAATGGAAGATTGCTTCTTTCTCTCCTCAACTAGAAAGAAAATGCCTTGAACCCAGGAAGGGAGCCTTATTTGCTTTTGTGTACTGAGCACACCAACACAGAAGCCAAATAAATGTTTGTGGCAATGCTCTGAAGTGGATATCTTTATCCTGAATTTTCTGGAGGGCAAACGAAGGCACAGAAAAGGAGTAAGAAAGAAGGAGAAATGCTATTGAGAAGGACCCCGGGCCTTGGGTCTTGAGGCCATCTGAAAATTCAGATCAACCATTTGAGTCACTACATAGCAGGCCCGCCCCACTGCCTGCAGCACCTCTGATGGTCAACGTAGGGATGAGGATGAGATCAACTCAAGTCACATATGGAGGAGACACAGGTGCAGAAGCACCTGGTGGCTTTATTTTGTCGACATTTAGGGGACCTATCGGTCTGTGCTTGGGTTCATGGGCTCCCTGTCACTGCTGCTGAAATGTGCTTTTCAGAGGCCAGCACAAAACTGGCTTGCTCACTACTTTGGACCGTTTGAAGGAGGCAACCTGAGTTGGGGAAAAGTCTGGCTCACAGAGGACCTTTCAGGTGAAAAGGTGTGGTTCTCCTCAGGTGGCGTGAATGAGGGAAAAGCTGCATTTTGCTGAGCCACGTTGTAACAAGGTCTTGGGATCTGCTCTCATGAATTTGTTGTTAGTGCCGTCCAGTCGATTGCGCCTCGTCGAATCCCTGTGGACAGCAGAGCGCACCCTGCCCGCTCTTTTTGTGCCATCCTCCCCGCTTCCGGCGCTGCATCAGACAGTGCTCTGCTGCTGTTCACAGGGCTTTCATGGCCACTTTCTTAGGAAGTGGGTGGCCAGGTCCTTCTTCCTAGTCTTAGTCTGGAAGCTCTGCTGGAACCTGTCCACCGTGGGTGACCCTGCTGGAATCGAAATCCCAGTGACATAGCTTTCAGCATCACAGCAACACGCAGCCGCCACAGTGTGACAACCGACGAGACAAGGGGTGCGGTTCCCTGACCAGGAAACGAACCCAGGCTGCAGGCGTGAGAGCGCTGAATCTTAACCACTAGACCACCGGGGCTGGCTGCTCTAATGAATACTTAGAAACATGAATTTTCATTTCTGTCACCACAAGCCAGTTCTTCCTCTGGGATCCCAGAAATCTGAGAGTCACCTGTGGCTTCTCCCTCTCCTGCCTCTCCGTGCCTCCCCACATCCAATCCACTTCCAGGTCCCTTGAGTCTCCTCTTTTAAAGGTCTCTTGCCAACTTACACCGATCTTCATCTCCACAGTCACTGTGTCCCCAGCTGCTGTCACGTCTCCCTTGGGCTACCACAGGAGCCATATTCATTCTCTGCACTGCACCCAGGAGCAGCTTTAAAAAATCAAATCTATTCATGTCAACCTCTTACTTAGAATCCCTCAATCACTTCCCAATTTTAAAGAATGACAATCAATCTCCTTAACAAAGAGCCTCCCTTTTCATCCTCCTCTTGGACTATTTTCCCCCTCATGCTTTGCTTCCCAGCCACCCTAGACTTCAACATGCCATGCTACTTCCTGCCTCAGGGCCTTTGCACATGTTGTTCCCTCTGCCAGGAATTCTTTACTTCCACCTTTTCCCTGTTACATGCTTAATTCCTACATATGCTTCAGAACCCAGTTCACATGTCCCTTTGACAAAACAGCTTTCTCAGGCCTATTTTAAGTCTCTCTGTTATATGCTTTCATAGCATGCCATACCCATCTCCTTTGCAGTACTTATCATAATTGTAATTAAGTATTTAACTGGGTGGTTACTGTTCAACATTTGTCTCTCCTGTTAGCCTGGGTGCTTCACTGTGTCAGGGCCCGTGTCTGGCTGGCTCTCCAGACGGTCCTCCTCATGGAGCGTAGTGCACAGCACCAGAAATATCTGTTAAATAAGTGAGCAAATTCCTCCACCTCTGTCATGGTATTATTCCCACTATTGAACAGCCTAGCAGGACTTATTTTATTGAAAGTCAATTATAATCCAATAATTCCAGAATTATGACAAATTTCAATTAGTGAATTTGAATCCAAGAGGATTTAATTTACTTTTTGATTCTAAGCCCTAAAATACATAAAATCTGCCTGTGGTGAGCGGTGGAGCAGGTGGGGCAGATTGTTCTTGGCGACAGCCAGCAGGCTGGTGCAGCGGGAGGCGTTCATGCACACCAGGGCGTATACCTTGGACGTTAGGGCTGAGTTTCTAGGTGAACATCAGCTGGCATTTGCATCAGGGAGACATAAGAAGTGACTTCCTGACTTCACTATTTACTGTCTGTCTCTCTAATTGCACTCAGTGCTCCAAGTTGGGGGGTGGCTTTGACTCCCTCTGGAGGCCCAGTGTCCAGCAAATACTTGTTGAGTACATTACCTGGGATGTTGTTTACAGCCCCATTTCAAATGGTCATGAACTGGTCCGTTATCTAAGTTATGGGTGTCAGGAATGAAATGTTGACATCTCCCTGTGTCGTTGGGGCAACCTGCAGAGCTCAACAGCACCTGTTATCTGGTCTTCCCACACTCCAGCCCCGGACGCTGGGCGCTCGTCAAGTTTGTATCAGGTCGAGCAGGTTCTGCAAAGCCCCAGAGTGCACAAGTGGGAATGGGGTCCCCAGGCAGGAATTGGTGGACTGGACTTTCCAGTTCAGCTGTTGGGGACGGGGCAAAGGGTCTGGTGACACACCCATTGCGCAGACATGCTTAGGGCGAACTGCAGGTGTGTATGCACCCCCATGGCCTTGAGGCTGGAAGAATTCCACTGAAGGATGTGTTTTGTTGTCTCCTTATTGCCAGGGTCATCTTTTTGAACCAGAATATATCAAACAAACTGAATCTGAGCGAGTGTCCCCATAAATCAACTTTTTTCTCACAATGAGCAATGAAATATCCTTTGAACAGTCATCACTAAACTCCAACTCTCCCAAAATGTTTCCTCATGTGAGGCTTTTTGCCATGCTGTGCTGCACGATGCTGTTGAACTATCATGGACTGGAATATACTGCTTTATTTATTTTTTTTTTGTGAGGAAGATCAGCCCTGAGCTAACATCTGTTGCCAATCCTCCTCTTTTTGCTGAGGAACACTGGCTCTGGGCTAACATCTGTGCCCATCTTCCTCCACTTTATATATGGGACGCCGCCACAGCATGGCTTGACAAGCAGTGTGTCGGTCTGCACCCAGGATCTGAACCTGCGAACCCTGGGCCGCCAAAGTGGAGCGCACACACTTAACCACTACGCCACGGGGCTGGGCCCTGGAAATGCTGCTTTTTGCAGATACAATTTTCTCTCTCTCTGCTGGTCCCTTACAAATGCCTCTGCGTGACCTTAGGGTGCTCTTGGTGGGGAAGCTGGAGCTCTCCCCGCACTCCCCCATCCTCCAGGCCTGCAGTGCACAGGATGAGGGAGCTGCAGGCCCGGGTGGGTCCCTGCTTGGCTCCCTGGAGTGGTAGTTTCTCTGCTTGGAATGTCTCTCTCTGTCCCTTGGCCACCAACTGCTGACCACTTCCTCCTGTTCTCCTATTCCTTGTAGAATATTTAAAAAGTCACTTGCACTGCTTTACTCCACTGTATTGGCTGTGAATCCATGTTTCCCACAAGGCGTTGTGCTCCTGGGGGTGAGGTCCCCATCTGGTCCGTCTTTGACTGACAGGATGCCTGGTGGTCACTGGTCATGTCTTCAGCTGCCGTTGCTGAGTACACTTCTTGGGCCCCAAGGATGTGATGACAGAGGTTTGCTGTGAGTATGCCGTGTGCAAATGGAGAGCTGAAAGCTCTGTCTCCCCACGTTCTCCGGTGTCCCACAGGGATCCTGGCTGGCGGCCAGCCCAGGCCTGAGAAGTCACACAGCCCACCCTCTGCTGGTCTGCCCCAGGCTGCGAGGACAGGAGGAGGCAGGGGAGGGGACTTGGACGCGTCGCCCTCTACAGGCCCTGCTCCAGATCTCCACACACCACCACTCATGTAAGCCCCACAGCTGAGGAAGCGTGAGGGGCCCACAGAACCACGGCCCTGAGTGGTGACCCCGGGAGGCCCTGCTCCAGCGCCACAACCATCCTGTGGCTGTGCGTGATCAGCTTCACTTCTAGACGAGACAATGGAGCCTCAGAGATGTGAAGCAAATGTTCCACGTCGCACAGCACGAGAGTGACTGAGTTGGGCTTGGGACTCAGGCCTGAGTGTCCTGGGGTTAGGACACAGCAAGGGAAGGAGCACGTGGTCGTCTGGTATGGCTGGGTTGCCAGATTGACCAAATTAAAAATACAGGACACCCAGTGAAATTTGAATTTCAGATAAACAACAAACAATTTTTTAGTATAGGTATGTCTCAAGCAATATTTGGGCTGTACTTTGTATTAGTCAGAGTTCTCTATAAAATGAATTATCACGTACTTATGCTAAAATTAGGTATTTATTGTTTATCTGAAATTCAAATTTCACTCAACATCCTGTTTTTTATCTGGCAACCTGAGGTTCTCACCAACTTTTAGAATGAAGAGTGGGTCACAATCAGAGGAAGCCAATACAGTGAGTCAATCCTGGGCTGACTCGTGTCTGCATGTCACCCTGTGATTCTCATTTTAGCACCTGTTATCTTGTTTGAGTCTCACGAGCCCCATGAGGTGGGGTGAACAGGCCTTATTGTCACCATTTTCTAGGTAGAGAAATAAAGGCACAGAGAGGTGCCGAATATTGCTCATTGTCACACAGGATGTAAAGAAGACAACTGGGGCTGGGATTCAGCTTGAGGTCACCACCTGACCACCCTGAGCCTTCTCCAGCATGAAGTCCTGACCCTCTGGTCCATGGGCTCAGGCGCAGATAGGTGTGTCCTGGGCTCATGAGCTGGAGTTCAATGGAGAATTGAAGACAGCTAGAGAAAAGGAGGGTTTTCATTTCTATTCTCGTCCCAAGAATCTTCTCAGCTTGGTTTTTCGAGATAGCAACAGGAGTGGAACTGATGGTTCAGCTGTGAGCACAGCTCCCTCCTGTCTGGGGAGGTGCGCGTGCAGGGAAGTTCAGGGGGCCAATCCTTGCAGAACTGGGAGGATGCTCCGTGGGCCCAGGGCATCGTCTCGAGCTGGTAGGGATGCCGTTTCATTCTCCTCTCGTCCCTGCCTGTCTCTGCACAGGAAGCCATTGGGGTTTGCTCTGCTGCCGGGTTTGACCACTTGCCTGCGGTGTGGTTGGGAGCCCCAGCTCTTGGGGTGGATTTAATTACCTTAATTGAATGGTGTTTTCACTTCTCAGTAAAGGGGAAGCAGGAAGCCAGAGGAGATGACAGAGTTTGGCTTTATCACACCCAGAAGGCCCTCACAAATTGGAATTGATTCCTCTCGCTCCTTTTTCTGGGTGGTTTTTGAAACATTGACTCTGGCATGCCTTGAGTAGTTAGGTGTTGTGAACAGTGAGAGCCCCCTCTCTGTGCGCTGACGGCCGGGTCCAGCCCGTGAATTCTCAGATGTCACACACACAGCCTCCACCACCTCACCCCACAGCTGGAAAGTGCCTTGCTCTGGACCCGTGCCTTGCTGGTTAGTCTTGGGCCAAGCTCTTGACCTCTCTGTGCAATTGCCAACAACCCTCCTGCTTGGCTGTTTCAGAGAGAATGTCTTTGTCTATGTCCTATATTTTACAAGGTGAATGACGAAATGGCAAAATCGACTTCCTCAGTTGGGGTCCTTCAGGAGAGGGGAGCAGACGCATGTCGAGTGTCCGTGGAGTGGCCAGCCTCAGGCCCACTGCTGCACGAGCCTGCGCTCACTCATTCCTCGCTAAAACTCGGCAAGGTAGGCCCTTTCCCCACCTCACAGATGAGGAAACTGAGGCCACCTGGGTTAACTGCTTGTCCCTTGCAGAGTGCTGGAGGTGGCGTTGCACCTGCCTTTGGCCCCAGGGCCCCAGTTTCTGGCCCCGTGATGATTCCTCTCAGCTGTCCCCAGTGTGGTGATTGCTCTGTCCTTTTGATTTTTGGAAATCAGAAATTTCCAGTTCATTTATATTCTCCTGGAAGAAAACATGGGCTCTCATAGCCACACTCAAAGCTCTTTCATGCATTCATTCACTCAGTGGCTATCCCCGGGGCACTGCCATGTGCCACCCCTCTTCCAGTGCTGGAGAGACAGCCATGGCAGGGCTGGCCAGGGCCCTGGCCGTGTGGAACTAGGATGAATCGCAAGAGGACAGTGGGCCACATTTACCTCCGATTGCTTTAGATTGGCTTCCACTGGGCAGTGCCTCTTAAATGCCTGTAAAACACAGCTTTGATTTGCACTCAGGTTGTCACACATCTGGTTTGGCCATTTTGGCTCCACTGGTCTGGTACTTGGCACCCTAAGGCAGGGCAGGGGGTCAGCCTGGCCCCAACCTAGGAGCTAGTCTGGGAAAGCCAAGGGCTCTCAGACTGACCCTGAGGCTCCTGTGCCCTGGGAGAGGACCAGGCTGGCTCCATCTAGCCCCAGGAACAGGGTGTGGTTGGTACTGGTGGCCCTGATGGCAGTGCTGGCCTGGCACAGGTCTGAATCCTCCCTGAATCGTGTCACATGTCAGGGCATCAAAGCCCTGCAGCATGTAGGAGTCCAGGACATCCCAGCAAACGGGGCTGCAGAAACCAGCCTGCCTGGGCTTGCTGGACACTGGCTGTGAGTGGTGGGCACAGCCGCTGTGGGTGTTCTGCCGCCCTTGGGTGAGAGCTCACGAGTAGCGCAGCTTTCTCCCTGGGGCTCAGCCCAGTCTGACTGCCACTTCCGGCCGGGGTAGCTCGTCTGCTATGTCTGGACAGCATGCTTCCTCAGGAGCCGCTGAGCATTGCCCAGACCTGGGGCTGTGTCTGCAGTTGGAGGCCAGGGAGCCAGCACTAGGAAGGCCGGGCCTGGTCCATCCAGCGCTCCCCGGCACCCGGCATCACACGTTGGGGGGGACCCAGTCGCAGGAGAAAAGGGGAGAAGCGAGGCAAGAAGGCAAGGAGAGGGAGGAGAGAGACAGACGGGCTGGGTTCCCGGAGTCTCCCAGCAACCTGCCCCTCCTGGCTCCTGTTCCTGTGCCCTGACTGTGTGACCGGGGGCTGAGCAATGGTTAACGGTGGGCTCTCTGAGGCAGAATTCCCGCTTTGTAGCACTGGCTGATTTCCCGCTGCTGACTCAGAGCCGAGGCAGAGTTGAGAGGAGGCGTGCACAGTGGGCCCTCCCATGGTGCAGGGGGCCCCGGAGCCTCTGAGTCCCTTAGGCTCCCACCACACTGGCAGTCGCTTCCATCAGGAGACTTGGGCAGGGGTCTCACTCCACAAAGGCATCAGCAGCACTGTTTCTGACCATTTCTGGTGGCCGGGCAATGCCGAGGTCACTCCTTGGAGCTCCTCGTGGCCAGATGGACTGGACTCGGCCAGGGCCGTCTCTGGATGCTCTCCTCAACCAGAAGGAGCCCAGGCCTGGCGCTGCCCGGCTTCTCGGCTGCTCCACCAGGAGCTCTCTGCAGACGCGTGGGGCCCAGCCTCAGTGGCCAGATGGGGGCCCTCGGTCCTCCCTGTGGGCTCCGGAGGGGCGCTGATTCACCTTCATAGGGGCAACTACGCTGGCATCAAAGGTGAAAGTAGGAGGCGAAAGGGGCTGACCCCAAACAACCCTGCCCTCGCCTGCCTCGTGCCTCCCCAGAGCTGGGTGAGTGCCGCCAGGGAGGGTCGTAGAGGAATTGCCTGAGAGGCGAGATGCTGGAAACAAGCAGTGACAGATTGGCAGAAATGGTTTTGCTGCTCAGCCCTTTGACCCCCTTGTTAGGCCTAACCTAAACTCCAGGGGCCACACCCACTGTGTGTCTCAAGGAAGGGGGACACAGAGCTCTTTCAGAAACACAGGGGCCACCAAAACAGTGAGCCCACCTGGGACCTGGGCCAAGCCCCAGTGCTACTCTATGTTCACTGAGTACAGCTCTGGCTAAATCACAGCAGGTCTGGGAGCCCCGGGTTTCTCGTCTGTAAAACGGGGCTAACGGCATGCACCTGTGTATCACTGACAGCGTGTCTCACCCTCGGCACTGTTGGCTTTGCCCAAGTCCCCGGGGGCAGAACCACCCCTGTTGAGAATTGCTGTTATAGAATCAAGGAGAGAGTGTAGCCCAGACTCTGGAACATCATTTGTTCATTCATTCATTCATTCACTCACTCATTCCTTCCACATTTCCCAGGAACATTTTGCCCTGGATTTTGGAAACTGTAGGAGCTGACATGAGACAGGAATCAAACGGGCAGTGGAAAGAGCTGGAGACCTGGGTGAAGTCCTGGTTCCTGGCAGTGTCATCTTGGTCAAGTCACTTCACTTCTACCTACATCTGTAAAATTGGGAAAGTGAGAAACAACCTGGCTGTTCCCCCCACCCCCACCCTGGGAGCTGTTCCCCACACTGGACAGGGCCGAGGAAAAGGGATTGTCATGACATTGGTCGGTGAGGCAGCCACTGCTGAGAGTCTCCAGACATTCAGAGCCGTCTGACTCACCAAGTCCTGGGGCCCGCCCCCAGCCAGGGGGCCGTCTGCACCAGAGGAGCCTGCTTTCCCTGTAGGCCGCTGGGCAGCCCAGGAATTACGTGCAAGCCCTCTCTCCGCACATCTCTCGGGAGAGGGTCCACACTTGTTTGTTTTTCCCTCAACACACGGTAAGAAATGTATTTACATCATCATAGCACACAACATGCTCAGAGACATATATATATGTGTATGTGTATATGTATGTGTGTGTATATATTTACACACATACACATACATACACACACACACCCCCCCCCCCCAAGGAAAATTCATGAAGCAAAACTTGCCTTGCTTATATGTACTACTCTGGTATTTCCATTCTATTCTATTTTTCTAGTCCATTCTTTCATTTAAAAAACCTATTAGTGATTTAGTAAGTGATTTCGGAGCCAATGATGAGTTATGATCTGTAGTGGTTTTTAGGCTATCCTAGACTGGAAATTCCGGGAGTTCCTGATTAGTCTCAATTGCTGCTGCCCTGTTTGTAGCAATGCTAGGTTTTCATCTGGAGGGAGAAATGGAGACCTGAGGCCCAAATGCAGTGATTGGCAGCGTCTGACCAGATGCACGTGGGGGAGGGGAGGAGACCACCCAGGTGGTGGGTCCCCCTGCCAGGTCTTGCCTTTCTGCTTCAGTGCTGTGTCCCCAGTCCTAGCACAGGGCCTTTCATTTGTTAAACTAATGAATGAATGAATGAGAGAAATCCCCACTGACTGAACACCTGGCATAAGATAGGCACTTTATATACTCCAATATTAGCGATTCATATTTATTATTATGTAATTAATACTCACAACAACCTGGTGAGGTAGAAATTACTCCTGATCTTTACAGAGGAGGAACATGGAGTCCAGAGAAGTTCCACAGCTGGTGGTGTGGGGCTTGAACCTGGGGCTGCTGCGGAGGGCGAGGTGCCTGCGACCCGTGCTTACGGGGGCTCCCCCAGGAGCTCCTGAAGTGCCGGCTGCAGGCCCAGAACCTCTGCTTAGCAGCACCCCTGCCTGGCCGCCCGTAGCCCCCACACTCCTGGTCCTCACCCTCAGGCCTCCTTGGAGCTCGTCCTAAGACCCGCAGCCACAGGACGCCTTTCTACTCTCTGCACACCAACACACCCAGGAGTCCACATACGGGGTGCAAAGCCTTCCCGACGGGCACACAGCTCTCCGGGCAAGAGCTGTGGACTCAGACTTTGGACACATCTCTCAATTTCTCTGAGCCTCAGTCTTGTTTTTGTAACATGGGGCTGATGGGAAGGCAAACCCAGCAGCCTGGTCCTCGCGAAAGTCCTCATGGACTGTGATGTGGTGTTGCAGGGACAACGGTAACCTGTGGACCGGACTCCACCTTGGAGAGCTCTGTCCAGAGAGGGGGCCCCTTCAGAGGCCCCCAGAGGAAGAGGCCTTTGGGTGTGTTGGGAGTGGGGTGTCTCTAGCAACCATCCTCTCTCCAGCCCCTGGGAAGGGAGCCAGGCAACATGGGGAGGGGCGCCCCTTGAAAGCAGCCCTGGGGTGTTCTGGGCTTGGGCAGAGAGAGGAGATTCGAGGCAGGGGTCCCAGAGCCATGGCAGGCAGGGGTGCTGCAGAGTCCTCCTCATCATCTGTGGACCCAATTTCCCCACCTGCGCTGCGGGCTGGGTGGCGACGGCAGAGAAGCAGAGCTGGAAGAGCCCACACGGAGCATTGGCGCCCTGCTGGGAGGTTCCAAGCGGCCATCCTGGGAGGTTCCAAGCGGCCATCCTATTTATCCAGCTCCTACTACCTGCCGTGCACTTTATATCCATGATCTTGCTCAGTGGTCACAACCACCAGGCAAGTTAGGTAGAGCTGGGGTCAAAGGAATCTGAGGTGGAGAAATTAAGGATCAGAGAGGTTGAGGAACTCACTCAAGGTCACACAGCCAGGGAGCAGCAGACCCGGGATTCAGACACAGGTCTCTGCATTATCTGGCTCTGCCCTTCCTATGCAGCCAAGGCAGAGAGAGGCATCGGGTGGGACAGGGGGAGGTGGGGGGTGTGTGTGTCTCCCTCTGCCATGTTGTCCCTGCAGGGTAAGGAGGGGTGGCAGCCTCTCTCAGCACCTTCTCTTCTGTCTCTCCTGGCCTTTCTTTTCCCACCAGGGAGCATTTGCTTTAGTAAAGCTAGAGGAGCCCATTGGACCTGGCTGCCTACGAGGGGCATCCTGCAGGGCGCCATTGTCCCTGTCCCTGGATGTCCAGGAAAGCCTTTGTATCTGGGGTGGGGGAGAGCCACTGGGAATTCCTAACCCTCCCCCACGCCAGAGCCTGGATGTCCCTGGCCTTCTCCTCACTTCCCGCTGGAGGCTGGAAGTAGATGGGAGATGGCCATCTCCCATCTACTTCCAGATGGGAAGTGAGGAGAAGGAAGGGAAGGGAAGATATCCGGAGAAGCTTTCCCACAGTGGGGGACACGGTCACAGAGCTGACAGCATCCCGCCTTCTTCATGGAATTCCTCAGGGGATGCTTACAGAGGCAAGAAAAAAACTCATGTGGCCACCCAGGTCATCCTTCCAAAATTTGAAACGGAAAAATGCTCCTCCAACGGGCAAGGTTATTTAAACCCATGGCTTCAAGTTGATGTGAAAACATCAGCTCCTTTGGAGCACCTTCTGCCGTGTTTGAGAGCCACGAGGGTGGCTTGTCCTCCTTTCCTCCCCTAAGGCCGTGGTCCTAATGGTCCTAACTTCTCAGAAGGCCCTGGAGGCTTGTTAGACAGAGTGCTGGCCCCCACTAGAGATGCTCACCGGGGAGGTCGGGTGGGGCAGAGCACTGGGGGATGCTGGTGCCTCTGGTCCTGGGGCCACACTCGGAGCACCGCTGCCTGAGGCCTTCAGCGGTTGGAGGCTGTGCCCCTTCCTGGGAGGTTGTACTGATAAGTCACAGTCTCTTGGGCCACTCGGGTCTCATGTTGTCGACGACTGTGGTTTGGGCTGCGTCTGCCTTGCTTTAGGCCTGCCTCCAGGTAGGCTGTGCGTGTGCAGGGCACAGAGATGAATCAGAAATGCCACCCTCTCCATGGACGTCACCTACGAGGGGAGAACAGGCAGAGGACAGTGCAGGCTGTGGGGTCCAGGCGGTGGAGGGAGAGAGTCTCCCAGGGAGAGCTTGCTTGAAGGCAGCCCCTAGAGAGCTTTGGCTGCCAGTCTGCACACAGGCACCCAGCTGGGTCCAGCCTGGGCACGGAGCAGAGTGCAGCGCAAAGAGCACAAGCTTTAGTCAGACCAGCGCTCCCATTTCCTAGTCCCATGTGACTTCCGCAAGTTACCCCCCTCTCTGAGCCTCTGTTTGTTCATCTGCGACAATACCTACCTCGCTGGCTGGCTGGGAGGCGTAGAGGCAAAAATTGCCAGGAGCCCAGAAGAGACTTACACAGAGTAAGGACTCGATAATTGGAAGCTTCCACCACCAGAGGCCTCGGGTTTTTGAAGCAGACAGTGCAGGGAAGGACTGTCACACCCACCACTGCAGTAACAGCACCCGCCAACAGGATCGCGGTTGTTCAATGAGCTCACACACAGGTACACAGTAGGTGCTCACTAAATGCTGGCTCACATCATTTCTAGTCCCCAGAAGGGGACAGTATAACATGGCAGAAAGTGCATGGACTGAAGCCAGGCCCCCTTGGGCGTGGGTCCTGGCTGTGCTAGCTGTGAGTGGCCCTCTGCGAATTACAACACCTCTTTGTGCCTTGGTTTCCTCATCTGTGAAGTGAGACTGATAGTAGTCCCTGCCTCATGGGGTCGTTGTAAGGACCGCTGAATTCGTGTCTGTGAGGGGCTGACACCTCATAACTGTCAACAAATATCACTATCATCCCCACCATGCAACCCACTTAACCCGGGGTCGGGGGGCGTGAGGGTCCCTAGGATGACTTTGCCTTTCCTCAAGAGGGAGAGAGAAGCGAGGCAGCGCCTGCCCAGAGGGTGCCCCGTCCTTGGAGCCACCTCCCCTGTTTGCCCTCTGTCTGGTTTCTCAGCCGTAGCACACGCTCGGCTCCCTGGTTGTGGAGCAGACGGCGGCTGACCCCCAGCTGCACCACTGCTGGCATGGCACTCCCCTGAACAACGTCTGCGTCTCCTGGGCAGCCACCCGAACCACTCTGGGGAACCGCCGCAAGCTCAGTTACAGTTTAGACTCCTGCCCTTGCCTGGGGAGTTCAGATTAAAGTTAGGTAAATGTGCCCCCAAGTTTTAGACCCACTCTCTTCCTCGGGAGGGGCTGGTGGGGCAGAGCGGGGCATCCTAGCTGATGTGCTCGGGGTGCTCTGTGGCGCCCGGATGCTGCCCACATGGCCATGGTGGGGATGTCACTGCCCCTCTGCGGCTGGGTCCTCCATTCCAAGCGCTAAAGGTGCACAGATCTGTGACCCTCCTTGGCGCGAAAGGGGAGGTAATAGTGACGGGTGAGTGACCAGTGGTCACCATGAGGATGGAGTCAGTCCTCAGTGGTGTGAGCTGCTCTCCAGCTGAGCAAAGAGCATGAATCGGCTGAACCCTGAAACATGGGCATTTCTCTCTCACAGTCTCTGGAAATAAAGACGCAAGTTGGAGTTTAAGCAGGAGAGAAAAATGACAAATGAGATAATTGAGGGGAGAAAGCAATTCTGGCATTTCCATCACAGGCCTGGTGCTTTTCACCTGTTTGCTCCTTTAGCGCTCACAGGACCCTTTGAGACGGGTGCTATTGGTATTCCCATTTACAGAGGAGGCGGCTGAGCCCAGGGGCCTGTGAGGGAGGCAGAGCTGACTGTGAATCCAGATCTGTCCTGTCCAAAGGCCCTGCCGAGCACCTCCAGCAGGCCTCCGGGAGCAGCACGGAGTCTCTGAAGCTCTGGACCGGCCCGCCTAGGCACGTGTGGCCTTTCTAAGGCAGCTTTTGACTCTTGGGTGAGTGGACCGACCTCCTTTGTAGAAACTCTTTTGGATGCTGATGTTGAGCTCTGGGTGTAGGGGGGCAGTGAGGAAAAGACATGGGCTTTGGATTCAGGTCCAAGTTTACATTTCACCCTCCTCTTTGGCTGTGCATCCTGGGACAAGTTACTTACCCTCTCTGAGCTGCAGTGCCTGCTTCTGGGAAGGGAATCATAAGACCTACTGTGCTGGATGACTGTGAGAGTAAACCAGACCATCTATGTAAGTGCTTTGCACATGGGAATAACACAGCCAGTGATTGCGGGGATGAAAATGGTGGGTACATTGAGGGTGAGAAATAGCTCTGAGCCGGTGGGTTTAGCCCATTGGGTCTGAGTGCTGGTCCCTTGACCTCTGTGGCCTTTGGGCCTGACCTGCCTCAGAGAGAGACAGACAGGGCCAGGTGAGGGGACGAGCTGTAGTGCTGCATGTGGCCAGCCTGCCCCAGAGCAGGGCAAGCCAGCCAAGGGGCAGCTCCAGCATGACCTGGCCATCGCAGGTGGGGTTGAGAGGCGCCGGGCCTGGAACCGGCCTCCAGACTCTGCAGGGAGGGGGAAGGCGCTGGGCCAGCAGGCAGATCTCCAAGTGTCCTCTCCCACTTGCCTTCCTTAAGCTTCAGGTGAAGCTTTCAGAGGGGAGAGGGCAGGGACGAAATCCCTCCCTCAGCTCAGCCTCGCAGTCCCTCAGCAGCTCAAGCCCACCCTGGAAGGGGTCCCTCAGGGACAGAGGGCACTAACTGAGGCCAGGCAGCAGCGTCCAGGCTGCAGTGGCCCCTAGGAGCCCCTGGGCTCCTGCAGAAGCCATATGTGGGCGTCTCCATGGGATTCAGAAGCCCTCCTGTGCTGGCCGCCTGCCCTGTGCTTGTGGCCTTTCTGGGCCGGAGCCTTGAGTGTGGGCCAAATAGAGAATGGAGGACGTGAGCAGGACCTCCTCCCCACTGTCACAGGTGCGGCCCAGAAGGGTCCCTTTCCCCTTCCTACTAGGAAAGGGAGGTCTGTCAAGTCCAGGGAGAAAGCCATTTGTAGTTGATTGACTCTTCGGACCCTGCTGCTGTCAGATTCCCCCACACTCCGACTTTGTTGTCTCCAGCTCCCTGAGGTCATCGCCACAGGCTGGGAGAGGAATGCACTTTGCGCGGGGCCGTCTTCAGTCTTCCCGTTGAGAACCGAGGTCAGCTGGGGACCCGCTCTGCCTCCACCTTGATGTGGGAGGCCCTGCATTACTCACACATGCAGCCCCCTCCAGGGAATGTTCCAGACTGATGACTTCTGTTTGGGTGACACATTTCAGCTGTGTTCCACAAGCTCCATCTGTGGGTCTTGGTCCATGTGCCTTGAGCCATCCCCTGTCCTCCCCACTCCGTCCACCCTCACCAGCTCGTGTCATGCAACCCCTGGGATCAAGTAGAATCTAAGAGATATTTTGGGTTTTCCCAACTAACGAAATGAAACATAGGATTCAGCTATAGGGCTATGGATTGGCTGGATTTGGTGAAATGTGGTTTAAACCCTCAAATGGAAACAAAACCAAGACCCACTGCAGCCTGCTGGGAAGTGTTAGCATCGTGTGTCTCCATGAGGGCCACCTTCTCTGAAAGTGCTCTGCATCTCGCCGTTAACCCTGAGTGGATGGAGTGAAATCCTGAGAGCCAATGAGGAAGACGGCTCAGCCTTGGCTCTGTGGCCAGCAGGTTTCAGTTACTGAGATTTCTGGCATGACTGGAGGAATAGGGCTATTTCCAGACGTGGGGCTTCCCCTTTTCTGTTAGGGTCTCTAGGGCTTCCTTAGGGTCGGGAGCAGAGAAGCAGAAAAGGTCAGACACTTGCCCTCATCCTGGTGAAGAAACATCGGGTGCATTCTTCCTGTGAGGAAACAAGGCCCTCTCCGGCTATCCCCGTCTCCTCCACACACCCCTGTCTCCCGGGTTTCCAGGGGATCCAAGCCCCTCTGTTTCCAGGACCCAGCATTCCACCAGCCCCCTGTTCTCCCAGAAGGCACAGTTGCTCCCATTGCAGTGAGCTCTGGTCACCAGAGAGCAGGCACAATTGTTTCCCTTCCAAAGACCCAGGGGCAGACGCATGCTGGACTTGGGTCACCCAGAGACGTCTATTTATAAACCACCCCGATAAGCACAATCTGCCCTGCTCAGCCCAGGCCACACTCCACAGCAAAGCTAACCCTCCCAGTGGCAAACTGAACATTTCCTGTTCCAGCCAGACTGGAAAAACCGGCCCAGGGGAGGGACAGGGGGCTCCAGAGCCAGACATCGGTCCTGAAGGGTCTTGATCACAGGCTGTTTTAACAGCTAGAACTTTCACTGCTTTGTGTGTGTGTGTGTGTGCTACCAAATTGACCCATTTCAAGGAGCATTCTCGTACAGCAGGGATCAGCAAACTTTTTCTGTAAAGGATCATATAGTAAATGTTTTTGTTTTTGCCAGCCATATGGCCTTGGCCATTGTAGCCATAGGCAATATGTAAATGAATGAGTGTGGCCGTGTGCCAATAAAACTTTATTTACAAAACCAGGTGCCCAGCCCACGGCTGTGGTTTACTAGCCCCTGTTGTAAAGGGAACTCAAGCGCTAGAAAATTGGACCTCATTTAGCACAAACATTTGTTTGGTCTACTCTCCAGTATTCCTATTCTTATGGGTTTTTAAAAATATTATTTCAAATAGAGTTTATTACAATTGGCTTAGATGTGTTGAAAGAAATGGTCCATAATTTAGTTTTTTAAAAACTAGTTTAAAAACTAGCCTTTATTTTCTAGAGCAGTTTTAGGTTCACAGAGAAACTGAGCAACTGAGTGAAAGGTACAGAGATTTCCCATATAGTCCCTGCCCCACCACATGCATAGTCTCCCCCGCTATCGACATCCATGGGGGTGTTTTCAAGTCCTAAAGAATAATTTTTTAAGGCTATCTAGCTTTCCACATATTCAATAGTGCTCTTCTCAATGATCAATTCTTTTCCAGGAGGAAAAAAAAGGGGTGATTTCAGATTTGACCAAGCCCACTCTGCAGAGTCTGGTGGGAGACCCTCAGGGTGTGGGAGGACATGCAGGCTTGGGGCCTCCATGTGGAGGACACACAAGCTCTCAGAGTCCATGGCCACAATGTCCAAATGATCAACTGTCCTCTTTGTTACAGTTGGTAGGGTCCTGCCTGGCCCAGTGCCGCAGGACACCAGGTAGCCAGTCTCCTGCCGTAGAACCTGTGATCATGGGGTGGTCCCCATTTGGCAACGCAGAGACCTGGGCACATCCACAGGCTTGTGTCTGGTGAGCCATGTGGGAGCAGAGTGCCCTGAGAGACACATGTAAGGACAAAGTCACGCACACCTATACCATGTACTCTGTACAGCGTACCCCTCGCAGTCTACACAGCAATCCAGCACCCACAGCACACCCAGCACGCTGAGAACCTCAGCCCCCGACGTGCTCCTCGCCACTCATGCTGCCCTGCACGGTGCCCTGGCCCCGAACTACATCTGCAACACCGCAGCCCAGAGCCACCGTGCCTGCCTACGCTAAGAAACCAGACCAGGATCTGCACCCTACCTTCCGCTCTCCGCGTTCCGGCTGCTTGCTCTTCAAGCCTCCCCAGGCACAGGAGGGAACTCCTACTCTTCCAGCAGCCCGGCTCTGCCCAGCAGTCAAAACTTCTTCCCTCGTCAGCTGGGCTGCCCAAAGACGAGAGGGAAGTGGATTCAAGAACCAGGCCTCTTATTTTTCACAAACCTGCCCACCTGAGGAACAGCAGTGACCAGAGGCTGGCCAGACACTGGACGTTCGTGAAGCGTACCTAAATAGAGACCCAGCCGGGGGAAACCAAATGGAGTTCTTGGTGGGGAAGAGGCAAACAGTCCGCACTGCAACACCCGCGTGGTGTCAAGTAACAGTCAGATTAAACAAACAGCCTCAGCAGCTATTTTTACATCCAGATCGGCCACGGGTAATAGATAACTTGGGGAGTGAGAAATTGTTTGCCGCTCAGCTGGACCCTAACCACGATTCCAGCTTCAATCCAGAGCAATTTCTAAAGCTAGTCCAGCACCTAGATTCAAATAAAAATATCCCAAGGTGCGAAGGAAACATCTGTTTAGGGAAGCATTAAAAACACGAGAGTGTGTGTCTTGGAGCCGGCGCCCGGAGGCCTGCTGATGTCCCGGGGCAGAAATAGCCCGTTTCATCATCGCTCGGAGGACCGCAGCCCGCATTCCTCGAGTAAGGAGCCGTACGCTGCTGTGCTTGTGGAGCAAAATAACATGCCCAGCTGCAGGCTGGGGGAAGGCCAGGCTGGGGTTTCAGGGTGAGAGTGGCAGAAGGATATGAAATAATCAGGGAGGAGGCAAGGTAAGTGCTCCTTGGTGAGCCTGGCCCTGGCAGGCCCAGTTCTTTGCACGGTCCAAGGGCCAGCGCACAGGTCTTGGTCTGCCTCTGGGAGCTCCTCTTTCTGTCTCTGGGAGGCGCTGGCCCAATGGCCGCTTGCTGTCTTAGTCTGGGGTCATCTGCTCTCCAAACAGCCTGCAGACCCCCAGACATCATCCAAGCCTTATGCCTTTGTTCGTGCTGTGCCAGCTCCTGGGTGCCCTCCTGACCCTCCTCAAGTTGGCCCTGGGAGAGTCTGTCACCGCCAGGATTTAAAGAAAGAGTTTTTTTCTTTCTTTCCAAGAGGGCTTTCTCACGCTCCCATGCCCTGTGGACGGGGAAAGCAGAGGAGCCTGGTCTCCTCCGTGTGCCCCACTCTGTGCGGTGCTCCAAGTCCCTGGAAGTCTGCATTGCATGGTATCTCTGTATCTGTTTGCAAACTGCCCATCTCGCCCCCTTGGCCCCCTCATGGCCAGCAACCTCTGTCCTAGCCCCAACTTGGGGCCTGGCACCACCTCCAGTCTTGAACTCGCTAGGTCTATGCACTTCACTTGGAACCAAGTCAGAAAGAACAGCTCCTCGTTGTCCCACAGGTGGAAGGGTCAGACCCTAACCAGTGGGAGTATCCAGCCCCTCCTCCCAGAGGCTCACTACTTGCCTTTTGCCCTGAGAACGTAAGACCTGCCTGCAGGGACACCTGCTGGTACTCAGAGACGGTTGGAGGGAGGCCTAGAGGGAACCTCTCGATTTTCCTCACCTACCTCCCCCACTTGTCAAAACCAACACCAGCCCACCTGGAAGATGAACAGAATCAACTTGAGATGTGAGGCAGCATTAAAAAAACCAAAACAAAACATAAGATTTGGAGCCCTGGCCCCTCGCATTTCCTAGCTCTTTGACACCAGCAAATCACTTAACCTCTCTGTGCCTCAGTTTACTCATCTCTAAGATGGACAGATTGCCCGTGCTCTGTGGGCTGAAGATCAAATGAGCTTGCATGGGTATGCCTGCATATTGCAAAGCTTCTCAAATGTTAGTCATTTGTTATTCTTTTTCATGATTTTTGCCACATCTTCAACGATCTGTACCATCATTTACTTATTATTTTTCTGTAAAGAGAATTTAAATTGACCTTTTTTTTTTTTTAAAAAAAAAAACCCAGAGCTTTGTGGTCAACAACAATACCTGTGAAATCGTCAGTTTGATATTCTAGTTAAATTTTCTTCCTGTTACACATCGAAACAAATTTATAGCCAGTTCGTATGTTACCTGTGTTTGACCCCGTCATTTTGTTCCAGATTTTAGGAAAGGCTGCATCACTAAATCTCATTTTGTGGAGGACTTTGCTTTGGGGCACAAGTCACGTGAGCTGAAAGGATTCAGCAGGCCCAACTTGCCTAACGCGCTTTTCTCCGGCTCCTCACACTGTTCTTCCCAGCTTACTTTTAATTCTTTACAGGTGGAGAGCGTGACCTCATGTCTGGCTTAGGATCCTAGAAGCAGTGAGCTTTGCTGCGGCAGGAGCTGGCAGTGTTTGCTTGAGGCGGCTGATTGAGAAATGGAACCCGCGTGGATGACCCAGGGAACACGCAGGGGGCAGGGCAGTGGCCGGTCCCCTGGATGTTTCTCAATGACGTGAGCAGGAGGGGTCGGGAGAGAACAATAAAATGCAGTTGACCCGGCAAAAGCCTGTCTTGGGAGCAGGAGCCCTTAGAGATTGGCCCGGGGTCCCATCCAGCTGGCCTGGCCACAGCTGACTGCTGCAGAATCTGATTTCTCCCAGAATGTGCCTCCACGTGCCCCATGCCAGGGACCCCACATCTGGTTCAGTCATGGCGGGTGCACTGGCATGGACCACCCCAGTGCAAAACCCGGCCAGAGGTCTCAGCCCAAGCTCTAGGCCAGGAGCTCAGGGTTTGCATGAGTCAGAGCTGGCATCTTTCCTGAGGACGGGCCCAGGCAAAGTGACCACTCTCTCCCAGTCCAGGAGCTGTGAGCTGCATGGAAAGAATGTGAATGAAGACACAATTCTAAATGTAGAATCACAAACGCTGTGTGAGCCAGCTCCCTAGTCGTCCAGAAAAACAAGGCCCGCTTGTACATTCTGCAGGAGCATAAATAAAGCTGTCCTCAGGCAGCGTGCGACAGCGTCCCATCCTTGCGGGGACTTCATTGGCCCCAGCTCTCAGCAGAGCCTCTGGCACGTTGTGGGAGCTGCCCGTTTGCCTAACTGCGTGGGGGGAAATGGCTTTGCTCTTGCCTGGATGTGTGATGCTTGCTAACTTAATCTTGCAGCAGATTTACTCTGTTTGCATCTGTATTAATTAGAAATGTCCAAAAGCTGGTAATGAGGGCAATGCAGAATGGGTCCTTCAGGCCGATTTCTGGTTCCGGGTGTTGGAAGCTCACAGCCCCGCAAACAGCACGAGGCAGCACCCCCACTCTTCCACCGGGGACATGGCTGTGTTGGACTGCTTGTCAGGAGGCCTCAGAGACTTTTCTTTTCTGAGGCTGAGCCTTCTTCAGGAGTCATCTCCATAAACTTCTTCTGGAGGCTGGTGCATTTCCCAGGCTTAATCATAATAATGACAGCAACATCATAATGCTCACACACACATACAAAACCTTTACTCTGTGCCCTGCATGGTTCTGAGTCCTTATGTGAGTTAAACTCCACACTGTACACTCTTGATCTTAGGGCCTGGCCCCATTTTATTCTACCCGCACGAATCGCTGCTTGCAGGGAGCTGGGGAAAGATGAGACAGGGAATCTGTGTTTCCTGAGCACCGCTATGTGCCACACAGCGTCTGTGCTTCCTCTCACTAAATCCTCACTGTTTCCCTGTGTGGTGGCTGTTCATGCCCCCTCTTTACAGGTGAGGAAACTGAGGCTTGCAGAGGTCCCGGATGTCACGCAGCTAACAGTGGCACTGAGGATGCAGACGAGGGCTCGTCTGCCTGCCTGTCCAGCCTGAACGTCTCTGTTGCCCCTCCGGCTACCGGCTCTCCCAGCCCAAGTCCAGGGAATACGACCTCCCCTCATCCACCTGCTCTTCTTCCTCTCCCTGGCGAGGGAGCAGAGCTGGCCAGGGCACCTCCTTAGCTACTGATTTGTTATGGGAACGAGGGGATTCTGTACGTCAGTGTCAGCACGGTGAAAGTGTGTCCTCAGGGCTGATGGCAGGATGCCGCACCACTGCAGGAGGCACTGTGGAACTCGGGCCCCACTGGGCCGCTCACCTGCGGAGGGGCCTGAGCAGTCGGACCGCTCCTTCAGATGGATTCCATGCCAGGCACTCTGGGGTGGTACCCTTGTGAAGGGACATTGCATGATAGTGCACATCCAGGGGCTTGCTCAGAGGGACTGGATTTATTGAGGGAGGGAGCTCACAGCTGTTTTGCAGCTCACAGCTGGAAAACAGCCCCCTGACCCAGGTCACTGAGGCCCTTTCCCTCGGCTGCTGCTCTCCCAGTCTAACCAGCCTCGTGCCAGGAGGGCAGCTGTCACAGTCCATTGAGGGTCCCCCCGGGCCCGGGGGCTCTCTGTAAGGCCTTTCCTTCAGGATTTTTTGCTTAGTACTTTACAATGAAAGATTTAAATGAAAGAAACAGAACCCGCATGGTGAAATGAAGTAAATCCTGTTTATTAAAATGCTACCAAACACCAACAAAATCATGGTGACCAGCTGGGAGGTTGGCCCCCAGAACGTCTGGATCTATGTGAGGCATCTCTCCACACGGAGGGATCTGGAAATCCAGAGTCAGGAGGAGCGGGGGGCGGTGTGCTCTACTCTCTAGAGCATGGGCGACAAACTTTTTCTGTAAAAGGTTGGAGAGGGAATCTTTTCAGCTGTGCAGGGAGGATGGTCTTTGTCACAGCTGCTCAGCTCGGCCGTGGAAAGCAGTCAGAGATGATGTGTTGACAAATGGGCATGGCCGTGTTCCAATAAAACTTTATTTATGGACACAGAGGTTTGAATTTCATATAATTTTTACATATCACAAAATATTCTTGTTTTGATTTCCCCCCTATTTAAACATGTAAGAACCATTCTTGGCTCAGGAGGCTGCATAGAAACAGGGCAGGACGGACCCGCTCATGGGCCACAGTTTGCCGACCCGGAGCCACTCTGTCTGCTTCATCACCACCAGCCATACGTGGCTAATGAGCCCTTGACACCTGCCGGGTCT
Organism: Ceratotherium simum simum; assembly: GCF_057802395.1. Lineage (NCBI taxonomy): Eukaryota > Metazoa > Chordata > Mammalia > Perissodactyla > Rhinocerotidae > Ceratotherium > Ceratotherium simum. The sequence continues at coordinate 8,272,842 of NC_141905.1, read as the reverse complement.
GAATTCAGATGTGCTGTAAGTGTAAAATGCACACTGGATTTCAGACTTAGTACAAAAAAAAAAAACCATAAAATAAAAATCTCCTTAGTAATGTTCTGTGTTGAATATTTGGAATCTGTGTTGAAATGATAATACTTTGGATATTTTGGCTTTAATAAAGTATCGAGATTCTTTTCACATGTTTCTTTTTTACTTTTGTAATGTGGCTACTGGCAAATTTAAATGACACATGTGGCTCACACCGTATTTCTATTGGACGGCGCTGGGCCAGCTCTTCTCCCGGTCTCGGAGCCTCTCCGCCGTCGCCCACTGTGTGCATTAGGCCAGTCCGTTCCTGGTGAAAATGTCTGGGCTTCCCCATCATCAAGTGCTCTGGGTTCAGACGTTCAGCAGGATCTTCGTACTCCTAAATCACTAGTGTTGTTGTTTCTATTTTCTTCTACCATTATCTGTAATATATTGGACCTTAAGAAATTAAACTTTCCGCTAATGAAGTAAAAATGGTGCGAGTTACCGTTTTTCAAGCAGCTTATTGGACACTGGGTTAGCTGTCTGAAGCGCAGTGTGTATTTTGATCTTCACAACCACCCTGCGAGGGATCCATTCCTGTCTCTATTTCCAGATGCAGAACAAGGTCAAAGAGGTGAATTCCCTTGCCCACAATTATGTAATGGGCAGCAGAGCTGCTCTCAAAGTCAGGTCTTTCCTGACTACACTTTCTTTCCCAGTGCACATAGTCACTAAAATGCCAGGAAGCAGGCCCTTCCTGGAAGAATTGCTTCTCTCTGTGATGAAGTGGTGGCTGGATCACACAGAGCAGCCCGGCTGGCCGGGAGACGGTCTCGAGGCAGGGTTGGGGAACAAAGCCCAAGTTCACCCTCTTGCTGCTCTGCACCCCCAGGTGTTGCCTGCTCTCTTCCCCCCAGCAGCAGCTGGAGAGGAAGGCCATTGTTGACCCATCCCACACCCACTTCTGACACAGGGATGGCAGGATTGTTTCGACCTCAGAGATGGACCAAGGTAGGAATCACAACTCTCACACTGGCTCCAGCCACCCTGGCCTCCTTGCTCCTCTTCATGTATCAATTCTATCCTGCCTCAGGGCCTTTGTACCTGCTGACCCTCTGCTTGGAGCACCCTGCCTCCATCTTTGCATGGCTGCTTCCTTCTCCGCATTCAAACATCAGCTCAAGTGTCACTTCCTCAGAGAAACCTTTCCTGACCATCCCATCTAAAGAGCCTTCCCCTCGCTCCAGTTGGCCTCTCTCATGCCACCCTGTTTATAGCCTTCATGGCACTGATCACTAACAGAACCATCACTTCTTTGGTCGTGGATTTAAGCTCTGTCTACATGCTCCCCAGAATGCAAGGCCCAGGAGGACTTGCTTGATCTGCCTTGTTCTCCCTGCACTAATAAGTGCTAGTGAATGAATGGGGGAAGCACTGGAGGTAAGTGGGCTCCTTACCGCCTTGCCTCTCTCCCTGCCATTATGGACTCAGCGTGCTGCGCTTATCTTAGAGCAGTGGTTCTCGAATCACCTGGAGGCCTGGTGGAAACACGGATTGCTGGGCTCTCCCTCAGGGTGTGCGTTTCTGACAAGTTCCTGGGTGCTCCTTATGCTGCTCGTCTAAGGACCACACTTGGAGAAGAAAGAGCTGCTACCGGACAAGCTGGGCCAGCTCTGCCCTTTGCCTGTTGCTACAGATTATTACCTGGGCACTGCTGCTCCAGAGCGGCTGCCTACTCAGCTGGATTCAACAGACAGTTACTGAGCACTCACCGGGTCTCAGGCACCACCAGGTGCCTTCCCACTGGCAATCTCCCTCCATCCTCGCTGCATTTCTGAGGGTGATTTACAGGTAAGGGAGCTGAGGCATAAGGAGCCAATAGATGGCCCAAGGTCACACAACTAGGAGAAGGTGAGTCTTGGGCTTGAATTCAGGCATCCTGGCACTCAGCCCAGGTAGGCTCCCACCCTGCCCTATAGTTAGATAGACAGATACAGATAAAGCAAATCAGGATGTTCATGGCATTAGAAAGCAAGTTTGTTTTTTTTTTAGTGTTAAAGAGATGCAGATAATCAAAATGGTAAGTAAAACCCAGTACTTGCATATTTGAATATCAATATAAAGAGATTATATAAAATCAAATATAAAATCAATATAAAGTATATCAAGATGTACTTTTTCTTAAAAACAGCAAAGTGTTTCCTGCTGAAAAGGCCTAGAAACAATAACCAACATAATAGCGATGAATCTCCTTTGTACATAGATTTTTGTCTCAAAAATCCCTGATCTGGAGCAGAAAATGTAGGAGAAGAGTCTGGAACCCCTGGTCACACCAACAGGCAGTGGGGCTAAGGAAAACTCCTGGGTTGATATAAAAGGAACTAAGGAGCCAACTTGAAGAGGTTCCCACCAGCATAAGATGGAGCAGTTTTTACATCGGTAAGAATGAAAATCTCAATGGACGGTAACACATCGAGTACATTTAAACGCACGGTTTCATAATGATGCTGAAAGAAATAACAACTCCAACAACCCACCGTGGTCCCCTTGGAGGATGTAGGGAGCAGCTTCATTCTTCTGAAAAGTGGAAGAGGGTCGAGTCCCTAACCTGTCTTTCCCGTATGAACTATACCAAATAGTACAAGGAACCACGTGACGGATGAAGGAGAGTTTCTCTAATAAGGAAGGATGGGCGGAAGTAGAATATTATCATTTTTCAAACCCCTGACAAAATAATGGAGCAGGATGACAATCGCCAACAGGCCTCCTGTGAAAACACACATTGCCTATGAAGTATTCTTGCCAAAAAATCAAACCTAAATCAGAACAAGTCTTTAACCCTGGGTTTTGCTACCAGATAACAGGAATAACAGAGACAGAGGAAACTGTTAAATGACACCATGAGGAAGCATTCAGAAAAATCCAGGGTATGGAAAACTCTACAGGACAAGCGACCAATTTCTTCAACAAATAAGCTGTTGAACTCAAGACAGATGGGACCTGTTGATTGGAAGACACTAAAGAACACATCAATTAAATGCTATATATAGGCCCTCTCTGGATCCTGATTCCAACAAACCATCCACAGCAAACATTCATAAGACAACTTGGGAAATTTAAATGCTCCCTGGTATTTGATGATATTCAGGAATTACAGCTAATGTTTTAGGCATGATAATAGTACGTTAAAAAAAGAAGTTTTATTATTTAGCAAGACCTGCACCACTATTTATGGATGAAATGATATGAAATCTGGGACTTCTAAGTAATGCAGTGTGGGGGGAAATGGCCTGGTGTGCATGAAACAAGATTTTTGAAGATGGGCATCTGCTATAATATCTTCTGAACTATTGTACACATTTGAAAAGTTCCATAAATTTAAAAAACAGAAAATTCCCTGGGGCAGCAGGAGAGAAAGAGAGGGTCAGAGCCAGCTGAGCGGGCAGTGGGAGCTCCAGGGAAGGAGAGAGACACAGAGAGTCAGAGAACATGGGCAGTCTGCGGGCTCCGCCAGAGCCAGGGCGAGAGCTGAGACTGTCCCTCGGGCCACATGGCAGAGGCAGTGACACCTGGGCCTGCCTGGCCCGTCCTGTAGACTCCAGTTTGTCTGGTTACCTCACTTAGGGTTATTTGATACAAAGTGGCTTCAAGGAGGCCAACGTCTCTACAAATATTGGCAGGGACACAAAACATCAGAAACAAACCTCCGATTTTAGAGTTACTTGACTAAGGCTATGCTTAAAAATTAAAATACAAGAAAATATTTATGGTAGATTGTTAAGTAACCAAGTAAAAACGGAGTTTATGTATTAATATAAAATGTGTATATTCAGAGAAAGAAAACAACTGTAAAATGTAGTTACATAAAAAAAGTCTCAAATAATATAGCACCAAGCGGTAGGTAAAACAATGCCTAAAACCAATGGATATTGTTTTGTAAGCAGAATGTGTGTGTGTGTGTGTGTGTGTGTTGGGTTTTTCTTTGTTTTTAAAATGATAATGCATTTTGCATTGAGATGATTTGCAGCAAGGTGAAGAAAACCTGTTCCTACTTTTGACAAGAGCTTATATTTGGCCCAACTCTCAGGGAAACCTGAGTCCAGAGTTTCAGTGAGATACTTTCCGTTCCCCACCCGCACGCCCTGCTGGAGCCAGGCGGAGGTGAGTGGCTAATTTCACCGTTGATGTTAACACGCCTGGAATGGATGTATGGGACGATGGGGCTAAAAATACCCCAGTGCAGGGGGAGTTTCTCTAGAAAGCCCAAGCTGTCTACTTTCTCCCAAGGGCTGGGGAGGTCACTCCCCAGTGGCCAGGGCTGTGCCATGGCGACTGTGTCTGGGGCAAAGGCTGCTTCTTGGACGCTTGCACATCCCAAGGTCCCTTTAAAGGCATTGTCTCTGCTGCAAAGGGTCACCTTGGGACCCGGGAGGGAGTCAGGGGGTGCTCACAACCACGGATGGGCTGCCCAGCTCAAGTACCTTTGATCCCATTGGAGCTCTGGGCTTCCTGTTGGGAAATGGAGGAAGGCAAGACCCCCTCCCCACACCTCAGCTCCACCAGAGGAGGCTTATTTGCATTCTCCTGTCCAATTTTAGAGCACAGAGTAAGAAACAGATACCTACAGTGGAACTGGGACTGGCTCAGGCACACTGCAAGGTTGGGACAGAGCCAGACAGTTCACTCTCAGATGAGTGGCTTTACAGGTCACCACCTCCCCTCCAGGTTCGCTATCTGACGTTCAGGTCCCAACTCCACAAGACTAGCCCTGCTTCCAGAAGCTTCTGGAGGATTCCAGAGGCTGGAATTCAGGGAGCTGTGAGGTTTTCACATGACTTCCTGGCATCCACTAGTCACCGTTCCGTTGGCATGAATGGTGCTGTCTGGTCTGCAGAGGGCTCCCCATGACTTTGTGGGGCACGGATTCTCAGTGTGGCCCTTTGAGGAAGGCTCAGCAGCTTCTCACCCTCCAGTTTCCAGCAGAGGGAGCAGGATCTTGGGGACTCACGGAAGTCACAGAGCGCGTCCAGCAGGTAACAGAGCTGTGCCAGGCCCTGAGTGCACAGCTCCGAGGCCAGGGCCTCTTCCTGCTCTTGCCTGGCCTTTGTGGAGGGACCAGCACGTGCCTGTGCTTGTTACGTTTCTGGCTGTCAGCTCCAGACCCCGAACTTGCCTAGTGCAGCCCACGACCAGATGTGGCCCAAAGGCTACGGGAGGTTCTTGTTCTCAGATAATTTGGATTGACTAGCAGCATTTAAAAACCAGGAGATTTTTTTTTTTACAACATGGATGGGCCTGGAACGTATTATGTTAAGTGAAATAAGCCAGAAAGAGAAAGACAAACACTGTGATCTCACTCATATGTGGAATATAAACCAACACAGGGACAGAGAAAACTGTATTGTGGTTACCAGGGGCAGTGGGGGTGGGGGGTGGGCACAAGTGGTGAAGGGAGTCATATATATGGTGATGGACAAACAAAAATGTACAACCCAAAATTTCACAATGTTAAAAACTATTAACACATCAATAAAAAAAAAAAAGAAATACCAAAAAAAAAAAAAATACAAACCAGGAGATTTTTGTGGAGCAGCCACTTTCTGGCTCTTTTTAATGAAGGTTGGGCACCACTGGGTGGCTTTCCTGCATGGGGGGCAGGAGCTGGGGCTGAGTAGGGCTGCCCCTTCAGACAGGGCATCCACTCTCCTGCTGGCCACCAGCTAACTTCACTCATTTACATAACATGCCAGGACCGAAGACTTTGGTGTTTGCAACTCCATTCTAAGCAGGGGATGGCTTAGGCTGTGTTGGAGAGGATAGCTGATCACAACAAAGGTAACCCGTCTCAATGTCTCCCTTAAAGCCAGCTGGGGGGCTGGACCCCGACCACCCAGCCCTGCCCCTTTCCTGGCCACCAGACACCCTCAAACACTCAGGGAACTGAGTGCGACAATGAGTTGAATTCAGCCTTGAAGAGGACATGAAAAGGAAGCCAGGAAGTGTTCTACCAGCATTAATACTAAATAAGGCTTATCTTCAGAAACATTTACCTGCTGTGAGCAGATACGTCTTCATGAAATATGAAATCCACCCAAATTTATTAAAACCGCCTGCCTAGTAGTGGGAACTCAAACTGAGCAGCCCTCTGTTAGAGCCTCATTATTATTATAGCATTATTTATTTATATCCTACCCTAAGACAGACATGATGTAATCCAGTAATTAAGATTGTTATGATTGAATATTTATTAAGCACCTCCAATAAGCCAGTCACTGATTCACATAAAATGAGTCTTTACCCTCAAGAGCTCCCATCTTGCTGCCATGGGGAGCAAGTGCTTCTCTTTGGGGAGCAGGGGGGAGTTTAATGGATTTTGTCTTCCCTGAGCAAGCCTGAGAAATGATGCTGATCAGAAATTGGACCCAGTTTAGTCTCGCTGTTCAATCTGAATGAAATGAAAATAATCCATCGCTGGCTTAGAAAACAGATGAGCGTGCAGAGGGACTGTTCCCCCAAAATGTCTCCTGTGAGGAGCGAGTCCTCCCAGAACCCAGCGGCGGGCAGGGCGCTGGCCTCCCTTGGCCCCTACCCCCAGGGACAAGAGGCATGGCCAGCTCGGTCTGCTTTTTAAACTCATCCCCAGGCCTAGATGGGGTTGCTCTTTTGTACTTCTTGTAAAATTCATCCCACTCTGACACATCACAAGCCAACATTTGTTGGGTCCCTACTGTGCCAGGGGCTGGGGCCGCAGCGGGGAACTAGACACAGCCTCCGGCCTCCTGGAAGCCAGCTCCCAGCACAAGTCCCCGCGGGGGGCTCGCTCCCGCTGCCCCTCTCCAACTCCTCCCCAGCGGCCCATGACGGTTCCGCAGCTTCTCCTCTCTGGTCTCCCTTCCTGTCTTCTTCCTCTTTCCCTCACGCCGGGCCACTTCTCCCTGGAAGGACCTGCTGGGTGTGAGCTCGCAGGGTGGAGCCTGGACTCTGGGCTCCCTAGCTTCTCCCTGCCCCAGGGCTGGCAACTCTTCGTAGAGTGAAACAGTAAACAAATGAATGACGGCTCGAGGGGTCAATGAATGAAACACAATCGTAAACGTGTGCCTGGCATCGATACATGAATTTCTGCGACCAGCTCTCTTCACTCACAGTTTTTCCCTCACAGATTATTTCTGTGTTTGGGAAGAGAGTGGAATGTCCCTTGGGTTCTCCGGGGCCTTTGGTAGGAGATGTTTTGAAAACTGACACATGCACACCACACTTCCCTGAGCACCAGCCCTGACTCCCACATTTGGTTCAGAAAAAATCCACTTTATCACGGAGGAGGCCCTCGTTGTTTCCACAAAATGTCAGTTTTTTTTTTTTAATGTGATTGTTAAAAATTGTGGTGAAATACATATAACATAAAAGATACCACGTTAACCATTTTTAAGTGTACAATTCCATGTCATTAATGCTGTTAGGCAATCATCACCACTATCCACCTCCAGAACGTTTTTATCTTCCCAAACTGAAACTCTGTACCCATTAAACATTGACTCCCCATCTCCTTTCCCCAAGCCCCTGGCAACCAACATTCTACTTCCTGTTTCTATGAATTTGACTACACTAGGTACCGCATATAAGTGGAATCATACACTATTTATCTTTTTGCAACTGGCTTATTTCTCTAAGCTTAATATCCTCAAGGTTCATCCATGTTGTAGCATGTGTCAGAATTTCCTTCATTTTTAAGGCTGAATAACATTCCATTGTATGGATAGACTGCATCTTGTTCATCCATTTATCCACTGATGGACACTTGAGTTGCTTCCACCTTTTGGCTATTGTGAATAATGCTGCTATGAACACGGGTGTCCAAACATCTGTTCAAGATCTTGCTTTCAATTCTGTTGTGTGTACGTCCAGAAATGGAATTGCTGGATCATATGGTAGTTCTCTTTTTAATTTTTTGAGGAGCCTCCATACTGTTTTCCATAGGTGCTGTACTATGTTACACTCCCACCAGCAGCGCTTGAGGGTTCCAATTTCCCCACATCCTCAATGACACTTGTTATTTTCTTTTCTTTCTTTTTTTTATAGTTGTCACCCTAATGGGTGTGAGGTGTTCTGTCATTGTGGTTTTGATTTACATTTCCCTAATAATTAGTGATGTCGAGCATCTTTTCAAAAATGTCAGTTTTTAAAGAAGCATCCAAACATGACTTATTGAGGTTTCATATTAAATGAGTTGACACACTGTGTGGTTTGTAACCAAGTCTTTGGATGGGCCTGCAGGTGACGGAGGGCGAGATCCCGGGAAGGTGCCCAAGCTGCCGGGGTGCCAGCTGTGCCCCCTCTTCCCTTGAACGCAGGGCCGGCTGCGAGCTGTGATCACCTGGGGAGCATCAGACACTGCGGTGCTGCCTCCCACCCCTCACGCTTCCGATGTCATCCATCTTGGGCGATGCTCAGTCATACAGAGCAGAGGGTTACAGAGCTCCCACATAAATCTGGTGGGCAGCCAGGCTGGGAACCGCTGCTTCAAGTTGTGCTCCTGGGTGCGGGGATCCTCTGGGGCCAGAGACGGGACATGGCTGCCTGGGTAAAGTGGACAAGTACCTTGCTTTGGGCAGGTTTCTCCTGGTGCTGGTGATGAGGGCCACACTCAAGTCCACTTCCGGTCTTCTTTGACACCTGCCCCGATGCCATCAGAAATCCCCAAAGTCTGGCTTCCAGGCCTTACGAGGTATTCATTACTAGGCTGGGGGATACCTCTTCCTTGCAGAAAAGATGCTGTCACTTATAATCCACATCCCCACTTGGAGGGGACATGAACCATTTGCTTTCACGTAAAATTTTTGTGATCTGGAACTAGTGGTTAAGCTGCAGAGTTTCCCAACCACCTCTGATGATAAGACCGGCCTGGAGGCTTGCTCCAATACAGGTCACCAGGAACTTCTAATTTGGTAAGTCTAGGTTGGGGCCAAAGAATCTGTTTTGTTCTGTTCTGAAATCAGCACCCCAGATGATACTTATCTGGAGTTGGAAACACTTCCCTGAAGTATGTGGAATGGTGGTGAGGGGAGCAGCTTCCTTTGGGTGTAGACTCTTGCCCCGCATCACGATAACACACCTCTCCCCACATGCCACCTCCCACTCTTAACTAGACATTCTCTGTGTGGTCCCTTGACTAGCAGCACGAGCATCTTGGATCTTGTTAGAAATGCAGATTCCCAGGCTCCACTGAATCAGAGCCTGGAGGCGGGCCCAGAAGGCTCTGTTTTTACAAGCCCTCCAGGAGATTCTCCTGCAACCTCTGGTCTTAACAAAGCATTTCACACATCACCTCGTTCAGCCCCACATGTCACAGGTGGGAGACCAAGGCCCCGAGGAACAGCATGACGTCCAAAGTCAGATAGTGAATGAGGGCAGAGCTGGAACTGAAGCCCAGGTTTCCAGACTCTGGATCCAGGAGCCCCATGAGCTCCTTGCCCTGAGAGCAGAGGGGTCTGTAAAGACAGGGCCTGGAGCCACGGGTGTTCCGAAGGATTTCATCCTTGATTCTGCCTACACTGCAAGGGATGTGGAGTGCAAAGAATGGAAGGAATGAAATATATGCCTTACAGATACGCTTTTCACATAAATTAGAGTATATTTGGCCAACAAACCCATAAACAATCCCCCATCTAAAGACAACCCTCTTCCCCAAACAAAAGCCCCACCAATTACGGTCTGGGATTCTAAATTACACTCAAGAGGAAGAACTCTTTAAAACCAAGGATGACATAACCAGGCTGGTAAGACATAAACATGGTGTCGCCACCCAGGGCATCAGTGAGAACGCTGTCCACCAGAAGACCGGACTGCCACTGATCATAGTTTTAATTTGGAGCAAGATCAAACCTCCAGCCCCAGGCCGCACTCTTCAGGAACTATTTTAGAGGAGTTTGCTGTTGAAATGCCAGGTCAACTCAGAGGGGAGAGGAAACCTCCAGGGAGTCTCGAGGCAGAGCGGTGACTCAGGGAATGTTTTCCACTTCCTCTGAGGAATGTTGGCCACCCCGCCACACCCCTCCCAACCCTTCCCGATTGAGAGGCAGTCAGAGGGGAGAAAAGGGCTAGCATCTGGCTTCAAAGTCCAACTTGGCCTCTTACTAGCTATGTGGGTGTGGGCATGTTATTTATGCACCCTCTGCCTCAATGGTCTTATCGATAAAGCGGGCGGAATAATCTACCTGGCAGTTTTTGTACAGATTAGGTGAAACAATGTATATCCAATCTTTAGTTCCATATTTAATCCGAGGTTGGCACTCAGTGAGAAACAGCTCAGGTTAAGAGAGTACTATGTTCTTTGTGGTCCTTGAAAGATGCCTCCTCGTGCAGACTCTGCCGCTTTTGGTCGAGGCCACCGGTTTAAGCAACAGAGGGCAGTGCCAGGATGCCTCTTTGCCTTTAGTAAGTGTCCTGGGCAAAAAGTCAGCACGGTCACCCCTCAATGCTTCCCTCCCCAGAAAGACGAAAATAGCCCAGTCTTTGATCTATTTTAAGTCCCAACAGAGAGCTTGTAGCCTCCGTTTCTCTGGTGTCATTTCATCCTAATTCACACCCAAGTTTCATCTTTTCCTTTTTAAGTTCTATTGGGTGGTCCCGTTCCTAGAAATTTCCCATGTGCATTTACAGTACAGTCATTTGGGGGGTGGTGATGATGGGAAATGTGTACAGGTGTGTGCGAGTGTGCGAGTGTGTGTGTGTGCATGCGTGAGAACATATATGTGTGGCTGGGTGTGTATGTGGCACTTAGAAAGGTTTGTGGGTCAGATTTTGTGTTATCTTCTTACCAAAAAGATAACAAGAAGCTGATTTCTACTGTTTTGGGAGCTAATTTTCTAAGGAGCTTACCCTGAAATCTTTGTAGATGGTATAGTGTACAATAACAACAACAAAATGTATCTCCTAAAAGTCTCATATTTTGGAAGTGCTTCCATTTTGAGAGTTCATTATATATTCAATGACCCTTAGCTGGTCACAGGCCAGCACCATGGAAAGGCCGGGGAGCTCATCCCACCCCTCATTCTAATCTCCTTCCGAAGGGGAAAGAGCCTGGTCCAGGTTATGTGGTGTGTGGATGGCAAACCCGGGTCCTGGCCTCTTTCCCCAGCAGCACAATTGGGTGGAACTGGCCCTTAGAGCGATCTATCAGAGGCCAAAGCAGGCGAGATATTAACCGTTCTTCCTGTGGGGTGATGTAATGCATGTAAACTCTACCACCACTACCCGGAAAAACCCATTTTCCAATTTAAAGCTGCTGAGTGCCGAAAATGGGCTTACAGACTCATCCACTCATTTATTAAACATGTCTGTGTGCCCCTGGTTCTGAGCACCGGGGTCGCTGAGATGCCCATGCAGGCCTGGCCCCCACCCAAGCTCAGCGCTCTGCCCCCTGCTGGCGGGAGGTCATCATTGCAGGTCATGTTCTCCCCATCACCAAGGAGGCTGTGTGTGTGTGGTAAAGCACACACAATATCTCTGCCCAGGCTGCAAGGGTGCAGATTGGAGCAGGGCTCAGCTTCAAGAGGAAAACTTGTCTAAGGTGCAGGGAGTGGGAGAGTGAGCTCAGAGGCTTCCCTTGGAGGCCGGCTGGAATTGGGTGTTTTGGGGAGGACTGTGGTGTTGAGAAAGCATTACCATGGTCTCCCATCCCTGGGAGAAAGTATGTGGACAGGGAAATGAGGTCACAAACTTGAAATGGTGAGGAATTCCAACAGCTGGTGAAATAAGAAGGTGTGTCAGAAAGAGAAAGGGCCAAGAACTGGCCTGCGTTCTCCCTGTGGGAGGAGGGGTTACCCTCCCTCCCTCCCAATACAATGTATTTTCCACATTATGGACAATTTGATAACTTTTGGGGAAAAAAGAAAGTAGGGAAAAAAAAGAACCCCCCTGCCCCGAGATGCTGATAATGGGGGAGGCTATGCTTGTGTGGGGCAGGGGGAATATAGGAAATCTCTGTACCTTCTACTCAATTTTGCCATGAACCTAAAACTAAAAAATAAAGTCTGTTAATTAAAAAAAAACAAAACAAAACCCTACATCCATTAGTCTTGTGTGCCATCCATTCATTCACTACTTTTTTTTTCTTTTACATAGTTGTGATCACACCACCCAGACAAATTCATAACCTCCTTTTGTCATTAAATGTTATACTGAAAGCGTTTGCATGTTATTATGAATTCTTCTGAAACATTATTTTGAATGGCTTAATATTCCATACTATGGGATTTTGATGTATTTGGCTCCTCAGAAAATGCTATGATGATGTTTATGGGTAAGACTTTTCTTTTTTCCTGAGGAAGATTAGCCCTGAGCTAACATCTGCTGCCAATCTTCCTCTACTTTGTATGTGAGCTGCTGCCACAGCATGTCTGCTGATGAGTCGTGTAGGTCCGAGCCCGGGAACCAGGCCCAGGCCACAGAAGCAGAGGGCAGAGAACTTAAACACAAGGCCATGAGGGCTGGCCTGGTAAGGCTTTTTGTTATTCGGACTTATTGCCTTAAGATATATTTGCAGATGTATAATTATTGGATCAAAGAGATGCACATTATTAAGTTCTGTATGCATACATCTCGCCAAATTGCTTCCCGTGCCACCAGCACAGAGCCGGCCTGCCTAATTGACGGCTTCTTTGGCAGCAGTGAGTGTTTGCTTGTCACGGCTCCCTGTTACCAGGAGCTGTAGGAGACGTCCTTGGTTATGACTGAGACCAGGTGTGGCGTGCTGCTTGGGTGATGCAAGTACGGGACAAGGGGAGTGGGCAGGAGTCTTTTCAGCCACACCCAGGGTGGGGCGCCCCTCCTGTTATCAACGGTGGGACAGGCGGAACACGCGTGGGTGAAGGCAGCCGCTGGGAGCTATGAGGCAGAACAGAGGATGCAGGGTGATGTCCAGGGTGGAGCCCCTGGTCTGAATCCCTTCTCTGCAAACTCCTGGCTGTGTGCTTTTGGGCAAGTGTGTTTCCTTTAACACACTTCGAGGCTAAACTTCCTCCAGGCAGAGCTGTTTTGGGAAATGAAAAGGATGACAGCCTGCAGGAGGAATTCAAGTCAGGCGAGTTCCCTTCTTCCTTTGGCTTCATTCCTGAATCCCCCAGGAGCTGGGTCACAGCCTACCACTCATGGCTGATGCGGGCCAGACACAGGGCCCCTCTCAGAGCCGGAAAGGGCACGGCTGACCCGCATGGCGAACTCTGCTTGCTGCTGCATGGCTCTAGCTGCCTTTGCCCAAGCCGTGCCTGGCACACCGCACACCCCTTCAGCGTGTTTTGGGGTGAGCATCTGGAGGCCAGCCTTCCATCCCTCTTCTTCCTCGTCTTTGCGATGAGATCATGAGATGCAGGCTGGTAATTGCTCAGGAAAATAAGGTGTCTTTTTCATCAGGTGCTAACAGTGCTTTCAGCAGCCTTGAGCTGTGCTGCTGGTGGAAGTGGTCTCCAGCCCATCTCGTGGCCCTTCAAACAGCAGAGATAAGATTGCTTCTGGGAAATTAGCACCACTGCCCCCCTCCCCCAACCTTGATTGTCTTGGATCGTTTAACACAGGTCAAACCCAGAGACGGGAAATATTGATGTGTCTGCAACACAAATATTGCTGAGACCTGACTGAGACCTTAGGCAAATCACCTCCTCTGAGTGTTGTGCTCAGTTTCTTCACCTGTAGAATGGGGATAGATGGAGGGAAGGGGAGAGAAAGGCACGGCGTTTCTTGCGCTGCATACTTTTCACGTTGTATTTCATTTGATCTTTTCAGAACTCCATGCGGCGGGAGCATCATCTGGGATTAGGATCTGTCCTGCTGCACAGCCCAGGTCCCCTTCCCAGTGCCAACGCACCGCACAGAGACTCCCTCCTCATGCCGTGAGCGCCAGGGACATGGAACATAACCTGGCTTTGTGACCCAGGACCAGCAACCCAGGGCTTCTTAACTCCCCTGTGCTGAAATTTCTTGGGCTGCAAATGGAGCTGATGGGTTTCAGCCTCGACCTCCAGGCTGACAACACTTGGCGAATGACAAAAGCCCCCTAACGTTGGAAAGATGTGTTCAGAAAGTAGATACTTTCCCGGGCAGTTCAATAAGGCTGCACAGCTGGGACGGTGAGGGGTGGGGTTCTCTCTGCCACTTGCCTCCTGCTCCCCAACCTTGTAGTTCTGTTCCCGATAACATCACAGGTCAAGCATGTGGCTAAATATAGCCGCTTTCCCAGCTGGGCTGTCAGCAGTGCTGTCCCAGGTTTTTGGACTTAGTGTCAGGCTGCAACTTGACAGCCAGGCTCAGTTATGGGGTAAGGATTCTGCTTTCAGGAGTCCAACCCTCCTCCCCACTCCAATTTTAGGCATAGGGACAGACCCCTCAGAGCCGACTGGAAGGCAGGCGGGGAGTGGGGTGGAGCAGGAGAGGGCCTGGCCCTGTAGACCTGAGTACGACAGCACCTTGTGTCCTCAAGATCAAAGTCTCTGACTCCTGTGCCCTGTGGTCTCGGAAACACCACTGCCTCACAGGAGCTGTAGGGCTGTCCGTATGGCCAGGGTAAGTCACCATCTCACCACCAGCAGCGTGGGAACTTGAGCAGCCACTGAACCTCTGTGAGCCATAGTGGCCTCATGTGCAAGAAGGAATAATGGTAACTTCATGCTCCATCCTGACACTCCATCCTCCCTCCTCCCCAGGTGATGATCCTTTGTACTCTTCTCTGGATTGTTGGTCTGAGAATTCTCATGGAGGAAAGTTGAGGGCCGAGTGGCACAGCTGGGTCTGGGCAGGGCTGAGGGAGGGGTCTCAGTGGGGGCTCACCCCTGATGGGACAGGTTTCGGGTCCAGGGCTGCTGCCCTGCCCCATCTGAAAACTCTAGAAGCATCATTCTGTATTAGTGGCATCCCTGGACCTGTGCAGCCTACACCAGTGCAGCTGAATGCAGTGGCTCCTCCAGGGCCACTTCCCCCCAAGGCCACCTTGGTCCCTTGGAGATACAGGCTGGGTGTGCACAAACTCTTTTCTCATCCCTCTGAGCCCCACAGGCTCCCAGGTCAGGAGGAGGGATTGAAATTAGCTGAGTTGAAGTGATTTATTTTCATTAGTGTCTACTTCCCTGTCCAGGGGTGCAATGCAGTATGCTGTCACAGGCCACATAACGACTTTTCAGTTAAAAACAGACCGCATATATGATGGTGGTCTCATAAGATTAGTACCGTATAGCCTAGGTGTGCAGTAGGCCATACCACCAGGTTTGTGTACGTAGACTGTATGATGTTCACACAATGACCAAATAGCTAATAGTGCATTTCTCAGAACTATTCCTGTTGTTAAGCGATGCATGACTGTAGTCAGTTTGCCTGGATTTGAATTCTTCATTTATTCTAGAAGCATTTGTTTTGTAACCCCTGTGGGCCAGGCAATGGGGATATAGCAGTGACCAAGCCAGACAGGGTCTCTGCTTTCATGGAGCTTACATTTGGGGGGGGGGGTGGGGGACTCGAGGTGAGGGCAGAGAGTGGACAGGGCCAGGCCTTGTGGAACACTGAAGCCTGGGGCACAGGGTTTGTATTTTATTCTGTGTTACAGGAAGCCAACAGTGGGTTTAACTGGGGGCCAAGGAGATTTGATGAACAACTTAGAAGTACATCTGTGGCTGCTGTTTGGAAACAAAATGTTGTAGGATGAGACAGGGCAGGGGACCAGTCAGGAGGACATTGTAGGGGTCCTGGTGAGAGGAAGTGTGGCCCAGAGGCTCAGGGAAGGGAGGGAGGAGGTCATCTGGGGGGGAAATTGGCTCTGAAGGCTTAGATGTAGGGGATGAGCAAGGGGAGGTCCAAGCAGGACTCATGATGTTGAACGCTCACTCACTGTGCGTGTGCATGGTCTGTGTAAGCCTGAGGAAGCACGGGCAATAGGCTGGTGTCCACAGCTAACAGGTAGTGACCCCATCTGTGTGACTGAGTGATGGCTGTGTATTGATGCATTTTAATAATCACAGCTGTCCTATGAGAGAGGAGCTATTGTTATCTAAATAATTTACTCAAGTCACTTGACTAGTTGCCCAGGGATCCTGGCTCCTCCAGAAAATTAGTCTTTGTAGTAGCTGTGGTCTTTTCCTTGCGCCACCAGGAGGGAGCTTTGTTCACGCTCCTTGCTGAGGGGTTGGGTACACCATGGAGAACGTGACCTTTGCCCTCCCCTCCAAACATGGGTTTGCAATCCCCTTATGAGTTTGCAGAAAGCTAAAGGAACTATCCCAACTCCCTGTCCCTTAGACAGGAGATGAGCCTTACTCTGGAGAAGGCCTCCCAGGGGGCAAGGCTCGCCTGCCGAGGGTCCCACAGAAAGATCTGGAGTCCCTGACCCCGGAGATCCCAGCAATATCCTTGAGTCTGTTTGGAAGTTTCTGCAGAACAAGAGGGCTCTCATTCAAGTGGCCCCATCCAGATGTACACATGCAGTGGCCCTTCCAATTGCTAGCCAGCAGGGAGGGCCTGTGAGGTCAGTCAGTCAGGCATGGCCACACTGGTCAGAGTCACACGCTGGCAGGAGAGGAGAGAGTTGCACGAGATGACAACCCGGGCCTCTGAGCCCCCAGGCCCTGTCCTTTATCTGACATTGAAACTTCGCCCTGGTCATCTTTGCATGGATCACTGGGCCAGTTCCTGGTCATAAAGGCCTGCTCTTCAAAGTACAGCTCAGAGCCTCGGCATGAACTGCCCACGTGTACATGTGCACGCACACGCTAAGCATTGGTAGGTGTGTGGAAGCATTTGTGGCTCTCCTGTGGACGGTGAGCGTGGGCATAAAGAGGATGGCATTTGGGGCATTCTTGGCAGAGAACGAGATGGTGCCACTGAGATCCTGGTCAGCGGGGAGAAGGGTGTTTCCTCAGAGCTGAACTGGGCACCGTGCACCTGTGAACTAGGTACCATGACCTCCGCCTTCCAGAGCGGGAAACAGGCCCTGGCTCACAGCAGTGCTCACGGCAGGGCTAAGCGTGCACCCCGCTCCCGTGCCAGCCTCTCGCCGTTACCCCTTGGCTCCCGCACGGCCATCCATTGTGTTAATTGAGTGCTTTAACAGCGTTTGAAGGCCGGGTTTGTGCTTGAATATATTGCCACATTAATAACTTTGGGACATTTCAGGCAGCATCGATATAGTAAATTAGCACACGACGGGCCATATATTCAGGGCAGAGAGCTGAAGTACCATTTTATTACATGTGCCATGGAATTAAAGGCTCAATTTTCTTTTAAAATATGGCGATGCATCATTTCCCGCAGCCAGGTAAAAACAGTTAGCAGAAATGATTTATCCTTCATTCCATTTAAACATAGGGAACTGGCACCCCAGGATCTTGCTCTCTCTTATTTATCTCTGCCTGGAGGGCACTTGAGATGAATCTGCCATTCTGACTTGAAGGACACGGCCAAGCCCTGGGTGTGGTCAGGAAGGAGAGGCGAGGACAGAGCAGCGGGTGGCTGTCTATGGGTTAGGGGAGTATGGCTTCTGAGCAAGGCTCAGAGGCAGGCAGGCTGCGTCCCACCCAGGCTTGGCCACAGGCTGGCTCTGTGGTCAGACAATCACCTCTTGGAGCCTGGTTTTCTCCCCTACAAAAAGGAATAACACCAGAGCTACTTGTGGGGCTGCTGTCAGGATATCGTGAGATTACAGGTGGAAAGAAAGTGGGCCTCCAGTGAGCCTTGCACAATTATGGGATAGTGACAGGCAGAAATTTTTAGAACAGCTCCTTTATTTTTTGATAAGGAAAGTAATACTCATTGAGAAAAATTTGGAAAATATAGAAAATAACAAAGGAGAAAATAAACAACACGGTATCCTACAGCCCAGAGATGGTCAATGTTATTTTTCCTTTTTTTTGGCATACTTTTAAAAACAAAATTAGATTCCTATACCTTTATAATTTAATATTCTGGTATTCTGTTTTTCCGGCTTGATATTATAATGTGAACATCTACCTCATTCTTAACGATTGTCTGCAAACCCCTTTGCATGGCTGCGTACTATCCCTTCATATAAACGCACAGGACCCTGTTGTTGGATCTTTACGTTCTTTCTTTTATGAAGCTTCCTTTTTAGTCCTTTGCAACTTATAACTGTAAAGGGTAGATATTATTAACTTGCTTTATAGGCCACTGTACTAGTTTCCTGTGGCTGATGTAAAAAATTACCACTAACCAAGGATGTTAATTCGACATAAGTTTATTCTCTCACAGTTCTGGAGGCCAGAATTCCGAGTTCAAGGTGTCAGCAGAGCTGAGTTGCCTGCGAAGGCTCTCCTGGAGAAACTTCCTTGCCTCCTGCAGCTTCTGGGGGCTCCAGGTGTTTCTTGGCTTGTGGCCCCATTACCCTAGTATCTACTTCCATCTTCATGGCCTTCTCCTCTCTGTATGTCTCTCTCCTCTAAGTGCCTCTTATAAGGACACTTTGTCACTGGATTTAGGGCCCATTTGGATAATTAGGATGATCTCCTCATCTCTAGATCCTTGAGTTAGTTATATCTGCAAAGACCCTCCAAATAAAGTTATATTCACAAGTCCTGGCGTTTAGGATGGAAACGTATCTTTTTGGGGGCCGCCATTCAGCCCACTGCAGCCAGGAAACTAAAGGGCTTAAAAAAGTCCAGCCCTTTCTATAGAGTCACAAGGCTTTAGGTAGCAGAGCTAGGATTCTAACCTAGGCATTTGGCCTAAGCACATTTAATTTGTCTGAACATCTTTTTATATACATGAGAGTCATCTTCTAAAATTGTTGCTTTAATGAACTCTTTGTCACATGACACTTGCTCGCTCCTGTCTGTCCTTCCCAGGCCTGGTCCCCCTTGAAGGCAGGCACTACGGACCTCATCCTCAGGCCCATCCCTACCCATGGGCAGGGTCTGCCTGGACACCTGCCCACCCAGCTGCAGTCTTCCCACCCTCCCGTGGGTGCCTGGGCTTTAGCATCTATTCTAACAGGAGCCAACACTCACAGTCTGGTGGGCATGAGCCCCCCCGCCCGGGATTCCTGCTGTCCCCACCTACCATCCATCCCATCAGACCCCTCAGGTGTCAGCAGCACCGCCTGGATCCATACCGCCTTCCCCAGCCTTGCCCTGGCTGCTTGTGGGCTTCTCTCTTGTCCCAAGGAGACCACTGAGCAGGTCTGCCCTGTCTCCTCACTGAGGTCTATGTGGGGCACAACCCCCGTCACCCCCTCCCCAGGCACTGTGAGCTCCCCATGTGGCCAGAACTGCTGAGAGGCTCAAGTGAGCTTCCTAAGAGTGGCGTTGCTGTTCCACTGCTTTGCAAACCTGACTATTACATGCGGACAGTTTGTGGGATTCCCGAGGGTCGGATAAGGAGCTAGAGGAGGTGCTTCGGAGAAAGCCTGGCTAGCTGACTCAACCCATTTCCCGCTGTGGGCCTGAGTGTTCATCCTTGTAACCCCAGGTTATTCTTAGCTCACATTGCTTTAGGGCTGTCCACGCCTGTAACCAGCTCTGGGTTCAAATCCTGCCTCTATCCTTCCTGGCAGGGCCTGTGTTGTAGTCAGTAATATGGTAGGTCAGAAGGAAGATGGCTCAACCCCAGGAGCCTGCTGCCTGGGTTTCTACTCCCTGGCAGTGGCCCTGTGGCGCCCTGGCACCCACAGACGAGGGGTGAGTTCGGGTGTGACACAGAAGATGGCTGCAAACACCCTCTGGGTAGAGTGGGGGGAAGCTCTCAAACTTGAGCAGCGTCAGAGTCATGGGGAGGAGGCTTGTGTAAACTCAGATCCGGGGTAGGGCCTGAACAAGTGCCTCTCCAGCAAGGTTCCAGGTGCTCGAGTCTGGCCGACGCCATGGGAACTGCTGAGGGGGATCAGGGCTGCTCAGAGTGGGCGCTCTGGAAGTGCATTCTCTTCCTGTCCCAAACCCCTGGTGGCTGGCAGGGTTCTGAGCCTCCACGGACCTCAGGGGTGAGCTGGCGCACATTCCCAGCCCAGGCTGACAAGTTTCTTCAGCATCCAGGGCCTGGTTCTGGCCGGGGAGAACGGGCCATTGTCTACTGGCCAGCGCTGAGCCGCAGCACCGAGCCACATCTTGCGTGGCTTGCTGCAGCCCCGGCTGTGCCCTCACAGTCAGGGCGGGCCCTCCCACAGGCTGTTCTCCCACAGCCGGTCTCCCACACAGCCTGGCAGGGCTGTGTCTGTGGAGGGTCTGGAAGAGCATTTCCAGAGAGCCTCTGGAGGAGCTGAGGGAGATGAAGCTGAAGGTGACGGACACCCACACGGGCGTGTGGGAAGTGCTGTGTTCAGCCATTCATGAAGGTGGAGCTCCTCCTTCCCAGCTGGAGGCGGTGGGGCACGGCCCTCCCTCCGCCTTCCGCTTGACCTGCTGTGGAGACGTACGTGTGTTATGTTAGAGTGGATGAGTGTGCGTGCACGTGAGTCTGTGTGTGTGTGTGTGTGTGTGTGTTGGGGAGAGCCCTGTTGGCTCAGTGTTGGTGCAGGGCGGGGGAGGTGCTGGCTCCTGGGGCTTGGAGGGAGGGGGTACTGGGATGGGCCCCCAACTGGGCGGTGGAGCTCTTCTCTGGGATGTTTGAAGATGAGGGCATGGTGTCTGTTTCTCCAGTCTCAAAGTTGTAAGAAAAATCCAGGCTCCAAACCTACACGTTCTTGGAGCCCCTCCCGTACCGCAGGCCGAGGGGCAGTGTCCACATCCACACAATTGCCCTGCTTTGGGTGGGAGCAGAAGTTCTCCGAGCTGCCCGTCAAGGAGACCGAGTGCCTGGTGCGCGATGTCTGGGAGGGGCAGGAGCAAGGGGGGCCGCTGGGAGGCTGTAAAACAGCGTGGTAGGTACAGCGAGGGCCTGACGCAAAGCAGCAGAGGGCCCTCGCAGGGAAGCGGCCAGAGGTCCAGTAGCAGGTCTTGACAACCAAGTGGACGTGGCGGCAGAAGACGACCAGCTGACCGCACACCCGGATGCTCAGAGAGTCAGGGGGATGGTGGGTTATGCGTGTGTGTTGGGGGGTCAGGAGGAGGATCAAGTTCAGTTCTGCCTCAGTGGGATGACGCTCCCCGGGCAGAGGAGTGACGGCATCTCCCACAGGCCCTGGAGAGACTGTGCCGTGTTGACACTTACTGCCCTCTTTCCTCTTCCTCTTGGGGGTGAGAGCCCTCTGGTGCGCCCCTGCTGGGACTGTCTGCCCTATGCGTCTTCAGGTCTCCTGGGTCTCAGGCCCTCCCTGAGCCAGCTTGCCGCTTGTCTGGGGCCTGAGCCACACCCCTGAACTCATGCAAAGTGGGGCCCAGGGCAAACGGAGGGGGAGGGGCCTCCCTTTAACTGAGCACTTACTATATGGCAGAAGTCAGGCCAGGTGATTAATGATCAACGTAATGTCACTCTGAGACTTAGATATAATTACACCCATGTTAAACACGAAGAAACTGAAAGGAAAAAGTGACTTGTCAAAGGCCACATAGCAGCATGGTTCTGTCCTTTATGCATTGATAATCCCTAACATATGCAGATTCTGCATCTGCTCCTGCATGACCTGAACCCTGAGAAGGTCACAGCCAGACTTCTGCTGGAAAGATAGGGCTTGACAAGTGAGGGAGAAAGAGAAGGTTTGGTTTCAGACTTGGAGTCCAGGTACCCTGACCACGACGAGCTGGGCCAGAGCCCAGAGTCAGGAGGGAGGGTGGAGGGGGTCTGTGGGCTGCGTGAGTGTCCCCAGCAGACAGAGGCCAGCCCTGAGTGCACAGTGCTGTGCTGAGCGTTCCATGTGACCGGGTGCACAGCTGGGTGACCTGGGCCCCTGCAGCTCCAGCAGACTTTCTCAAGGAGAAAGTTAAACAGAACAGAAGATATTGGAAGGCCGGGAAATGAGCCCAGGTTCTGTGGATGGGGATTGGTGCCTCGGTCACACAGACTGTCCCATCTAACCTCTGCAGCAGCTCGCTGAAGTAGGCCATATCATTTCCATTTTACAGAGGAGGAAATGAGGCTCAGAGAGGTTGAATGACTCACCCAGGGTCACAGAACAAGACGGGGATGGAGCTGGGCATCAAGGCTTACTAAAGCTTATGCCTTCTGAACCGAAACTGGGGAAAGTGTGCCCCCGTTCTTCCTGCTACAGCTACTTAGTCAGAAATTTACTCCTACAGAGAGAAGTGCAGAAAGAGGTACGAGACTCAGAGATGTGATGCGTCGCAGATGTGAAGGAGGCAGGCCTCCTAGCTGGGTCATAGGCTGCTCCTGCATGGGAGGAAAGCCTTCTGCTAGTTCCTAGGGCTCCTGGTGCAGGAGCAGGGCATCTCCCAGGCACAGGCCTGCAGGGGGGCCGGGTAAGGAAGCATGTGTACCGTGACTTCCTCTGGACAGCTCTGCCCAGCATCAGATGGGCTGAGAGTGGACCCTGGTCCAACTCAGCCGCTAATCAGCAGAGTGTCTGTCCACCCACATCCCTGGCACTGTCACACAGCTTCCTGCCCTCCATGGGACAGCCTGGGGCTGAGACGCCTCCCAGTACGTCCCTCCAACATGGCCCTGGTGAGAGAGTGGTCTTTACAGTGAGAAACACAGCGGGGCTTAGAGGCCCACTCACCGTGACAGCATCCCCCTCGAGGCGGCAGGAGCGTGGAGGGCACAGCTGCCCACAGACAGGATGCAGGGTGCCTGCCCTGGGCACTCACGCTTCCTTCCTCGGAGCAGCAATGAGGCAGTGGGAGAGAATCCACTCCCACCTGGCCGGGCCTGCCCTTCACCCGGGACACCAGATCCGACTTGGGAGCCAGCTGGACATTCCTGCGTTCGGCTGTTCAGACATGGACCAGGGCCCCACTGCTCAGCAAGGCCTTGGGTGCCCCTGCTTCCTCTCAGAGCGTGCTGCTCTTCTCTGCAACGCCCCCTGTCTTGACCTTGGCGAAGCCTCGGCCGACCTTGCACCCACCCTCTGGCTCTATTCATTTATAAATAGGCCCATTTCTCATCTTGCTGCAGCTCAGAGCTCCACACCCAAGAGGCAGATGCAACCTCGGGATTCCCTTTCCGGCCAAGGGCAGAGCAGGACCCGATGGGCTCGTAGGCCTGAGGGATGAGATCACAATTTCTCCTGCAAATAGCAACTCGCTATGGACAGTCAGACACACGACTGCGCTTGTGTGTTCCTCTCCTGCAGCTGCCCTAACAAATACACACAGGGCGGCTTAGAACAACAGAAGTTTATCCTCTCACGGTCTGGAGGCCAGAAGTCCGAAATCAAGGTGTTGGCATGGGCACTCTCCTTCTGAAGGTTCTAGGGGAGGAGACTGCCTTGACTCTTCCAGCTCCTAGCAGCCCCATTCGTTCCCTGACTTGTGGACACCTCACTCCAGTCCCTGCTTCTGTGGTCACATCACCTTCTCCTCTTCTGTCTGTCTCAGATGTCCCTTTCTCTTAGAAAAGGACCCTTGTCATTAGATTTAGGGCCCACCAGGATATTCCAGGAAGATGTCCTCATCACAGGATCCTTAATTCTATCTGCAGAGACCTTTTTCCTAAATAAGGTCACATTCAGAGGGTCTAGGGATTAGGACATGGACATATCTTTTGGGGGCCACCATTCATCCCAGCTTGTCACAAATGAAATTTCCTGAGATGGTCCTTGACAGGTGGGTCAAATGAGGAGGCCCACGAGAAGGGTTTGCTACAGAAGGATGCTAACATGCGGGGAGCCTGCTGCTGTGCTGTCTAGGGCACCCCCGGGTAAATCCTGCTGGGTCTGAAGGCGACTCTGGACTAACACTGGCTAAGCCGAGGGCTCGGGAGGAGGCCGTGCGTCGTCTCCGGCTCCGCGGCAGCTGAGTTTGTGGGTCAGCTGCCCAGCGATCGACTGGCTTAGTGAATTGTCAATAGATCCGGTTGAGCTGGGACAGGTGGAGTAAGCAGACCACACATGGGCGCCTGTTATTTTGGCTTTTGCGGTGACGTGATTTGTAGCTTGGCGCTTGGCCACTGCGACACTGGCAAAGCCTGGTCAGCTGTCACCGTGTCATGCTCTTTGCCCAGTGGAATGACCTGAAGGTAATTTCATGGAGCATGGAAAGAACACAGGCTCGGGGGTCACACAGCCCCCCTGGGTCCGTCCCTTCCTTCATGCGCTGCCCGTGGGAACTTCTCAAGGCTTAGACTGTTTTCTCCCGGGTAAAATGAGGACGGACAAACCCACCTTGAAGCATTGTAATTACGAAGCTGGATCTGTCCAGGGCCTGGCACATGGCAGGCACTCATTAAATGATTGTTTCGATTTCAGGATGGGAGGACCACCATCCACAGAAGCCTGGATCTTTCCACTGCCTCTTCTGTCCCCTCTCCCTCTCTCCAAGTCCTACCATGTCCTGGCCTCTTCCTTAGGTCTCCTGGTTTGGGCCACATCTTCACTCCCCTGACCCAGCTTGCTGACCCCTCTCTGCCTCAGGCTGCCACTCTGGGCCCACTTGACACAGCAGCCAATGCCAGTGACAGCTCTGGTTTGGTCACCTTCCCTGCTTAAACGTGTGATGATTTCTCACCCCTGCTCATCTGAGTCCCTCAGAATCAGCCCCACCCATGTGGCAGCCTGAGGTGTCACTGCTCCTCTTTCACGCCGCACATCCCAGCGCCAGGAGCCCTGCTCAGAGCTGCTGTCTCCTACCCAGTTCCTCACTTTCTCAAGCCACCCTTCTTCTCCCATCCCTCCTTTCTCCCTCCTCTCTCCTCTCTTCTCTTCGTTCTTCCTCCCTCTCTCATTCTGCTCTTTATCTCTTCTCTCCTTGTTCCCTCCCTCCCATCCCCCTTCTCCCCTCCCCCCGCCCACTGTCCCCATTGCCCTTCCCTGTGTTCCCGTGGCACCTTGCACTTCCTACAACCACACTGTGCTGAGCCTCTTGATGGGCTGAGCACTGTGCTAGCTTCTGGCACTTTGCAGTGAACACAGCACTGGCAGCCTGCTCTCCTATGGGACGTGGAAGGTCCTGGTCCAGGGCCCAGGCTCTGGAGCCAGAATGTCTGGGGTTCAACTGCTGTGTGACCTTGGACAAATCGCTTCACCTCTCTGGGCCTGGTTTTCCTCAGCTGTGGAGTTTCTGTGTCTTCGAGTTGCTGTGAGTGAATCCATAGAACCCTGAGGCCAGTAGTGTGAGTTAGTCCGTGTAAGTGTGAGCTCTTTCTGTCACAGAGTTTACAGCTTTGGGGACATCGGACAAGACGAGCAGTGTCTTGTGCACCATCTGTATATCCTCTTAGGTAAAATATCCGGTCATGTCTTTTGTCCATTTACTAATCAGATTATTTGCTTTTTGTTTATTTCTTTATTTTTTACTGAGTTTCGAAAGTTCTTCATAGTTCTTTATTTTTCCATTTTCTATTTTTTTATATTTCTACCTTCTTTGAAAGTTCTTTGGCATTTGTCAGATATGTAGTTTGCAAATATTTTCTCCCAGTCTTTTCATCCTCTTAGCAAGGTCTTTTGCAGGGCAAAAGTTCTTAATTTTGATGCAGCTCAATTTTTATTTTTTTCCTTTTATGGATAGTGTTTTTGGTGTCAAGTCTAAGAGTCCATTGCCTGGCTCTAGATCCCAATGATTTTCTCCTATTTTTATAGTTTTAGGTTTAACTTTTAAGTCTGTGATCCATTTTGTGTTAATTTTTGTGTAGGATGTGAGACTTAGGTTGAGGTTCATTTATGTTTTGCTTATGGTTGTCTAGTTGCTGCAGCACCATCTGTTGTAAAGGCTATCCTTCCTCGACCGAAGTGCTTTTGTACTTTCGTCAAAATCAATTGGAAATTTTTATGGGCTGAATTGTGCCCCTCCAAAGTTCACATATTGAAGTCCTAACCCCTAGAATCTCAGAATGTGACTATATTTGCGGATAGGGTCTTTAAAGAGAGGTCCTTAAAGATAGGGTCTTTAAAATGAGGTCTTTAGGGTGGGTCCTAATCCAGTATGACTGGTGTCCTCATAAGAAGAGGAAATTAGGATACAGACACACACACAGGGAAAACCATGTGAAAACAGAGGGAGAAGGCAGCCACCTACAAGCCAAGGAGAGAGGCCTCAGAGAAAATTAAATCTGTAGACACCGTGATCTCAGACTTCTAGCCTCCAGAATTGTGAGACAATAAATTTCTGTTGTTTAAGCCACTCAGTCTGTGGTACTTTGAATGGCAGCCTTAGCGAGTTAATACAGGTATGTATGTGTGGGTCCTTTTCTGGGTTGTCTATTCTGTTCCACTGTTTTATGTGTCTGTCCCTCCACGAATGCCACACTGACTGGGTTGTTGTAGCTTTACAGTAAGCCTTAATATTAAGTAGAGTTATTACTCCCATTTTATTCTTGTTTTTCTATTTATTTATTTTGCTGAGGAAGATTCGCCCTGAGCTAAAATCGTGTCAATCTTCCTGTATTTTGTATGTTTGTCACCACCACAGCATGGCTGATGAGTGGTGTGTGTCCGTGCCTGGGATCCGAACCCATGAACCTGGGCCGCTGAAGCGGAGTATGCTGAACTTAACCACTGTGCCACAGGGCTAGCCCCTATTCTTGTGTTTCTTTATTGTTTAAGTTATTTGTGGGTTTGTGCCTTTCAATATAAATTTTAGAACAACCTTGTCTATGTCTACAAAAAGACATTGCTGGAATTTTTATAGGAATTGCATTAAACCTATAAATTAATTTGGGAAAAAATGACATCTTTACTATGTTGAGTCTTCCAATCCATAAACATGGTATGTCTCCCTCATTTAGATCTTCTTCTTTTTTTTTTTTTGTGAGGAAGATTAGCCCTGAGCTAATGTCTGTTGCCAATCCTCCTCTTTTTGCTGAGGGTGAGTGGCCCTGGGCTAACATCTGTGCCCATCTTCCTCTACTTTATATGTGGGACGCCTGCCACAGCGTGACTCGATAAGCAATGTGTAGGTCTGCACCCGGGATCTGAACCCGTGAACCCCAGGCCACTGAAGTGGAGCATGCGAACTTAACCTCTATGCCATCAGACTGGCACCTAGATCTTCTTTTGATTTCTTTCCTCAGCATTTTATAATTTTCAGCATATAGATCCTGTATATGCTTTGTCAAGTTTATATCAAATGTTTCATTTTCTTTGGAGCAATTGTCAATGGTATTGTGTTTTTAATTTTGGTTTCAAAACGTTTATTTGTGAATGTAAAAATGCAATTTATTTTTGTGTATTGGTCTTATATTCCACAACCTTGCTGAACCACTTATTAGTTCTAGAAGTTTTTTTTGTGTGTAGAAAATCATATCATCTGCAAATAGGGACAGTTTTATTTCTTCATTTCCAATCTGTATGCCTTTTGTTTTTTGTTCTTACCTTATTGTAATGGCTAGAACTTCTGGTACTGTGTTGTAGAAGTGTGGTGAGAGCAGATATCCTCCCCTTTTTCCCAGCATTAGGGGTGGAGAAATATTCAATTTTTTGCTATTAAGTGTGGTAATAACTGTAGGCTTTTTGTAAGTGCTCTTTGCCCTGTTGAGGTGGTTCCCTTCTATTCCTAACTTACTGGGAGTTTTTTTTATTGTTATTGTTATTATTATCATCATAGAAGGGTGTTGGATTTTGGCAAATGTTATTCCTGTGTGAATTGATATGATAATATGATTTTCCTTCTTTATCCTGTTGATATGGTGGATTACATTGATTGATTTTTAAGTGTTGAATAAACATTGCATCTCTAAAATAAATCCTGCTTGGTCATGGTGTAATTTGTTTTTATACATTATTGAAATAGATTTGCTAATGTTTTGTTGAGAGTTTTTGCCTCTGAGTTCATGAAAGTTATTGGTCTGTAGTTCTCTTTTCTTGTGATATCTTTGCTGAGTTTGGTATCAAGGTAATATTGGTCTCATAAAATAAGTTGGAGATTGTTCTCTCTTTTACTTTTTTGCTGAGATTGTATAAAACTGATATAATTCTTTAGATATTTGGCAAAATTCTCCAGTGAAGACATTGGGCCTGGAGATTTATTTTTTTTTGGAATTTTAACTACAAATTTAATTTGTTAATGGTTATGGGACTAGTCAGGTTATCTATCTTATCTTGGTTGAGTTCTATAGTAGTAATTTTTTGAGAACTTGGTCCATTTCTTCTTAGTTGTTGAGTCCATGAGTGTGAAGTTATTTGTAGCATTCCTTTATTATTTTTTTAATGGCTGCAGGATCTGTAGTGAAATTTCTTGTTTCCTTCCTGCATTGGTGATTTGTATCTTCTCTCTCTCTCTCTCTTTTTTTTTTTTTTGTGAGAATATCAGCCCTGTGCTAACATCTGCCAATCCTCCTCTTTTTTTGCTGAGGAAGACTGGCCCTGGGCTAACATCTGTGCCCATCTTCCTCCACTTTATATGGGGCGCCGCCACAGCATGGCTTGCCAAGCAGTTCATCGGTGCGTGCCCGGGATCTGAACCAGCAAATCCTGGGCTGCCACAGCGGAGCATGTGCACTTAACTGCTTGTGCCACCGGGCCGGCCCCTATGTCTTCTCTCTTTTTATCTTTATTAGTCTTGTTACAGGCTTACCAATTTTATTGATTTTTTTTAAGAAGTAGGTTTTTGGTTTCATTAACTTTCTCTATTGTTTTCCTCTTTCAATTTCATTGATTTCTGCTCTTTTTTTTTTTTTTATCATTTCCTTCCTTCTACTAGCTTTGGGTTTATTTTCTTTTTCTTTTTCTATCTTCTTGAGGTAAGACATAGATTATTGACTTGGGACTTTTCCTCTTTTCTGGTATGATCATTTAATGCTGTAAATTTTTCTGCAGGATAGTTTCGTTAGATATAGAATTTGAGGTTGACAGTCCTTGTCTTTCAACACGTGAAAATGC
Source organism: Ceratotherium simum simum (assembly GCF_057802395.1). Taxonomy (NCBI): domain Eukaryota; kingdom Metazoa; phylum Chordata; class Mammalia; order Perissodactyla; family Rhinocerotidae; genus Ceratotherium; species Ceratotherium simum. Next base: position 8,243,987 of record NC_141905.1, on the reverse strand, counting down.
TGTGCCACTTCCTCCCGAACTCCATATTTTCATATGAGATATCTGCTATCATTCGAATTGGTGTTTCCCTATAATAAAAGTGTCATTTCTCTCTGGTTCTAAGATTTTTTTCTTTATTTTTAATTTTCAGAAGTTTATTTATAGTGTATCTTGGTTTGGATTTCTTTTGTTTTGTCCTATTTGGAGTGTGCTCACCTTTTTGAGTCTTTCAGTTTATGTTTTTCACCAAATTTGGGAAGCTTTCTGCTATGATTTCTTTGAAAACTTTTCAGCCTCACGTTCTTTCTATTCTTCTTCTGAGACACCAATGATGCAAATGTTAGATCTTCTGTTATTGTCCAACAGGTCCTGAGATTTGTTGGTTGATTCCATCGTTTGACTGGAGTGCGTGCTCAAGTAACACATAAGAAAGAGTGTGAGGCAAGTACACTTTCCAAATCTTGGCATCCATAAAAAATGTCTTTATTCTTCTGTCACATTTCACTGTTTGTATGAACACGGAATTTCAGGTTGAAAATAAATTTTTTCTATCAGAATTTTTTTTATTGATGTTTTAATAGTTTTTAACACTGTGAAATTTTGGGTTGTGCATTTTTGTTTGTCCATCACCATATATATGTCTCCCTTCACCCCTTGTGCCCACCCCCCACCCCCATTGCCCCTAGTAACCACAATACAGTTTTCTCTGTCCATGTGTTGGTTTATATTCCACATATGAGTGAGATCATACAGTGTTTGTCTTTCTCTTTCTGGCTTACTTCACTTAACATAATACCCTCCAGGCCCACCCATGTTGTTGCAAAGGGGACAATTTTGTCTTTTTTTTATGGCTGAGTAGTATTCCATTGTATATAGATACCACGTTTTCTTGATCCAATCGTCAGTCGAGGGGCACTTAGGTTGCTTCCACTTCTTGGCTATAGTGAATAATGCTGCAATGAACATAGGGGTACATAAGCCTCTTTGGTTGATTTCAGGTTCGTTGGATAGATTCCCAGTAGTGGGATGGCTGGATCATAGGGCATCTCTATTTTTAATTTTTTGAGGAATCTCCATACAGTTTTCCATAGAGGCTGCACCAGTTTGCATTCCCACCAGCTGTGTATGAGGGTTCCTGTTTCTCCACATCCTCTCCAACATTTGTTGTTTTTTGTCTTGGTGATTATAGCCATTCTAAGGGGCATGAGGTGATATCTTAGTGTTGTTTTGATTTGCATTTCCCTGATGATTAATGATGTTGAACATCTTTTCGTGTGCCTATTGGCCATCTGTATATCTTCTTTGGAGAAGTGTCTGTTCATTTCCTCTGCCCATTTTTTGATCGGGTTGTTTGTTTTTTTGTCGTTCAGTTATGTGAGTTCTTTATATATTATGGAGATCAACCCTTTGTCAGGTGTATGTTTTCCAAATATTCTCTCTCAGCTAGGGGGTTGTCTGTTCATCTTGATTCTGGTTTCATTTGTCTTGTAGAAGCTCTTTAATCTGATAAAGTCCCACTTGTTTATTTTTTCTTTAGTTTCCCTAGTCTGGGTAGGCATGTCATCCTAAAAGATTCCTTTATGACCAATGTCAAATAGTGTGTTGCCTATATTTTCTTCTATGAGTTTTATAGTTTCAGGTCTCACCTTCAGGTTTTTGATCCATTTTGAGTTAATTTTTTTGAATGGCAATAGCAGATGGTCCACTTTCATTCTTTTGCGTGTGGCTGTCCAGTTTTCCCAACACCATTTATTGAAAAGACTTTCCTTTCTCCATTGTATGTTCTTAGCTCCTTTGTCGAAAATTAGCTGTCCATATATGTGTGGTTTTATTTCTGGGCTTTCAATTCTGTTCCATTGATCTGTGTGTCTGTTTATGTACCAGTACCATGCTGTTTTGATTACTATTGCTTTGTAGTATGTTTTGAAGTCAGGGATTGTGATGCCTCCTGCTTTGTTCTTTTTTCTTAGGATCTATCAGAATTTTTAAGGCATTGCTTCATAATCTTTTAGCACCCAGTGTGGTTGACGCATGGTCAAAAGCATGGATGGTTTTCCTTCCTTCGAAGGCGACTCAATTTTGCTTCTCCTTTCTGAAGGTACCCTCATTTATCCTTATGCCAAAACCACATAGCATTGATTACTATAGCTTCATAGTAAGTCGTGAAATCTGGTAGTGTAAGTCCTTCAACTTTGTTCTGTTTTTCCTCAAGATTGACCTGGCTACTCTAGGTCTTTGCATTTCTATGTAAATTTAGAATCATTTGTCAATTCCCACAAAAAAAAAAAATCTCTTGGGATTTTACTTGGGATTGAAATAAATGTATAAAACAATTAGGAGAGAATTGATGTATTAAAAAGGTTGAGACTTTCCATCAAGTAACAAGGCATGTCTCTTTATTTATCAGGTTGTCTTCTATTTCCTTCACAAATATTTAAGAGTTTTTAAAAAATATAGGTCTGATATATTTCGTGTTAATTTATAAATATTTTATAGTTGTGGTTTTGCATGGAGCTCTTTATCCTTTTCCATTTTCTGACTGATTGTTGAGATCTCACCAGGGCACTGGGCCCTTTTGAAGTCCTGGGCAGGGAAATAGATCTCAGGGGGACCTCCGGGACCAAGGCTCCCCTTTGTCAGTGGAGCTGATAGCACTTATGACTTTCGAGAGGTTGTGAGCAGGAAAAGGACATAGTCTAATCTAAGTTTAGGGAATAGTCTTCTGGCTATAGTGTGTGTGTTCTGGGGCATGGGGGATGGGGCCATGCCAGAGGCAAGGACACTGTTTTGGAGAACACTGTCGCAGGAGTGGTCCTGCCTGGATGACTTTGTAGTGGGGGGCCGGGCCTCTCCCTAAGGAAGCCAGGTCAGTGATCCTGACTGAAGCTGCTCCCCCAGCTGTGGGCACTAAAGGCCTTCTCTTTCTAAGTGCTGGAAGAACAGGCAGAGTTCCTTCCCTACTAGAAAACAGACTCTGGAATGGTTTGCTGTCCATCCCCAGTGTGAGCCTCTGTGACTATCTCCTTTCCTTGCCCCTGTCTGTGTGGCCAGTTTGCCTCCCTTGCTCCTGATTTCCTCTCCAGTTGCCTGCTGGAACCCAGTCACATCTGCTGTATCTCTGAGCGTGGACCCTCACCACAGGCTCAGCACTGCTGCTCCACAGAGCATGGCTGGTGGGTGCTGATGCTGGCCCTGCTGATCTTGAGTTCATCATGTGTCCTTGGACTTTGGGCTGAGGCTGCTGGCCTTTCTTTGGAGAGGTCCACTGCGAGACTTAACTCAGTGTCTATCAGTCATCACCCAACAGTTCCACTCAAATCCACGTCTCTGCCTGGAAGGACAATGTACCTAAAATCCAGCAGGTTCTCATATAAATCCAAATCACTTTCCACTGAGGCTGGGCGAGAGAACTTCTGGAAGCAGGAGCCATATAGTTCCATTGCATGACAGTTTTCTGTTGCTTTTCTCTTCCGTTGGAGAGGCAGAGAAAATAAAGAGCCAGTGGAGTCTACCAGCAAATGCCTAATTGGTCTGCCATGCAGCCAAACCTGCCCTCAACACAAACTGACTCAAACAGGCAGCAACGTTTAACCATTTTCCACGTTCACTAAGGAAAATAGTGCTGCCTCTGGCTGAGTAGTCCAAAGTGCCCAACAAATGAATTCTGAGTCCCAGGTGAGACCCTTAGATCCGGAAGGTCTTGGATCAACTAATGACACACCTTGTGCAAATTTTAAACCTCCCAATAATGTCCGTGCATGTGGCCTAATGGAACTATAGAGATTTTAGGATTGGTACATATATTAGTCACTGTAATTAAAATCCTGGAGTTATATTATATGTTATTTGTTTGGCAGTTTGTGAGGTGTTTAATGCTCCCAGTTTCAAAATTATTAAAGCTACTGTCCCTGGGCTGGCCAAAGTGATAAGCAAAGTAAGAATATGATCATATTCCCTCTTGATGGGGCAGGCAGGGAGGAGGATGCGTGTGGGATTTTCTTATAAAGAGACCAAATACCAAATAAAACAATTCCAGCTGTGCAACAGGAAAGTTGAAATGGTTTGTTAGGATCATTAATATTGCAATGAAAACTAATTAAACCTGGAGCTAGAAGGAGTTCATTAGTGGTTTGGAGCTGAGGATTCTGCTTCTGCAGAATCGGTTACAGCACTGGGGAACTTGGAAAGTCATCAGCTGGGCTGGGGGTCACGTGGCTTTCTCCTTTCTGTGGCCTCTGGAATTGGGCTTGCACTAATCATAGGCACTTAGCGGACACCAGCCCAGACATTTCCCTGGAGTACCTGAAGTACCCTGGGCCCCTGTCCCCAGAGGGGACCTGAACAATGACACACCTGTGTCTGGGTGGGCTGCCCCTGGCAGGCTACTGAAAATGGGCTTTCGAAGATAAGGAAGGGGTGGAATTGGGGGTTTTCTTTCCAAGCAATGAGAGAGCTTTTCGCATTGCATCGACTCACTTCAAACTACTAGAAATAAAAGTAACCCATGGCTTTGACAGTAGTTTTGTGCTACCAAAGTACTCCCATACACTTTGCATTTGCTCTTTTCAACCGTCCTCACAACATTGCTTTATCATTTTCCCCCCAAGCTGGTTGTCTGAGAGAGGGAGGGTTGTTTTGTTGCAGGTTGGGTTTCCCAGGCAGCAGACTCTGAGATGGGGCTTAGCGGGCAGGAGGTCTATTAAGGAAGGCTATTGGGACCAATCCCTGTAAGAGGGGGTGTCTAGAAGCAGGTGTGCATGGAGGGAGATGTCAAGCTGTGATGCTGCCCAACACCTTGAGGAGCTTCGGAGCTGAAGTGGCCCTTCACAGGTGTCCTGAGTTGGCCAGTTCTACACACTTTGGTTTTGATTGGTCAGTAGATGGGGGCTGCCCCGGGAAAGGTGGGACCCTGGGCCAGGTGGCTTTGGGCTGACATGACCTGTGAAGATGCTGACAGCTAGAGGCCCCCACCCAAAGCACTCCCAGCAGCTGGAGCAGCAAGTCCTTCTTCGAGGGGGGTTCTGGGTGGCACACTGCACCATCCTTTGCAGTTTTGTTCATCATAATCTTCCTCGACCCTAGCATAGTACCTGGCACATAATAGGTTTTTACCGGATATTTGTTAACGTAGATAGAATATTTCCATTTCACACAGAGAAAACCAAGGCTTAGGAAAGTGAAGTTAATGGGAGAACTAGAGTTAGAAGGAAGATCCCTAACTCCAGAATCCCAGCCCCAGCCAGTGTTGCTTACCTCCGCTCATGAATGATGAAGTACAGGAAGGAGGATCTCCGGGTGATGGCCATCTGGCCCCTGCTACGAACAAAATCAAGTTTCTTTCAAGGCCCAAAGAACACAGCTAGGATTTCTCTCTTTCAAGGTCTTTCCCTGAATCCCCAACGTAGGCCAGTCTTTGGGTGGAAGACGGTCACTGTCTTCCCTCGAGGGGAGGGCCTGGAGCTTGTCCGTCAGGTTGAACAAACTTGGCCTTGACTTTGAGGACCCCCAGAGTGAAGGGCAGGCCCTGCTGTCCACACTATGGCTCGGCAGCTTTGGCCAGCCCCGGGGGCTGCCTGGGGCCAGGGTCTGGGCGAAGAGGACAGAGCCTGTGGACACACAGGCCCAGGGGTCCAGGGAAGTCGCCCTGAGATACCTTTGGGTAGTTTGTTACAAGGTCTTAGGCCCTGTGCTTGCATTTTAGGCAAAACCAAAACAAGCAAGTAAATCTGATAACCAGACAAATAAGGCAAAAATGTTTACTTTTCTTGATTTTGCTGTCCTTGAATTCAGCACTTCTCCATGAACCATGAGTGGGTTACAGAATTGCCGACGTGTGGTTCCCCTCAACCCTGGGACAGCAGGCACAGAGAGCGGTGGCTGGTCACCTCCACCCACAGGCAGCCTCTTCTGGTTATTCCCATATGGTAAGTCTGCCACAACCTAGAAAAGATTGGGCTGGACCATGTAAACCACTGTGCTGCAGAGAGCTTATTTTGAACATTGGAAGCAGAAGGTGCTGTGCACCTCTGAGAAGGAGAGAAAATCACTTTTGCATTGCGGTGAAGATCTTTCTTCGTTTTCCAAGTCAAATCCCATTTCCCAAAGGAGATGGCCCTCTTTCTCCCAGGGGCCAGAACAGCCACACTTTAGCTGCCAGATCCATGGGATCCAAAGTCTCCTGAGAGCATCTGGCTCAAGCCCCTCATCTTATAGATGAGGACACCGAGGTCCAGGAAGGTAAACCTCTGGGCAATGGGCATAGAAATGAGGTAGATTTAATTTGACATCATTATTAACCCTGCTCATTACCCTGGAATGATCCCATAAGAGCTCATGAAAAATAGTAATTATTTAATTGCATACTTTATTTATATAGTATATTTTAGGTATTGTATAATCATCACCACCATAATTAATGGCGGTTAAGTCTTCTGTAGTTGAAAGCAGTATGCTGAAGGGGGTATTTAAATATCTTTTCTTTTTCACTTCAAGGTTAAGCCTAGGCAACTTTTTGCTTTTTGTTTAACCACAGGCAGCAGAGAGAGGACACAAAGAACACGTTTGCAGGACATCATTTACTGACCCCAATTCTTGATTGTCAGCCATCTGACCATCTGACATTTCCCACTGTGGGGGGAAGAACACATTTCTGGGACACTTCAGGGTGCTCCACAGTGCCTGAAGATTCACCCTGACTTTACTGTAGGCCCCTGAATGCTATAATTTCACAAGAGTGGAAAATTCAACAATCAACTCTGAACCTTCCTTGTCTACCTTTCAGGATTATTGAGATAATTTATAATGTTTTGGATTAAGTTTAGCTGCAACAGAATAGAGAAATCTAAAATCTCTGTTGCTTAAAAAACTATGGACCCAGGCAGCTCAGCACTGGAAAGGCAATTCCATGGTGTCATCATGGTGCAAACTCCCCTCTTTCTTCTTTGCACCCTTGTGTGTAGCTTTCATCCTCAAGGTCACCTCATGGTCTAAGTTGTTTGAAAAGTTCCAGCCATCATGTCAGCATTCCAGGCTGGCAAGAGGAAGGAAGGTGGGAGCGAGAGGGAGTGTGAAGCCTGCTCTTCCTAGTTGAGTAGATTTTCCAGCATTCCCATAGAACAATTCATTTCCATTTCATTGTCCAGAATCAGTTACAGGCTATCAGGGAGGGAGGTAAATAAAGATTTTAGCTAGTGTATTTCCTTCTAGCTAAAAAACCAGGGCTCTATAACTCAGGGGGAAAGGAGGTTAATGGTTTGTGTAGACAATTACTGTCTCTGCCACGAGCTTCCATGAGATAACACACGCCCAGCCTTTAGCACAGTGCCTGGCACGTGGTTAGGTTCTTGTTTATGTAGCAATTGTTTATGGAGTGCCTCCACCTGTTAGGACAGAGGCTGCAGAGAGAAGGCTGTCCCTGTTCTCAGGGAATTCTTCATCTGGTGCTCAGTCAGCACACGGGGGCATGGAGGTTGTCCAAGCAGACAAAGCTTCTTTGATGAGTCTGCTTCCCATTGATGGCACCTTTGTGGTTCTCAAAGCAAGGGGCTGCAGAGCCAGTCAGCCAGAGTTTTGGGGGTCCTATTGCCATAAGAAAGTTTTGGGGGCTGCTGAAAGAGGCTGCTCATGTTGGGCAGCATGGATTGGTAGGAATGGTACAGGTTGGGAGCTAGAGCGTCCCGGGTTCAAATCCTACAATGATACTGACGCTAGCCCTCAACGTGGCCAACCTCAGGTTCCTGGTCTGCCAAATGGGGATAATGAACCTTCCCTGGCAGGACCGTAGTGAGAATAGCGCCCAGCCCGGCTCTTTTCAAGCTGCTACTGCTGCTGCTATTATATCTGGCTGGGCCACTCTGAGAACCCCTGGTTTAGAGAAAGTACTTAACTTTATAATAAACCTCACTTTCTTTAACTGTAAAGTGGGGACACAGTTCTTACAGTTCAGGCTGTTATGCAGATTGAATGAGAAGATGTGTGAAGAGCAGCCTCATACAACAGATGATCCATACGTGGCCCCCTTATTCTAAGCTCCTACCTAACGCAGGGATGCATTATTTGGCATCCCAAAAGCATGGGCTTAGATCCTCTGTTTAAAAACTTCTTAGGTCAGGGTCTCCAGGGGCAGACCCCAAGATGGGGTTTTGTTAAGGAAATGTTCCCCGGAGAAATTGGGAAGAGAGTAGGGTGAGGGCAGGGAAGGGGAGGAGGCAAGCCAGGGTGTGACTTCAGGCCAAGTCCCACCAAGTCTGGCAGGGGTTAGCCTCAGCCTGATTCCAGGGGCTCTGGAGGGTCAGTTCCATCTCAGAGTTGTTCCAGCCTAAGGCCAATGGGCTGGGCTTCCAGGCTCTTGCACCCATTGGCTATGGCTTCGGGTACTCCATGTGTGCTGGCAAAGGAGCTCCAGCAGCCCGAGGGCAATCTTCCTTCAAAGGCAAGGGGAAAGCACAACTGAGCTGAGGGAGAGAGCAGAGATGTGGTCAAAGAGATAACAGAGTATCTGGGCAGGGCACTGTCATGTCCACTGTGGGAAGTTATATGTGCTTTTCTGTTTGGGTCTCACACAAAACCACAAAGCCGAATACGAAGGTGTGAAGTGCACACATATTCTACAATGAGGGTCTAGACATATCCTTACAGGACTTGCCATGACCAACCACAACAGGTCCAGGTCCCTTTAGCCAATCAGCAGCCTCTAGTGTATATTCAGGCTGGGAATGGCTCAGAATGAGGATTCTTTGGATATGGAGGGTTGTGGGGTTGCCCCTACCAGAGTAGGGTGCTTTCCTGGCTCAAGACAACTGAAGGGGGCTTGGGCAAAATCTCTCATTTGGGGAGTAGTGCAAGAAGGAAAATTGACATCTCTCCCTCTCCCACCCATCTGGGTGCTTCCTAAACTTAGGAACTCCTAGACCCTCCCTCCCTACTATAGGAGAAGAGCAAAGGTGAGGGGAGAGAAGAGTTTTTAGGAGAGCTTTTCTTGAACATCCTGGAAGGCCTGGGAATAGGGGACACAGAGAACAGCGAGAAGAGAGGGAGGGGGAGAAGGATAGGAATAGAGAGGGAGGGCGGAGAGACAGAGAAAGAGAGAGAGAGAAAGAGAGCAAGAGCTCACGCACTCCCACTGCACAGCTGACAGAAGAGGAGGGCGTCAAGAGACACCAGGGAACCCTACAGCAGTGGGAAGGCACCCTATTCCTCCTTCCTCCCACCTAGCCCTGGAGGATGCAGAAGAGGCAGAACGCAGAGGGAGGGGTGCAGGAGCCTGGGCAAGAAATGTTGTACCAGGCCTCTCTTCCAATTGAGCAAAAGGGAGGAGATTTTAAATGGATGAGAGATGGAGCTTTTAATTTTGATTGGACAAGACTTTTTATTACCCAAAACACAGATGATCAAATGCCTGCGAGTGACTGAAAGGCTAAGGGATGTGCTCAGTGTTGTTCAGGGGCAAGCAAGGGACACTAGACATTTCCTTCCTAAAGGCAGTGGTTGAGGGGGAAAAAACATTTTCTGTTTGTATCTTTGAGTCTAGCTCATTGAGTATACCAATTATATATAATTTTTAATGACACCAAAATATTCAATTTGCCATAATTTATTGATTTCCCTATTGTTAGATGTTCAAATTCTAAATTGTTTTAATACTTTTTCTCTTAAGAATAATACTGCAAAACCTGTACATAAATGTTCATGGCAGCCAAAAACTGGAAACAGCTCAAATGGCCTTCAACAGGTGAACAGTTAAACAAAACTGTGGTCCATCCATACAATAGAATCCTACTCAGCAATAAAAAGGAACAAAATATCAACACGTGCACCAACTTGGATGATATCAAAGGAATTATGCTGAATGAAAAAAGCCAATCCCAGAAGGTTACATACTGTCTGATTCCATTGATGTAACCTTCTTGCAGTGACAAAATGATAGAGATGGAAGATAGAGTAATGATGGCCAGCAGTTGGGGGCAGTGAGGGGAGGGAGGCGAGTGTGGCTATAAAAACACAGGGGATTCTTGTGGTGATAGAACTGTTCCTATCTTTGCAGTGGTGGTCCTACTGATCCATATGACACTACATTGCATAGACTCGTACACACATGCAAGGAACAACTGAAGCAGGGGAAATATGCATAGTGATACTGTGTCTGGGTCAATTTCCTGGTTGTGATACTGTACTACAGTCATACAAGATGTTACTACTGGGGGAAACCGGGTGAAGGCTACACTGAGTCTGTCTGCATTATATCTTCCTGTAACTGCATGTGAGTCTCAATTATCTCAAAATAGAAAGTTCAAAAAAATTTTTCTAACTGAAAAATGTGAATCAATGTAAAGAATGTATTAAGTTATTAAAAGTAAAGGTATTTGCAAAAAGGAGAACACTGTATTGATTGTTCCTGTACTTGTATCTTTTGGTGCTTTTCTGATTGTTTTTTCTTAGCATAGATTTGTAGAAATGGAATTATTGAATCAAAAGGTATAATTTTTCTACTTTATTTATATTTATTTATTTATTTTATTGCAGTAACATTGGTTTATAACATTATATAAATTTCAGGTGTACATCATTATATTTCGATTTCTGTGTAGATTACATCATGTTCACCATCCGAAGACTAGTTACAATCCATCCCCATACACATGAGCCTAATCACTGCTTTCGCCCTCCTCCCTCCCCTCTTCCCCTCTGGTAACCACCTATCCAATCTCTGTCTCTATGTGTTTGTTTTTGTTGTTTTTATCTTCTATTTATGAGTGAGATCATATGGTATTTGACTTTCTCCCTCTAACTTATTTAGCTTAGCATAATACCCTCAAGGTCCATCCATGTTGTCACTAATGGCCAGATTTCATCATTTTTTATGGCAGAGTAGTATTCCATTGTGTATATATACTGCATATTCCTTATCCATTCGTCCCTTGATGGGCACCTAGGTTGCTCCCAAGTCTTAGCTATTGTGCACGCTTAGCTGCAATGAACATAAGGGTGCAAGTATCTTTACGCATTCATGTTTTCATGTTCTTTGGGTAAATACCCAGCAGTGGAATAGCTGGATCACATGGTAGTTCTAGTCCTAATTTTTTGAGGAATTTCCATACTGTTTTCCATAGTGGCTGTACCAGTTTGCACTCCCACTAGCAGTGTATGAGAGTTCCCTTCTCTCCACATCCTCTTCAACAGTTGTTTCCTGTCTTGTTAATTATAGCCATTCTGACGGGAGTGAGGTGACATCTCATTGTAGTTTTGATTTGCATTTCCCTGATAGTTAGCGATGCTGAACATCTTTTCATGTGCCTGTTGGTGATCTGTATATCTTCTTTGGAGAAATACCTGTTCAGATCTTTTGCCCATTTTTTAATTGGGTTGTTAGTTTTTTTGTTGTTGAGATGCATGAGTTCTTTATATATTTTGGATATTAACCCCTTATCAGATATATGGTTTGCAAATATCTTCTCCCAATCGGTAGATTGTCTTTTCATTTTGTTGATGGTTTCCTTTGCTGTGCAGAAGCTTTTAAGTTTGATGTAGTCCCGTCTGTTTATTTTTTATATTGTTTACCTTGCCTGGTCAGACATGGTACTTGAAAATATGCTGCTAAGACCGATGTTGAAGAGCGTACTGACTATGTTTTCTTCTAGAAGTTTCAAGGTTTCAGGTCTTACATTCAAATCTTCAATCCATTTTGAGTTAGTTTTTGTGTATAATGTAAGATAATGGTCCACTTTCATCCTTTTGCGTGTGGCTGTCCAGGTTTCCCAACACCATTTATTGAAGAGACTTCCCTTTCTCCATTGTATGTTCTTGGCTCCCTTGTGGAAAATTAGCTGTCCATAGATGTGTGAGTTTATTTCTGGGATCTCAATTCTGTTCCATTGATCTGTGTGTCTGTTTTTGTGCCAATACCGTGCTGTTTTGGTTACTATAGCTTTATAGTACATTTTGAAATCGGGGACTGTGATACCTCCAGCTTTGTTCTTTTTTCTTAGGATTCCTTTGGCTATTTGGGGTCTTTTGTTGTTCCATATACATTTTAGGATTCTTTGTTCTATTTCTGTGAAACATGTTGTTGGAACTTTGATAAGGATTGCATTGAATCTATAGATTGCTTTAGAAAGTATGGTCATTTTAACAATGTTAATTCTTCCAATCCAAGGGCACAGAATATCTTTCCATTTCTTTGTGTCTTCTTCAATTTCTTTCAGAAATGTTTTATAGTTTTTGGTGTACAGATCTTTCACCTCTTTGGTTAAGTTTATTCCTAGGTATTTTATTCTTTTTGTTGCAATAGTAAATGAGATTGTATTCTTAATTTCTCTTTCTGCTACGTTGTTGTTAGTGTATAGAAATGCAACTGATTTTTGTATGTTGATTTTGTATCCTGCAACTTTACCTTATTCATTTATTATTTATAAAAGTTTTTTTGTGAATTCTTTGGGGTTTTATATATGTAAAATCATGTCATACGCAAATAGTGCGAGTTTCACATCTGCTTTTCCAATTTGGATCCCTTTTATTTCTTTTTCTTGCCTGATTGCTCTGGCTAGGATTTCCAATACTATGTTAAGTGAGTGGTGAAAGTGGGCATCCTTGTCTGATTCCTGTTCTTAGAGAGATAGCTTTCAGTTTTTCTCCATTGAGAATGATATTAGCTGTGGGTTAGTCGTATATGGCCTTTATTATGTTGAGGTACTTTCCTTCTATACCCATTTTATTCAGAGTCAGAGTTTTTATCAAATGGATGCTATATCTTGTCAAATGCTTTCTCTGCCTCTATTGAGATGATCATGTGATTTTTATTCATTTTGTTAATGTGGTGTATCACACTGATTGATTTTCAGATGTTGAACCATCTCTGCATCCCAGGAATAAATCCCACCTGATCATGGTTTGTAATCTTTTTAATATATTATTGTATTCAATTGCTAGTATTTTGTTGAGGATTTTGCAGTGATGTTCATCAGTGATGTTGGCCTGTAATTTTCTTTTTTTGTGTTGTCCTTGTCTGGTTTTGGTATCAGGGTAATGTTGGCTTCATACAATGAGTTAGGAAGCTTCTCCTCCTCTTCATTTTTTTGGAAGAGTTTGAGAAGTCTTCTTTGAATCTTTGGTAGAATTCACCAGGGAAGCCGTCTGGTCCTGGACTTTTATTTTTTGGGAGGTTTTTGATTACTATTTCGATCTCCTTACTTGTGATTGGTCTATTCAAATTCTCTATTTCCTCTTGATTCAGTTTGGGAAGGTTGTATGATTCCAAGAATTTATCCATTTCTTCTAGATTATCCAATTTGTTGACATACAGCTTTTTGTAGTATTCTCTTATAATCTTTTGTATCTCTGAGATGTCTGTTGTAATTTCTCCTCTTTCACTTCTAATTTTATTTATTTGAGCCCTCTCTGTTTTTTTCTTGGTGAGTCTAGCTAAAGGTTTGTCAATTTTGTTTATCTTTTCAAAGAACCAGTGCTTAGTTTCATTGATTTTTTCTGTTGTTCTTTTAGTCTCTATTTCATTTATTTCTGCTCTTATTTTTATTATTTCCTTCCTTCTATTGATTTTGGGTTTGGTTTGTTCTTCTTTTTCCAATTCCTTTAGGTGCACTGTTCAATTATTTATTTGAGATTTTTGTTGTTGGTTGAGGTAGGCCTGTATTGCTATAAACTTCCCTCTTAGAACCACTTTTGCTGTATTCCATAAATTTTGGCATGTCATATTTTCTTTTTTTTTTTTTTTTGAGGAAGATCAGCCCTGAGCTAACATCCATGCTAATCCTCCTCTTTTTGCTGAGGAAGATCGGCTCTGAGCTAACATCTGTTGCCAATTCTCCTCCATTTTTTTTCCCCAAAGCCCTGGTAGATAGATGTATGTCATAGTTGCACATCCTTCTAGTTGCTGTATGTGGGATGCGGCCTCAGCATGGCTGGAGAAGTGGTGCGTTGGTGTGCGCCTGGGATCCGAACCCGGGCCGCCAGTAGCAGAGCATGTGCACTTAACCACTAAGCCATAGGGCCAGCGCATGGCATGTCATATTTTCATTTTCATTTGTCTCCAGGTATTTTTTGATTTCTCCTTTGTTTTCTTCATTGACCCAATCGTTGTTCAGCAGCATTTTTTTTAATCGCCACATATTTGTGGCTTTTCTTATTTTCCTCCTGTAGTTGATTTCTAGTTTCATACTGTTGTGGTCAGAAAAGATGCTTGGTATTACTTCAATCTTCTTTAATTTATTGACACTTGTTTTGTGGCCTAATATGTGATCTATCCTGGAGAATGTTCTACGTGCATTTGAAAAGAATGTGTATTCTGTGGTTTTTTGATGGAATGTTCTGTGTATATCTACTAAGTCCGTTTGGTCTAATGTGTCACTTAAAGCCAATGTTTCCTTATTGATCTTCTGTTTGGATGATCTATCCATTGGGGTAAGTGGAGTGTTAAAGTCCCCTACTTTGTTGTGTTACTGTCTATTTCTCCTTTTATATCTGTTAATAATTGCTTTATATATTTAGGTGCTCCTATGTTGGTTGCATAGATATTTACAAGTGTTATATCCTCTTGTTGAATTGTTCCCTTGGTCATTATGTAGAGCCTTTCTTTGTCTCTTGTTATAGTTTTTGTTTTAAAGTCTATTTTATCTGATATAAGTACTGCTATCCCAGCTTTCTTTTCATTGCCATTTGCATGGAGTATCTTTTTCCATCCCTTCACTTTCAGTTTGTGAGTGTCTTTAGGTCTGAAGGGTGTCTCTTGTATGCAGCATATATATGGGTCTTGTTTTTTATCCAATCAGCCACCCTATGCCTTTTGATTGGAGCATTTAGTCCATTGACATTTAAAGTAGCTATTGATAACTATGTACTTATTGTCATCTTGTTACTTTTTTTCTGGGCATTTTAGTAGTTCTTCTCTGTTCCTTTCCTCTTCTTTTGCTCTCTTCCCTTGTGGTTTGATGGCTTTCTTTAGCCTTATGTTGGGGTTCCTTTATCTTAAGTTTTTGTGTATTTCTTATAGGTTTCTGGTTTGTGATTACCATGGTGTTCGTATATAATAACCTACATATATAGCAATCTATATTAGGTTGATGGTCTCTTTAGTTTAACCTCTTGCTAAAAGCTCTACTCTTTTACTCCC
Source organism: Ceratotherium simum simum (assembly GCF_057802395.1). Lineage (NCBI taxonomy): Eukaryota > Metazoa > Chordata > Mammalia > Perissodactyla > Rhinocerotidae > Ceratotherium > Ceratotherium simum. Next base: position 8,228,887 of record NC_141905.1, on the reverse strand, counting down.
CTCATCCAACATTTTATGTTTTTGATATCATATCTAACCTCTTTTTTTGTGTGTGTGTATCTTTTACCCTTTTATCATTAAAATAGATAATTTTAGTACTTTTTGTCTTTTGACCTTCATATTTTCTTCATAGGTGGTTGATCTGCTACCTTACTGCATATTTGCCTTTACCAGTGATTTTATTGCTTTTTTTAAAAAAATAATTTTCTTATTCCTATTTGTGGTCTTCTCTTTCCTGCTTAAATCAGTCCCTTTAGCACTTCTTGTAAGGCTGTTTTTCAGTGATAAACTCCTGTAGTTTTTGCTTGTCTGGGAAACTCTTTATCTCTCCTTGCATTCCGAAGGATAACCTTGCTGGTTAGAGTATTCTCGGCTGTAGGTTTTTTCCTTTCAACACATTAAATATATCATGCCACTCCCTTCTAGCCTGTTAGGTTTCTGCTGAGAAGTCAGCTGATAGCTGTGGGGTTTTCTTTGTATGTAACTTGTTGCCTTTCTCTTGTGGCTTTTAGGATTCTCTCTTTATCTCTAATTTTTGACATTTTAATTATAATGTGTCTTGGTGTGGGCCTCTTTGGGTTTATCTTGTTTGGTGCTCTCTGTGCTTCCTGTACTTGGATATCTGTTTCCTCCTTTGGGTTAGAAAAGTTTTCAGCTATTTTTTTTTGAATAGATTCTCTGCCCCTTTGTCTCTCTCTTATCCTTCTGGAACACCTATAATATGGATATTAGTGCACTTGATGTTGTCCCGGAGGTCCTCTATGCTGTTCTCATTCTTTTTAATTCTTTTTTCTTTTATCTGTTCAGCTTGGGCGATTTCCTCTAGTCTTTTGTCCAGCTCACTGATCTGTTCTTCTGTATCATCTACTCTGCTATTGAGTCCCTCTAGTGAATTTTTCATTTCCAGTATTGTATTCTTCATTTCTGATTGGTTCTTTTTTATATTTTCTAATTTTTTTTTTAATTTTTATTTATTTATTTTTCCCCCAAAGCCCCAGTAGATAGTTGTATGTCAATGCCACACATTCTTCTAGTTGCTGCATGTGGGACGCGACCTCAGTATGGCTGGAGAAACAGTGCTTCGGTGCGCGCCCGGGATCCGAACCCAGGTCGCCAGTAGCGGAGCGTGCACACTTAACCGCTAAGCCATGGGGCCGGCCCTATGTTTTCTAATTCTTTGTTGACATTCTCACTGAGTTCATCCATTCTTCTCTCAAGATCAGTGAGCATCCTTATGACATTTTGTTTGAACGCTTTGTCAGGTAGATTGTTTATTTCAGTTTCATTTAGTTCTTTTCCTAGGGTTTTGTCCTGTTCCCTTATTTGGAACGTATTCCTTTGTCTCCTCAGTTTGCCTCTTTCTCTGTTTATAGCTCTGTATTAGGTAGGCCAGCTACAACTCCAGATCTTGGAGAGGTGGCCTTATGTAAGAGATGCCTTACGAGGTCCAGCAGTGTGCTTCCCTCTTGTCACCAGTTCCAAATGTTCCATGAGTGTCCCCTGTGTGGGCTATGTGTGTCCTTCTGTTGTGGCAGGGTTGCTCTTGCTGCAGGTGCCCAGGGAGGCTAGGCTGCCCTCCTGGCCACTGATTGTAATGCTCAGCTGTGTGTGGCTGCATGGTTCTTTCAGTCATTTTATTGGGTGAGGGGAGCCCCAGCACAGTTGTCTGCAAGGTCTAATAGCACATTCCTGTTGCGGTTTTTCTGTTAAGTGAGTAGGCCTCCAGCATAGCTGGTTGCTAGGCTCAGAGGCTTACAATTGCTGTAGGCCTCCAGCCTGCAAGGCTATTGTCAGCTCTCTCAGGATTGCAGCTGAGTGGGGCTGGCCCCAGGCGTGGGAGTACCCAGTTGTTTCAGGCTTTGGAAGGTGTGGCCGATCCCCTATGTAGCTGTTTGAGAAGCACAAGTCTGCTGCGGCTGACAAGCCCCACCACCCACAGGGCCACATACCCCATCAGCACAGTCCTGCCCCATGAGTGCACCCCAACCCACTGACGCAGACCAAGTTGCCTCACTGCAGAGGCCCCACACACTCCACCAATGCCCCACATACTCCACCCACTCCTCGTGCATGTCCTGCCCCAGAGAGCCACTAGCCTGGCTGCAGAGGTTCCAAGCACCCCACCTATGGGGATCCACAAGATGCCTGAGGGCTTGCTGTTGGGTGGGTCCAGTCCCTAGGGCAGGCTGCCTGCCCTGGCTGAAGTGGATTAAATCCATGCTCTCGTGGGTGGGGCAGACTCTGGGCTAACAGGACAGGGGAGGAACTCCAATGGTGTCTGCCAGAGTCTGTGTCAGCACGCCTGTACTAGGTCACAATAATGGCTGCCACCAATGTCTCAGTCCCTGGAGAGGTCTCACCTCTCACCGAGATGCACCCAGAGCCTATCAGGTGAGTCTCTTTTCACCAAAGGACTGTGCATCTTTCTTTCTGGTGATTTTAGCTTGCTTTCCGAAATGGGTGAATTTGTGTGTGGGCCCTTTAAGAACAGGGTTTTTTTTCCCTTAGGTCTGATAGCTTTTCTGGGGGTATTCCCCACTGTTGTTAGTAGCCAGCAAGGCCAGATATTATGACGTTCGTCTTGATTGTGCTGAGTCCAAAAGCTGCTCATAGCGGTAACGCTGCCCTGCTCAGATCCCCTACTCCTCGAGGGAAGGCTGCGTACCTTAGGATTTCTCATGGCCAGCCGTGAAGTGCCGCAGCTCATGTAGGTGGCTTTTTTCCTCTCCAGAAAAGAATTTCTGCCTCTTCCACCTCAGTCACCACTGTCCCTTGTTGTGGGGGTTCTTTTTATCCAGTTTTCAGTTCTCTCTCAGGGGTAATTTTTTCAAGAGTAGCTATAAATTGATTGTGTCTGTGGCAGGAAGTGAGTTCAGAGTCCGCCTACACCACGGTCTTGACACTGTCTCCAAAAGGTATAATTTTTTAAGCCTCCTAATACATATTATCGAATCATTTCCAGAAAATTTGCGTAGTTTGTGGACCCACCAGAGTTTGTTTTATGGTGCCCACAGTAGGGTTAATCGTTTGTTTCAATGTTAAAAACAACAACAAAAATAACTCCCTTCCTCATTGCCAATTCCATATACGTTAGACAGTATCTCATTGTTTTCATTCCCATCCCATTGATTACTAGCGAGGCTGTACCCTTTTTCATATATTTACGGCTTATCGGCCATTTGCCTTCATACTTAGCTTATATATCTATTGGGATCTTGATAAGTGTTTTCTTTCTGATTTGTAAGAGTTCTTTGAATTATGAGAATATTAACTCCTTTGTCATATTTGTTGAAAATACTCTTTTTTAGTTTGCCTTACCCTTTTATGTTTTAAAGTGGCATTTTTGATATAATCTATATACGATATTCATACATAGATTTTTCTGATTAATCTAACAGTACTTTCCTTTGTGGTATTTATTATGCTGATCTTACAAATGCCTCCACCATCCCAATATTGGTAATTATTGGCATGTATTTACTTCTTTTTTCTAAGGTTTCATTATAAATAAAAATCCCATTTGATGACAAATCTATTCTTTTCCCCTTGGGTGTGATGTTCCCTTTATCATCTTCTCAACTCTATATATTTTTGAGATTTGTTTCTGTGCTTACTTTGTCTGTTCCATCGATCTGTGTGCAAATTCTTCTGCCAATAAAACACTTAATTGTTGGAACTTTAGTATACACTATAAAATTTGGCAGAACAATTCCCCTTGCTTTTTAAAAATGCTCCCAACCTTTCTCACTTGTTTATTTTTCAGATAATGTTTAGAATTTATTTTATAAATATTTGTTTCATTAAGAAATTCCTCTGGCATATTGATAGAAATTGTACTAACTATTTAATTGGAAAGCACTTAACATTTATTTATTTATTTTTTTATTTTTATGCCTGTTTATGGGATCCAGTGGCAACTTTGCAATATAATTGCAATTTTCTCCATTTATTAAAATATTACTTTACATATTTCAGTAAAATTTTATGTTGACTACACATATATTGTAATGGTTATTTGTGGTTACTTTATGCTTTAAAAATCTATTATAAAGAAGTCATTTTCTTATTATTCCTTTTTAGTGATTGTCGCTGGAATTTAGCGATGTTCTTGATTTATGTTTCTTTATCTTGCACCTGACAATCTTATTGATTTAAACAATTTTTTGGTCAATCCCCTTGAGACTTCTTACTTTATAGTCACATGGTCTGTAAATAACGTAACACTGCGCTTTTCTTTCCTGGAGTCCCTCCACCTTTCACTCTTCACGCTTCTTGCACCAGCCAGAACTTCCCGGTCAGAGTTCACTAGTCCTGCCGCTCACTGGCCTCTTCTTACGGGCTTCATCCCAAAGGTAATGAAGCAGCGTATTAATTAGTTAAGTATTATTTTTGCTTAAGGTTGGCTTTTACCATTCAAGAATAAATCATTCAATTTTTAAAATTAAAAGAGTCATCTTTATGTTCAGTTTCATCAAATGTCTTTTCAATATCTAACACCATTATTTTATAGTACATCTCATAGGTATATTAGTAGATTTCCTAATACTTAATCTTCCTTGCATCCTCAGATAAAATCACCTCGATCAAGGTAGAGATTATTTTATCATACTATTGTATTTGATTTGCTAATGTTTCTGCCAGGACTGGCTACATAATTTGCAGGGCTCAGTGTAAAGTGAAAATTTGGGATCCCTTGTTGAACAATTGTTTAGAGTTTCGAGCTGGTGACAGAGAGCATTAAACCAAGCATGGGGCCCAGTGCTGTGCACAGGTTGCATGCCCGTGAAGCTGGCCCTGAATTTTGCTTTTATGTTTATACACGTAGTTGAAATTGGTCCATAGTTGCTTTTTTTGTGCTCTCTTGGTCAGGTTTTGATATCAGGTTTATATTCATTTCAGAAAACGTGTCGGGTAGCTTACCATACTTTTTGTCTCCCAGTGGGGTTTATATAGCATGGGGACTAACTGTTCCTTGAAAATGTGGAGGGGAGCACACAGACATGGTCATTTGGCCACGGGGCATTCTTGAGGAGTCATTTTGAAATATTAAAAAAAATTTCCACATGAATGTTGTTCATGGTTTCCTAATTTTCTAATGCCAATTTTAATTATTTGCTTTTTTCCAGAAAATTCATTAACTTTCTTTGGATGTTTGTACTTTTTGGAGTAAATTTCAATGTAAGATTTCATAATAATTTTTATAATTTCCTTACGTTTGTTACATCTCATTTCACATACTAATTATATTTATTTGTCTCTCTCTCTTTCCTTGAGTAGATTTACCAGAGATTTCTCTATTATACAGCAATTTTCACCCACCCCTCACCCCACACAAAGAGCCGGTGTGAGGAGGATTTATTAATTACTTCCTCTTAGGATGGGAGCCCTTTCTGCTTATTTGTTTTATTTGTTATATTGATTTCTGCTTTTATCTTGATTGTTTCCATCTACTTCTTCTGTTCAGACTTTTTTTTCCCCCTGGTAACTTTTCATGCTCTTGACTAGTCTTCATTTATATATACATATATATATAAAATGAAAGCACTTAAGATTATAAATTTGTTTCCACTTCCACTTTGGGCCACATTCCATATTCTTTGAAATTCAGTGTTTCTGTTTTTACTGTTTTTGCCCCCAAGAATCTGTAACTGCAAATGTTACCTCTATGATTCGAGTTAGCTAAGCGCCCTCTCTTTTTTTGTTAAATTTCCATGGGGCTAAATTTCATTTGTTTGCTTAAACTTTGTTATCAACTTCTAGCTTCCTTGTACTCTGTTTTAGACTGTTGCATGATTAATTTCTGCTTTTTTAGGTTTTTTGTCTTCGTTTATAAATGTCCCAGGATGCTTGAAAAGTAGCAGTGTTCTCTGTGGGACACAAAATCTAAACTCTACCTGTTAATCCAATCTTATTAATTACAATTCTTGTTTCCATGTCCCCAATTTTGTTTGTTTATTTGTTTTTGAGGAAGATTGGCCCTGAGCTAACATCTGTTGCCAATCTTCCTCTTTTTGTTTTTTCTCCCCAAAGCCCCAGTATATAGTTGTGTATCCTGGTTGTAGGTCCTTCTAGTTGTTCTATGTGGGATGCTGTCTCAGCATGGCTTGATGAGCGGTGAGTATGCCCTGCCCAGGATCTGACCCAGTGAATCCCGGGCTGCCGAAGCAGAACGCGTGAACTTAACCACTATGCCACATGGCCAGCCCCTCCATGTCTCTAATTTTTAACTGCTTGGTTTGTCGAAGGTTATAAAATGTATGTTTAAATCTATCTCAATGATTTTTCCTTCCAGTCCTTGTTTCTGTATTCCTTCCAGCGCTTTATCTCTACTGTGCTGTTATTCTGAAGGTGAAGTTTCGTGGGAGTTACATATTTACTCTGAATGCTTTCTCTTGTTGGCTCCAATGTTCCCTTCTGAAGCGGCTTTCTCTAAGGTGTGCACCCTGTTTTCTTGAGAACGCTCCCCACCCATCCGCTTGTCCCTGGTTTAGTTCTTCACTGTCCATCTCCCCCTTTATTCCTCACAGGTCCTGAGAGCAGAGCCTGCCTGCCCGTTCACTGCTTTCTCCCTGTGCCCGCAGAGTCCTCGGCACATTCAACATCCTCGATAAACACGTAGTCAAGGGACGGACAACAAATGACGCTCTTTGACATGTGAAATCATTTTTTTTTGTTTGTTTGTTTTAACCTCTAATTTAATCTTGTCTGGAAATAATCAGATCACTCCTGCTCTTTCTTTCCTCTCCCTCCGCTGGCTCCCGGCGGGAGAGCGGGGTCATCTGGCTGCCCCTTGCTCAGGGTACTGCAGCTGTCCCCTGCAGAGGAGCCCCACTTTCTACTCCCGTTTGCTCCTCCTGGCGTGTCTGCCTGCCATTGCCTCTCTGTTCCCTGCAGGCAGAAGCATGGCAGAAGGAGCACTGGGCTTGCAATAGGTGACCAGGTGATGGACCTGGCTTGGCCAGCTGAGCGACCTTGAGCACACTATTTAACTCCTCTGGACCTCAGGCTCCTCATCTGTTGTGAGGGTAAGCAAGATGCTGTGTGTGAGGCACGATGCTGCTCAAAGCTGACACTCCATCTGCTGCCTTCCACTCCCACACTTTAGGGGAAAACTATAATAAAAACACCACCTGCCGGAAGGTCGCGAGCTGACCTGTGGGTGAGCCTGAGGTCTTGGGACTGTTGGCTGTTAGATGTGTCAGGTGCCACCCCTAGGCCTGGGAAGAGGGACGTAAGTAGCACCAGGGAGTGACCCAATACTGGAGTAACAGGACTGACGAGCCCATTAGCTTGTCGGGGCACCTGCCCTCTACACGGGGGCAAAGTGACAGCGATGGTTATCCACATTTTTATCGTTGGGAATGGGGTTAAGAGGTTCATCCTGTGTCACACAGTGAGTCGGTAGGGAGCTGGAGTTATTAATATTTTCAGTTAACTCAGGGCCCTACTTTGGAGAAGCTCAAGAGTGCTCTCGTCTCTCTAAGATTTCTTACCTGCATCTGCAGCATTGCGAACGGGGAAGGGACCTTCGGTGACGTCTGACGCTCACGCCTCTTGGGAAGACGGTCGGTGGACAGGCCTTTTGATCTCCCTGCTCATAGCGAAGAAACCTGGACCTCTCTGTGGCCTCAGTGGGGAGACAGTGTCAGAACTGACATAAAGAGCCCTGGAGTCTCAATTCCTGGGGCCCCTCTGTCAGGGCCCCTAGATTAGGAGTCTTCTAATGCCCAGCATCTCTGGGCCCAACCACCTCTGTCCTGGACGCCCTGACCTCAGACCCCTGGACCTGAGTCCCATGCAGCAGCTTCTCTGAAGGGTGGGCTTGTGCCTCGACACCCGGAAAGTTAGGCCTCCGCTGTTTCCCCAGGCTCTGCCTTCCCGGCCAAGCTCAGGTTGTGAGCCCTGCCTGAGGAGGGCCCCCTTTCACTGCCCGGTGGACTCAGGACCGTCCCTGAGGAGGGGAGTCCCTGGGCCTACACGGAGGTGGTTGAATTCAGTGTCCTCTCCCTCCAGCACCCTGCACTGTAATCTCCCATCCTTGGCTGCTCCCCCTTCAAGGCCGTGGAAGTGTCCAGCCTACTCAAAGGCCACGTGCCTTGACGACAAGAGGTCACCGTGTGTTTTCCACTTCCAGCTACGTTTATTCCTTTTCTCGTGCCTCTCACTCTTCCAAGCCGTGGCCTTCAGCTCCAGAGCCTGACAGACAAACGCCTGACCAGAGCCCAGGGGGAACAGGCTCGCTCTCAGCCCCGAGCAGCTGGGCCTAGCTGGCCCAACACAGAGGGCCACGCCATCCAAACTTGGCTTTGCGAGGACTCCTGGCTGAGCAGCCCCAGCGAATGTTGGATCTCAGCTCCTCTAAAGTAAGAGGAATACATTCTTTCTTCCCTGGGGTGCCCTGAGGATGAATTATTTACTATTTGTAAAGCACTTTGTAGGGTTCAGTATCATTACACATGGACCACGGAGCTCAGAGGCAGCCCTGGATGCCTGACAGTGTGGTTGTTACTATTAAGCATTTATATAGCACTTTACATTTGCTAGCGCTGCCCAATCATTTATTAGTTAATTCTCCCAGCACTCTGGAGCTGTCAGCAGACATCGGTAGCCATGTTCTTCCGCCTGGAAATGAGGTTGCTGAGGTCAGGAGAGGACAATGGCTTTGCCCAGGGTGACCTGACACGGTAGCTCAGAGCTCAGGCCACGCTCTGTGCGAGCTGGAGGCGCTGGCTTTGCCTTTGACCGTGAGCTAGCTGCAGATTTCATTTCTGACAATCTTGTCATCAACCCCCCCGTATCCATCGGTAAGGCATGCTTCAGGGGATTGCTATAATTTATGACCTTGGTGACACTCCCAGAAATGCTCTCAATTTATGACCTACTGTGTTGTGAAGGAATGAGCACTGGCTTTGGAGTCAAAATCTGGCCGTGCAACTTACAAGAAGTGTGAGGGTAAGAAAATTTCTTAATGCTTCTCAAGCTTGGTGTCCTTGATTATCAGTTAGGGATAGAAAAACCAATGAGACATTTGTGAGGATCAGAAGTATTAAATGGAGAGAACTCAGCATGAGATAAAGGCTTAATACTTGTTAGCTCTCAGCCTCTGATTACTGCCATGGCACACACAGACTTCAGCCTCGAAGATGGCCCAGGGGAGCCCATGGGAAAGGATATAAAGGAAAGCTATGGATCAAAGAGACCCACAGGAACTCTGTGTAGTTCCTGACTTTAGCTTGGGAACCTAGGAGAAGAAAGGTAAGGAAAAGGAAAACGCTGGGACTACTGCTATTTCCATTACACATTATCAATCTCGCTAGTTAGAATCCACACCACTCTTTAATAAGTGTTTTCATTAATTAACAAATATTTACTAAGCACCTACTATGAGCCAGGCACAATTTTAGGAGAGAAGGATTTGGCAAGGAACAAGAGAGACAAAGAATGAAGGAATGCTGATCAGGCAATGAATAGTGGGGAGTGTGTATTACAGGGAGGGAATGGTATGTGCAAATGCCCTGGGGCGGGGGAAGACTTCAGAATGCCCGAGGAACCAAGAGAAGACCACGGTGGCTGGAGAAAGGGAGAAAATGGTGAGGAGATGAGCTGGGTGAGGACAACAAGAGCAGCTCACACGCAGCCCTGAACCCCAGGTGAGGGGTTGGGATTTTATTTCCCACGCAACACCTCTGAGGGGCTGTAAGCAAGGGAGTGACGTGATCATTCAGGTTGCTGTGTGCATCACCACACCTTCAGCAGGCCAGAATCTGAGGACCCAGCTCTGTTAGACTTTTAATCTCTCAGCTCCAAGAAGTCCAAAGTGTGTTTTCTTAGTGATGTAGACCGAATATTTGCATACCCCCAAAATTCATATGCTGAAGCCTCATCCCCAACATGATGGTATTAAGAGGTGGGGCGTCTAGGAGGAGATTAGGTCATGAGGGTGGAGCCCTCACGAATAGGATTATCGCCCTTATAAAAGAGGCCCCAGAGAGCTCCCTTGCCCCTCTGCCATCTGTGGACAAAGCAAGAACATGATCGTCTATGAACCCGGGAGCAGACCTCACTGGATGCAGAATTGGCTGGTGCCTTGACCTTGGACTTCCCAGCCTCCAGAAGTATGAGAAATAAACGTTTGTTGTTTATAAACTACCCAGTCTGTGGTATTTTGTTAAAACAGCCCGAACAGACGAATCTCCTTAGAGTGTGTCTGAAACACTGAGCCCAGGGAGGGAGGCCCTGCGTTGGGCTGCTCCTCACCCAAGCCCTTGGCCACCAGGCAATAATCATCACTTCAGGGATGTCTTCTGCAAAGCCCTCACATCCATGATGGCCTGTGAATTCTCGTGAACGTCCAACAGGCTCAGTGGAGCCGAGCAACTCCCACGGGCTCCCCAGTTCCCAAGCGCTGGTGCCACGGCTGACTCTACATCCCGCGACCGAGGGCTCCTCCCACTGCCCTCGGTAGTCCTTTCCTGTCTCCCTCTGTGGGATTTGCCCACAGACTGGTTGTGGAGGGCTAGTCCATCTTCCTTCTCTTCCTGGTGGTCTGGGGAAACCATGCCACCTACCCAAGTCCTCCCTCATTCAGAGCTCAGACCAACGCCCACGGGTCCCAGATCCCCTTCCTGGGCACTGGCAGAGAGCACTCTGTGTGGGAATCATGGAGCTCTCTAAGAAGGGGGCTTTCTAAAAGCTTGCTGTCCGACTGGAGAAACAAGACTGCAATGCCTTAGAAATTGTATTTATGAAGTTGTAAAATGCTATGGCCGGAAAGAAGCTCAACATCTTCTGGTTGCTCAAGATAACGATTGTAATTACCAGCTCATACTTAATTAATTACTGGATGCATCACCCTGACCATGTGTGGCTGGGAATCGGTGCCCCTCTTAATGGTGAGTTTCCTTGAAACCTCAGTAGTAGGGGAACTCATTGTTGAGATGCTTTTGAGAAAAATAGGGCTGAGGCCTGAGCTCATAAATGAACCTACCAAGCACTTACATACATATATATATATTTTACCTTCAATATAATAAAACAAAGGCAGCATACTAAATAAAGACAAAAGCATTGGCCTCTTACACATCATAAATTTGTAATAGCAGGACGTTTATAATTAATTTCCGTTTACCACCCCTTCCTCTCTAGAAACTTTTGATATCTCTTCCTCACAGCTTCAGCAAGATGCTTGTAAATTCACTTGGCTTGCACTCAGAGAACATGTTTAAAGGGGATAATATTTTTGAGATATTTTCCTATCCAGTAACTCTTTGTGCCCTGGGCTCCCCACCTGTGTTGGACAGGGTTCTTACCAGCAGTCTACAAAATCCCTACTAGTTGGTTTAATCAGACAGGGAATTTAAAAGTATATTCGTTTGCTTACAGGATCTCCCAGGGAACCAGGGAATGAACTCAACTGCCATACAGCCGGGAAATTTGCCCAGGCATACCCAGGACTGTTCTAGCAAAATACCACTGCTGCCACCACCCACTGCTTGACACCTATGACACCAGGCACTCAAAACCCTATTTCAGCTGCTGAGAAGAGCCAATTGCTTCTGCAATCAAGCTTTCTGGAAGATACCAGGTTCTGTTTTGTGGCCAGAGCCTCCTGTTGTTCACTTCATTTTCCAAGTCGTGAGTAGGCGTGTCTGCTTGGTGGATGCTGGATCGTATGTGGAGCTCTGTCTGGAAATGTAGTGTCTAGCCCTTGGTCTCTACAGAATAGGACGTCCAATGGGAAGGGAGTTGGCTGAGGGGCCAACTTACAGGATCTGCCACACCCCCACTGTAGCAATAGATTTCAATACGTCAGGCAGAAGGCAGATATTAGCTAGAACACCATATCATTACTCAGCCCTAACTTTCCAGATTAAATGCTTTTTTGAGTCTGTAACAGGACACTAGCCTTAAGGGCCAGGATTTCTAGAGAGAGAGAGCTTCTCATAAATTCTCGAAGCTGCTGTTAACCAGTTAGCAGCCAACATGAAATCAAGGTGACAAAAACATATAGGGTAGAGAAACTCATAATATAAGATAATCATAGACCCCGCGACACAGGACGAGGAAGTAAAAGCTCACCTCTTCTACTCCGGTGGGCTACAGAAGGAGAAGGGAGAAAAAGGGTAGGACAAATTGGTCGAATGCAGGGTCTTCATCTTCCCTCTCTTGGAGATACAACTTGGCATGGGTAGGGATGCTTAGAAACATTTCTCAACCTCCAAAATGTCATTTTCCTGTGTGTTATCCTGGGAGGCTGTGGGCCTTGGGAGCAGATATGCGTTAATTCGTCACCGTAGTTAACCTGAGGTGGGAACAGTCATGTGCCACTGGTAGAAGAGGCAGCTGAGTGGATGAGCCAGAGACAAGGTGCCTGGCCAAGGGCTGCCACACAGTCTTTCAGGGACCAAGCTCTTTCCTCTAGGGGCTCTGCGGCCCCCTCAGCTCTGAGTTCTCTGCTGTGTCCTCTCTATCTGACCAGCTGAAACAAGCAAGGAAAAAGAGAGAGGAAAGCCCACGGAGGATGGCACAAGAGATTTCAGGGGTCTGGCTGGCAAGTGCTATGCACAACTTCCACCCATATCTGGACCAGAACTTAATCACGTGACTCCCCTAATTGCTGGGGAGGCTGGACAATGTCGTTTGGCTGTGCATCTTGGAGGAAAAGAATGCATAGCAGGGTTTTTGTCCCATGCCAAGGATGCAGAAGTGTTGTGTGCCTTGGTGAGAGGACACAGGTTCTGAGGGGCCAGTGGGCAGCTCAAGGTTGGAGGGGTTCTAAGAGATAGTCGTGTGCAGGGACTTCATGGCCAAGTGAGAAGGGTGGAATCCGGAGCTCAGCACTGAGTGCCACAGGATGCCCCAGGGCTGAACGTGGCGAAAGGCTGCCCTGTGGACAGCAGCCCCAGGTACAGAGCTGACCGGCCGGGCTGCAGTGAGGGCTCAGCCTGGGTCAAAGGTCCCTCTCCGCTGCTGCCATGAGGCCACGTGAGCCCATCACTTGTCTAGATTCCATCTTGGTGTGAGGGCATGGTCTTCCATCTTTCACGTCTCCTCTCCCACCCTCTTTTGGTTCTACTTCCTTTAGGATTGGGGCAAGGAGGGATGGCTCAGGAAAATGGCAGAGAGTGACAGGCAGTGTCCTCTCTGTTGGGCTTTGCTCTTGCTTCTCTAGCTAGTGTTGAATTGCTGTTGATGGATTTGGTATGATTGGTGTCCACACTCTGGTGTGTGTGAGGACTTTGGGGACCTCTCTGCAGGGCCTTTCCTGAGGTGGGACACCCAGCTCCAGCACAACCTCCTTCACCTCTCTCCTCTGGCTCCCGCAACTATGGTTTCCTCCACTGTACCCAACAGACTCCTGCTGATGGCATCCCGTCTCGTGGTAGGCCAAGATCTTGGATGGCGCATCAGCAAGACAGCTCGAGCCTAGCCATCTTTGGGGCATTGCTTGACCCACAGACTACTCATACATTCTTGCTACTCACATGACAGGGTGTGGCCTGCTCGGCTGTCACCCTCTCCATGGCGTCATCCCTCTTTCTATTCCATTGTCTCTAGGTAGAGTAGGTGTGGGGCAGATGAATGATCCTAAGCAGATGTCCAGCCAGGGAGTGAAGGGTGAATACCTTTTCATAGGCACCTAAATCCCTTGGAGTCCCGCCTCGCTTACTTGGCTTGGGGGGAAGAGGAGGGAACCTTCCCCCAGGAAGACTCATGTCTTCCTCCTCTCTAGTCCTGGTCTTCTCCTTATATAGACTTTAATGGGGTTAAGATGGGCTGGAATGAGGGTTAGTGTACTAGTGTTCTCCAGAGAAACAGAACCAATAGGATGTGTGCGTGTATATATACACAATTATACATCAATATATATACACATATTTATTTATTATAAGAAATTGGCTCATATGATTATGGAGGTTGGCAAGTCCAAAATCTGCAGGGGTGGTCCAGCATTCTAGAGACCCAGGGAAGAGCTGATGCTGTGGTTCAAGTCCAAAGGCTGTTAGGCTGGAGACTCAGGAAGAGCTGATACTGCAGTTCAAGTCTGAAGGCTATTTGCTGGCAGAATTCCCTCTTACTCAGTCAAGTCTTTTGTTCTCTTCCGTAAGAATAGGGGAAGTCAGTCTTTTGTTCTATTCTGGCCTTCAACTGATTGGATAAGGCCCACCCACATTATGGAGGGCAACTGCTTTACTCAAAGTCCACTGATTTAAACATAAATCTCATTCAGAAACATCCTCACAGAAACACCCAGAATAATGTTTGACTAAATATCTGGGCACTGTGACCCAGCCAAGTTGACACATAAAATTAATCATCAGAGTTGGGATAATTGAGTAGGTTTGCTCCATTTAATAAACTTTGAAGGCGCAGTCTGTTCCTAGTTGCCGGCCACTCCTTTACAAGTCCTTGGTGATTCTTCAGAATGTAGGACCCTTAACACCTCTCATCCTTAGCCTTTGTCCATAGTCACAAGTTTGGGGGCAATGAAACAAGTTACAGTAAAAATGAAAATCTTCCCTATATAATTTCCAGAGATAACAGTTACAAATGGTTTGTAGACTTTCGAATTTGTAAATGACATATATTCTCTCTCTTTCTCCCCTCCTGATTATATCTATATCAGTGTCAACCTCTATCTACTTTTTGTATAAATAGCTTTATTGGATATAATTCACATACCATACAATTCACCCGTTTAAAGTGTATATTCACAGGGGCCAGCCCCGTGATGTAGTGGTTAAGTTTGCACGCTCCGCTTGGCTGGCCCAGGGTTCACAGGTTTGGATCCCAGGTGCGGACCTATGCACCACTCATCAAGCCATGCTGTGGCGGCGTCCCACATACAAAATAGAGGAAGATGGGCACGGATCCTAGCTCGGGGCCAATCTTCATCACCAAAAAAAACCCAAAGATAAAGTGTATATTCACAGATATGTGCAGCCGACACCACAGTCAGTTTTAGAACACATTCTTCATCAAACAGAAGCCCATACTCTTTGGCTATCACTCTTTTATCCCCCATTGCCATTCTCCACTCTAAGCAACCACTAATCTATTTTCTATCTTGATAAATTTTTCCATTCTGGACTTTCATAGGAATGGAATCATATAATATGTGGTCTTTTGTGACTGGCTTCTTTCACTCAGCATAAAGTTTTCAAGGTTCACCCATGTTGAATCATATGGAAGTATTTCTTTATTTTTAGGGCTGAATAATATTCCACTGTGTGGATACACCATATTTATTTATTTATTCATCAGTTGATGGACATTTAGGTTGTTTCTACTTTTTGTCTATTATGAGTAATGCTGCTATGAACATTCATGTACAGGTTTTTGTGTGGACGGAAGTTTTCAGTTCTCTTGGGTGTAGTCCTAGAGGTGGAATTGCTGAGTCATGGGGTAACTCTATATTTAATCATTTGAGAAACTGCTTGTTTGTTTTCTGAAGTTGCTGCATCATTTTACATTCCCACCAGCAGTGAATAAAGATTCCAATTTCTCCACAGCCTCGACAACAATTGTTATTATCTGACCTTTTGTTTCTAGCCATCCTAGTGGATATAAAGTGGTCTCTTACTGTGGTTTTGATTTGCGTTTCCATGATGACTAATGATGTGAAGCATATTTTTGTGTTTGTTACTGCTGAAATCTGGGTTGGACTATTTGGCTGCAGTCACATTCTGCTTATCTTTGCTAGAACAGTCAAGGGTACAGGTAGTACCTGGGGTTGAAGGCGGGGGTTGACTGTTAGAGACAACATTTCCCTTCATTGTCTTTCCCATAAAGATAATTTGTCTAGAACCTCAACTCACCTGGCTGGGTAGAGCTGGGATCCCCTGAATTTGCAGTAGACCTGTGGTCCAGCTCTCTCCTCTGGTCTTCTCTTCTCCCGCCCCCCAGCTTGGCCTCCTCGGACCTCCTTCCACACCTCAGGGCAGCCGGAGCCTGTTGGCTGACTTCAGAAGGGCTGAGGGGAGTTCAGGGATCCGATTCCACTGTGTTAGGCCACGCAGGTCATTCCAGTAAGGGCTGAGCATGCCTGTGAACAGACCACATGTGATAATGTATGTTGCAGTAAATCAAAGTGTTGTGCTCCTATGTATACCTCCCTGCTGCCTTCTAAGAAGCATGGGTATGCTAACTGGAGGGTCTTTTGTGTGGTGAGTGTAAACAGTTATTGTGCTCTGTATAATGGCTTCCATAGGCTTGAATACAGTATTGATTTGGGTGTGTAGTTAAAAGGCAGAAACCAGAAAATAGTAACTTGCTCTCCTTAATAAGACAAGAGTGACAAATTGAGTGGTCCTGGGGAAAATCTAGGAGTGGGAGGTGGAAATAGAGGAGATTTAGAGCAAAAGTTGGTACACTTTTTCCTAAGGGCCAGAAAGTAAATATTTTAGGCTTTGCAACTCATTTGGTCTGTCCCAGCTACTCATTTCTGCCATTGTAGCACAGGAGCAGTCCTAGATGAGATGAAAATGGGTGAGTTCCAATAAAGCAGGTGGCTGTAGT
The DNA here is from genome assembly GCF_057802395.1 of Ceratotherium simum simum. NCBI lineage: Eukaryota > Metazoa > Chordata > Mammalia > Perissodactyla > Rhinocerotidae > Ceratotherium > Ceratotherium simum. The sequence goes on along the minus strand of NC_141905.1, from coordinate 8,212,369 downwards.
TCGCTGACCCTTGGGAGGACTGAAGGGACAGGATGGAGAGAGACAGAGACAGAGACAGAGACCCAAAAGCTGCAGCTGGGGCAGCCAACATAAGGATTTCTAGCAAAGTGGTGCCCAGCCCAGCTCTTGGTGCCCAGGAAACTCTTAAAGTATGTTTCTCTGACTCTGACCAGACTAGCACTGTGACCCAAATGGCAGAAGTAGGCCTCTGTCTCTGGAAGGCCCTGTTGCTGGTAGACACGCTTGACTTATGAGGCCTTTCTTATCTGCCAGTTGCAGAATCCCATTGGAGACACCATTTTAGATGAAAGCTCTGCTTCCCCCTCAGCGCTAACTGTGTCACCACTAGTACATGATTGCCTAGTAAGATTGGAGAGATGAGAAATGGGGAAGAAGAGACAAGTCCGAGGCAGATGGGCCCTGGAGTGGGAGATCTAGGTGTCAGGGGAGGGAGGGCTACACACTGGGTGGTGGTGTGGCCTAACCACACATCACCTACTTGACGAACATGGACTGCTTATTGGGACAATGTGGGTGTCAGACCCTGGTGCTCTTTTCTATCATACTTTTAGGTTGATTTATTTAGAAATCCATTCCTGGAGAAATAGATCTACATTTTTTTCCTGTATAAATAGAAGTTATGTCACCTTTTGTCTATAGATAGCTTTATTTGGCTACCATAATGTCCTACTTTTACTAGTCATGAGACTGTTGATTTGGTTGTTAAGAAAACAGTACAAAGACCACATCAGCCATTTTTAAAGATAGTTATTTTGATCATGAAGACATAGCCAGGACTTTTGGTCTGTTTTGTAGTCTTTGGCAAATTATCTCAAGAGAAAGTCCTTTCATAATATTTTATGTTCTAGATAAATATAACTACTTTGTTTTCTAAACAAATGATTGCCTCACCAAGACATGGAGCTCTTCTTGGAGAGAATGTGAGAGGTGGCATGCATAATGACTGTCTAGTTATTAAGACGTAGCTACACATTCTCCTTCCATTTAAAGTGAATTTTTCAGGAAAAACATTTGAGGCAAACATGATATGAAAGGTAAAAGCTTTATTACTCAAAGAGCTCCTGCAGTTTTTGAAGAACATTAAGGTCCCGACAGAGGCGTGGAGACAGAACAACTCACAAAAGAGGAATCAGAAAGATGCAAGAACCACAACCCCAGCACCAGTTAAAAATTAATGCAAACTCCCAATGGTTAGTCTCATATGGTGTAAATTGGTACTATTTTTTGGAAAGAAACTTGGCAAAATGCTTCATGATTCATAAACATGATCATGTCTGTGATGCAGAAATGCCATTTCTGGAAATCTTTGCTAAGAAAAGATTCCAAATAGGGAAAAGCATTATTTATTTTAGTACACTGTATTAGCAAGCTACAAGTTCAGCAATAGAGGAATGACTTCGTTTACTATCTGGCTGATGAACTAACATGCAGCGATCAAAGAACCAGTGATGAAGACTTCGGTAACATGAAAAACAAAATGGGCAGGATTTAAACGATGTGTACAACAAAGTAAATGCGTCACTCCAAGAACTAGAAAGGAATACACAAAAATAGTATTTTTAACAGTTTTAAATTTCAAACATACGTGGAGGAAGAGAAGGTAATAAACTCTCATAAAGACACCACCTGGATTTCACATTTACTAACTTTTTGCAATCATATATATGTAAACATTTCTAAGAGACAATGAGTTTTTGAAGAAAAGCATAACCAAAGCCATCATCACAACCAGCAAAGTTAATAATTTCTTTCATTTGTGTCTTTTAAAAAATTTTGATGTACTTTTACACTTAGCGAAAAGTTGGGAGAATAATACAAGGAATTTCTGTGTACCTTTTATCTGGAGTCTTCAAATGTTACTGTTATACCTCATTTGCTCTCTTCATCCTCCGCCCGTATATACACACACACACACCTTACTTTTTTCTAAACCGTTTTTTTTAGTCTCTTCAGGATGCTGTAACAAAAATACCATAGACTGGGTGGCTTAAACAGCAATTATTTATCACAGTTCTGGAGGCTGGGAAGTCCAAGATCCAGGCACTGGCAAATTCAGTGTCTGGTGAGATCATGAGCCTGCTTCCTGGTTCATAGATGGTCATGATCTTGCTGTGTCCTCACATGGCAGAAAGGGAGTGGGGGCTCTCTGGGGTCTCTTTTATAAGGCACTAATCTCATTTATGAGTGCTCTACCCTCATGATCTAATGACCTCCCAAAGGCCCCACCTCCAAACACCATCACATTGGGGATTAGGTTTCAACATACGAATTTGGGGGCACAAACATTCAGTCCATAACACCATTTGAGAATAAGTTGCAGACATGATGCCCTTTTATCCCTAAATACAACAGTGTGTATTTCTAAAAAGAAAGACATTCTCTTGCATAACTGGAGTCCAAGGATTACTACTAGAAAATTAACACACAATCATGGGTATGTGACCTGTGCAATGATTGCCAAGCGATGACTTTTCTAAGTTCAGAATGTCTTCCACATTTAGTAGTTGGCTTTCCACTGTAAGGAAGAGCTTTTTCTTTCTATTGATTGACATCAGCATAAACTCGTAGATTATTAATTTATTCAGTGGGTTATTTTCCATTATGCCATTATTTTTCTTGATGTTCGAATTGTCCCAGATTTGACCACTGAGAGCACTTTGTGCTAAATTCTGTGTCCTTTTGACACATCTCCATAATATTTTGAGCCCTTCTAACTTTCTAGCACAACAAGAAGTCCCAGTTTTATCTTGTGTTTTCCATAATCCAGCCCTGGAATTAGCTTTTTTTTTTTTTGAGGAAGATTGACCATGCGCTAACATCTGTTGCCAATCTTCCTCTTTTTTTTCTCCCCAAAGCCCCAGTACATAGTTATGTATCATAGTTATAGAGTTGTAGCTCTTCTATATGGGACGCCGCCTCAGCATGCTTGATGAGCTGTGAGTAGGTCCACGCCCAGGATCCGAACCAGCAAATCCCAGGCCGCCGAAGCAGAATGTGCGAACCTAACTACTACGCCACCCGGCCGGGCCTGGAATCAGCCATTTTACCAAGGAAAGTTGGCTTATTTTATTAGAGATTGTATTAAGAAACTAAGATCTGGGTGCTAGGTATGCTCATTGTTTTGGGGGTATCATTGCTTCTAGGCTCTCCTAGTGGGCTGTGCTAGGAAATATACGTATGTACACACACCTACATCCACACATACACCCACACACATGCATGTCTATATATATCTACCTAGCTATTATATACATACACACACACATGAGTTTGCACAAATTTACATAAGTCTATACTGATGGCTCTAATTCCAATCCAACACCACAGATTTCGTTTATCCTCCCTTTCCATATTTGTAACTCCTGTCTCTGACCATAATAGTAGACTTAGCTCCCATTATCCACAATGTATTTGTTTATTTGTTCAATCAAGTAATTTGGAGTTGGGACATTTTCTGTCTTTTAATTATGTGGAGAAGTATGGGTTTTATGTAGTTTTATTTTCCCTCCCTCTCTCCCTGTCTCCTTTTCTTCCTTGCATCCTTTTGGAGGTTGCATCGGGAGATTTGGATTTAGTAATTACCATCAAGTTGGCCATCAACAATAATTTCTTAACATTATCTAATACTCTGTCTGTCTTCAATTTTCCCTGATTTTCTATAAAGCGCCTTTTTACAGTTGACTTGTTCTAATCAAGATCCAAACAAATCTCATAACTTTTGTTTGGTGATATGTCTCTTAAAGCTGTTTAAATAATCCATAATTTATTATGGAAAGCACCCCTTTTTCATGTCATTTATTTGTGGAAGAACTGATCATCTATCTGTGAATCTTCCACATTCTGGATTTGGCTAATTTTATCCTAAAGATGTCATTTGACGTGTTTCTCTAGCCACCAGATTTCCTTTGATGAGCAATTAGACCTAGATACTTGCTCATGTTCAGGTTCAGTTTTATTTTGTTCTGGAAGCAACCCTTGCTGGATGGTGTTGTGTTCTTCCTATCGCATCATATCATGAGGAGCACCGTGTCTGGTGGGACCACTGTGAGTGATGAGTAGTCAGTCCCCACTGACAGGTGACGTCAGCTTCTATGATTATCAAGTTCTCCATCAGCCTTTCACCAAATGGACTTGCAGCCGGTGATGAGTATTGCCTAGATTCATGGTCTTGGAATCCAAGTCTGCATGAATGGCACTTTATCTCCTCCCACACTTTATGTAATGTTATAATATACTTGTAATTAAAAATATATAAGGATGAAAGTTTATACCAATATTAGTAGTAAGCTGAGGCCAAATAGCATTATCCACGTGAAAGATTTTTAATCTAGTTTCCCCAAGAGCCTCTTCACTATTCCTCTTGAGATCCCACTGAAGTCTCCAAAGGCTGAGGGCTCTATTTTGGGAATGTATGTGGCCAGCTAAATCCCTTCATAGAAAAGAAGGGAATTAAAATGCTCATACCCTATCACTCAGCAATTCCACTTGGGTATCAGCCCCAGGGAAATAATGATCTTTCTCAGGGTAACGGCTTCCACAGCCTGGAAGACAGAAGTGAGTTGATGTGTCAGGTTCAAGGTAGAAACCAGAAGAGATGTACACGGATATTTATCGAGCAATGTTTGCAGTAAAAACGAACTGCAGCAACATGAAGGCAGTGTGACTGGGGGAAGGACAAATTAAATGTAACCGTGCAAACTCAAAACATGGTACGGCAGATCTGATCTCCCCAAATCAACGCGGAGAAATCTCAAAAAGCTAATGTTTGAAAAAAACCAAGGTACAGAAAATTCCATTTTCATGCCAAGTATGAAAATAGAAACATGCCAAATGGTATCCTTTATTTTTTCTGGATATATGTACCTGTCTATATAAAACTATAACAACGAGCTGAAGGCAATGGGAAACTCATGATAGAGGTAGCCGCTGGGTTGAGGTGATGTGTTCTAACTTTGGTTTAAAAAAAGAATTAACATAGTACTTGTGCAATTTTTTAAAAAGTATTTAAGTGCAGAAAAAGATGGAGAGGATATATACCAAAACAATTACAACGGTTAATTTTAGGGGTCTGAAACGCCATATTTCACTGTTTTGTTTTTTTCTTTATATTTTTTCCCAAAAATTAGAAAAAAGGGGGGCAGGATATTTTTTTCCAAAAATTAAAAAAAAAAAAAGGGCAGGATCTTGCTTAGTAGCAGTGCAAATTTGTCCCAAAAGACATTTGCCGCAGGGCCCTGGAGGGACGGTGACTCTCACCGCAGCGTGAGGGCTCTGTCTGGACGGCAGCTCTCACTGCAGTGGGCCCAGCCCAGGGGAGGCGGCACTTCTTAGAGCCTGACAGGCCCCTGCAGTCTGAGGCCATCTCGAGGCCACAGCCATCTCCTGATACAAACCTGTCGGCCCTTCTCCCAGTGGCAAAACCCTAGACCCTCTGGACTCTTTCTTCTCTTTTTCCCTCTCCACAGGCAGACAGCTGTGATCCCACCTTTCCTCATTACTGCCCCACCCCCACCGCCGGCTCTCCCTCTCTCCATTCCGTGGTGTGTAGGATTCCAGTCTGGCCTTCCTAAATACCACGGCACATCTGTCACTCCCAGGTATAAAGATTCTCCATAGCCACTTACTGAGGGTGGCATGAAATCTAAATAGCTTAGACTAACATTTGTGGTCCTCTCTTGAATCTGAGCCCACACCTTCCCCTCCCTATCTCTCTCCTTCCCTTTCTCGCACTGCCTCCTGCCCACTCCTTCGCCCCCCATCTCCATTCTCCTAACAAGAACCTCTTGCTAGAGCCAAATAGTTTACACAGTGTTTCTCAAACCTAAGACACACATCTGGTCTCTGGGTCTTTGTTCGTGGCGTCTCTGGCCTGGAATGCCCTCCCCACCCTCCTGGCTCCCATCAGCTCCTCTGTGAACCTCTTCTCTCTCTCAGTAGTCTGTCTCCCTTCTGAGTTCCTGCACCATGTATTATCCATGCCCCACGCCTTTGTTCCATTCCTACCACAAAATAATAATAAAGTGATAGCTACTGCTTATTGAGTACCTCCATGTCAGGTGCACATGGAGTTATTAACCAAAGCCATTAGTTTGATGGAGGGCCCAAGAGATGAGAAGCCAGGAAAGGGCTGGCAGGGTCCCAGCCATCAGGCCATGGCTGGAGATGGGCTTCCTCAGCCTGGAGAATTCCTTGGGTCCAAGAGAGCCAAACAGAAGAGTGTCTACTTGAGATCATTTGGGGAGCCAAGGTGGGGAATAGGAGAAGAGGCCATTTTCAGATGTGGCAAAGGGGGCAGGTTTGAGATATGCCTAGTGGCTGTAAAAATGGCCCTCTTGAGAACCACTCCCATTCTTGCCCACAGAGGGTCCAGGACTCCAGCAAGAAGGAGAAAGGAGCAGATGCCGGCCTCACCCCTGGATCTCTCCCCCTGGCCCCACTCCCCTGCTCGAGGGGGGCAGGCTCTGAAAAGCAACGAGGCCTGGAACCTGGCTGCTCTGCTCTGGCCTCCTACTGCTCCCAGCTCCGGGTCTGCCTGGCCCTGTAGCTTCCCGTCCTTCAGGCACCCTTCTCCTAGCCTATTGTTCCACGCTTGTGTGGGTGACGCCGCCACCAGTCCAGGTTCCAACATTCTCTTTCTGTACAGTCTGCGGAACCATCCTCCGTCTCCAGCATCAGGAGGGGATCTCTAGTCACTTTCTCAAAGTGTTCACCATGTTTCTTGTCTCAGGGCCCCAGATACTCAGCAACTTAGCAGGGCTGGGTGGAAGCACAGGCCCTGGGCTAAAGGCCTGAAGAAGCTCATTTATCTAGGGCTCTGCCTGTTTGTCCAGGCGGCCCAGGTGTCCTTCAAGGCACAGCTCGCAGTCCTCACCCCCAAACACCCTCCCAGAAACAAGCAAGAGCATAAGTCCCAGATAAAGCCAGAGGATGTCTTCCCTGCTAGACCAGAGGCCAAAGCCAGACACCCAAGGAGGCTGCAGGAGCATGTCTTGGAGAGCGGGGCGCCACTTGAAGATCAGGCTCCTGGTTTCAGTGCGGATGTGGCTCTTTCCAGATGCCCAGCCTCCTGCCAGCAGCCAGTGGCATCAGCCACTTACCAGGAAGGCTTGGGAAAGGCAATGCATTTAAGGGAGTGTTCGGAATGCCGTCACCTTCCGGAACGGATGACGCGGAGCTTGTACATGGATGGTTTTATTTTTACTCCACATTTCTGGAGAAAGCCTAATGGCTTCAAGTGCTCCTCTCTGTTCATGAAATTTAAAAGGAGAAAAAAGAGCACACATAATTATAATCCCACAGCAGGGCAATTGCCTTGCCTCTGACTATTAGGTCCCATTAAAGATGTAATATCTATGGTGTCTCAGGAGAAATTCCTACTTATTTATGCTTAGTATTAGGGCAAATATTAGTTAGCATCAGAACAGGATGCAGTGAAGTCTAATCTGATGTCACCAGCAGAGCTTGCCTTACAAACAAAATAAGTGGCAATTACTTTCAAGCTGAACTAATAAGTTTTTCAAGTGATTCCATTTCATGTTCATCAGAAACGTCCACCGAAGGAAGGTGTGTTCTGGGAATGTGCGGGGTGTGCTTTTTAATCACACTTTATTTAAAGGTACAAATGAAGGCCGTGGGGCTGGCTCCCCCTCCTCCTTCTTGCTAGATTTCCTTTGGGACAGTAATTAGGAAATACAACACAATATGGGAAATGAGCATTGCTGCTTTCACGGGGATTTTAAACCAAATGGCTTTGCTCCTGGGACTGAAGGAACTGCTCCCCTAGAAGCCCAGCAGGTCTCTCCATGCTACCTGGTACTTCAGGCCTTTCCTAAAATGGCTCCTTGGCCTCCTGGAGAAGTCTTTCCTGAGAGAAAAGTGAGAAGGCCCGCAGAGGGCCTGGGCACAGGAGTGGGTCCCAGCATGCGGCCCAGCTGCAGACAACCAGGCTGGCTCTCCAGGCGGCAGTCTGGGGGCAAATGCCCTCCCCTCCCTTCCACATTGCAGTCTTCCCTGGCAGCTAATGGCTGCACACAGTCCTTCTTTACCTCAGACTTTAACAGCTGGGCTTCTAGCACATTCTCCTGAGGTGGAGGATCCTTAGCCCAGGCTTGTTTGCCAAGAACTTTCTCAGACTGCTAAAGCTGCCCACACCCAGGAGTCTCTCTGTGCCTTGTTGAGTGTGCCCTTGTAGTCTGAGCACCCGGAGATGACGCACGTGGGGCTCCTGGAGAACTGCACCCAGTCCTGGGGCCAGAGCTCTGGTCATTCTTGATAGACAGGGCCGTAAGTTCCTCCGTCCTTCTGGGAGGGGCAGCTACTCTGACTCTGTGGTCCGTCCATGGGCATTTTCTCTGGAGTGGAGAGATGGCCCCAATCCGTGTGCTGGTAGGCACTCGGGGGCCACGTGTGGAGGCGAGCATCGCGTGTAAGCAGGGCTGAGCACCTGTCTCCCGTGACACCCTGGTTCTAAGTCCTCACCTCTACCCAGCACAGGCCAGGGCTGGTCCAGGCCATGAGAATGTCTACAAGAACTTCAGATTCATTTCCCTTCCCCAGGCTGCGTCCTCTTACCATGTGTCTCCGTTCCATTACACAAACACTGGGCATTTTCCATGGACCAGGTCTGGCTAGGCCCAGTGGCAGATTCAGAGAAGAATGAGGCCTAGATTCTGCCTACACAGAACCTGCAATTATAGTTGAGAAAGCTGGTAAAAGACAATTATCTAAGACAACCAGACTGAGCTGGATAAGTACCACATCGTAGGTAGAAGGCAGTCTGGGGAACGCATCCAACGTGGGAGAAATCATATCGACGGGAAGATCAGGAAAAGCTTCAGGAAGGAGGCAGCATCTGAGACCTTAAAGGTTGGGTACAATTCCACCATGAGGAGTTGGCTTCCAGGGGTGACATTCCAAGCAGAGGGAGCTGCAGGAGGAAAGGTGTGGAGGTGGGAAGTGAGGGGCACTTGGGCAACACCAGGTTTGTGGCTAAATTAGTTAGATTTCTTTCATTTAAGCCTCAGTGGAGGCTAGTGACACAGATTAACATACCAGCTATCATGGGCAAAGAGTTGGGGTACAGCAACACAGGGCTTGGGGTGGGCAGAGGTCAGCCCCCCCCGGGGCACTACTGTGAGCCCCTCTGAGCTGTCAGGGGAAGGAACAGCCGTGAGCACATTAGCATGTCAAGGCTCTCCCTTGCCCAAACCCACAATGGCTCCCCCCTGCACACAGGAAAAGTCCAAACGCCTTTGCTTAGCACGCCCTGCAAGTCTATCCCCGAGCTACCTTCTTACCTTCTACCTGTTACGGTTTAGAGATTATTTCCTCTGACTACAGCAGACGTTCTTGGGGGCTGAGATAGGCAGGGTGACCAAGCTCACTACAAGTCCCCCTTCTCTAGGAACGCAGAGCTGACACCCAGGGCAAACTTACATCCCTGGCCCAAGGGTGGGCACCTGACCAAGTGTGTCTGATCACACTCTTCCTAGGAACTCAGAGAAGGGCAGAGCTGGCGCTAGTCCAAAGGTGGGCTCCGGAGAGAAGGCCAGTGAGGTCCCGCCAAGGTCGCGGATGTTGTTACTGCCCGGTTTCCTGTCTTCAGAGTCTTGGTTGTTCAAGTCTTTCTCAGATTCCCTGAGAGAGAGAGAGATATATATATATTTTTTTCTTTCCCCTCTATATTACTTGAAAATAAATATTTAAATGCTAATCACTTCACTCTAAACACCCTGCAAGGTATCTTCTAAGAATAAGAGTCTAGGACAATCTCATGTAGGAAAAGGACTGGGATTGGCATAAAGGCCTGGACTCGGGAGCTGACCCACTGCTGCCCCAGGCCACTTGCTGAGCCCCTGCTTACTTCCCTGTGAAGTGGGCTCCATGTGTGCCCCCCCACCCATAGAGTGTCACAGAATCTACTGTCAATTTTGCTAATCTGCAGGAGCTGGTCACACTGCAGCTGCTGGCTACCAAGTTCAAGGCCCACCCACTTTCTTCTGCAGCCCAGGGGTGGGAGGCAGAATGTCACTAAGAGGGCAATATGCAGTACTAATAAGGAAAGAGGGTGGCCGTGTGAGGTTAAGGAATATGCCCAGAAAAAACCTTGTAAGACAAGGTCTGTATGTGGTCATGCATGTTTGGAAACATTTTGCATGCCACGTTGGGTTGGGAGAAATAGAGGTAATGAAACAGCAGAAATCAGTGGATTTCCACAAACACATCACAGTCAGCAGGGAGAACGTGTCTTGGTCAGCAAGATAGCAGGAGATGCAGGGCAGATAAAGAGGAAGGGACTCCAAAGATCACACACTCTCCCAACCTGGAGAGGGTGAGGCCTGGGTGGGGTTGCCGAGAAGTTGTGGAGGAGACGGAGATGGGCTCTCCTGGGGAGGGCTTGGGTGTGCAGTGAGGTGCCACTGAGCCCGCCGGCTGGAGATGGCCCTGAGCTGGGTACCGGCTGCGTCTCAGCAAGGTGAGCACACACTGCATTTGTTGCATGGAAGGAGCCCTGGGCTCGAGCTGGGGGCACTCCTTTCCTGTGGCTCCCCTGACCTGGCTTCCTTGCTGGCTTCAGGGACCGCCTGCTGCCTCGACTGCCCTTTGCTGACCCTCACAAGCGCAGATCCTCTCCCAAGAGAGCAGGATATAGAAGGAGCTGCCCAGGGTCCAATCACACCACCCTCTTTACCCTTTGCCTTGACACGTTCGAGAGTTACAGCATCTACTTGACAACTATTTTAAGAGCCATGTGGTGTTATCAGAAAGCAACCATAACAAAGTGGGCTGCCTGGAATTTTTCCCTGGTGTCTGTCTGGGAGCTGACCTAGGAAGCATTCCAGTGGGCTGCCTCCCTGGAAGATTGTTGATCGGAGCCCATAGGCAGGAAAGACGACAACTAAGCAGGCAACAGCTTTTAGGTTTGGTTCTCAAAGCTCTTTGAGTAGAGGAATAGAAGTATTATATTTTCAAAGTAATATTTCATTGGTCACCTAATCTTAAGACTGGAAGGGCCTTCTTTTAGAAACCACCTAATCACAGTGGGGCTCAGAGAGGGACATTGGCCTGCCTAGAGCCTCTCAGCAGACAGTGAGGATTCTGATCCAGTCCTGGGTCCTGTGGCCCCAGTCCATTGCTCATCTATTGGTTCACGTGTCTGGTATTAGTCTATCTCTCCAAGAGGGAAGCGACAGGGCTTTAGAAGTGGACATTATGTCAGATGTGGCTGGAAGGTCTGGAGAGGCAAGTTGGCCATCCACCCCATTTTACAAACCAGAGGGCCTTTTCCTGGGGGCACACAGTATGTCAGGGAGCCATTGCACCAATACTATGAGCAGAGGGCAATCTTCTCATGAGAAACAGTGAGGGTAGGGGCAGGTATCAGGGCTGGGGAGATGATGGAGACCTGCTCGTCTGATCTGAACTGTCCTGAGTTGTCCCCTCTCACCTTCCCCAGCTCTCCAGGTCTGCGATCCCCTGGGGCCTCAGCCTGAGCCCACCTGCCTGACCTTGACCATGATGGTCTGACCCTCAGGCTCCACCCTCACCAGCCGCTCTGAGGCTCACACCAAGCCCCTTGGGCATGGGTGTTGTGCGAGAGAGCAGACAGACATTCCTATGCTGCAGAAAGGGCGTGGAGCACTGGATCCAGGAAGGATGTTGCATCATGATGCGGGTGTCATGAAAGGAAGTCACCTGCGCAAGTGACAGGAGGCCCCGCGCCAGCTCCACCATGGAGGCAGGCAGAAGTGAGAACAGATGATTGTCTACCTTGGGGGAAGGCCGAGACCTGATGACATAATGCTTCACTCCAGACAACAAGATGCTTCAGAAGACTCAGAATCTAGATGCTATGGGATGGGAACCCCTGAACCATTGAGGTTCCAGTCCTGGCTTCCCACCTGGGTCTCCCTGCAGCTGCTCTCATGAGCGTGGGTGATCATCCTCGGGCTAGCTGTACCCACTATAGTATTGGCCGGAGTCTGTCCCGTGCACCAGTCCCTCTGCCTGCCCGACGCCATCTCTTACTCCCAGGGAGGAAAGCTTGCTGCTTTTCAGGTCCCAGAGCTGTATGTGTGGGGGGACAGGATAGTGGCATGACTCTGAGTATGTGTCATAGTGTCACATAGAGCTGGATTCAAATCCTGGCCTGACTGTGTACCGCTGTTTGACTTGGGCAGTCAGTAAAAGCCCTAATCCTCAGTTCCCCTGAGTGCAAATGGTGATAATTACAGTCCACACCACATGGCGCTGTCATGGGGCCTAAACAGGATGATGAATGTGAAGCCCATGGCACTGTGCCAGCTACAGAATACAGAGCTCGGTGGCTGCAGCAATTTCGACCACTGGCTGCAGACACTCATGGACGGTCATGTGGAGAGGAGCAAAGAGGCTTTAGAATCCAGAAGACCTGAAGTTGTGTCCCAGCTCTGCCAGCACACAGTAGCCAAGTGTCCTTGGGCGAGTCACCCTCTCCCTCAGCCTCAACTTTCCAACATATGTTGGCATTTAATAGTTGCCCTGTACATATCTTGCCTACTGCAGGCATTCTGCTACGTAGGAGAAATTTTGAGGGTTGATGTGAATACATAGTTTAAAACACTCCTTTTATCTTTAATTTTGTGAAACTTGATGCTGATGTTAATATTAGATAAGGTTTGGCTGACTAAAATCAAATGCTAAATTAATCACATTTGCCACTTGTATTTTGAGATATTCATTCACTTCATCAATGAAGCTTTTTAAATTCAGATTCATTGTATGTTGAGATTTACCTATTTGTTTGTTTATTTTTGGCTCCTAGAATATGGAATAAAATAGGAGCTTAAGGTTTGACATGGAAAAAGAAATAAAGATGATCTGGCATAGAGTTGTGGGAATTATTTTGCAACATATACAAGTATCAAATCATTACATTGTGCACCTTAAACTTACATAATTTTATGTGTCAATTATATCCCAATAAAGCTGGGAGAGAAATTGAGTTGGAATTTTATACTGAGTGGATACTGTTAAAGGGTTTTACGTGGGAAGTAACATGAGATGTTTTATATTTTTGATGTGTTTATGCATCACTGTGGTTGCTGAGTGGAGAAGAGCAGGAGCCAGGAGACCAGTTGAGGGTATTGAAATAGTCCCAGCAAGAGGTGGTGGGGACCGGTCCAGATTGGCCACAGTGGAGGAGAGTAGTGATGGTTCTGGGATTTGCTTGGACGTGGTATGTCAAAGATAGGAAATCAACATGTGCACCTCCCACGTTAAGGGGTGGAGAAGCTCAGGGGATGGGGGAGACTGAGAGACAGTCTGCAGGGAAGGACGAGCCAAGAGTTTTATTTCCATCCTGCTGAATTTCAGATGCCAGCTGGAAATGCAAGCGGAGAGGTCAGGAAGGCAGTTGGATAGGGGAGTCTGCAGGTTGGGACGAGGACTTGGTTGGAGGGTAATATGAGAATAACAAGCATTAGGAGGAGAGTGTAGACGAGGCCCACAGAAGAAAGACCAGAAAGGTCCTAAGGTGCTAAGGTCCACGGATTGGGTACGACAGAGGGAGCAGCCAACGAACCTGAGAAGGAGAGTTAACTGGTAGATCAGGAAAACAAGGAGAGTGTGGTCTACAGGAGCCAAGAGAGGCACGTGTGCCAAGGGAGAGGTGTGGCCCACTGTGCAGGTGAGAGGTCAGTAAGAACAGGAGGGAGATACCATCTTGGGATTTGACTCTGGGCTGGACTTTGGTAACCTTGACAAGAGTAATTTCAGTAAAGCAATGAAGATGGATGCTCCCTTGGAGTGAGTTGAAGAGTCCAGGGCAGATGAGAAAGAGTAGAGAGCTGGTGTAGACAACCTTCATGAGAGGTTTTGCTAACAAGGGGAGTGGAGAAATAGGGCAGTAGCTGGAGAGTAAGAGGAAAGTCAAAGGGAATTTGGGTTGGTTTTCAGATGAGACACTAGAGCACCTGTGTGCTGTTGGATGCTCCAGTAGGGAGGGAGAGACTGATGCTGTAGGAGAGAAAAAGGAAGGCAGGAGAAATAAAAACCTTTAGAAGGTGAGAGGGGATGAGTCTGAGAACACAAGAGGAGGGACTGACTGTTCACCTGAGCCAAGACACTTCTTCGCTTGTGGGAACCTATCATGAGATACTCACCATCTTTTTCTTCTGCTCCATAACCATGAGATGTGGGGTTTCCCTGAACCCCAGTGGGGCTTGTCAAATTGAAGCCACATATCCTTAGTCTAGCTTGGACTCTGAATGTAAGCTAGAAAATATTTGAAGGGAGATGTAATCCTGTTTCCTGTTCTCCCAGTTCCCTCCCCAAGACTATTCAAAGACCCTCCAAACTGAGATGAGGAAGAGAGTTTGGAGCGGAAGGAAGCAGAACATGTTGAGGATGCTCCACCCTCTGCACCCCCCTGAGAAAATTTGGGATGTGGGAGTAGAGAGAATTTGTACTATACTTGCTGCAGTGTAGCCTGAGAGTGAGCTGGTGAAATCTCTGTTGCTGTCCTGGGGCAACAAAGAAGTGTGGGTATAACATATCTAGGTATGAGAGGGTCAAGGATGGTCCTCTTTTCCCAATATATCCCCTAGTTTCCCAAGGCTCAGTATAGCATCTCAACTTTTCAATGGGTTCCTAGTGGGACATGGGAGTTAAGCAGAGACACAGACAGACTATGGTGGATCTATACATAGTCTAGTAGCTGAGATGAGGGAATGCACATAGAATAACGTAGCTGGGACAATCCCTACCAGGGCCTGGCTGAAGATACAGCTATGTGTAGCAGTCTGCCATCTCCAGGGAGCTGCATGGGCATTGAGTCCATGCCCACAGACCAGACAAGCCATCACTGAAGGGAGCATCATCCACTGACTATGCCATGGACCAAGTGGGATGAGTCCTATTGAAAGTAACAGGCCACTTCGGACCTAATAAAGATTGACACCAAGAAGAGGGAACTTTCCTCCTTTTTCTCTTTTGCCTTGTAAGCCACAAAGTTCAGCATCAACTTGTGAAGCAACAGGAAACCATGAAAAAGGGGGAAATCCTGGAAAGGGAAAAATTATGATTCGACTGAATTTTAAACCTCAAGTGATGAGAAATTATATGTGTTCTGTATTTATAGGAAAATAAAATAGATTAACTGTCTGTAAGATAGAATGGGAGTCAAAAATTAAGTGGAGTTGTAGAAAGTAAAAGTTTCATTTTTGCACATCTGTGCTGGATGTCTTTCTTTTACCCCCAGCCCCTGCTACACTGCTGACCCTTCTCCACTCTGCTTTCTGCCCAGGGAAGCCGATTTGTAGGGACCATATCAATGGCTTTCAGTTGCGCTTGGCCATTGGGGACCCTGGAAGGAGATCAGGGGATCAGAGGGAAGAAAGTGAGGTCGAGTGTTTATTGTCCCAGACCCTTCCTTGCAGTTGCCCTGTGCTTTGTGTCTTGACTGAGGGTCACGGCTCCTCTCTCAAGGTGACCCTCTCCACAGGACTCTCTCCTCCTGCATTCTTGTAACTACTCCCTTCTCTCCGCCCTTCAAGTCTGGGGTTGGTAACAGCCTTGAAATATTGGATGCCATATTCTATATTAGCCAATTGGGTCATATTTTTAAGCTGTTGTTCAATCTTCTTTTCTTTGTTTATTGACTTTATTATCTGCTTGTTTTGTCAGTTAATGAGGGAGATGTTTTAAAATCTCCCACTATGATTGTGGATCTGCATATTTACATTTTAATTCCGTCCATTCTTCTTGTACATATTTTGCGGCTACATTGCTAGCCGCAATGTAGACATAAAATTTTATAGACATAAAATTTTAGGATTATTATATCTTCCTGGTGAAACTTTTCTTATTATAAAATATTCCTCTTTATTTCTAATAATACTTCTTGCCTTAAAATCTGATATTAATATAGCCACTTCAGCTTTCTCTTGGTTAATGTTTGCATGACATAGCGTTTTCCATCCTTTTAACTGTTCTATACCAAAGTGTGTATTTTGTAAGCACTGTAGTCTTTTTCTCCAGTCTGATGATCTATGTCCTTTAATTGAAGTATTTCTTATATTTATACTTATTGCATTTCCCAATATATTTAGGTTTATAGCTCTCTTTTTCCACTCCTTTCTTGTTCTGCCTGTTCCATTTTTGTTTTTCCTCTCCTTGCTTGCCTTCTTTTGGATTAAGTATTTTTTCATTACTCCATTCTTTCTCCTTTATTAGAAAGTTTCTTACATATTATGTTACTAATTTTGATTGTTACCCTAGAGATTGCACCACGCACCACTGACTTATTAACGTCTGACAGGAGTGAATGTCTTTACCACTTCCTGGACAATGTGAGGATGTCCTTCTTTAATTCCATCAACCTCCTCCCTCATCTTATGTGTTTGTTGTCATGCATTTCAATTCTATACCTGTTTAAATCCCACAAGACATTATTATTGCTTTACGCAGTCAAGAGTCATTTATATTTACTTACATATGTTCTCTTTCTGTTGCTGATTCTTTTTTGCATCTCTCTGCTTCTATCTGGAATCATTTTCCTCTGTCGAAAGAAAACCTTTCAGTGTTTACTTTAGCAGTCAGTCTGCTGGTGATAAATTCCCTGTCTTTGCCTGAAAATATCTTTATTTTGCTTTTATTTTTGAAGGATATTTTTGCTGGATACAGAATTCTAGGTCAGCAGCTGATTTTCCTTCAGAACTGTGAAGGTATAATTTCGTTATCTTCTGGCTTCTATCATTTCTATGGAGAAGTCAATATGTGGTCTTGTTGTTGTACCCCTGAAGGTAATGTGTCTTTTTCCTCCCTCTGGTTTCTTTAAATATTTTCTATTTGTCTTTAGTTTATTACCGTTTTACTTTGATTTGTGTAGGTGTGGGTTTCTTGGTATTTATCCTACTTGCATTAACTCCCCTTTTGAGTCCACCCTTATTGTTCCACTTTAGAGATTGGAAGATTGAGCCAGAGCAAGGATGAAGGATGGCTGATGGTAACCTAGCCCTCTGGATCTTTTAGGTCAGTATTTACCAACCTTTACTGACAGCAGCACACCCTTCTCCATGACCCCTGAAGAGCTTCAATCTCACCCACCTCCACTATCTTCTCTCCTACTGCAGGGGTTTTTAGTAGAGAATGTAAAGTTTATCAGACAGGAAATAGTTTGGGCTGAGAAATATTCTTCCAGATCATCACCATGCTCAGGCTGGTGTGATGGTATCAGACATAGTATCCCCAGCCATTTATTGACATCCCATTTTTAGAGATCTAGAACAGTGATGAAGATCCAGCTTCTAGATCTAGGTTTACATCCCAGCTCTGCTACCCTTACCCCACTAGCTGTGTGACCTTAGGAAAGTGACCTTTCTATCCCTCAGTTTCTCATCTGTAAGACAGAGGGCACTGATGTTGCCAGCTCACAATGGCGTGACTTCAGAGTCGGTTTTTTTTTTTCTCCTTGAAGAAGTAAATTAGTTAATACCAAACATGTACCAGAATGGTGTCTGGAACAAACACTCTCACAGCTGTTACTTTTTGTGTTTATTGTGTGCAAGAATTTGTCCCTCCCTTTAGGGTACACACTGCCACTGAGGCTGGTGAACACAGAGTGACAGGCAATGCCACAATACAGGGGGCCTAAAGTGACAAAGATTCAAACTGGAGCCTCCCTAGGGTCTCTGCGACCTGAGTCCGGCAGAGTGGTCTGTACCCTCCAGACCACATCTGTGTGCAGCTTGTGTGAAAAGCTAGGCCCCTAAGCCAGCTTGTCAGGCATGTTGGTGACACATTTCCAACAAAAGAGAGCTCTGTTTTGTCCAAACAAGATCATGGGACCAGAGATGTGAGCTACTCGCAGTCTCAGCACTAATGGAGTCTCAACAGCCATTTGGCTTCATTTCCACATTCACCAGATACTACAACTCTCATTTTCCCCTTCAGCAATTAATAGAGGAGACATCTAGAGCTATTTCAGGGAATGTGAAGAGCCACTCAAAGTGGCCAAATTGTTAGCAGCTGTGTTTGGAAATACAACATAGAAATATTGCTTCATTCTAGGGCAGCCTCCCTTCCTGAAACACTCAGGAAACAGACGTTATCCTCAGGCTAGCCCTTTTGCTGACTTTGTTAATAATGTTTTTCCCTTGGAACATCACAACGTTGTGAAAGGCCCAGGTTTTGGAGACAGACGTGCCCAGACTTGGATTCCAGGGCCCCCTTGGGTTAACTGGGACAAATCCCCCAGCCCTCCCCTGCCCACCCCTGATATCCTCAGTTTGTGTCTGCCAGTACATTAGAAGGCCTTCAGCTGGGCCATGTAGGGGGAGAGGAGCTCATTGCCCCTCAAGCTCTGGGCAGGACAGCTAATGTCCCAATGCCAGCTGCCCAGGGTCCAGCTTCCCAGGGCCTTGCATCTTCTTGACCACTTTGCCTGGAGGCCCTGACCTCCTTGATGCAAGGACCTCTCCACTCATAACCCTGATGCAGGGGTGAGACTCATGCTTGCACTGAGCTCCAAAGACCCCTCTCACACAAACGCTGTCGAGATGGGTGACGGGAGGAGTCACATAGCACACCACGGTGCAAACAACTGAAATCTGATTGATTCTTCTGTGTCAGAATTTCCTTCCAGGTAGTTTCCACTCAGCCCATCTCTAGGCCTGTCTCCCCAAGGCCCCCACTGGCTTCTCACTACGTTTTTGCTTCTATACCTTCCCCCTCCCTTCTGGCACCAGATAATACAGAGACTCTAAATCCTCCTCCCCAGACTCATATCCCAGCCACCTGGGGGTTCAATAGGCAAAATGGCCTTTTATTAAACAGCATTCACTTTCTGAGAAGGCAGCTAAGAATATAAATTGCTAAGTTTTTTACTCCGTTGTTTGAGTTGCTTTGGTTTGTGTTTGCTCCAAGTGAAGCCTGAGACAAATCCTTTGGGTGTAAAGGACCCATTTGAGATGTGAGGCCAGGAAGCAGAGTGAGCGAGTCAAGAGGGAGAGATGGAGAGAAGCCCAGAGAGTGTGTAGTAGCAAGGTCGCTTCCACAGACAGCAGAGATTGAACTCTGCGGGAACCTCTGGGAAGCATCGCCCAGAATTGTCTGTTTAAAACTCAAGAGGTTGGAGAATGTGTGCCCTCATCTCCCATCATTTGAATTGTCCAGAAACCAGTAATTCCCCCACATTTCCAGGCTGCCTATAAACTGAGTGGGATGCGTGTCTTCAAAGAAAGCTCAGAAGCAGAGAAGCAAAGAGCCCCAAGGCTCAGGCTGGAGTTGGCATGCCTGCTCGGAACTGTCCACCTGCCGTGGCTGAATGTGGACGTGGCCAAGTCGATGTGGAGCAAGACACTCACGGCGTCTGCCACATAGTGGAGCATGCGAAGGTGCTAGCACAGTGCCTGGCACTCAGTGAGAGCTCCACAGACCTTCCTCCCGCCTCTCCCTCCCCTCCTCTGACCCTCCTGCCATTGGCTCGCTGTGAGATGGCGACTGGGCCAGGACTCCAGTGGAGCTGTCTGACTTAATTTTAGCTCCCTCTTTCCATGACCTCAGCTTGTATTTGATCTATTTAAGAGCTGAAGCAAAGTTCAGTTTCAGTTTTCAAATTGTTGGTTTGTGTCTCTGGGAATTAGATATTCGCTAACTTTGGTAAAAGGAGACTGGAGATCACAGATCTGGCAAGGTACTGTCTGTCTGTCTGTAAGAGAATACCAAATCAAACTTTTCTCTCTCTTTGAGCTTGCAGTGTTTCAGGAGAGAAAATGAACGGAAGGTGGGGTCAGGACTATGCACAGAAAGGAGGGAAAGAAGAGAGAGAGCCCCTGGCAATAAGGAGGATCCTGAGGGACAGGCAGGATGGTGAAGGGCAAACCTGAGGACCATGTTGTGTTGATCATTTCAGATACGTCAAAGCTTGTGAGTGTGGCCTCTGTGGAATGAAGTTGAGGGGGAACAGGCTGATCATAAGGAGGTGATGGGAAAGACTCATTTAACCTCATGGCCTTTTGCCCGTGACTGCTCATCTAGTATTCTAGACTTGACCCAGGTGATCGTTAGCTCTTTTCCAAATCAAATTCACTTTTGGAATTTGCCTCCTTTGAAGAGAAGCAGAGGAAGTCACCCAGACATGGGCTAAGAGAAGGGAAACCTGAGCCAGGCCACCTGCCAACAGTGTGACGTGGGCAGGTCCTTCCACGTCTCCAGGCCTCACCTGCTCCAAGTGGGTGGACTTGTGTATTCTCTAAGGTTGCTTCCTGCCTGATCGGTCTGTGCATCCTCACCTGGGAAGGTTTTCATGAATATCAGTTGCCTGGGGCCTAAACGGCCCACGGGCAATGTGGCACAAAGAAGGCCACAAGGTGTGGTGACATGGTAGAAATGAAGTCATAGCAGGAAATGCTTTCAAAGGTGAAGGATGGAATGCCATTTGAACAATCAAGAGCTTTTGCGTTACTCCACCCAGTCTTGGGACCTTGTCACCTCCATCCTAAAGGAGTAGAACCCTCGTATTGCCTTTTGTCCTAGATCCACACCCAGAATCCCTTGTTCTAACTAGCACTCATGGAATCAACCCCACAGAAGGCTATTTGCTAACTGCTGACTCCAATAGATGCACTACTTCTGGATTCACTCTTTCTATGTGTTGGCTCTTCAGAAAGTCAGAGCTAAAGAGGTTTTAGACCGTCCAGATAAATCAATATGGTAGATGCCATGATGACTCCTTTTATGAACTGCCTTTGAAATGCTAAATATCTTTCCAGTTGTGCTCCAAAAATCATTTGATCCCTCTAACCCCGAGCCACTCTGAAGATCACAGCTTATGTGCTCTTTAGTCTAAATTGTACCACAGGTTTTGGCTAAAAGCAGTAAAACCTGACCCAAGCTGCAAGCCACTTATATAGAAAAATATACAGATACATTTCTTTTTTTCTTTTGTATAATTTTATACATTCTGAAAAATAATACAATGAAATAAAATCATTCTAAGCAGAGGCTTATATTAAGTCCATCCTGGCACTGTTATCAGTTTCCTTCCTAATGGGGAAACTTGATTCTCAGGAAGGGTATAAGGCTGTGCCCAGCAGCTGCTCGTGCTGTTGAGAACTGATCTTAGGTCTCCAGGTCTCCTGCTCAGACAACCTCCTTCTCAGTCTGGGATGATTGACTCCAAACCTACCAGGCTGTCTCCTGCCTTTGCAACGGAAAGTAGTTTCTGCAGACCTGACTCAAAGTCCGCTGGGTAAACTGAGAGCTGAGACAATTATATGGCTAAATTAAGCTCTTAACTGTTCCCCTCCCCATTAGCAAGTCAGGTTCACAGCCATTGCTCTTGTGCCACACCCTTTCCCAGGAAGAAAGGCAAGGCGAAGTCCATGATGAAACTCCTAACACAAGACTGGGGCTTCAGGCCCTGTAGGGTGCATAGGTGATCAGAGGAAGTGCTATAGGGGTTTATGTCCCCCAGGACTGCCCCCTCCAGGTACTCTCCATAGCTGAGGGCCTGGCCTTTGTGCTCAGGCCAAGTGGATTAGAGGAGACTTTTCTTCCATGAGAACTGTGTGGAGGATGTGTGGATGTGC
Organism: Ceratotherium simum simum; assembly: GCF_057802395.1. Taxonomy (NCBI): domain Eukaryota; kingdom Metazoa; phylum Chordata; class Mammalia; order Perissodactyla; family Rhinocerotidae; genus Ceratotherium; species Ceratotherium simum. The sequence continues at coordinate 8,190,779 of NC_141905.1, read as the reverse complement.
CCCCAGAATCATTCCTGTCCCCAAAACAGCACCAGTTGGTGACAGTGGCCAGAAAATGTCTTTTCTAGACTCCACAGGTATTTTTAATGTCTCACTGCCCCAGCAGGGGGCATTTACATCAAAGCTGCTCAGGAGGAAAGACCCCCACAATGGACCAGTGGAGACGTTTCCATTCAGAACACTTCGGAAAGGAATATCCTTTCTAGGTTTTCCATTGTGGGAGGAGGGAGGAGTGTGGTTCTAGGGAAATCCAGGGTCTTCTCTGGGCAGAGGAGAGGCCCCATTCATGGGTGTGGTTGCAAAGCTGGGAAGGGAATCACTTTGCTCTTCAATCGTTCAGCTTAGGGATGAGGCTGGCCATCAGCAGCCTGGCAGAGTCTGAGGGCCACTCCCTGTCCCACAACAGCTCCCAGATGCCATGCTTATTCCACGCTGGGCTGAAAGGCTCTTACAGTCCCTGGATCCGACTTCATGAATGAGCTACGAGCTCCCTTATGCATCATGGGGGTTTTTCCAGTGAGAAGAGCATGGGCTTGGGAGTCGGCAGACAAAGTTCCAGTCTTGTTGACTCTGAGCAAGCGGCTCAGCTCTCTGAGAGTCAGTTTCCTTATCTGGAAGAGGGGTAGCAGCACCGGGGTCTTTGCTTAACACGTTTATAGCAGCTGCTATTATAAATGGTGTTTCTGAGGAGCAGCAAAGACAATGGGAGGGAAGGGCTCCTGCTACTCAGGCCCTGAGGGATGGAGAATTCTCTCTGTTTGTTCCTGGGGGGAGAAGACAGAGATCAGAGAGGCAGAACTTTCTAGAGTGTTCACTTCCACCTAGCAGTTCTAACAGGAAGGGTCATTGCTTCATTGTGGCTACTCTTTGAGGGTGGGGTCTGTCTATCATCCTAGGATTCCACTTCCTTACCCGGCTCAAAGCCTGCATGTGCCTGAGTGTGTGCCAGGGTCCCGCTGTGTGCCCTATGCTGACACCAGGAGACCAGACCGAGGCCCTGCCTTCAGCTCTCCTGAGGGAGGCGAGGAAAGGCCAGCGACAAACTCTGCTCCTGTGCAGCCTGGGGGTGGGGGGTGGCCATGGAGAGCTTACTGCGAGCCTCACGTGCTGCCGTGCCTGGGGGCCCCGGGGTGGGGGGAGGGTAGAGGGAGAGGTGAGGGAAGATGTGGAGTAGCTTGGACCCAGGGTGTCTTTGTCACCAGCATTTGGCTGTCTGGTTCTGGAGAGAAGACTATTGGTGTTGAAGCTGAGCCAGCCCTGGTGCAGGGTGTCCGTAAACCTCCTGTTTCTGGCCCATTGAGGGGTGTAGGGGGTGGAGACGAGACCTAGGCTGGGCAGCTGCAGGTGGCCACCGTGGAGCTAGAACGACTCAGCTCAGGAAGGTGGGGGCACAAGAGTGGGCCAGACCAGGCACAGCTGGATTTGGGTCCAGAAAGAACCAGGACAGAAGCACAGCTTTTGCTCTGCTTCTGAGGCAGCAGGGAAGTCAGCGAGGACTGAGATCAGGGAGAATCAGTGCGAGATGTTCCTCCCACGTGCCAGACACTGTCCTGGGTTAAGGAGCAGCCATCAGTGTGTGGCAGGTGTGGTCCTCATTGCCTTAGCGTGTCAGCTCGCTGAACGCCAGGCAGATGCTACTGTGATCACCAGCCTGATCTTACAGACGAAGAAACGAAGGCCCAGAGAGGCTATGTGACTTGCTTTAGGTGACACTGCATGTAAGTGGGGACGCAGAGACTGGGACTCAGGCAGCTTGGCCCCAGGATGGAGCTCCTAACCATGCACAGCGCTGCCTTCCTTATTGGGCTGGCACTGTCTCCCGACGACCTTGTGGGACAACGATGGCTCATCCTGCTTTACTGTGAGCTCTGCTCCTAGGCACAGCTGGGAAGGACTGAGCCAGAACTCAGAGCCAGTGCTTTCTGGCTCCAAAGCCCAGGACCCTACTTTAGGCCTCAAAACCAGCCTGGACCCCCAGGGTCTCAGCCCCAGACAGCCCAGCTTCTTTTATTTTTTCAGAGAGCTGTTTCTCCAGCCTGACACCGCTCACCTCTTCCTGCCTGTCTATTTTTGATCGCGGGCTCTGCCTCCTCCCCTAGTGTCCTCCCAACCCCCAATTTTAATTAGCGCTCACAATCCACTCCTGGTCTCGTTCCTTGCATCAGCTCCCCTAGCACTGACTGCACTTGTCTCTTGGCTCCTCACAGAGAAAATGGCCCGAGGACAGGGCCCACGGCTTGGAGCTCAGGTAACTGGCGAGACAAACCTCCAAGGAGAGCAAGGGATAAGGCTGCCCCCGGAACCACAAAAGCCACACTAGGAGATGTTTGCCACCGGAGAAAACTCTTCCCCACTGCTCAGACGCCGGCAAGGCTCAGAACAGGGTGTGACGAGAAAACTCAATTCCGGTGGAAATGACAGAAGGATGCAGGTCGGCGGTTGACAATTGTCCCAGTTGGGACCTAAGGCAGAAGTTTGACACAAACGGAGCCTTGGTGACTTACATAAAATAAAATGGAATAAAACCTTGAAAGCAAGCAGAAAACACGTAAAGCTTCATTCAACTCCGTGACTTGACTTGCTGTATATTTTCAACAAGGTTGGATGTAGGTTTCCGTAAGCAGAAGTCATCCGGGGGCTGAACACAGGAGACAATCCTTCTGTGAAAATCTCACCAGAAAGTCTCCCGGGAAGGCCTCCCCACGAAGCCCGCTCGCCGGTTGGGTGACTAGGGCTGCAGGGTGGCAGGTGTTTGGTGCCGACTGAGATGGACTGGGTTGAGGACTCTTTTAGAAGTGGGGCCACTGCTGTGGCATTGATAAAAGTTTGGAAAACGCAGAAGAGTGGGGAGGAGGAGATAGTGATTCTCCCCTGGGCTTACAGCCCAAGCCCAGCTATTTTTGTCATTTTGTTGTTTCACCGTAGTCTTTTTTTCATGTATTTTTGTGATCGTGCTGTGTAAACAAATTTTGTACCCTGTTTTCTCCTCAAATGGGCTTCTCTATGTTATTACTTTGTAAAAATTATTGGTTGCACTATACCCCATCAAGGGTGTGTGTCCTGATTTGGTGTGTTCCTCTGAACATTCCGGTTATTTCTAATTTTTCATCATTATAGGTGTATTTGTGCATAGGGCTATTTTCCATCTTTGAGGTTATTGTCTTAGAAAAGATCCCCAGCAATGCAGTTTGCATGTCAAAGAGCATACCCATTTTGAAAGCTTTTGTTACAAATTAGCAACTTACCTTCTAAAGGAGGGCCCCCATTAGGAGTTACTATCCATCTGCGAATGCTGAGCCTTGCTCAGATCCCATCTTGCAGCAGAGGCTTCTCTTTGCTGTCTTCTGATTCTGTTCATTCGTTCGTTTCTTCTTCCTTTCCTTCGTTCATTCATTCATTCAACAGTTATGGAGCCTCTACTGTATACCGGGAATTGCTGTGTGTGTAGTGGGAACAAAAATGAATCTTACACATTCTGCTGCTCAGATAACTCACAGTCTAGAAGGGGAGGCAGAGAGCAGACCAGTATGATTTGTGTGGGGTGAGGTGGAGCCTGGCGCCATGTTTTCCTGTGTCTGCCACTGCCTAGAGTCCGTCCCAGAACTGGGCAGCCCTTGTGGAGATTTCTGTAGCTCTGCTCCCCCCAGGCCTAGGATCCCGTTTCTTAATCCCAGTGTCCCCGAGAGCTCCCCCACACTTCTCCTTTCCCCAGAGTCCCTCTCCTCTCACTTTCTTCCCAGTTCCCCTTAGACTTTGGTATTCATGCCATGGAACTCTCAGCTCTCCTGAGTTCATAACTGTGTCTTCAGCTTCCCACCCAAGGCATCCGACCTTCTTCAGACTGACCGTGTAGTCAGATCGTCTAATCCATTTTATCTCCACGTGCTTCTGACTGTCTCTGCATCCTGGGGACACCTGCACGGGTTCCCAGAGCCTCTGGGCTGTTTTCTCTATACATCTCAATCTGTCCTGAGTTTCTCAGCCCCCAGCCTGGGATGCATACAGGACATTCGGGAAGAAGCAGCAGCAGTGTGGCAGAGATATCTGGAAGCCCCTTAGAGCATTTCCGCCGTTGCTGTGCCTCTTGGATGGCCTTTGGGAAAAGACGTGGACAATGGCCCTTCAGAGAATCAACAAATGCGGATGTTTCAGGGAACAGAAGATTGTTTCCTTGCAGCTTCGTTAGGTGCAAGCTGTTGGCCTGAAGTTTTAATGTTTTAATGTTCTTTTCATTTTTTTCTGTGTCATCACCTGTTTTGAGGTAAGAACTGTTCATTCAGTTTGATTCTTCTTTTTTTTTTTTGGCCAACTCTTGCACAGAGGCAAAGTCGATAAGAAGGAAGTAGTCTCTCCTCAGTCCCAGAGGACTGCAACAGTAACACTTTAGCTTGCCTCTAATTACAGCCACCATGACAATTCATATGTTGTAGCAATAAAAATAACCATAAACCTTACATAATCATTAAAGTTAAGCAAACAGCCCCTCACTGCACCATAATATACAGGTAGTTGCTAATAATCCAGGAACAGCGTTGGGGCATTCAAGGAACATCTTTCCTATCTCCACAGTTTCTTAAACAACTTTAGAGACATATTTTTATTAAGTATATGCAAGGCAGATGATCTTAAACCTCAAGAAGAGTGTGCATAATAATTGTGTACTCTTCTAATGCTCTCCAAAGACCTATTCAGAGTCCATTCTGCAAGACAATAATATATCAAGAAGTTCTGCAAACTTCCTCCTAATGAAGACATGCCAATTTGAGACCAAGAATGTGGCCTCAAAGGACAAAATAACCAGTCCTCTCAGTCTCTTGGTGTTTTGCTACTTTATTTCAGAGTGATTCAAAATCTAATTAAATTTCTAAACTCTAATGAAATTACAGAAGAAAAATCATTTAGGATTATATTATGTACAATTACTCACAGCTGAAAATTACAGTTACCCTCTTTCACTAGGATGGAGTCTCCTGGGAAAACCCTTGTTATTTATCCACCATATAAATCTGACACTTCTCCCACGATTTACAGGTTGGAGGTAAAGCTGTATTAATTAGATATATATATCCTGAGCTGCAACAGACGGGTGGGGAGGAGTCACCAACAGGGAGAAAGCATGTAGGCCGAGACTCCCTCATGCAAGCAGGCTGGGATTGGGTGAGTAAAGACTGACAGTAGATTCCTTCTGACAGGGAAGATGCTCAGAGTCTGAGATCTTTTGGGAGCAGAAGCAGTGCACATGGAGGAGCAGGGCAAAGCCTTAGATGACGAGCTTAGGGTGTGAGATGTTCATTCCAAGTGCTATTTGGCTTTGACAATCTTAGTTTATTTTTCTGTAGGTAAGAGAAGACCTGGCCAACAGAAGTTTGCGTAGGGATTTGGCCTGAATTTCTGTTTTAAAGAGTTCAATAACTTGACCAATCCATGCTAATAAAAATAGTCAGACTCTTGTGAGTCTTCAGCAGCTGGTTAGCAATTTCATGAAATCCATCTGCTTGAAGTCTTTAATTTCTGTGAATAGAGAGCTTTGAAGGTGTCTCCATGCTCACAAGGATTGTCTTGCGCTGCAACATGTTTGGCTTTGGGGGACTTGGGCTTCCAGGAATATGGACTAAGTAATTTGGATCTTTTCTCTCATTAAGAATGAATAGAGGGCCGGCCCCGTGGCTTAGCAGCTAAGTGCGCGCGCTCTGCTGCTGGCGGCCCGGGTTCAGATCCCGGGTGCGCACTGATGCACCGCTTCTCCGGCCATGCTGAGGCCGTGTCCCACATACAGCAACTAGAAGGATGTGCAGCTATGACATACAACTATCTACTGGGGCTTTGGGGGGAAAAATAAATAAATAAAAAAAAAATCTTTAAAAAAAAAAAAAGAATGAATAGAAAAGCTAGACAAATTAAATTTTTTAAACATCTCTTTAAAGTTATCATAGAACTAACAAGGCACTGAAGAAACATGAGTACAAGACGTGAGAATAGAAACTCTAAATGAGCCTGGAATTTGGAAAGCTTTTCACCCAGAGTCATCTTTCAATCCCCAAAGAGGTGGCTGAGAGGCTAAGAAGTGAGGAAAGCTGTCAATAGCTTTGAAAGGATAGAACTCAGAACCTGCTAAGGAAGAGAAACCCTGGTGACCCTCCCAACTTTGTTTCAGGATGCTGAAAGGCTAATCCCTAGGAGAAATGATAAACCAGAAATGAAGTGGCCCTCGAAAGGACTGAAGCCCAGCTTTAATCCATCTTAATCTCTGCATTGTGTTTCAGTGTTGCAGTTTTTGCTAGTGAAACCTAGAAGACTGTCAAAAGCAATATAAATCCACCTGGAGGAAGATAACATCATCCTAGTCTTAAAATTATTTTAATTCTCTAATTTTTCATATATAATATCAAGGACTCAATAAAAAACAGACATATGAAAAGGTAATAAAATACACTGGAAAGAAAAAAGTGAGAGAAACAATAGATAATATAAAGAGACCCATAGTGAATCCAGGAAATTGAACTATCAGAATATAGACTGTGAAAGAACTATATTTACTCTGTTCAAAGAGATAAAAGATAAGATTGTGAATTTTGGCAGAGAAGTGGAAAGTATAAAAAAAATTCAAAAGAAAATTTTAGAACTGAAAATTACAATAACCAAAATTAGTTCAATAGATGGTTAAACATCAGATTACAGGCAGCTAAAGAGAGAATTAGTGAACTGGAAGATAGGTCAGAGGAAAATGTCTATACTGAAGCATGGGATGGCAAAAGGATAAAAAGCAGAAGATATTATAACAGACACAGGGGATACAATGAGACAGTCTAACATATGTGTAATTAGTGTACCAGAAGGAGAGGATAGAGAGAATGAAACAGAAATGTTTGAAGAGAAAATGGCTGAGAATTTTCTAAAACTAATGAAAAACATCAAGCTATGTATTTAAGAAGTTCTAAAAATTGTAAGCAGGATAGATCCAAAGGAAACCACACTTAGGCACATGAAAGTAAAACTGGTGGAAATGAAAGGAAAAGCTTATAAGCAGCAAGAAAAAGAAGAAAAATTATCTTCAAAAGATCAACCGTAAGGGGCTGGCCTGGTGATGCAGCAGTTAAGTGCGCACACTCCGCTTCAGCGGCCCGGAGTTCACAGGTTCGGATCCCAGGCGCACACCGACGCACCGCTTGTCAAGCCATGCTGTGGCGGCGTCTCATATAAAGTAGAGGAAGATGGGCACAGATGTTAGCCCGGGGCCAATCTTCCTCAGCAAAAAGAGGAGGTTTGGCATCAAATGTTAGCTCAGGGCTGATCTTATTCACAAAAAAAAAAAAAAAGAAAAAAAAGAGCAACAGTAAGATAGACTGCCAGAGATGGATTTCTGCAACACCAATGAAGCTTAAACTTCAGGGTTCCTCACTTGTGTGGAGCTCTCTGAGGCATCTGTTTACACAGTCATAGGTTTTTATAAAGCATGCTAGCAAAGTATTTTAACTAATTGAGTAAGACTGCTCTTTTTTTTTTTTTTACTTCAATTTTCCATTATACACTAGTCGTCTTGATGGATGGTGTTAGAATAGTTCCAGGATTTGGGAGGATCAGGCCAAAGGGAAGCTGAGTTAGGAACTCATCTAGTTTGGTTTAACAGGATATAATTACGTGGTTCGTGGTCACTTTCACACATATGGTTATGGTGTAGGAACAGTTTTCAGCAATACTCTTACCGCCTGTTATAATGACTTGCCATGACACAAAGGTGTAGGTTTCAAGGTCGCATCTTAGTATGAGCTTATGGCAACTGCACTGGAAACATGTGGGTGGTAGAGCAAAGCAAGCAAGCAAAAAGATCATTCGAGACATAGAGAATCTAGAAGCTAGTCTACAGAAAATTCTTTCAAATCTTATAGCTCACATATGAAAGAAACTTGATATGGATTTTCCCAATTTTGACAAAAGTCATAAACTTTTTTTTTAACTGAATTGCTAATAAAGAATGATGCTAAAAAACTTTTATAAACAATCAGTAACAAGAAATAAATTCCAAACATGCTAAAGGAAACTTGCTCTTAAAAAAATAGTTGTCAGAGCCAGCCCTGACGGCCTAGTGGTTAAAGTTCAGTGCTCACTGCCTTGGCAGCCTGGGGTTCGCTTCCGGGTCGTGGAACCACACCACCTGTCTGTCAGTTGCCATGCTGTAGCGGCAGCTCCCATAGAACTACAACGACTTACAACCAGGACATACAACCATGCACTGGGGCTTTGGGGAAGAAAAAAGGAGGAAGATTGGCAACAGATGTTAGCTCAGGGCAAGTCTTTCCCTGCAAAAAAAAAGAAAAAAAGTTGTCATATGAAGAAGCATAGCAACGTATACATAGCAAAAAAATGGAGGAAAAAAGTATTATAGAGTTTTGCTAGGTAGTTAATAAAAATATTATTTTGTTTTTCTAGATTTTTGATGTTGGTAGTATTTTTATCTTTTTATAAAGTTATAATTTTGCGTGATTTCTCTCATTCTAAATAATATCCACTATTGAATCTAATTTTGTATTCATAATTTTGTATTCCCTTTTTAAATAAGAACTTCTGAATTTGTAAGCTTCAGACTACATAAAACCTGGATATTCTGTTGCTTGTAGCCGGCTTTTAAACAAAAATAATAAAAGTCAATGAAATAATATTTTTTAAATGGTAAGGAAAATTATTACTCATCTTCAATCCTAGCAATATCCAGCAAAAATATCCTATAAAAATGAAAATGAAGTAAAGGCTTTTTCACAAAGAACTGAGAGCATTTGTCACCAGACCCACATTGAAAAGTATACTGATATTATATATCAGTATATATTGAAAAGAGGGTGTTCTTCAAGAGTAAGGAAAACGATTCCAGATGGAAGCTAAGGGATACAGTAAGGAATGAAGGGCAATGAAAAGGATGTTTGAGTGTATAAAGAAATCACCATCATCATCACCACCATCATCATCACCATCATCATTATCATTTTTTCATTACTATCACTGTCACTTAGTAAGTATATATTAATGTCTGTTAGCGCAAGTTCCCCTCCACCAACAGCCCTCACCCCTGTCCTGCCCTTATGCTCTCCTTTTCCAAAATCCTCTCAGCTGTTCTTGGTCTTCTATTTTACCAGATAAGCTTTAAAATCAGCATGTGATGCTTCTAAAAATTCATCTGGAATTTTTGTCATTGTATTGAATCTATACATTAATTTACAGACAATTGTCATCTTCATAATGTTAACCTGTTCCATATATAAACATGATGTTCTCGGCATTTATTCAGTCTTCTTTAGCGTCCTTTACCAGAGATTTATGTCTGCAAAAATGATTTGTACCTTCTTCATTAAGTAGATTTCTAAATAATCTATAATTTATGCTGCCATTGTGAAGAGTAGCTTAATATTTGAATATACTTTTGAATTTATTTTTGCTATTGTAGAAGAAAGCTGTTGCTTTATACAGTTGCTTTATATTCAAATATTTGGCATAGCTCCTTTATTAATGCACACAATTGTATATTCTGTTGAGGTTTCTATCTAGATAATCATTTCATTTGGAAGTAATAAAAATTTTGTTTCTTCATTTTCAACACTAAGCACTTTTTTTTTAAACCATACCAGGTGTTGGCCTTTAGTAAATACATTTTCTGTATCTATTCAATGACCATGTAATTTTTTTCCTTTCGTACACAAATACAATGAATTATATTGATAGATTCTTCTGATTTTAAATCATTCTTGAATTCCTTGAATAAACCCTATTCGGTCACAGTTTATCCATTTTTTTAAGTAAGCAGTTAAATTTGATCTGTTAATATTTTATGTATAAATTTTATATCTATATTCCTATGTGAATGTCTTTTTTGTACTGCCCTTGTCTGGTTTTGGCTTCCAGGTAATATGAGCTTTTATTAAAATGGGTAGGACAGATTTTAGTGAATTTTTTTCTGTAAAAATTTATATAAGAATTATTTATTCCTATAAAATTTGGTAAAACTCACTTATAAAGCAAGGTAAACATGGACTTTTGAAATGAAGAGTTTCTTTTTTTTTTTTTTTTTTTTCCCTGAGTTAACGTCCATGCTAATCCTCCTCTTTTTGCTGAGGAAGACCAGCTCTGAGCTAACATCTATTGCCAATCCTCCTCCTCCTTTCCCCGCACCCCCCAAAGCCCCAGTAGATAGTTGTATGTCATAGTTGCACATCCTTCTAGTTGCTGTATGTGGGACGCTGCCTCAGCATGGCTGGAGAAGTGGTGCGTCGGTGCGCGCCAGGGATCCGAACCCAGGCCACCAGTAGCGGAGCGCGTGCACTCCACTGCTAAGCCATGGGGCCGGCCCTGAAATGAAGAATGTTTTTGATCACCTCTTCAAATTTTTTGCCGGCTATTGGTATCTTTAACTTGTCTATTTCTTCTTGTGCTAATTTTGGCATTTTATATTTTTACCAATTTTTGTCCACTCTTTGAAATTTTTAATTTTCTTCATGTAGATCTCTATAAAATTATTTTTAAAAACTCTCAATTATGTCATAGTATTATATTTATTTTTGTTATTTCTCTTTTTCCCTTTGATAAATCTTGCTAGAGGTCTATTTTTTTAGTATTTGTAAAGAACCAGTGTTCTGTTAATCATTTGTATTGTGTTTTTTTCCCCTCCCCTTTTACTTTAGTAGTAAATCTTTCCATTTTACGTAAGGCACATAGATGAAAGACTATATTTCCCAGCCTTTTTGCAATTAGGTTTGGTCATATGATTAAGTTCTTGCCAACGAGATGTAAGAGGAAATGATGTGTCATAAAATTTGTATTCTCTCTATGTTGTGTATAAATTTATTAGTGTGAACTTATTTATGATGTTATTCAAACTGTCTACTTGATATCTCAGTTTCCAAAATAGATGTATGACATTCTCCAACTATAATAAACTATTGTTTATTTCTCCTTGTAATTCTTTTAGTTGTTGCTTTGTGTATTTTGAAATTATATTTTTAGGTGCCTACATATGTATGATAATTATATTTTTTCTTTATTTTTTTACCAGTATAATAATATCTATCTTTTCCCCTTGTAGTATTTTGCACCTTAAATTCTGTTTTATTCAATATTAAAATTGCTACCCTGTTTTTTTGTATTTGTCTGCTATAGTTTTTGTTTCTTATTTTAAACTTTGATGAATTTCTTTTTAAAATATGTCTTTAACAACATATGGACAACATATGCAGAATTTTAAAAAGTTCAATACTAGTGTTTCTGTCTTGTAATTAGTGAGTTATCCCTATTTACATATTTAAATTTTTATTGCAGTTCAATATACACATGGAAAATGTGTATATCCAAATGTAGAGCTAAAAGAATTTTCACAAAAAGAAAGCATCTGTGTGCAGCCCCCAGTTCATTACCCGCACTCCTGCAGTCCCCCCTGTTCTCCCTCTCAGTCACTACCCCCCAGGGGAAGCCACTATCCTAACTTTTAAGAACATTGATTAATTCGACCTGTTTTTGTACTTTATGTAAATGTACCTGACATCTTTTGTTATATTATGCTTGTACGATCAATTTATATTGCTGTGTGAAGATGTTGATTGTTCATGTTTATTATGTGTGTTACTGTATAGAATTCTGTTGTGGAAGTATACAGTTATTTATCAACTTAGTTGTTCAGCATTTTGATGATTTCCTGATTTTTGCTATTACCATTTGGACTGCTATGAACATTCTGGTGCGTGTCTTCTGGTGCACACATGTATAGGCACACATACGTTTCTCACGGGTATATACCTAGAATTGGAGTTGCTGGGTCATAATGTATGCATATCTTCAACTTTAGTAGAGATTGCCAAGCGTTTCTTACCTGTTCCAACGTACACTCCCATCAGCAGGACGGGAGGGATCTGGTGGCTCCACACTTTTACTAACACTTAGCATTTTCTGTTTTGATCATTTTACCTATTCTATTCTGGTGGGTAGCTGGTGAAATCATTGAAATTTTAATTTGTATTTCTCTGCTAACAAATGTAATTGAGCACCTTTTCCTATATTTCTTGCCATTTGTGTATCCTTTTTTTGGTGAAGTACCTCCTCAAGTCTTTTGCCCATTCTTCCACTGAGTATTTGTCCTTTTTATTAATTTATAGAAACATGAAGGCCTAGAAATGAGGCCTGGGTCAAATGCATGTATTATCAACATCTTCTCTCATTCCATGAGTTGCATTTCCACTCCGTTAATTATATATTTTGATGCACAGTTCTTAATTTTAAGGAAGTACAGTTTATCAATTTTTTCTACTGTTTTGTGTTTTAAGAAATCTTTGTTTACTCCAAAGTCAGAATAATATTTTTCCACTGACATTTATTTTACTTATTTTGTAATTATTTTATGTTTCAGTTTTTTTTCTGCCATAATCTTTTACCTCTTACCTTACTCTACTTTTTGTTGTTGTTTGTTCTTTCTTTCCTTCCTTACATTCCATTGGACAAACTGATTTTTCTTCTGTTCTTTTCAAATTTAAGCAGTCTATTTTCTTTTCTTCTGATATTTATCCCTAACCTCTCATGATCCATCCCTATGATTTTCTCCCCATCAATTTCTTGAGCTTATCAATACCTATGTTTTCCTTGGAATAAGGTAATTACCTTAGCATACCCTTACTTACATCTGATCTCCTCCCAGTCTTTATCTTCAGCACCACCCCCACCATGTACTGGTATCATTTAGGATTTTAATTCTGAAAATATGTCTCTGTGTGTGTGCGTTTGTATCCAGAATTATTTTAAAAATCAAAAGAGAGGGAAATTGAAGAATGGAGAAAAGAGAGATTTAAAAAAAGTAATATCTTTCTCTCCATCTTTTGACAATTCCATATTTGGGTAATAGACATTTAGAGTTTTAAAGTTTAAAGATCCTAACTTCCAGTATCTTTCATTGGCTTCTTAAATTTTTCTTTTTGCTAGAGTATTACTTGTGAGTGTTTTGAAAGAGATTCTGCAGTTTTGCATGACTGAGAATATCTTTATTTTATCTTTGCATTTAAATGAGAGTTTAGCTGGATATAAAATGCTTGGTTTAAAGCCCTTTTCCTTTCGCACTCCATCTGATGGTTGCGTCCACTGTTTCTGTTGAGATATTAAAGATTATGATTCTTTTTCCTTTGCCAGTGATGTCCATTTTCTTTCTTGAAGCTCTTAGAATTTTTTCTTTTTCTGTGATGTTATTAAATTTCAATAAAATACACTTCAGTCATTTTTTCTCCCTAATATATCCTTTTTAGCATTCCTTGAGCTATTTCAGTCTGATATCTTTAATCTTTATTTCTGAGAAATTTAATTTATTTCTCCAAATATTCCTTCTCTTTCATTTTTTTCCTCTTCTTCCAATACTCCAATTATATCGATGTTGACACTTTCACTTCTACCCTCCGAGCTTCTTAACATTTATCTTATTATTCTTTTTCTTCTTTCTGATGTTTTCAGAGTTTCTAAACTTGATCTTTCAAAACCTACTAATTAATTTTTCTGCTGTTCATCTCCTCTATAGTGTTCCTTATTTACATACTTTCATACCCACTGACTCCGTTTTTATTCTTTTTCATAACTGCTTGTTCCTGCTTAATGTTTCCAATATTGTCTCTTATCTCTTTGGGTATATTTTTTTATGCTTATGTTAAATTATTGTATTTTTTCCTGCTCCATTAACTCTGATTCTTCTGTCGTCGTGTGTCTAGTTTTTCTACTTTTCATACTCAGGGCTCGTGCTCCTCAGCTATCTCGTTTCTTTTCCTTGTGAACTCAGGATCTTAGGACGGTCAGCTGCCTTGGTTGGGGATAAGGACTGGAGGAGCAGCACACTCCTGGTTCCGCATGCGCCTCACTAAGAGGGCTGGAAGCGCAACGGTGGAGGCTCCTCTGGCTCTGTGATCTGGGTTCAAGCACTCCTTATCCGCACTCCTTCCTCTGCTCCCGGGCCATCAAACTTAGCGGCCCTCATGGACTGCTTGGTAACTTGGCCCTACTCTCAGTTCTAAGTATCAAGTGGCCCCTGAGCTCTAGGCATGTGAGTGTTGAGCATGGGGAAGGGGTGGAGGTAGTGTTAGAATGCGCTCAGGGGCAGGCCAGTCAACACCCACCTGTTGTTATTGGTCCCCTCCCCTCCAGAGCTGCCCTGATGATAACACACCGCCTCCAGCGGGCACTGGGCTGGCCCTGGTGTTCTTCGTTTCATCCAGGCCATCTAGGTGAGGCTAGGTCAAGTAGAGAGTTCCCCGTGAGCCTAAACCTAGTCTGTGATGTCTGAGCCTTTCAGCTCCAGGCTGCCATTTCCTACACGCACACATTGAGACCCAACCGCCTTCTGTGTCCACAAGCGTTTCTCATAATTTCAATTTAGACCCTAGGGATTCATCAATCTTCTCACTTCTCTGCCATAAGCCCTGTGATGGTCTACGAGGGACCTTTTGCTAGTTTATGAGTGACCGTGAGATAAGTCTCCATTTATTTAAGTCACCATTATATCTCCCAGTATAGATTTAGTATTCATTTTATAGGTCACTCACAATTGAGTTCACTTTTTGTAAATCAACATCACAAAAAATTACAACAACATCAACCACTTACACTCACATTTACAATGTGCCAATCACTGTTTTAGGAGGCTCATGTGTATTAATTCACTTACTCCTCAGAACAACCCTATCAGTACATTTTTATTTCTCTTTTACAAATGAAGAAACTAAGACACAGAGAGGTTAAGTTTAGGATCTAGACCATCAGGCCCCTGAGCCTATGCTCTTAATCATTACATTATAGGTGACTCTAAATTTCTCTTTAAAAAGCCTGTCTCAATCCCAATACTGTTTCTCTCTCCAAAAGTTTTGCCTTCTTCCGCATCCTGAGTCATGCTGCTTTAGTAAGTGATATCCTGTTGCGACTATTACCCAAGTAGTTAGGTCTTTGGGTTTTGTGTAGGTAAGAATAGATTTTTCATGTAGATCCATCGTCAGAATCTTTATTCATATGATGACAGTTGTTAATACAAATGAATTGGTGTATGTACTAAACTGTGATTCCAGGGCAGAAACCCACTTGCAAATTGAGAATTTCTAGATTACTCCAGTCTCACTTCCCAGGCAGAGGAGCCAGGAAAGATTTTAATTCCTCCGGAGAAAATGAGGCGGAGTGTGAGACCCCCAACATTTGCTAGTGTTTTCTAAGAAGCTTCCTGCATCACCTGAGACGCCCAGATGGCAGACAGTCCTCTCCTCAAGGTTGAAGTCAAGAAACAAGGCATCTGGGTGGTTTGCATTTTTGCAGGTTTTCAAATTTGAAGCATGCTAACATTGGTGACCTTCTAAGAGATAGTGAGGGAAATACTGCCTACACCAGAGTTTCCTAATTCTCACACAGCCTACAGATGGCCAAGTATGGATGAAATTGGACGCCCAGCCTGAGAAAGATGCTCTGTTCCCTGAGCTGCCTTTGAACTGGGCTCCTAGCAAACCATGCCTAGGTTTGTTTGGCCGGGAGCCCCTGAGCCAAAGGGGTTTTGTGCTGTTGGACATAGCTTTGGTCCATGGCTTCCCCAAAGTCATACTAGTGGATGCCCAGTTCCTTAGCTCCCATGGGGCACTGGAAAAAAATTGAAAGTGAAAGTTGCTTTTGAGTTTTGGTGCTTTCATTATTTCCAGATTAATTACTTCAATAATGAAATTTGCATTTAGTACCTTAATGGACTTTATACTTTTTATCATGACCTGGCCATATTTGAGAAAATTTAGAAGCACAATATTATCCTTGGGTCAGCAACAGAACTGTATACAGCCACACAGAGATAGGGAAAGAAATTAAGCCATACATACGCAAAGGCATAAATGTAATTTTTGTAATCAGGAAAAATATTGAAACAACAACATGTATATAAATATTTATGGTAAAGTTGGATCACATTTGTGTATGTGATCCTATGGCACTCCCCCAAATGCACATATATCTTTATTTTACCTTATTACTTCTGCTAACCATAGTCCAAAGTTGTACTGTTCTTTAAACTTTAATTGCAAAAGGTTTTGGACAAGTGGGCTGTACCACTGACCAGTTGACCTACAAACTGTACCTTTCTTTCCCTGGAAACAGGTATCTACAGTAATTTGCTTATTGAAACTCAAGCTACGTGATAAGGGGAAAATACACATTACTGCTGTATGCCCTGCTGCCTGCTTACTATTTCCTCAGAGACATGTGCCATTTGAGGTTGGTTCCTGTCTTTTACTTGCTGTTCTGATTTTTAATTTTCAATCAATGTGTGGTGAGCATCCTTATATATACAGCCTTATACATTTGTTCAATTATTTCCTTAAACTATGTTCCTTAAAATGGGATTAATAGGTCAAAGCTCATGTAAATTTTTAAAGCTATTGATACTTATGAGTAGAATGGTTGAAACAATTTAAATTGCTATCAATACAGCTGTGCTTATATTCATATTTGTTTTAATTACATTTTAATTATGTAATCTTTAATAAATATCAAATTCTCCATAACATATGTGAATTATGAATAAGGAGACCACATAATTATGAGCCAAGTCTTTTGGCCTTTGTCAAACCTTTGGGAGTGAAAGAGGATGCTATTAGAATTGCACTAAGATAATGACACAAACCAGGACTTATCTGGGAAAAACTCAGCATATGATCTTCCTATTAATAAAGCATAATAATAACACAAATACCCATGCACCCACCTTGCAATTAAAGAACTAGAACATCACCCTGCAGCCTACCTGCGTGTTCCTTTTCTTTCCCTTCCCTCCCCTGAATTTTGTGTTTTTCATTGTAATGATTTAAAAAAATATTATTCAATGAAAAATATATATGTATTCCCTAGACTCTTTATTGTTTAGTTTTTCTTGTTTCTGTGCTTCAAGAAAATGGTATCATTCTGTTTGTCTCCTTCTGCAATTTGATTTTTCACACAATGTTACATTTCTAAGATTTATCCAAGTTGTCTATGTTGCTGTAGTTTATTCATTTTTATAGCTATATAATATTCCATCGTAAAAATTTATCATCAGTTGTTTATCCATTCTCCTGTTGATGGGTTTTGTGGTTCTTTTAAGGTCTTTTTTGCTATTACAAACCATGCTCTATAAATATTCTTTTCTGCATCTTTGAATGCACAGGTATCAGAATGTCCCTGCCTCTCTCTCCAGGGTAGAATTGTTGGATCACACCATAAACAAATCTTCAAATTTACCAGAGAATATAAAATTATTTTCAAAGATGTCACATCATATTTTTTCACATTCTCAACTTAACTTTAGCATTACCCTAGATTTTCCTCCCATCTTTCTTGAGGTATGATTGACAAATAAAAATTTTATACATTTAAGGTGTACATCTTGATGTTTTGATATATGTATACATTGTAAGATAATTGCCACAATCAAGCTAATGAACATATCCATCATCTCATACAGTTACCATTTTCTTTTTTTTTTTAATGATGAGAACCTTAAGATTTATGCTCTTAGCAAATTTTAAGTATAGAATGCAGTATTGTTAGCTATAGTCACATTGCTATACCTTAGATCTCCAGAACTTATTCACCCTGCATGACTGAAACTTTGTACCCTTGACCATCATCTCCCCACCTCCCCTGCTCTCCAGCCCAGGGCAACTGCCAATCTACTCTCTGCTTCTATGAGTTCAACTATTTTAGATTCTACATTTAAGTGAGATGATGTGGTATTTGTCTTTCTGATCTGGCTTATTTCACTGAGCAGAGTGTCTTCCAGGTTCATCCATGTTGTCACAAATGTGTTACCCGAGATTTTTATTGTTACCAGTCTCAAAAATGTAAAACAGTATCTTACTGTGGTCCTGAATTTCATTTTTCTGATTACTAATAAGCTTGAGTGTAAGACTGCACTGAGACTATAGATCAATTTGAGAAAAATTGATATCTTTAAGATTTTTTAGTTTTCCTATACATGATGACACACTTTTTGTTAGTTTAGGTCTTCTTTAATGCTGTTAACTAAAGTCTTCTCCATGTGAGTCTTGAGTAATCTTTGTTAGATTTATTAAATATAATATTTTTGATATAATATATCAAATATCATGATATATTTATATATAATATAGAAATAGTTTTATAATTATATTTATTATTGATAATATGTTTATATATTTTAATATATTTATAAATATATTTATTATTTTCCATATATATTTTATTATTTTCCATATATGTGTGCATACACACACACACTCACATGTTGTTGGTAATTTCTATTATTTTAAAATATATTTTCTGTTGTTACTGGTGTATAGAAATCCAATTGATTTAAAAATATTGACATGTATTCAGCCATATTATTATTTTTAACAAATAGTCTTTGAATTTTAGAAGCTTTCTACATAGACAAACATATCTTCTGAGAATATAGTTTTTTTCCTTCCTTCCCAATTCTTATTCTTTGTATTCCCCTTTTTAAAAAAAAGTCTGCAATAATTAAACCTCCAGACAATAATGAATAGAAATAGTGATAGGGGACATCCTGTCTTGTCCCTCATTTTAAAGGGATTGCATGGCTCACCGTGATAATGATGTTTGCAGGTGTCTGTAGTAGATTCCTTTTATCAGGTAAAAGAAGCTCCGGTCCGTTCCTCGTTTATTAGAGGTTTTTGTCATAAATGGGTGATGAATTTTATCCAATACCTTTCTGCATCTATTGAGATAATCGTATGTTTTTTCTATTTAAACTCATTAAAGTAGTACGTATGTTCCCTTTTTATTCGTAATATTATTATTTTTGTCTTCTCTCTTTTTCCCTTATCTATTCTGTTATCTTATCTTATCTATTCTTATCCATTAGTTTTTTGAAAACAAATTTTAAGCTTGTTGACCTGTTGACTATTGAATCTTTGCTTTCTGGCTCATTCATTTCTCCTCTCATATTTATTATCTCCTTTCTTCTGTCTTTTTTAAGGTTTATTCTTTTCCAGACTTCTCAAATAGGTTCTTTAGCTCATTTTTTCCCCCAGTCCTTCCTTTCCAAGTATTTACATGTGTACATTTCCTTCTAATTATTACTTTACTTGTATTCCACAAAATCTGATATGAAACATTTTCAATATCATTCAGTTCTAGTTATTTTTAATTTTCACAGTAATTTTTCTTTGACCTATGAGTTACTTAGAAATGTGTTTTTAAATAGCCAAACATGTGGAAACTTAATCTGTTTTTGTTACTATCGTCTGATTCAGTTGCAATGTGGTAAGAAATGTGGTCTATATGTCACCCATTCTTTGAAATTCTTGAGAGTTACTTCATGGCCCAGATGTGGTCTTTTTTTTTTTTTTTTTTTTTTTTGGTAAATATGCATGTATGCTTGAGAACAATGACTATTTTCCTTATTTTTTGATTAAAATGTAATTGACCTACAATATTATATTGGTTTCAGGTGTACAACATCATGATTGGACATTTGTATACATTTCACAATGATCACCACAGTAAGTCTAGTTTGCCTCTGTCACCTTACAAAGTTATTACAGTATTATTGACTATAGTCCTCATACTGTACATTACGTCTCCATGACTTATTTATTTTAACCCTAGAAGTTTGTGTCTCTGGATCCTCTTTACCTGTTTCACCGGCTCCCAACCCCCTCCCCTCTGGCAACCATCAATCTGCTCTCTGTATCTATGAGTCTGGTCTTGTTTTGTTTTGTTTGTTCATGTTTTGTTTTTTAGGTTCCACTTATAAGAGAAATCATATGGCATTTGTCTGTCTTTTTCTGGCTTGTTTCACTTAGCATAATGCCCTCAAGAATGGCTATTTTTTAATTGTTGGGTGCAGAGTTCCATTAAGTCTGATAAATCAAAGTGTCTTTCAAATCTTCCCTATCTTTAATTTTTAAAAAATCTCCTGTAATGATGATGGATTTGACGGTTTCTCCCGACTTGGACTACAGGCATATAAGACCTGAATCCTTGTGCTCAGTGGCTGGTGCTGAGGTGCTGGGAGAGCAGAGACGCTTCCTAGGCATGACCCACATGACCTACCTGACCTTGACGGCACTGGAGGAGGGACAGCGCCCTGCAGGATCTCAGAGCTGCCAGGCTCATGCTCTTCTGACTGACAGAGCAGGTTAGCTCCCAACCACAGGTAAGGTCCACAACCTTCCGGCTCCCAGGCTGGAGGCTGGGCTGCCTCAGCCTGGGTGTGAGCTAAGTAAGTTGATTCCACAGTCAACAAACGCTACTGAGACCATGTGCTGTGTCGGAAGCTGGACTAGATGGTCCGGCCTCTGCCCTCACAGGCTCCTGGTCCAGTGGGAGTCATCCTGACACCTGTGACAGGAGCAGCCTCAGGTTAGGAACCAGGCATTCACTACAGGAGCATGGGGGGGGCACCCACTCTGGCTGGCGTCATCGTGCCACACCAAGACAACCGTTCACACCTGGGTGCACTCGCTAGATGTCAGGTCGTCTTTCAGATTCTAGCTTCTGGGCCCATTTTAGCCTCTGTATTTCCCCCGTCTCCATTCAAGTAGGCAGCAGACACTGTATCTTCCGGTCTCAGGAGGTTGTAGCAGGGAGAAAAGCAGAAGTTGCTGCAGAAACTTTCGTCCCTGGGTTTATACATGAAAGGTCGGGCCCTGGAAGAGGTCTAGAGAGGTGTTGTAGGCAGAAGTCACACACTGGTGATTGGTTTGACCCATCACGTGTGAAAACATTTTAAAATTAGTTGCCAACGTGTGACAGTTATTGATCTCACATGAACACAAGACCTCTTTGCTCACCCGGAGGCCCCAAGCCTGCTTGCAGCTCCTTTGCGTACATCCCGCGGGCCCCAGCCACTGTCTACGGATCACTGCGTATTCGCGGGCATTTTCTTACGGTTCGCGTAGGTGAAAGTGAAATATTTCTCCTACAAATGTCTCCATTAAGTGGGATAAAAATTTTAAAATTCCATGTGTTTCAGGCGAAGCAAGAGAGTGTATGTTTCCTGGTGCCGGTGAATACAGACCCAAAGTGTTTAATATGAAAGAACATGCATCTGGGTGGATCCTTAAGGTACCAAAATGAAGCAAACTGCTTTTGTCATGGACACCCTGCTCCACTCATGTCCATCATTTACGTGAGACTCAGAAGGAGCAAAAGTGGCCACACTGAAGGGGCCTGGTGAGTGTCAGTGGCCACAAGGGCAACCTGACCACCTCTGGCTTGACCTTGGCAGTGGATGGCACCCAGGCATGGAGGGCACAGCACAGTGCGAAGGGCATGGGCTGCCAGCTGACAACCTGGGTTCAAAGCCCAGCTGAGAGGACTTGGGGTTGCCGCAAGTGACTTAGGTTCCTCCTCTGTCAAAGGAAGGCCAGTGCTGACACCTAACACAGTGTTGTGATGGGGGTCGAATAAACGCCATATTCTAAGCGAGTGCCACGCCCAGCGAGAGGTGCTCAGTGAGTCAGTGTCTTAGAGATTTGGCCCCGGGAGCCCAAGAACGAAGAGTTTCACCTCTGCCAGCTCAGTTGGATGGGGCTCAACAATTGTCATTAAGTTGGTTTACATTTTTAAAAGTGACATGTCTTGCACACTTGAGTTGGTGGCTTGATGGTCAAGCAGGTGTCAAGGAGAAGAACAGAAACGTAGCCCCAAATCTGCTGGTTGAGCCTGTGTTGACAACCAAGGGTCTTCCGGCACGGGGTGCTTGACCCGGGGGTTAAAAGGTGGGAAAAAAATCACATCTCTGTCCTCTGATCTCGAATAGAAACTTAGCATTTCCTTCTCAGGCGAGTGCAGGCAACAAACCACAGTAGTGTTACCACATGGGTGTTACACAGTAGCGTAGCTTTATTACTAGAAGGAACCGCAGATATTTTCATCCACATTCCAGTTGTTAGATATCTCTAAATATCCTTTGCATTTATCACGACATCAAGATTGTGGGAGTTATGTCACTCGCCGCTAGATCTTGCTATTTACTGTGTGGATAAAGAAGCACATATATTTCTATATCACGTCTGTTTTCTAAATATTTTGATAACTGTATTTCAATATAACTGGTTTCTTTTATAATCCCTACATGCTTTATTGTTGGCATTTAAAAATGTTATTCTGAGAAGAGAATCATAGGCCTCCTGGACTCAAAGGGTTCATGGCCAAAAACAGTGACTGGGCTGCACTGTGGGCTGGGGAGGGGGGGCTTCCTGTCCCTGCTTAAAGGCCACAGGGGCTACTGCAGGAGCTGGACATCCAGACCGACTGCCTCCCCCTCTGAGACTTACCGGCCTGGGTCTTTGGGCAAGAATCTTCTGTCCTGTGCTGTGTGGGGTAGACTACAGGAGATATTGCCGGGTAATAGCTAGAATCCCGGCACACCACGCTGAGCCCTCATCGTGGGCCAGCTCCCTTCCACTGCCTAGCAGAGGCTAGGACAACAAGGGCTTCCCTCAGCCCCGCCCTCAGACAGAGCTGAGAGGAACACAGCAGCCTCTGGGCTGTGGCAGTGACTTCCTTCCCTGTCACGTGGGGCTTAGGTCCTGTCCCCTGAACCTTGGATCACACAGCCCTCCGTGCCTGCTCTGCAAGGACCCAGGAGCAGAGAGCCAGCATGGACTTGGGATCCAGCATGCTGAGAGCCCTCCTCCTTCTCCTGGGTAAGTGAGGAAATGGGGCGGACCTTACTGTCCTGTGGCAGGGGCGCCGCAGTGAGCGGGAAACCGGAGGAGTGTTCATCCGTCAGGTCCAATCTCTAAAGCATGGATATGTCCTTTGGACAGATGGCTTTTCCCACTTTGACTTGACAGTGAGCAGAGCTCTTGTCTGTTTCATTCTGGCTGCAGCTTACAAATGCTTCTGGGCCAGGGGAGAACAGGAGGCGTTGTGTGGCGGAAGGAGCTTTGGGCTTGGGACCTAGACAAATCTGGCTTTACATCGTGGCTCCACTGCTGATAAACTGCAGCAAGCTTCTTAGACTCTGAGTATCAGTTTCTGAACCAATAAAAAGGGGGATAATAATGTTTACCTTCTAGGACTGTGTAAGAATTAAGTTAAATTTAATTAAGTCAAATCAAAACCATTACATAAAATGAGAAAATGTAGGTTCATAGATACTTCTCTATAGTTAATGGTGAATCAGTCTTATTAAGGAGTGAAGTAGGCTCTTAGTTACCCAGAGATGTCTTTGTTTTTTAAACCATCTTTAATCCTGTGCATCAAGACAAGGAAGAAGGGAGTGAGACAGAGGCAGAGACTAATAGAGAAGTAGAGCCAGATAGAGAGGGAGAAATGTAAGTCCAGAGAAGCAGACAGACAGAAAGAAACCAGGAGAGAGAGAGATCGAGGCGCAGAGTGAAGGAGAGCACAGATAGAGACAGAGAAGGAAAGAGCCATGCAACTTCACAAAATCCCCTTTGACATCAACTGCTATTTTTTAAGAAGGCAACAGATGTCCCTCATATACGCAAGGATGCTCTTTCCCCAAGCTTGCGCTGGGTCAAGACTCAAAGGCAAGCAGTGTGTCTCTAGATTTAATCTTCTGTCTCCAGAGCAATAGCCTGTATCCAGGACCTGGGAAAAGTGATTCCCACAGGCAGGACTCTGTCTGAAGCCTGCACCAAGTCCAGGAGAGAACAAAGACCTTGACCTCTGGGAGTTAGCATGTCAGACAGATGGACAGCCTCAGCATCTGTCAGTTTGCATGTGGAAATGGGCCCCTGACCGTAGCAATGAGGGGATGGTAGGAATATGGTGTGCAGGGCAGATAATGCAAAGGGTGCCCGGTAAAGTGGCAGAAGTTCTAACCCTTGTTTCTACTTTAGACCTATCTGAAGATATACAAACCAGTCTGTCCTGGGGGAAAAAAGAAAGTTAAATTTAAGAAACCCAATGAAAAATGTCCAAATTATACAAATACACAATTCATTGAGGAATTACAGACAATGAGCCTTTAAAATGCTGAAGCTCACAAATAAAAGAAATAATCACATCTAACATTTTTGAGTCCTTCTGATGTGCCACATGCTCTGCTAAACACTTCGCATTAGCTCCTTCAGACCCCACGATAACTCTATGGAGTAGGTTCCACTATATCTGCATCTTATGGGTGAGATTTTTTAACTACTTGGCCAAGGTATCACAGCTAGTTAGTGCTTTCAGGTACTAGTAGTAGAGATAGTAGTGGTTAGGAGTGTGTGTCTGGCTCTAAACCCTCTGAATGTTCATCCTTGCTCTGCTGTTCACCAGCCCAGAGAGTGTGGGCAGGTTATTTATCCTCGCTGTGCTCAGTTTTCTCATCTGTAACTTGGGGCTAATGATGGCACCTACCTCATAGGGCTGTTGAGAGAATTCAATCTGTTACCACATGGAAAGCGCAGAGCCAGTATCTGACATGAGGGGAGACTCGCCATTGGGCATTTGGGTACTCATTGATCCAATCTTCCCAAAAGGCCATTTGGCAAAATGTGCAAAATGTAAGCTGTTCACAACCTTCTACCCAGAAATTCCACCTTCGGGAACATATCCTAATGAAATAATAAGGTAAAAGCACCTGCACATATTTAATAGGATGTTATTGAGCAATGCTGACCACAGCAAAAACCAGAAACAAGTGATTATCAGTCGGAACCTGGCTAAACCAATTATGCTCTGTTCCAATGATATCTAACATGTTTAAATGAAAGACGTAACTTTCTCAGAACTGACATGGACAGAAGTGACAAAGTGACAGTTATAGAGTTACAGTTAACATAGTTATAGTTATATTTTCGTGTATTTGCTTACTTATCCAAAAAATTGACTGGAAGGAAATACGGCAAATGATTAATAGTATCTTTTACTCTTTTTAGGAGATGGGATTATGAGGCATCTTTTAGTTTCTCTCTATTGAAGTTTTTCATACTGATCGTATATATTCTTAATTTCAATACATAAATTTCTATGAACAAAAAAATAACATATCAGCTTGTTGAAAGCTGTAAGAAAAAATTGGGCTTTTCCTTTATGGGCTTGTAAAAGGGACTGGGGGGATTATCTAGTATAACCTATAATGGATGGCCTGTGACGGCGGGTGACCAGGTCAGTCACCCCAGGGTGTGCGGAGAACTGCACAAGAGGGCTCTTGGGAACATGGCAGGGGTGGATCGCCACCTAGTCCCCCCGGTCACGTCCAGGCTCACATGAGACCCCGGGAAGAGAGGCCAGGTCCGCTATTTTCCACACGCAGAGTAGTTGGAGAGTTTTCGAAAAACAAGTTTTTGAATATTCTAAAAATGCTTTCAAAAACTGAGATTATGTAACAAACATTCATGGACCCAATGCCCTGAGTTAACACTTTAAAAATTCCTGTTTTTAAGTTAAAATTTTAAAAGTAGATGGGTAAATCAACATATCCATCAATGAAACAGAACCTGAGAAATGGAGATAAAGTCCTTTGGGCTCCCCCTCTGTCTTGTGTTCCTCTCTCGCTCTCCAGAGAAAACAGCACCCCTGCTTTGACTGGGTTTCCTTCCTGTGTTGCTTTCTAGGCGTTAGAAACTTGACATGAATGCCACCAGAACATACTTAACATGCTGCATTATCTACTTGTTCTGATCATATGAACCAGACCAATTCATTTCAACTACCTCTACGATTCTGCTGAAACACTGTATCATAATTTAGTTATCCATTCTCATACTGGTGGAATTTAGGTTGTGTCTAACCTTTTGCATGACCGTCGATGCTGCACTGAGCCTTCTCGGCACCTACGTGCTGCTGTTTTTCTAGGAGACACATCTGGAAGAGTTGCTGTGTCATGGGTATGCACGATCCTCCTGTTGTTGGATATTGCCAAACTGCTCTCCACCAGTGAGGCCTGGACATATCTGTCCCCTACAGATTCAGTAAGACTCGAGATTGTCAGATTTCTCATTTTTTGCCGGAATTGTAAAATATTAACTCCAAGTTTTTAGGTTCTGTATTCCTGATTACTAGTGAAAATAATCATTTTCCCTATATTTATCAGACAACTACGTTTCTTTTTCTGCAGATTTCCTGTTGTTTACTTTTTGTCCAAGTTTTATTTGGTTATCAGTCTTTTACGTATTTTTTCTGGATATTAGTTATTTGTCTGTGTAATGTGTTGCAAATGTCTTCTCTCAGTACGTTGCTTATCTTTTATCTTTGTGGCATCCTTTGCTTTGCAGAAGTCTCTAAATGTGATGCAATCACATTTATCAGTCCTTTCCTTTTTGTGTGTTTGGTTTTTCTGTCTTATGTAAGAAACTTAAAAATATATTTTTTTAAGTGGTTACATTTTTCATGATTAGGTCTTTCATTTATTTGGAATTTATTTTTGTGTGTGGCCTAAAGAAAGGATCTAATTGTAGTTTTCTTCTATATGGAACATCAGTGTCCTGATATCATTTATTTAATAATCTTTCCTTTCTCCCTTGCTTTGCAATGCTGCTTCTATTCTATATCTACTTAATATATGTTTGAACTGTTAATGGGTTTCCTATTCTGTGCCTTTTCTCTGCATCTGTCTATATTTGAATCATGTCACACTGTTTTATTTACTATAGCTTATGACTCTTAATAACTTGTACATTAAGATTCCTCCTCCTCCTCCTTCACTTTCTTCTTCTTTTGCCTTAGTCTCATCTTGGCTCTTACTACACCTCTACTCTTTCACGTAGTGTCCATTCCTTGAAAGCATCATAAAATCACACGTCCCAAGAGCTGATTTTGGGCATGGTGCTGCTCCAGCACTTCTGTGTAGACCTCATTCATTTCTCACATACAGCCCACGAAGTAGATGCTCTTATTATCATCATGCCCATTTCACAAATGAGGAAACTGAGGCACAGAGCAATAAAGTAGCTTACCAGAGGTCACGTAGCCAGTAAGTGGGAATGCTGGGATTGAAATGGAAGCATTTAGATGCCCCAAAGCTACATTTTTAGCCCAAACACCAAACTGCTTCTCAGTCGAGAATAGAAAGTGCTATCATCATGGAAAATCTGATATGACTTGTAAAATTGTCCTTTCAATTTTTTATTTCAAAATAATTTCAAACTTAAAGAAAAGTTGCAAGAATAAAAATTCTTTTTTTCTTGGTGAGGAAGATTAGCCCTGAGCTAACATCCGTTGCCAATCTTCCTCTTTTTGCTGAGGAAGATTGGCCCTGAGTTAACACCTGTGCCCATCTTCCTCTATTTTGTGTGAGACAGCTGCCACAGCATGGCTTGATAAGTGGTGCGTAGGTCCATGCCCAGGATCCGAACCTCAGAACCCAGGGCTGCCAAAGCAGAGGGTGAGAATCCAACCACTATGCCTCCTGATTTCCCAAACAAATCATCTCATTTGCTTTATCATATGTTATCTATCTGTCTATTTATCTGTGTATATATCCGGAGAGAGATGTTTTTTTCTGAGCCACTTGGGAGTAAGTTGTATACATCATGTTTTTTTAAACCCCTAAATACGTTAGCATGTATTTCTTTAGAATAGAGGTAATCTCTTATACGACCATAGTATAGTTATCAACTTCAGGAAGTTTGACTTTGACAAAATACTTTCACGTAATCTCATGATCATGGTCCAATCTTTGCACTTGGCCCAACGACGCCCTTTGCAGCCTCAGCAAAGAAGCCGGCGGAGGGTCAGGCGTTGCGTTTGGTAACCGTGTCTCTTTAGCTTTCCTTAATCAGGAGCACCTCCACAACCTTTGCTTGTCTTTTATGCCATCGATATTTTAGAAGCTTCCGTCCCTGTTTGTTCATAGAACACTCCTCATTTGGGGGTTTGCTTGATATCCTGAGATTAGGTTCTGGGTATTCACTCCTCACTGGAGACGTACATGACTCCTCTTGTGTGCTTCCCCGGGCCTCCCATGTGGAGACACAGGACATCCATCTAAGAAAGGCCGATGTACTTTTGACATAATGATAAAAGACTTTCAACTGGGCTTTGGATTAGAGTTGTCACAATTGTAAATATGTTATTTGCCTCTTAACTATCAATGATTAATGTTTTTAAATTTTGCTAAAATATTGCTTTAAGAACAGCTATTGAAAATATCTGGTGAAATTTCTAGGCATTTTATTAGAGGTTTGCGCTTTCTTGTTAAAAAGCTGCCATACAAAATATTCCTGTGGACTCTTAATTCCAACCAAAATGTCAGCGATCTGTCTCCATTTTAATTCTGTTGGAAAGCACTACTGAAATCTATGTATTATAATCATATAATAAAAAAATACGATATCACTTCAATTACATTCCAGTGCCTAAAACATTCCTCACTGAAGGAGACAGAGTTATTGAAGAGAGCAGAGGCTTTCCTCTCCTTTAATTTATAATGAAAAGATGGCAGAGGCAGGGGTAAAGAGAATTAAATTCGTTTTTATCTTACAAGTCAAACTCATCACTTTATTCCTTGGCTCTTAGTCCCTGAGATCTTTGTAAAAATCTTCCCTGACAGCTTTTCCCCTGTTCCAGATTCCTGCACAGACAATGGTTCAGAATCGGTGTGATGTGCATGGATTCCAGTGACAAAGAATTCTCCATGTATTAGTTTTCTTTTGTTGTGTAACAAATTACCACAAATGAAACTAAAGAAAATGAGCACCCCAGGGTCTCTGAGTGAGTCAGCAGAGGGTAAAGGCAGAGGCTAGGACCCCAGGAAGGCGAGGAGAGATTTCCTGAGAGAGCAAGAGTTCTCTTCATGACTTTTGACCATTTTCTAACTGGATAGCTTGCTTTTTTTCATTTACTATTGATTTTTAAGAATTCTTAATATATTCTGTATATGAGTCCTTTCTCAAATATGTGATCTGCAAATATTTTCTCCCAGTCTCCAGCTTGTCTTTTCATCCTCTTCAGGGTCTTTCGCAGAACAAAAGTATTTATTTTTAATTAAGTCTAATTTGCTGATGTTTTTCTTTTCTGGATCATGCTTTTGATGTCATGTCTGAGTTTTCACCAAGACTCAAGTCTCCAAGATGTTCTTTCTTTCTTTCTTTCTTTGAGGAAGATTGGCCCTGAGCTAACATCTGTTGCCAATCTCCCTGCTTTTTTCCTTCTTTCTCCCCAAAGCCCCAGTAGATAGTTGTATGTCATAGTTGTACATCCTTCTAGTTGCTCTATGCAGGACGCTGCATCAGCATGGTTTGATGAGCAGTGAGTAGGTCTGCACTCAGGATCTGAACCCAAGAACCCCAGACTGCTGAAGTGGGGTGCGCGAACTTAACCACTATGCCACCGGGCTTGCCCCTCCAAGATTTTATCTTACATTTTCTCCTAAAATTTATATAGTTTTATATTTTACATTTAAATCTATGATCCATTTTGAGTTCATTTATGAATTTAGATCAAGGTCCTTTTTTTGCCTATGGATATTCAATTGTTCCAGCACCACTGGTTGAAAAAGTTATCCTTCTTCTACTGTATTGATTTCGCTCCCTTGTCAAAAATCAGTTGATCATATAATTTCTGGGTTATCTTTTTATTTTCCATTGATGTAAGTGTCTGTCCCTCTGCCAATACCACAAAGTCTTGATTTCTGTAGGTATATAAGTTTCATGATGGTAGACTGATCCCTCTTACTTTTTTCAGAAAAAAGTTTTTAGCAATTCTAGTTCCTTTACCTTTCCATGTAAATTTTAGAATAATTTTATCTATATCTACAAAAAAGTCTTGCTGGGATTCTGATAGGAATTACATTAAATATATAGATCAATTTGGGAAGATTTGATGTCTTTACTATGTTGAGTTTTCCATGAACTGGGTATGTGTTGCTATTTATTAAGATCCTTTTTGATTTCTCTCATCAGTTTTGTGAAGTTTTTAATATATGAGACCTCTACACGTATAACTAGACTTACACCTAAGTATTTTTTTGAGCGATTGTAAATTGTATTGTATTTAAATTTTCTCTTTCTATGTGTAATTGTTAGTATATAGAAATACAGTTGATTTGTGTGTGTCAATCTTGTATGCTGCCACCTTGCTGAAGTCACTTACTAGTTCTAGGAGTTATTTTTTAGATCCCTTGGGATTTTCTACGTAGTCCATCATATCTGCATATAGGGACAGTTTTGTTTCTTCCTTTCTGAACAGTGTGCTTTTTACTTCCTTGTCTTGCCCTATTGGACTGGCAGGGACTTCCAGTCCTATGTTGAGCACGCATAGTGATGGCAGATATCTTTGCCTTGCTCTCAATCTTAGTGAGAAAGTATCTCATTTCTCACCATTAAGTATGGTGTTAGCTGCAGGTTTTTTGGTAGATAGTCTTTAGCAGGTTGAAGAAGTTTCCTTCTGTTCCTAGATTTCTGAGAGATTTTGTCATGAATCGGTATAGAATTTTGTCAAATGCTTTTTCTGTATCACTTGATATGATCATGTGGTTTTTTCTTCTTTAGCCTGTTAATATGGTGGATTACACTGATTGATTTTTGAATATTGAACCAGCATCCCTGAATAGAGTCCACATGGTCATGATGTATAATTCTTTTGTCTTGCTGAATTCTTCTTGACAACATTTGGTAAGGGTTTTTGAATCTATATTCATGAAGGATACTGGTCTGTAGTTTTCTTTTTTTGCATTATCTTTGTCTGGTTTTAATATCAAGGTAATGCTGGCTTCATAAAATGAATTAAGATGTGTTCCCTCCTCTTCTATTTTCTAGAAGAGGTTGTGTGGAATTGGTGTTAATTTTTCTTTAAACATTTGACAGAATTCTCCCATGAGACTATCTGGGCCAGCAAGATTTCTTTTTTGGAAGTTTATAGATTATGAACTCAATTTCCTTAATAGTTATAGGGCTATTCAAAGTATCTTTTTCATATGGGGTGAGTTGTGATAGTTTGTACTTTTGAGGAATTGGTCCATTTTATCCAAGTCATCAGGCTTTTAGGTGTAGAGTTGTTCACAGTATTCCCTTATTATCCTTCTGATATCTGTAGGGTCTGTAGCGATATCCCTGTTTTGTTTCTGATATTGGTAATTTATGTCTTCTCTCTTTTTTCCTTTGTCAATCTTGCTAGATGTTTGTCAATTTGATTGATCTTTTCAAAGAACCAGCTTTTTGTTTCACTGAATTTCTCTATTATTTTTCTGTTTTCAATCTCATTGATTTCTGCTCTTATTTTTATTATTTATTCCTTTCTACCTGCTCTGGCTTTATTTTGCTGTTCTTTTTCTGGTTTCTTCAAGTGGGATATTTAAGACTTTCCTTTTTTCTAATGTAAGCATCTAATGCTACAAATTTCCCTTTCAGCACTACTTTAGCTATGTCTCACAAATTTTGATATGGGTTTTCATTTTTATTCAGTAAATCGATGTTTGATTTTCCTTGGGACTTCTTCTTTGACCCATGGATTATTTAGAACTGTTGTTAGTTCCTAAGTGTTTCGAAAATTTCCTGTTATCTTTCTATTATTGACTTAATATGTTGATTTCATTGTGATCAGAGAACACATTTTTTATGATTTCAATTCTAAATTTGTTGAGGTTTGCACTGGAGTGTAGCCTATCTTGTTATATGTTATATGAATGCTTGAAGAGATGTGTATTCTGCTGGTGTTGGATGGAGTGTTCTATAAATGTTGATCAGGTCCTGTTGCTTGATAGTGTGGTTGAAATTTTCTGTATCATTCCTGAATTTCTGTCTTCTTGTTCTATCAGTTGTTCAAGGCTTCAACTATAATTGTGCATTTGTCTATTTTTCCTTTCAGTTTTATCAGTTTTTACTTCACTTATTTTGCAGCTATGTTGTTTGATGTATAGACATTTAGGATTACTGGGTCTATTTGGTGGATTGACTCTTTTATCATCATGGAATATAATATAATGTAATATAATGTCTCCAGCACGATAATTTTCTTTGCTTTGAAATTTGTCTGATATTAATATAGCCACTCCTTCTTTCTTTTTGTTAATGTTTGCATGGTACATATTTTTTTCCTTACTTATACTTTCAACCTCTCTATACAGTAGTCCCCCCTTATCTGCAGGGGATACATTCCAAGACCCCCAGTGGATGCCTGAAACTGCAGATAGTAGTGAACCACGTATACACTGTATTTTTCCTATACACACATACCTATGATAAAGTTTAATTTATAAAGTAGACATAGTAAGAGATTAACAACAATAATTAATAATAAAATAGAACAATTATAAGAATACACTGTAATAAAAGTTACGTGAATGCGGTCTCTCTCTCTCTCTCAAAATATCCTATTGTGTTGTACTCATGCTTTTTCTTCATGTGATGGTGTGAGATGATACAATGTGAGGTGAATGACACGACATAGGCAGTGTGATGTAGCATTAGGCTACTATTGGCCTTCTGACAATACGTCAGAAGGAGGGTCTTAGAGCCACGATGATGTCGACATCGATGGTTGGATGTCAGGAGCAGATGGTGTCTATGGTTGACGTGGATAACTGAAATCATGGAAAGTGAAACTGTGGGTAAGGGGCACTACTGTATCATACTTGGAGTGAGCTATAGACAGCACATAGCTCAGTCACTTTTTAAGTTGATTTTGCAAATCTCTTTTTTAATTGGCAAATTTAGGCAATTTACATTTAATGTAGTTATTGATATGTTAGAGCTTTCAGTCTGCCCTTTTGTATTTTGTTTTCTGTTTTTCATTATTTTTTTCTTACCTTCCTGTGGGTTACTAAAACACTTTTTTAGAATTCCATTTTGATTTGCCTGTAATCTTTTTGAGTACATTGCTTTTCAGAGTTTTTTTAGTGGTTGCTCTAGGCATTACATTATATTTACATGACGTGTCACAGTCTACTGGTGTCAACATTGTAACACTTCAAGTGAAATGTAGAAATTGTACCTCTATATGCCTTTACACTCTTAAATATTTCTCCTCATATATTGAGAACTACATCAGATGTGTTATGATTTTTTAGCTTCAACTGTCAAATATAACTTAGAAATCTTAAAAGGAGAATGAAAGTCTATTTTATTGACTCCTATTTTTAGGGCTGTGACAGACACCGACCACTCAGCCACACCCTGACTTCAGGCCACATGCTGCTTCCAGTGGGATTCCCAAGGTCCTCGCCCAGTTTGCCTTCCTCTCCCCACCTTTCAGGATCTTTTCATGTTGGTTTTTTATGTAATAGCTATGGTTTTTAGCTATACTTAGTGAGAGGAATAGGCGAAAGTAAGTCTATTCCATTTTTCGGGACATGGAGGTCTGAAATGAGTTTTTAAGGGTCTGGGGAATGAGTGATTTGGAGGAATGCTCTTTGGGGAGGGGGCCTGGGCTGACTAACATCTCTCAGACACACATCCCTCATCTTAGAGGCTCCTGAAGGAGAGAAAATGCCCCATGCAGTGATGGCAGTAGTGGTGATCTCAGCAGAGTGCCTGCCAGGAGAGCCCCATGGTCCCAGCACCCTGGATGGGAGCCGACCCGGCTGACACACAAATCCACAGACTTCTTCACTCACTCCCAAACTGAAACACTAGTGCTCCTCTTTCAAGTCACCATAAGCATCTCTGTCACACCCAGACCCTCATTTATCCACCAGAATTGCTTGAACTGCTCCTTTTATTAAATATGATTCCATTCAATAACCGGCTAATGGTTCTCAGTAAGGTGAACCGGCTTTCTCTCCTGTTCATCTGAATGAAACAGACGGGGAGCTGGGGAGTTTCTGCCTGGAACCTGCTGCACCCACCTCAGAGACTTGTGCTAACCTGTGCAAGACCTCAGGCCACATTGTCAAGGAGTTGCTGTCCTGGGGAAGGGTAAAGGGCCTGGAACTGGGCCCTTGGGCTATCCCAGGGGTCTGGGGCACATGGACTTCTGGGCTTTCTCTTTCGTCAAGTAGATTCTTATTTTCACCAGGCTCTGCTGGGACACAAAGGTAAGTAAATCAGGCCCAACCTGAAGGAGCCGACAGTCTGTGGGGAGGGCAGTTGCAATATGGTGTATTAAGTGCTGGGATGAAGGAAGCACAGAAGGAAGCAGAGGAGGAGTCCCCGGTCCGCATTAGGGTGTCCAGGAGGGCTTCCTGGAGGAGGAGTCTTGTTGAGTGCAAACTGATTACGCTTCTGCCTGGCTGAAATCCTTCAGCAGCTTCCCACTGGTGCTAGGACAGACCAAAGCATTTACTGTGTCCACAGGGCCTCCCCAGCCCCGTCACATGCAGCACCCTGTGCTCAGGCTCCCCAGCTCCATGAGATATCTGTCAAGTTCCCATCCAGTCTCAAGGCCTCCTCTCACATCCCATCCTCCGTTTGGAATGTGTGCCGCCTCTCCCCAGGGCCCCGGAGACGCTATATCACTGCACTCCTTACAATCCTGACAGCGTTTCCCTCTGGGGTCTTGTCCCCTGCTGCACTGTCACAGCAGGGATCTGGTCTTGCCGGGCCACTGCCCACCTTATGCCCAGTAACTGGAACTTGTTTGTGAGTCGATTAGTGCGTGAAGTGGAACCTCTGCGTCCAGGAGCCAGTCTGTAGGGACCGTGTGCAGGAAGGAACCTGGTTGGGACAGGAGGGATGGGGCGAGGGCAGCAGGACTGGAGGGGGGTGCAGGGTGAGGCTGAGAGGTGAGCACAGGCCTGCCGAGGAGCCACGCGGAGGAAGGTGGCCTTATCCTGCAGGGCATTTTAAGCAGCCTTGGAGGAAGAGCTCCCCAGCTGCGGTGTAGCAGGCCGGCTGTTGGTAGGGAGATTTCCCAGGAGAGAGAGGGCAGGCTAGATTGGTCTAGGGCTGCACCAGAAGGGTCTCTGCTGGCTTCTGAGGCCACACTGCACACCTCACACCTGCTTCCCCACTGGAAGCAGTGTGCAGCCTGGGGTCAGGCGGTGCGGCTGAGGTGCCGTGTCTGTCACAGCTTGTGGTGGGCCCATGCTCAGCCCCACAGAAGACAAGGTTGGACAGAGCAGCCATGCTCACACAGGGAAGGCTCTGGAGACACTCAGAGGGTCCCTGAGCTGACCGTGGGTACTAAGTACAGAGACCTCCTGAGCTGCAGATGAGCCCTGGTATTTGAGCCACGTGACATCTTATGAATCTGTGGTCAACTTGGAGCCACTGTCTACCCTGCGTGCTGGCATGAGGCCTTTCCCTGGAGCCAGGCCGAGCCAGGTTCAAATTCCAGAATTCTTCCATTCAGTGTGTGACACTGAGAGGACGTGTCCCCTCCTGGGGCTTCCCTGTGAAACGAGGACCCTGGTCTCCAGGAGAGGGGCCCCCACCCCACACATCACACACATCCAAACGCAAGGAAGCTTTTCTCTTTGCTCTTGTTGGAAAGTCTTTTAAATGTTCGGGAACTGGGTCAGCCACAGATCTGAGAGAGAGGGACTTGTGTGTGCACCGGGCAGCTAAAAGTGAGGGTGGTGTGTCTGGGTTTGGGAAACCACAGCCTAGTGGGGCCTGGGAACTGGAGAGTGAGGGAGGGACTGCTTTTATTTCAATGACCAACAGGCATTCCTAGGCAGACCTGATTCCCAGATAACACTTTCTCCCTCCACTTGGAGGTCTATTTGGGGAGACATACCCTAGTGTAGCCCAGAAGTCCAGTGGGGAAAGCGAGGTGATGGCTAGGAGGACCTGTGGGAGGTGACTGGGCCAGGCCCCATCCAAATCCTGGAGGGTCCCGGCGCTCCAGGAGGCCCAGGCCAGGCCCGGCTTCCTCCCGCTCTGCCCAGAAGACCTTGCCAACCTTTGGATGTTGACTGGGCTGAGTTTCCCCTTGAGAAGGTGACCCCTGGGAGTGGACTGCAGGGCCCTGAGGGGGAAGTGGGCGGGGCCTGTGTGTGGCTTGATCTCTAACTTTTAAATAGTTAGACATGTGGCATGCCCTGGGCTCTGCAAATGTTAGGATCTGCCTTAAAAAAGATGACTACGGTGGAAATGCCTGGCACAGACCCTGGCACACAGTAGGGCTCAGTGAGCCTCTCTCCTGGTAGGTGGAGGCAGATGGCCCAGAGTTGCCAAGGCCCCAGGCTCCAGGGTTGGCTGGGCGTTGCCGTTTCCTCTGCAGCATCATGGCCCCGTCCCCGTGGGCCTGGCCAGCTGTCATCCCACAGCCCCGCCCCCTGGGCACATGCTTCCTTCAGCCAGGTCCCCGAGGGCTCCAGAGCGAAGCTTCCCAGAGGCTGAAGAGCACTGCATCAATATTGCATGAATAATAATAACCCCACCACTTAGCGGTTATGCAGCGCTTTCCTCTTCCACAATACTTTACCATCATTAATTAGTTATTCTGCACTGCCTCCAGCCTCCCCTGCTCTCTCTGCAAAGCCTCGCTCTTGAAAACAGGCCTTCTCTGGTCTGAAGCCCCAGAGTTGAGTGGGCGGGCTGTCCCCCACCTGGAATCATGCAGCCTTCTGGAGGCCTCTGCTCGGCTCAGTGACTTCATGTAACGGCAGAGATCTGAGCCCGTGATGGGGAGGACAATTTCCTTGCTGATCTGAGTGCTGCCCCAGAGCCACCTCTCGGTGTGCTCTGCTCCCACATCTCCTGCAATCCCCAGGAAAGCTGAGAACCCCGTCTGAAGCAGGTGGCGGAGTGCTCGTGGAGGACAGCTCCCTCCCACACCTCAGTCTGTGCCCACGCCCCAGACGTTCCTTCCAGCCACACTCCACGTGCAGCTGGGCAGGTTTCCCATGGTCAGCCCCATTGCAGAGAGGCCACCGAGCTGGGAGCCATGTCACATCTGGCCCGAGGCCACTGGATGAGCAGTGGCAGAATGTGGACTCAGATATTCTGGTTCCAAGTCTCATTTCTTCCCCCACCGGGTCATTGGAAGGTTTCATGCCCCCACAGAGATGTTAGAAGATGGAGCAACCCCCCTACCACCAGGGAGTGTAGGGTGGTCTGGGTACCGGCTATGAGTCCTCTGGCCAGGTCTTCCCTGGACACACCTCCCATCCTGCCAGGGCAGTCTCAAGCTCTTCGTGGCTCCTGGCACCTCTGGCTCCCTCGAGGTTTCAGCAGCTCCTCTGCCAGGTGTGACAGTGCTTGCATGTCACCACCTCCTGGCCAGCATGGACCTGGGACACCCTGGGGAGCCCGCCCCTTCGGGAGTGCTCCTTGTGCCTGGAGAACCCTCAGTTCTATCTCTGGCAGAAGCCGGTTCCCCGCCTCCAGCTCCTCCATTAGCCTGGAGAGGTATTGATCAGTTTGACTTCTGTAGCTGAGTGTTTTAATCCCAGTGTGTGAATCTTTAAGAATTAATTAGCAAAGATTGCTCAGGAAAAACAAAGTGGGCACATATCTTGATGCCGTCTGGTCACCCACCATTACTGTTTTCCTCTTAATTACAATGCTATTTCTGGAAGCTGGAGGCCTTTTCCCTTGTGTTCCACAGCCACGGGTCAGCCTCTTCATCTTGCTGGTGGCCTTCCGTGGCCTCCTGCTTCCAGGTCCTGCCCAGGGCAGCCGTGTCCTGGCTGGCTGTCCCATCCTCATCCTCTGGAAAGCCCCGAGAGCCTCAGTTTACCCATGCCCCCGCACTGCTCCTACCTGCTGAGCCGCCTTCCTTATTCCCACACCCCAGCGCCCCCTCAGGCCTCCGGCCTCTGCCAGCGCCTCTTCCTCCTCCTGGACGCCTTCCTCGCCTGCTCCCGCTCCCAGCCCTGCCTGCCACCATCTTCTCTAGCTCACACTTGTCCTTTTGGTTTTCCTTTAAAGAATGCTCACCCCAGGGACCTTCTCTGACTCCCCCAGGCTGGGTTAGGGCCCCTTGGTCCCCCCAGATGGCGAACGACCCCGTACTCCATGTGTTAGCAGGGAGCCCGTGATGGAATTCCTTACTGGCTGCCCATCTTCTGGGCGTCAGGGCCACTGCTGGCCAGGAGCCAGGCAGCTCTGGGCTAGGTTTTTGGGGCGAGTTTGTCTGCCTGTGTTCTCTTGCTGTGGAAGGGGGTTCATGGAAACCAAGGAGATGTCCCAAGGCCCCCACGTCCCCCTTGGAGCCATCTCTGCTCTGCTCGTCTTCACCTCTGTTTCCTTTCTGCCTTCCACCTCTCGAGCCTGCACAGCTCTGGCAGGTTTAGGGTCTGCCCCAAATCCCGGTGCTTTCACAGAGAGCAAGGAACTCCAACAGCAGAGGGAGAGGAACAGCGACGTCCTGTTTACTTGAAGTTTGGCAGCTGCCGTCTGTTTAATGAGACCGGAAGAGGGCATGGGGGGGAGAGCAATTTCAGTTGGTTTCTAGGCTTGTAAACAGGGATCCTGAGGTTTCTGCAAGTCACAGCCCCGTCAAAGGAAGGCTCTAGGCCCCATGCACACGCAGCAGCCGCTGGGAGCTGGAGCGCAGCTTAACCTAGGCCGACAGCAGCACTCCTGCGCTCTGCTCGGGAGGGGACTGCAGCCCCGAGTCTGATCTGGGCTCCACGGCTTAATTCCCAGCTTCAAACAGCCCCATGGAGAGGTGACAGAGCCAGGGTGGGTCTTTCTGAGAAGTGGACCCACCCATAAGCTCTGAGAAAGGGAAGGGGCTGCCAGTGCCACGGCAAAAACCAGCCCAATCGGACAAGTGTGCCTTGTGTCCCCTAATTTACAAAGGGGCAGAGAGGAAGGAGCTGTCTCGGTGAGTCCTTTCTAACGCCAGGGTCTTAAGTGTCCGTTTTCAGATGAGGAAAGTGAGGCCCAGGATCAAAGCTGGTGCAGGGCAGACTCGGACCGCCCTTTCCCTCTGTACTTCCCGTTCCCTTTCCTCTCCTCTCCCAGCGGATCCCGGCTGTGCTCTACGTGGCCCCGGGCCTCAGGCAGGAAGACAGAGGCATCACAGCAGTGGCAGCCACGTGTGCTGCATGCATGTTCCACACATGTTGCATGTGTTCCCCGAGTGTCTCTGTCTCCGAGTCACGGGAGCAACGCTGTCACTCAATTCGTTTCTCTGTGGCTGAGCTGTACTTCCCTCCTGAGCCCCCGTTATCACTCAGTACTAGAAACTCGATCGTATCACTGTAGGCCACTTCTGTTTTTTTTTTTTTTTTGTGAAGAAGATTAGCCCTGAGCTAACATCCGTGCTAATCCTCCTCTTTTTGCTGAGGAAGACCGGCTCTGAGCTAAAATCTATTGCCAATCCTCCTCCTTTTCTCCCCAAAGGCCCAGTAGATAGTTGTACGTCACAGCTGCACATCCTTCTAGTTGCTGTATGTGGGATGCAGCCTCAGCATGGCAGGAGAAGTGGTGCGTCGGTGCGTGCCCGGGATCCGAACCCGGGCCGCCAGTAGCGGAGCACGCGAACTTAACCGCTAAGCCACGGGGCCGGCCCAGGCCACTTCTGGTTTAACGCTCAGTAGTTTTGGGGTAACATCCCAGTCAGTTCAGGAGTCCCCCCTTCCACCTTCTCCTTGCATCTCCCACTGACCGAAGTTAAGTTCCAAGGAGTCTCACGTACCCTCCTGGTCCTGGTCCTGGAGAGAAACAGCTCACCCTGGGCTAGCTGAAGTGTGTCCTTCATGCCACGGAACAACCTGCAAGCAGCACAAACAGGACAGGCAGAGGTATGACAAGGTGGCAGCAGTGGTCCTGGACCAGCAGAGAGGAAAGGGACTTCCAGAGGAGGCGGCTTTGTGCTAAGTCTCGAAGGATAAGTAAAGGCTTTCCATGAGGACAAGGAAGGCATTGCATCAAATAGAGCAGCATGTGCAAAGGCCCAGAGGTGCACAGGGTTGCTTAGCTTGCAGAGCCTAGTTGGGTTTCTTTGAGGCTGTGCTGTGAGCTCATTTGCAGCCAGCATTCTCTGCTCCCATCCCCACCTCGCCAATCTGATTTCCAGTGATGCTCTGTGGAGGACCTGCCGCCTGAGTCATAAGGATTCTTCTGATTGCAGATGACAGTTACTTAGCTGAGATAAGATTCAGATAAAGAAGGTCTTTCCTTATCAAAGTGACTGAAAAGTCAAGAAGAGGTGCTTCAGGCACAGCTGGATTCAGGGGCTCAAAAGCTATCTTAGGACTTGGCATCACTTTGACCCTCTTCTGTGGGGGCTTCAGTCTTATAAGGTTCCCTCCGCCTGGCAGGCCTCCCTCAGCCCCAGGCGACACTCCTATTTCTCAATATTTTCCCTGAAGTCTCTGAGTTGAGTTTTACTGGCCTCAAGTGGATCACCTGCCCTGTCCCTCGACCAATCACTACTGACAGGAAGAAGGAATATGCTAATTAAACAGATGTGGTTCACACGTCCATCCTAGAGCCAGCCCGAGGGAATCCCATGGAGGTGGTTCCCCAAAGGAAAAGCAAGGGGTTGCCAGCAGCCAAGTGGTCAGGGGAGGTGGACATGACACACAGCAAGTGTCCACCCCACACCCCCCCCATTCAGACTTCCTCCAGCTCATGGAGACTGAGGTGTGTAGGAAGGTGCTGGACATCACCCATGACACTCTGATCTTTTCTTCAGTGTAAATCTTGTCTCCCCCATCACTCTGTGAGCTCCTTCATGGGGACAGGGGTCTTTGGTTGCTCTTGGATCCCCCTGGGCACCAGGGCCATTGGAGCGCACTGCGGGTACCTCATTCCTATGTGTGGACTCTGTTAGGAGATGATGGAAGCCTGTTCTAGACATATGAAACCCCCTCTTCTAGCTGTGAACGTTGGAATTCACGGGATCTAAAGTTAGGAGGCATTCTGCAATATTTAAGTTCCAAGATGAAAATGGCCAGGCATCAATTGACAAACACTTAGGGCAGCCTCTCCCTATTTTTAGTTCAGATACTTATAGAAAGACATCTGAATGCATGCACGCCCACTGCCCCACAACTGGAACCACACAGCCTGATTCTGCCCAAATAAGGGTGGCAAAGACCGCCAGCCCCCATCGAGGGTGGGCCTGACAGGTGTTGTGGACAGCACGGGAAGTCTGAATGTCAGGGATGGGCTCTCAGCTGGCCAGATTCCAACTGAGATGGGGCAAGGCCACTGCGCCTTCAGCTCCGTGTCTTACAGAGCCGTGCTGGTGCCTTCCTCGGACGGCTTCCTCTCATGGCCTGGGGGAGGGGGACCCAGGGCGCCATGAGACCTCAGAGCCACTTACTCTTGCAGGGCTTCCTTCCTGTTGGGAAGCCACTTGCAGAGAGCAGGCTGTGTTCTGCAGGACTGAGGTGGGAGGGGCTGCAGGGAGGGGGGTTGGAGCACGTTATTTCGGCAGGAGGGGTGAAGTGTCAGGTCCAGATGGGGCATGGGGAGGAAGCAGAAACCCTAGACTCAGAGCCTATAGGTGCTTTTGTGCACTTAGAAAAAGGCACCGTCCTCTGGGCAGGGGTAGCCTCAGGTGTGTGGCGTGGTGAGAGCTCCTGGGGCCAGGGCCCAACCCGGGCACATGCTGCATGGAGATATGCGGGTGGAGGCGACCCTGGAACCTCTGCAGGCCCATCTGGAGGCAGCTCCCCGTGCCCTCTGCTCTAGGTAGCAGCAAGGGCTGTGCTCCGGGCCCTCTGCTCCTGCCCTCCGCACCGTCTCAGTGTGGACGGTCTGAGGAGTAACAGCGGTCAAGTCATATTTGGCCAACCCTGTGCCGACCACTGCCCCATGGACCAGCCTTGGTACAGCCAGCCCTGCTCAGCCCCATTGGACTCTCCTCTGAGTTTGAGAGCCTGTCCTCTGGATGCTAAGCTCCCCTCTCCTGTGTACAAGAGAACCCAGAGAATTCCAGCAGAACAAGCGCAGTGTGGCTTCCTCCTGGGTCTCTCACAGACCTGCATGCAAGAGCACTCTGTGCACACAGATCAGCCCTGCTAGGGCCATCCATCCTCCAGCCACTTTGCAGAGCCAGGGGGTCTACGGCCCAGGAGGGACTCCCCCAGCTCATGACTGGAGCAGGATGTGCGGATGGGGTCAGACCAGCTAGTGTGCTTGTGACAGATCCTCGCCCAGAGGCTTGTTAGAGCTCAGGGCAGAGTGGAAAGCAGGGGGAGGGCTGCGTGGAGGGAATCCCCTCCCTCAGGAGGGGAAAGGCTGCCGCCGAGTGGCCGTGGGGCTGGCTAGCAGGAATTATTGGGACCGGATGTGGCCTCCAGGAGTGCACAGGATGGTCCACCGCCCAGGTTTGTCCATCTATAGCTGTAAGAGCAGTGGTCCCACGGAGGGCATTCATCAGTCCTTGACCTGGGACCCAAAGCAGGACACCCTGCCCAGAGAGCATGTTTGAGGCCAGGGACTAGAGGCAGCCTCAGGACTTAGGGCAGACACAGGATGGAGCACGGAGGGTGGTGTCTGAGGGCCGAACACTGTCCCGGGGTGAGGAGTCAGGGCTGGGGCTCAGCTCCTCCAGGGAGGGACAGAAAGGGGCGAGAATTCAGGATGACACCTCTGATGAAGGATGCTGGGCAACTGGGTAACGGCTGGGGCCTGGTGCTGTAGGGAAGGTAGGGCCAAGCCCTTTTGACACTAGAAGTGCTTTCTCCTCTTTCCTCTTCGACCATCCTGCCAGCAGTCTGATTCTCCAGCATAGCCTCTGTGTGTGTCCCTGAGTGCACGGCTCCTTGTATTCCTGTGTGGGTGTGTCTCTCCGTCTCTCTTTCCATCTCGCTCTTTCTGATCTGTGTCCTTTCTTCTTTCTCTGTTCAAGTTCCACCCCGGGCTGTATGAAGTTTTTATGCTGCATGCTCCATGTGGAGAGCGATGGTCACCAGGGGAGGGCCCCTGAGGTGGGGGCCAGGAAAGACGTCAGTGTGTGAAGGGGCAGGGGGAGACGCCATCCCTTGGTGAGCCTGGACTACTCACTGATGCCCTGCCCCGTCCCCTGCCTCCTGCCCAGTGAAGGCAGGGAGAGGCCAGGCTGGCGTCAGAAGGGACCCAGTGGGAGCAGGCAGCACATGCAGCTCTCACTTTCAGGCCTCAGTCTGTAAGTCAGCTCCCAGCCACGGCCACTCCATTTAGTGGACCTGACAGCCTAGCCCTACCATGCGCAAAATACAAGGCTTTGTCCTGTCCCTTGGAACAGTTTTCAACCCAGCTGGAGCAGCAGGATGAATGTAAAGAAACAATGGACCCAGTGGGGGCTTCAGAAAACTGACAAAGCCAGGGTCATATTGTGTGTGGTGGTGTCTGTGGTGTGTATGTGAGTAGAGGGGCCCCACGTGGGCACATCCATGAGAGAAGTCATTGAATTTCCAAGAGGACCTGTGATTAGAACAAGGCTGTGTACTTTTGCTTAAGAATCTCCCAGCTTTACCCACCTACCAAACAAAGCCTCTAGAAAATCCTAACCTCTACTACGATGATCCCTTACCCACTAAACGCATGCAGAGCGGAGATGTCCTCTGTAGACCATCAACCCGACGCGTCACCCAGGCAGCGCTGAGCATGGTTGGCAGACGTGGCCGTGTGCAGAACGTCTTTGCTGCTCTGACGAGCGAGTACCTCAGCCACTGTTCAGCCTCCAGGAGGTCAGGACTCGGGAGGTG
This sequence comes from Ceratotherium simum simum, assembly GCF_057802395.1. Lineage (NCBI taxonomy): Eukaryota > Metazoa > Chordata > Mammalia > Perissodactyla > Rhinocerotidae > Ceratotherium > Ceratotherium simum. The sequence continues at coordinate 8,147,392 of NC_141905.1, read as the reverse complement.
GCCTTTTCTTGGAGATAAACTGGGGAGATCCGGTTCCTCCCAATGAAGTCACCTGGTCCTTTTTAGGGGCTGTGGCACTTCCTGATTCTGCCTTTGCCTGAAGCTTGAACTTGAGAATCAGACTTGGGCCTGACCGTCCACCCACCCCTGCCCACGCCCCTCCGGCCTGTGGCCTTAGTGGTTTTGGCATCATTCTGCTAGTTAGCTCCCTGGGGTTCAAGTTTGCAGGGCGTCGTGGGGCTCTCAGTGTAGATGGCAGGGCTCAGACCCTGCCCTGCCACACTCTCCACTCCTCTTGGCCCTTGGGCATGTTGTCGAGTCCTCAATGCCTCCAGTTCCTCATTCATCAAACAGCAGTGCTAACAGTGCCTATCTTACGGAGCTGTTGCTGTGAGTATTAAGTGTATTAATGCAGACGCTGTACCCAATATCTGCCTCAAAGTAAGTGGCCAATTAATATAAGCCTTCCTCTCCAAGGCCCACAGCTCTGCCTTGGCTCTTGTAGGGCCTGGCTGCAGGGACTATGGCCCCAGCTTGTGAGCCACGTCTCCTGTCTTAGGGTTTCAAGCCCTGGCTAGAAGAGAGAGACACCCCTGCAGCATGCTCTGTCACCATCATTTGCTCACTCATTCACTCAGCAAACATCTATTAATACCTCCTACATGCCAGGCACTGTGTCAAATGCTGGGGGTAGAACACTCCACAGTGCACTGTACAGCCCGGTGGGGAGACCAGCAAGAAGATGTAGCAATGGGTTAATAGCTGAGAAGCTCTTAGGACGGAGCCTGGGCACACAGCAGCACCGTGTAATGTTAAATAAATAGGAGTGGTCAGTTATGATGTGTGAGTCCAGCCACTGTGGAGCACACAGGCGGGCAGCCAAGCCAGGTGCAGGGAGTTGGGAGGGAGTAACACGGAGTCACCACGAGGGGCAGGAGGAGAGGGAGAAGATGGGGCCGGCAGAGGGAATGGCCCAGAGGCAGCAGATCCCCGGCCTGTGTGGGGAGCCGGAAGCTGGGCAGTCTGGCTGAAATGAGCGGGTTCGTGGGAATGACGGAGGAGGCTAGACAAGCAGGCAGAGGTCAGAGTGTGGGTCTTGGAAACCATGTTAAAGAGCTGGCATAACTGAGCTCGACAGAACCTCGCTCCTGGTCTGGGTTCTGAGGAGGGCACGACGTCCCAGCAAGGCTCCAAGACCCTCCGTGGCAACCAGGAGCCCACCTCTGTGCTCCTGAGGGTGGCGGCCAAGCCGGCGTGGAACCTGTGCCAGGCTTTCCCAGACGTGTGGAGTGGTGGCTGAGGACAGGTTTGGCCCTCGACCCTGGGCCAGATCGCGGCCAGCAGTTCTGTTCTAACCCCGCTCTGGGTTTTCTTTCTCCGCAGATGTTGGAGGAGCACGAGTGCTGGCCACGGGCAAGTCTACGGGGGCCGAAACTGGTAGGTCACTGCCCGGCTTAGTCTGTGTGCAGGACTGAGGGGCAGGAAGGGGACGCTCTAGAGCCATGGGTGGGTGGGGGCGAGCTGGCATTGGTTCCTGCCGCTCATCGAAGAACAAGGGCCGCGCTCGCCTCCGGGCCTGCCTGAGCGGCCAGCACAGCTTCCTCCAGGGTTGTGGCCCTACACGAGAGCCTGTCCTCAAAGGGGATCTGGGTCCTCAGGGAGGCCTTCGTCCGCTCTCTGTGAGATGAACAGCTCCAGCAAACACAGTGTCCTGCGCTGCAGCCGTGAGCCCCGGACAGCCGGCTCTGCCATGCTCCGTGCCCTCACTGGCGCCCTCCCTCCACTGCACGGTCCAGCTCCTCTCCACCTCTGGGGCTCACCTCGCCGGGCACTGTGCCGTGTGCTGTCACCTCCCCTGGGAAGGCTGCCGATTCCCACACAAGCCCAGCCCACCCTGTGACCTGGCCTTGGAGTGAGCTCTCCCCTTCCACTGCTGACTGTGGGCTCCCCAGCATGGAGTCAGCTCTTATTCATTTGCCTTCAATGCTCACCAAAGGGCAGGCAATCAACACAGACTCGATAAACGAATTAATGAAGGAGGAAGTGAGGAAGGGCTACAGGAGGCCAGAAATGAGCCATCAGCCACTAGGGAGTGATCTGCACAGCTGAAGGGACCAGGGAAGGAGTTCCAGGAAGAGGGGATGGAATGTGGGTGGAGGGGCGGGAGCAAATGCACTCCCAGGAGAATGGAAAATTAGGTCAGCTTCTGTGAGTCGGAGTGGGGATTTTCAGGTCTACACGCAAGACCTTAGACTTCATCCCAAACGGAAAGAGCTGTAGAAGACCTTTGCAGGGTGGTGATGAATTGACACCTGTTGTTCATTTCCTCCCTGCACTGCAGAAATCAAATATGCCATCATCGGGATGGCGCTGGGCATTGCCATATCTGTGGGTTTCCTGGCCCTGAAGATCTGCATGATCAAGAAGCACATGTTTGATAACGAATCCACAGACCTAAGAAATGTAAACCCGGACCCCAGTGGTAAGAGAACGGTGACACTCAGTCCTGCTCTGCCCCTGCTCGAGACAAGGCCGTGGTCCAGGCTGGCCCCCAGTGCAAGGCACCGAGGGCCGCTCCATAACATTGGCTAGAGAAAGGAAAAATCTGTGGGCGGAAACTCAGGGACCTCTCTGTGTCTCTGTGTGTCTGTCTGTCTCTCTCACTCCCCGCCTTCTCTCTCTCTCTGTACTTTTCCGTCTTGATATTCCTAAGAGTCAGATTTCCTGGAGAAAGGTGGGGAAGGGAGCTGAGCTGGCGTCAGACAGAAGTGTCTATTCTCTTATCCAAATAATGTGATCAGATAAAATCGATCCCAGGGGACCGGTCGGGTGGCGTAGTGGTTGGGTTCGTGCACTCTGCTTCGGTGGCCTGGGATTCTCAGGTTTGGACCCTGGGTGCAGACCTGCACGCCACTCATCAGGCCGTGCTGCGGTGGCGTCCCACATATAAGGTAGGGGAAGATGGGCACAGGTATTAGCTCAGCAACAATCTTCCTCAAGCAAAAAGAGGAAGATTGGCAACAAATGTTAGCTCAGGGCCAATCTTCCTCACCAAAAAAAAAAAAAAATCAGTCCCAGGGGGTGCCGCTGGGTGGGTGGTGGGAGGTGCTGCTGGCACTGGTTCTGAGGGCCAAGCAGCATTTGTTTTGTAAATTGGGCAAGTCCCACTTGCAGCAGCGCTGGGTGTGTCCCCAGGATCCAAGGAGTGCTGGGCTCTTTTACCCCGGGTGGTTCTCCGTGTCCTGCGGCCCCTGCAGGGAAGCGCATCCACACAGACGCTGAGCAGTCAGCTTGTGAGTTTTGACAGCAAAATGCACCATCGACTCACACCCCCTTTCTCTCAAGGTGGGACTCACAAAATTCAATCCCGCTCGTGTCGACTGCTTAATGGGTTGATGCTGTTTTCCATGAGGTTTTCCTGAGCATGAGGAGGAAGGAGCCTCCCTGTATCTCTGGAAAATGCAATTATTCTCTGTGAAGATATGCAGAAGGGGCGTCTGGGCCAAGGAGAGGAGGAGCCGCAACACTCGGGGGCTTCCCGGGATGCCAGCGTGGCCAACTGCGTCAGGGGCTTAACTGGTCATAGGAGTTCACTTACCATTGATTTTGTATCTCTATGAACAAGGGGGGAGAGAAAACAGCCTCTTCATCACACAGCAGGAGACGGGCCGCGTCTCCTGAGGACCAGAGGGCCCAGCATCTGCAAGTGGAAGGGGTGGAGAGGAGAGATGGGGGGTGTCTAGGAAAGGCTCAGTCTCGCCTGCTTGCTGAACTAGGGGGCTCAGTGGTGGGACCTGGATAGAGAAGCTCCCACAGTGCCGAAGGGGAGGGGGCGGAGCACTCAGCCCAAGACCACCCCCCAGTGGCCCCAACCCAGGGAGCCCCTCAGCTCTGCCCAAGACACCAGCTCTGACCCTCTCCTGCTTGCCTGGCACTGATCACAGTGCCTCCTTCCTAACACCGTGCTTTCTCTGTTTAGACACCACCGCGCTAAAGAAGAGAGCCCCAAGGTAAGGTCACCGCCAACATGTGACAGGTATCATCCTCCCTCCTATATTATCCATCCTGCTCCCTTGCCTGTCATCCTAGCCCTTTCCTCCCTTCCAAAATGCTTCCTAGGGGACTAGAATGCATCCCACAGCCCCTTCTTCCCTTCTTTGGGCCAGTGGGCAAGAGTCATAAGAGTAGGGGGTTGGCCCGCAAGGGCTTGGGCTTGCCTCTGCACACTCTGGGTTAGATTCTGCCCCACTCCCTGTTCAGTATCCCCCCATTGAATCCCTACACACTCAGAATAAAGTCCCCAGTCGCTGCCATGACCCACTTGGGAGGCCACACATGGCCTGCTCCAGGTACCTGGTTTCCCTGCTGGCACCCAGCCACACTGCTCTTCTGCATAGAGCTCATGCCCTCCAAGGACCATCCTACCTCAGGGCCTTTGCACTTGCTGTTTTCTCTTATATGGAATGCTCTTTGCCAAGGTAGCTGCAAGTTTTGCCCTCTGTCCTTCACATTTCTGCTTCAATGCCACCATTTCATTTTAGATGGCCTGTTTAAATAGAAACCCCCCTCCCCCAATCATTCTCTTCCCCTTACCTGGCCTTATTTTTTTTTCATAGTACTTTCCACTCACTGACCTTATATACTAGATTGATTTGTCAATTTCTCTTGATGGTTTCCCCCCTAAAATGTAGGGTCCTTGAGGAAGGGATCTTCCTTTTCATCTCTGTAGCCCCAGCACTTAACACAGAGCCTGGAACAGAGTGGATACTCATATACGTGTTGAATGAATGAATGAACAAATGGGCATTAGGCATGGCTAGGTGCTGAGGATTAAGAACAGAGAAGTAGGACAAGCTCCCTCATAGTCCACAGGGAGAAAGGCACATCACAGGTGCTCGTGCATGGCATTGGGGTCGGGGGGTGCTGTGACAGGGCTAAGCCTGTGCCACCTTGTGCCCTGGGGGTACAGAGGGGTGCAGATCCAGCTGGGAGGCAGGGTGTCTAGGAGTGCAGGGGAGCCTGGGTGTGTCCATGGAAGGACCAGGAGGAGGTCACTGGGGGAAGAGAGAGAAGGGCACACGGGCAGAGGGCACCCTCACATGTGTAGGCGTGCACGTGGGGAACCGTGGAAAATGTTCAGGGAGCGATGTCCAGTGTGGCCAGAGCAAGTGCTCCACGTGAGGTGTGGAGAAGAGGCTGGAGAGGGAGGGAGTTTCTACTCACGGAGGATCTAGTGGCGTGTGTGCTGAGTGAGAGAGTCTGAACCCTCGCCTGAGACTTCTGGTCTACCAGTGAAGGATTCTAAGCAGAAGGATGGAACATCTTTTATGTTATAGTAGCATGGAGGCGGGGGCCCAGCTGGAGACAGGAGACCTGCTGGGGATGCTCACAGGGCTCAGACCTGCTGGGAAGGCCTGCTGGAGCAGGGATCTGAGTGCCACTAAGAAGGCAGCCGGCCCAGGATCCGGGGGCTGCAGGGAGGTGCAGCCCCAGGAGAAGAGGGAGGAATCCAGAACGGCGTAGTGTTTGCTGGTGGGGTTGGGGGAGCCTGGCTGGGTGGTGCCCTTTGGGAAGCAGGTGGTGGAGCAGCTTGGGCCGTGGGCTGTGGGGGTGACACGGTGCCTACTTTTTGGACATGGTGAGTCTGAGGCTTCTGGAGACTTCCAAACAGAGAAGATGTTCAGTAAGTGGCTGGCGTTCAGGACTGAGGTCTGGGCTGAGACGGATGGTGGGCTTTTAGAAGGGGCCCGAAGCGTGGTCTCCCCCCACAGTTCTTCCCTGGGACCTGGGACCCAGTAAGTGCTAAGTGATGTCTATGGAAGGAAGGAGTAGATTCACGAATGAAGGAGAGACAGATGCGTGGCACCCTGTCCTCAGGGGCATGCCCTGGGGATGAGCTGGGGATGGATTTTCTCAAGAAGTTCACTTTCTTGAGGATCTGCCTCCTTCAGACGTTCTGGTTTCCGGCAATGATTTCTGATTGATTTAGGCCCTAAAGCAAGTCTCACCAACTCTGTCTCCAGGCACTGCCTCTCTCCGTGTCTGACTCTCGCTGTTGCTCTGTCCTGTCCCCCGTCCACCCCACCACCTCCTTTTTGGCCATCCCACAGGAACCTGGGCTGGGGGAGACCGGTGTGATTATGGGGACTTTTTACCTTTTCATCCAGATCAGGACTTTCGGAGAGCGGAGAAGAGGCACTACTAAGAATTGTGTCAGGAGGACAGGCATAAACCCGGACTGTCCTAGGAAAACTGGAGCATGGGGCCATCCTAGAGTTAGTGGGCCCGTGAGGCAGTGGTCTCCAGGCCCGGGGCAGCCACACAGCTCTCCTCTCACTGGCAATGTCACCTCCTCTGCACCCAGGGTTCTCATGGATGGGGGTCAGGCAACCAGTCCAGGGGGCTTTTGGAAATGTGAGGTGGAATTAGAGGCTTTTCAGGCTGGGGGACCACAGATGTCACATGTCTCATCTCACACACACACACATTCACACACACCCAGACCCACACTAGCTAAAGCTGTCACATTCCTCTTCGTAGAAGAAACATGCTGAACAGCTCTCAAGTGCCACCAAGTCCATGAGACCACTCACGCGGGAAAGAAGAATTCCAAGTCAGGGGCTCCTAATGCCCCTCCTTTTCCCCACCCTCAGGAACCTTCTCCCTGGGGCAGCTCTTTCTTCTTCAACCCTGGGGGATTGGCATGATGCCAGAGTGTGCAGTAGTGACTCCTGGCCGGAAGGGTGTCCCTGTTCCAGCTCACCAGAGGCAGCGCTCTGATGGCTCTGGGCTGGGTGCTGACTCAGGCTCTCCCACTACAGGATCAGGGCAGACCGACCTTCATCAGGGGTTCTAACAAGGCTCTCGGCAGACTGGGGCATGGGAGGCCGTGGGTTGAGTCTGGAACCATGAGAAGGGCTAGCCTTTGATGATGGGGGTGAGGGGACCTGGAAATGAATAGATGACCCCCAGGCCCAGAACCCACATTGCCTTTGGGGGTCCAGCTGGCCTCTGTGGTGGGGAGCGCAGGACGGGAGTCAGTTTTGGATGGATGGGCTGTGTCTGCAATAGCGAAGACTCTGCCCACTGCATGGCCTCAGGGGCCCTCTGCTGGGCGGCTGAGGCACCCCAGGCATGTGGCTGCAGCTACTGTGGCCAGCTCTGGCCTGTGTCAGGATGACTGCGTGGTCGGGTGGAGATTCTAGCACAGTGATCTTCTCACCACCTAGAAGTGAGGGATAGTACCCTGGCTATCCAAACCGCCTGGACGCATGGAGGGGCACTCTGAGTTAAGACACTTTGCTTGGAATTCTCCAGAGCTCGTTGCAGACCCTATTTCAGAGACATCTTAGTTATGGAATTTACAAAGAACGAAATTTTTCACACCGCCCAATTCTTACTCCTGCTGTGTGTGTGTGTGCGCGCGTGTGTGCATGCATGCGTGCCTGCTGGGAGATGAGGGGATGCGGGAGGCTGTATTCATAATGAATGAGTGATACATGTATGTGTATGTGTAAAGATGCTGCTGTGAACGATACAACACAAACCTATTTAAAAGCATTGCTGAACAAATAGTCACAGTGTACGATCATTCCAGAGGAGCTGCTCGTTTTTGTCTGTATTTAGAAGTTTTGGATTATTTTGATACATCAGGGATATAGAAGGCAATTTCCATAATCCAGGCGAGGTGGCTGCAATAGTCATTCAACAATCAATGCTGTGAAAGTGAAGGACAGGAAAAGGAACGTGAAGGGTGCAGGAGGAAGACAGGTGGGTGGAGGAAGGGAGGGAAGAAATGAAGGGCAGGGGAGAGATGGGTGGCTAGAAGTTAATGGCTGGATGGGAGCCTCCCCTCCACCCCAGGGGTGTATTCTCCCACTGTGTGCAAGCAACCGTTCTTGGCACGCATCATACCAGAGCTCCTCTACAAATAGAGAGATTTTCGAAGAGTTACAATTCAAGTTTCCGAAACTAACACTAGATGGAGTCAGGCTGAGTCAGGAAGAAGACCCGAAAGAAAAAGCTAAGAAGAGCAAGCCGTTCTCCTGGAGCAAAAGTTTGCATGTGCTTTTTGCCATCTAGGAATGATTCAGCCAACATCCTATTCTTCTGTTTTGCAGGTTAAATCTCAGTTTCTCCGAAAGGTGAGTTGTAAGAGTCCTCACTCCTACTGAAAGAAGGAAAGGCAGGCAGTCTCCTGCAGGGGCTGGCAGCTCCTCTGCATGCCCCCACGCAGCACCGGAGGGTGACTGCCAGCTGTGGGCCAGAAGTCTTTGTGCCAGGATGGCTGTGAGGCCGGGAATCCACATCTCCTTGGGATATTTGCAGAAAGTCCTCATATGGTAGTACTTTGGAAAGCTTTGAAATGAAGCTGTGAGGCATTTGCCTCATTAGAGCTGAGAAAAGTGGGGTTTTTTTTTTTTTTTTTGGTGAGGAAGATCCGCTCTGAGCTAACATCTGCCAATCCTCCTCTTTTTGCTGAAGAAGACTGGCCCTGGGCTAACATCCACGCCCATCTTCCTCCACTTTATATGGGATGCTGCCACAGCATGGCCTGACAAGCGGTGCGTCGGTGTGCGCCCGGGATTTCAACTGGTGAACCCCAGGCAGCTGCAGCGGAGTGTGTGCACTTAACTGCTTGCGCCACCGGGCCGGCCCCGAGAGAAAAGTGGGTTTTAACAGCAAGATAGTTAATTTATTTTTTCATTTACCAAGACTATCTCTTTGACAAACCGTTAGCCAGTTTAGTTCATTTGATGAAAAAAACCCTTTTCTTTGTGTCATCAAGCTATCGGTTTGGCGGAAGCGTCTGCTTCTCAATGCTGCTTTGGGGTCTCAGAGTGGACAAGGCCTGAGTGTGAGGGCAGGGCCTGCAGGAGGGGGCAAGGTCCTGGGCCACTGGCTGAAGGAGCCCTGCTCCTGGGAAAGGAGGCCCCTCCCTCGGGTTTATCCGAGTCGTTGTTCACAGCTCACGTTCCTCAGGCCTGCTTTCCCGCACCTCATGCACTGCCCATGGGCTCTCACCTTCCTTCTTTTTAAAAAATCTTCAAATACACAGAAAACTTGAAAGAACAGTGCAATAAAAACATATACATCCTTCACCTAGGTTCACAAATTAACATTGTGCCCCATTTGCTTTATCTCTGTATACACATATTTTTTCTGATCCACTTAAAAATTAGTAGAGATATCATATTTCATCTCTAAATACATGACCACGTCTCCCACGTAATCACATTACAATGGCCACACCTAAGAAAATTAGTGATAATTCAATAATATTACACAACCATATTCAAATTTCTCCTATTGTTTCAAAAGCATCTTTTATAGTTCTATTTTTCCAAGCCAGGATCCATTGTGTTTGATTTTGTATCTTTCCAGTCTCTTTCAGTGTTGGACAACCCCTCTGCCTTTTCCACTCATGGCGTTGTCAGTCTTGAAGTACCTAAGCCAGTTATCTTGTATGATGTGTCATTTTCTGGGTTTGTCTGATTGTTTCCTCCTGAGTAGATTCAGATTGAGAATTTCGTCAAGAACACCACAGAGGTGACATTGCGTTATCTTTTATTGTATCATCAGGAGGCACGTGGTGCCAGGCTCTCTCACTGTTGGTGATGCTGCGTTTGATCACTTGGTTAAGAGAGTGACCGCTGGGTCTCTGTGTTGTAGAGATAAAATTTTCCCTTTGCAATTAGTAAATCATCTGATGGGTGGCACTTTGAGACCACGTGAGCATCCTCACTCCCAACAATTCTTCGCCCAATGATTTAACGTCTGTTCACGATCCGTGTTTGAATCAGTGATTGCTTTGGGGGTTACAAAATACTGAGTTTCTAATTTCAGCATTCCCTCTACATTTAATAGCTAGCATTCTTATAGAAAAAAGACTTTTCCTTTCCCCACCTTTTCTCTTTCTCTTACTTGTTGAACATTATTCCTATGGACGTCAATGCATTATAATTCATTACCATCATGAATCTTTTTGATGTTCTGATTGTCCCAAGTTTATCCAGTACAAGTCACTTCTTTGTGGTGTTTGACTGAACTCCATTAGTCATTGAGCATTTCCTAGACTTCTGACACAACACAATATCCCAGCTGTCCCTGCTCAGACCTGGAATCACCCATTTTCCCTAGGATCCTTGCTTGTTTTTTCCTTCTCCTTCTCCTTCTTTGGAATAGTTTTTAGAAACCAAGATCTGGGCACACTGTGTGCTCATGACTATTGAGGCATCGTTGCTTCCAGGCCCTCTCAATGGATAGTCGGCAAATGTATATTTAAATCAAAAACACAATACCATAAGGTTCTTCTTAAGCTTTCTTCATTCCGTATTTCTATTTTGCTTCCTCCAAAGTGAAAACCCTGTTTCTCAACCATCTGGATATTTTTACCCATTTGCTCTATTCTAAAATACATGCAAAATACTTCCAGAATTACAACAGTATGCAACTGCAAACATGCTTAGTGACTTGAAGATTTCTTTGCTGTTCTTTTTGTTCTTAGAATTTAGCCCTCAATGTGTACAGAGTGTTATGTTCAGATTAAACTATTTTCTCTGTGTGGTTATGCTATCAATTTTATATAGAGTTAGGAACATTTGTTTCAGTGTGTATGCTGTTTTAATGTTTCCTTTCTTAATCCTTTTAGTTTAATTTTATTTTTTGAGTATATAAAACACGTACATGGTTCAAAGCTAAAGATATGTAAGCAGGTAAACTCAGAGAAGACTTGCCCCCCACCTGTCTACTCCACCCTGCTACCCCCCACACTGCTTTGAAGTAACCGTTTTCCACATCTCCTGCTTTATCCTTCCTGTGTTCCTCTTTTTTTTTTCTCCTGAGGAAGATTCTCCCTAAGAAGCTAACATCTTTTGCAATCTTCCTCTTTTTGCTTGAGGAAGAGTCTCCTGAGCTAACATCTGTGCCCGTCTTCCTCTATTTTGTATGTGGGATGCCGCCACAGCATGGCTGATGAGTGGTGTAGGTCCGCACCTGGGATCCGAACCTGCAAACCTGGGCTGCCGAAGCAGAGCATGAAAACTTAACCAGTAGGCCACAGGGCCAGTTCCTTTTACAAAAATATATTTAATCAAAAATTTTTTTACATATATACAATTTTTTTTATAAAATTAAAGAAATGTTTATATATGTACATATATGCACATAAATATAAATTTTTTTTTAGTTCTCATATGGGTTTATTTTTTATTTGGATCTCTGATCCATTCGGCTTTTATTGTGGTGTATGGTATGAGATATAGATCCAATTTTATCTTTTTCCCAAATGGCATTCCAGTTATTTCAATATTATTTTTAAAAACCATCCTATTTTCCCCAGTGTTTTATTTGCCATCTTTATTATGTTCTAAATTTCCATATGTACTCAGACTATTTCTAGATTTTCTGTTATTCTCCAGCAGTATCTGTGATTAGTCCTGTGCTAGTACAATACTCTTTCTTGTGGAAGCCTCCTGGTGCGCTCTCCCATCTGGCAGTGCTGGCCCCTCTGCACCCCCCATCGTGCTTCCTTTTCAGGCGCACATTCTTGCTATTCTCTTCTAGCTGTTCTTTCATATGTGTTTTTCCGTCTGAACTTCAGAATCAACTTCAGAAAGTATCTGTGGGAACAAACATCTTCGCATTTTTATTGGGGTTGAATTACGTTCATGTATTAAATTGAAGATGATTGACTTCTTTATGATGTCAAGCAGTCCTTCATGGACATGAGAACTTTTTCTTTTACAAGTCTGTTTTTGTGTGTCTCAGGAGAGTTTTCAGATTTTACTCTTACGGGTTTTTCACATTTAAAGTTAAATTCATTCCTAAATAGTTTATGGGTTTGTTGCTTTTGTAAGTGGAATTTCCTATTACGTCCCCTACTTGATTGCTTGTAGATTTTGCGGGGGGAAGTTAACATTATAGTGGCTGCCTTACTGAATGCTTTTATTGTTTGTGTTTGTTTTCTTTTTGATCTCCTCGATATTTCATCATATTATGTCATCTGCCAAATTGTAGATCTTCTTTCCCAATTCTTAAGCCTCTAACTGTTTTCTCCTCTCTGATCGCATTGACTAAAACCACCAACCTTAAATAATAGTGGAAGCAGTGAGTACACTAGTCTTGTGCCTGATCTTGGTGGGAAAATCAGTAGTGGTTTTCATTAAGTAAGATGCTAGCTTTAGGGCTAAAGTGCACATATTTTATCATGTTAAGGAAGTATCCATTCATTCTTATCTTATTGAGTTTTTTTTTCCTTTTAGTGAGGAAGATTATTGCTGAGCTAACATCTGTGCCAATCTTCTTCTATTTTGTATGCGGGACGCCACCATAACATGGCTTGATGAGCAGTGTGCAGGTCTACTCCTGGGATCTGAACCCATGAATCCTGGGCTGTCAAAGCAAAACATGTGAACTTAACCCCTATGCCACCAGGCTGGCCCTTATTGAGTTTTTAAAATCTGAGATGTGTGTTGGATTTGGTCAAAAGACTTTTCAGCATTAGCAGGCATTAACTCATCCTCCATGGATATACCCTGGGATGATCCTAAGCAAACCAGGATGTATAGGCACACTTGTGATTAGTTTAGTTTTGTTTTTTCCTTCTCTCCTTGTTGGTCTGTATGATTTCTGGAGGATGTGGTGGAAGATTTGGGTTTAGGCAGCCACTGTAATCCTAGGGTCTCCAAAAGTCTCTTTCTCTTTCTATTGATATCCAGCCCAGATCTGCAGCCCAATTCACCTGCTAGTCCAGCCAGCAGATGCTATCCCAGTCTCTGCCCAGCTTATCTTTTCCTGCAGGTTGTGCCTGGCTCTCTAAGGGCTGATAACACACCCACCTGTAGAGGAATCAATGCCCTGTCAGAGAACAACTCCGTCCATGGGGGAGTCACAGGTGCCACTCTGCCAACTCAGGGTTGTCATGGGTAGGAGTAGCTGCTCTCCTGGTCTGCCTGTCTTCTCTGGGCCTCGGCATCTCAAGTACAAATGCTGGCTAGATCCAGCCACGTTAGATCCTCTCCTTAACAACACCTTAAGGGGCCCTTTTAACTCAAGACTTGTTAAAGATAACGGGAGGGATACACTTTCTGTTGAGCCCCTGGACCTCCAGACCAGCCGACTCAGACTCTTTGTTCTTCTAGACCTACCATCCTTTAAAGGAGAAGCACAAAAACAGGACAGCATTTGAGGCCCTCTCCTGGAATCTTTTCCTCCACTTCTCTCTCTCACCATCCTTGCTTGTCTTTCATGTTGGCTCTGCTGCCATCAAGGTCTGTAACCCCGACCTCAACCTGTGCCCTTGGTCCTCTGCACGTGGCGTAGGTAGGTACATGCTGTACCTTTTATGGTTGTTAACCTGGCTTGTCCCATTGATGCTTCACTCTGTCCTGTCTTTCTGCTGCCCCTTCTCCCAAGGGGAGATGTTAGTTAGACATCAAGATATTAGGACTGAATATGTGCAATGGAATGGCATAAACAAGTATGCCATGTAAGCATAAGTATGTCATTCTGTTGTAACCATAGATAATGTTGATGTGAAACTACAATGAAGTGTTGGTGTGAATTCAGTCTCAACACAGAGGTGTTGGTGAGGCCCTTCGCCGAGAACGGCCACAGCAGTGTCTCTGCCCTACTATCAGCCCAAGCTCTACTACCGTATTGGGGTCTGATTTGGTGACCTCATCTTTTCTTCTGCGTTCCTAGTCTTTAATATATGTCTATGCTGCCATTCCCTCCCGTCAAAGCTGATACACTACGGAGAAGTCCCACCCTCTGTAACAGTGTGTAGTTCACACTTGACGGTATCAGTTTCCAGGTCCATTCCCGTAGGTCTGCCTACATTGTTCCTCATAGCATCTGCCCAGATCTGTGCAAACTCTTCAAGTACAGAAGGTAGCACTTCCGCCTAGATCTGCCTATTAAGTCTGGGGAATGACTTTTCTTTTTGTCACCAAAGTGGATGAGGTTCTGTGGCCTTGGTTTGGCAGGCAGAAAACAACCTCTAGGTTGAGCTCTATCTGAAAAACTCTCCGCTTTATCCAGAAGCCACTGCTCTTCAGGTCCCTTTCCTTGTTACATGAGGAAATGTCCCACCTTACTAAGATTTGCTGATGGACTCTTTCATACCTGTTTAATTGTGAGTCTCCCATAAGCGTATGCCATGATTAATTGGAACATAGTCATTCTGTCAATAAGTCTTCCAGATGGTTCTCTTCCTTTTCAGAGATGCACAACTCACTGAGCTCTAAGCAAGTGGCCTCTGCAGGAGGGGTTTGGCAGTCTGGAAAACTGCGCACACTTGCAGCCTTGGGGATGTCTTGAATTTGAGTGTCCAAAGCTGATGATAGACCTTCACATGGAACTCAATATCCAGGGCAAATAAGAGAATGAACAGAATCCACAGTACCTCTGTCCTGAAGGAAAATATCATTTTTCTTCTGCAAGAAGCTGACTGTATAGAGGAAGGCAGAACACTTTATCCAGCAATGAGAAAGGAAGGAAGCCAATAAATCTTCACTGCCTATCCTGGTCCACCATGTCAGAGCCGTTCATGCTTCTTTGATGGCATTGTGTCCATGTCAATGGGACCTACCCACAGCAAATGGCTTATGAAATGAGAACCAACTCAAGACACAACCTCTTTAGCACCACCATCTTATCAACAGGTAAGCAGCATTTTCTAGAACTATTGGCCTCACTTTCTTAGCTGCCAGAAGAATCCCCCTGTGAACATTCAGGAGCCCTGAAACATGGAGAGCATGGGGCAGTCTCCATTCCTGTAAATGAAAGACTGACCTTCCAAAAGAAGAAATGGCAGGCTGGGCTGGAGTGAGAGGTAACGTTCTGACGGCCATGGAATGAGCCTGCAGCTCTGCAGCTCTTCAAATGATGGAGCCAACAAAGGATTAAATGAGACAACAGATGCCATGCCTTATAGAGAGTTGTAGAGATGTAAGCAATTATTGTTATGCTTATAGAATTATTTTGCTGTTATTAGTACAATGTGCATACCTTGTCATGGAGGACACAACTGTGTGGAGATGTGGAGGCTTAGGAAACCCACATCTTTTTATTATTGCCATAAACCTAAGGTTCTGTGGCATAAGGCCCATTAACACTTCTTTCTCCTGTAATATTAACCCTGTATTTCTGGGGCTGCGTTATGGAATACTCTTTGCCTTTCCATTCAACAGAAATCTGGGTGGTTGTATGGACTGGTTCTCCTCAGATTAGGTTACTCTCCTTCTGTGTGATGAAAGATGAGCGATATTTCAAAATAAAGTGCTGTGCTATAATAATTTGCCTGGATACCCAGGACATCTTTTATCTGACTTGATAACAATGCAGTTCATTAGCAGCCTTTGCTAACTGATAACCTAAAGCAGTAACGCAATACTCATAAGCAATTTTCTGTGTGTAAGATAGAATAAACCATCTTGTAAGGTATCTGTTAATTGATTTGCTTCTTTTAGCAGCATTTTAATTAAGACATCTGGTTTGTGAATGGCAGAGACACTTGTGAACCAAAGGTGAATGCTTCTGGATTCTCAGTCATCATTTTATTTTCTATAGACTCAGCAGAACCATGGGTCCTCTGCCCCATCCCATATCACAGCATATTCTCCCAGCACCACTCCTGGGCTCTGGTTTTGCTTGAGCCCAACACAAGGTCTCCTGTGTGAAGAATCCAGAGAAGTATGCTGAAGACCTGTGCTCTCTCCTCGGGTTATAAAGGCTGACTTGCCCTGTGAAGCGGAATGGGCTGGGGGCTGCTATGTAATAGATCCCCTTGGCTTAATTCCCAAATCCAAGCTCAGTGACTTCCTTCTGTGGCAGTCCTATTGGAAGCTCTCTGATGCCCCTTTTGACAGCCCCTCTTCATGGGAGTAGCTCCTGGGGGTGGAGGTTCCAATGGGCAGGTGCTCTTGGATGTGTTTGGAAGCTACCACGAGAAGTCATTGTGTCTGTGGGTGCAATGTCTTGAGTGAGGGCCATTCTGACTGCCTCACCCTGTGGTTTTGGAGTATGCTAGCAGAGGCCAGGCGCTGGGATAGACCCTGCCCTCCCAGCCCAGTAGGCCCCGGGGCCACCAGAACACATGGAGATCCCAAACAGCCCATCTTGGCAGGCAGAACACTCTACTCAAAGCGGAAGGGAGAGTTGACACTCCGATACTGGGAGGAAACCCCATCCCTACACGGTGGGACAAGCTGCAGATGGCAGCAGCCAGCCAGAATCTAAGGACATAGCTGCGGTTTACTGCCTCCAGGACTCAGCACCTGGAGGAGGAGAAGGTGAGATGGGGAGAGGGTTATCTCACAAGACGAACAAATAAAAATATGTATCAATCTCTAGACCTACAAGTTAAAAATACATTTACATTGAATGTATAAATTAAAATCAGTACATAAAATTAAATGTACTGTTCTATGTGTGTTAAAAGTATATATATGATAGAATTCTAATATATAGAATATATCATAGAATATATGAGGGTTTAAATGAGTAAATAAATGACACCACTTTTCATCATCCAAGTTTGGAAATAGCTGAGAGGTAGTCAAGAAAGTTAAGCAGATGGAGATTAAAATATCAGAGTTATTGTGATTTTCAAATGAGTCATGACACGTCAATATCACTCTACAGCCCCTAGAGTCCTGTTCGGCACCCTGGCCCCAGTCCCAGCCAGAGGTGAATGTGGCTCCGGTTGGATTGCTGGCAGCCAAGGTGCAGAGGATGGGTGGGTTTGGGACAGGGTTTAGAGGTGGAGATGCCAGGACTCGCTGACATGGATTTGGAGGTGAGGGACAGGGCGACTCAGCGTCACTCTGAGGGTTTGGTGCCATTGACTAGGGTGTGGAAGACCCAGGGAGCGGTGGCCAGGGGAAGGGTCTTGTGTCTCTTGTATCAACCATTAGGGAGGTCTTGTGTCTCTTGTATCAATTATTAGGGAGGCAGAGGACGGGCTGCATTTGGAGAGAGAGTGAACCCCATGTTTCTGCAGGCATTCAACCATGTGAACTGGGGTTAAAAACACGTGTGTCAGAGTTTGCTCCAGAATGTGCTCGGGGATCCACGAGAGAAAGCAGGGAACATCCGCCTGCAGGAGCTGGAAGCCTCCTTTCCCGCGAGGTGGAGTGTGCAGGGGTGGCTTAGACAGAGGAAAGCTGAGTGGAGCAGAGCCGGGGGTGCGAGCAGAGGGCGTGGTGCTGCAACGTGAAGTCTGAAGGCGGCGGGTCCAGGCTGTGCTCAGGGCCCATCCCGCTGACTGATTCTTTCCCTTCCCAGTCATTTGTCATGATCCCAGAGTTGTCAGATAAATTAATCATCTTCCAAAGAATATGATTCTTCATATCTACATTATCATCAGATGACAAATGAGTGGCACGTCTGCCAGGCTGTGTACGCAGAGTGCAGGGAAGCCACTCAGGCCTCAACCATCCCAGCCTCACTTATCAGTACATTTTGGGTCCAACTGTTCAAGGTCCTGGAATTTCAACTGAGACAATTTTCTCTTCATTTGTGGTCCCCTCTCCGTGCCGTATAGGGTGGCGGTAGAGTATGTAAGCCCTACAGCGAAATGCTGCTTTCCGAGCTGGACAAGTTATTTAACCTTGCTATGCCTCAGTTTCCTCATTTGTAAAATGGGCTGAGAGTTGTACCTACCCTAGGGGATCTCTGTCAGCATTAAAGTGAGGTAGCACATGTGAAGCTCTTAGAACCCTGGTCTGTAGTTGGCACTCAGCAATGTGATCTGGTACTTTTAAGTTAGTTTTAGTCAACTTTTCCCCCATACCCAAATTCAGAGAAGCTAAGATTAAGGAAGTTTTCATTTAGTGATTAATTTCTTTATTACTTTTTAAATAAAATTTTTATTTTAGAAGTTTTAGATTTTCCTAGAAGTTGTGAGGGTGGTTCAGAGAGTTCCCATATGTCCCACACTAATGTAACGTCTGACATTAGTACCGTTCATTTGTCCCAGTTAATGAGCCAATATGATTACATTAGCAGGAACTAAAGTCCATACTTTATTTGGATTTCCTTAGTTTTTCCTAACGTCCCTTTTCTGTACGAGGAGCAGGACACCACGTTACATTTAGTCGTCATGTCCCCTCAGGTTCTCTTGGTGTGGTGGTTTCTCACACTTTCCTTGTTTTTGACAGCTTTGACAGCTTTAAGGAGCACTGGTCAGGCATTTGGTAGACTGATCCTCAACTGGGATTTGTCTGATGTTTTTCTCATGAAGATAAATTTCTTTTAAGCTAAGTCTAACATAAAATTGATTATAATCATCCAATAAACCAAGTGTTCACTAATCTTTATCATTGTTCGTATAAATAAAGTTAGTCAGATAGCTGACAAATCTGGCTTAAGTTTGAACTGTGTAGGCTCAGTCAAAAAGAAACTTTTCTATTTTAAATAAACCAAAGCAAGTGTTTCTAGTTAGTGAGGGCTGCTCAGGTCAGTATCACACAACCACCGTGTGCGTCAGAGACCACGAGAGCTCTCGGGCCCCTCTTCTGGGCAAGTGTAGATTTTGTCGCTTCTATCTTCCCTTGCCCAAGATAAGATGAGCCTGCCGTTGCTCACTCGGGACAGACGGCGGCCTTGGTAGTGTGGCCGGAGCTCTTCAGGAAAGTGGCTCGAGCTGCCCATTATTTTTCTTAGCAAAAAATGACCCATAAGGAAGCCTTACAATGTGGTTCTGATGTTTTGTCCTTTCCTGAGTTTAAATCAGGAGGTGATTCTTATATACTGGTAACAAATTGTGAATCAAGCACAACTGCTGACTGACCAAGAAGGAATGAAAACCCTGTCCAAGAATTGCCCCAGGGGACAGACTGGTGGCATAGTGGTTAAGTTCACATGCTCCCCTTTGGCGGCCCATGGTTCGCAGGTTCGAATCCTGGGTGTGGACTGATTCACTACTCATCAAGCCATGCTGTGGCGGCGTCCCACATAAAATGGAGGAAGATGGTCACAGAGTTAGCTCAGAGCCAATCTTCGTCAGCATAAAAGAGGAAGATTGGCCATAGATGTTAGCTCAGGGCCAGTCTTCCTCACCAAAAAAAAAAAAAAAAAGAAAATTACCCCAAATGTGTTCTGATGGAGCGTTTGCAGCCAGCAGCAGGGGCTCTGCTCCCGAACATTAGTAGACTCACTCCAGGGAGAGATGTTTTGTGGACTCCAAGAAGGTCCACTTGTTGCTGTTGTTGATGACACTCCTCTCACCTCTGTCAGCCTTCTGGGGTCAGGTTGTGTTGATGCCTCCTGCTGCCCGTCAGGCCTTGATCTGGCTTCACGCAGGTTGGGCATAAGTCGGACTGATGTCCATAAGGAAATGGCTGGTCTCAGAAGGAAAACAAGACACAACAAAACAGGAGAAAACTTTCTCAGGCACTTGCCACTTCCATCCAGACCCTGTGGATACTTTATTCATTTGAACTGTGTTTGCACCTCCAAGCCCAGCTTTTTAAGGCATGGTTGCCCTGACCATAACAGCCGGCGAGCTCCTTCAGTGACGGAATTCACTCACAGGGTGACGGGTGTGGGCTCTAACCCGGACGGCTGACCTCAAATTCCTCCTGCCTCCCACCTACTCTCTGTGTGTGACTCTGACAAGTCCCATGACTTCATCTTCGTTTCCTTATCTGTGAACTGGGGATGATGACCACAGAGGGTTGCTACAATTTTCCAATGAGTTATTGCATGTAAAACACTTTGAACGGTGTCCAAAACTTGTAAATTTTCTATAAATGTCACCCATTATGAGGTGGGGTACCAGACGCTGTGGGAAAAACACAGGAGACAGGGATGTGGTCCTTGCGGGGCGCATCACAGTCCCAAATTGCAGGCAAGCTGGGTAAGCAAGTATTATTCCAGAGGCGTGAACAGAGTGCTGTTGGAGCCCAGAAAAAAGAGAAAAGCATGACTGCTAGCAGAGAGTGATGTCTCAGCCTGGACGTGAAGAGTTTGCAAGTCAGGGAAGAAGGCAGAGCACTCTGGAACCTGAGGTGCCAATACCCAGGAGTATAAAAGAATATGGTGAAGCTAAGGAAGGAGCAAGAGAATCACTGTGCCCGGGGCTCAGGTGCATGGAGGAGGGTCGGGTAGTCTGTGAGACAAGCAAGGTGCTAACATGTTCAGCCATTTTGTTGTCTGGATTTTGTGAAATCTGTTTTCTCTTTCACAAAGCTAGTTGCAGAAAGACCATAAGTGAATACAGTCATGCTCTGCCTAACAATGTTTTGGTCAATGATGGACCACATATATGATGGTGGTTCCATAAGGTTAGCACCATTATAGCCCAAGCATGTAGCAGGCTATGCCATTTAGGTTTGTGTAAATACACTTTATGATGTTGGCACAACAATGATAATGCCTAACGACACATTTCTCAGAACAGGTCTCCGTCATTAAGTGACATGTGATTGTATGTGAAATAGAAGTTCAGAGACAGGGAGGAAAGATCCAGAAGTTCAATACTCGTTTAACAAGTGTTCTAGAAGGAGAGAGCAGACAGAACAAATAACAGACATGTCAAAAGAGTGAGAATAAAATTTACCAGAGCTACAGAAAGATACTAGAATTCAGCCTAAAAGGAAGGATCTAGTGAGATAAATGCAAAGCCAACCACACCCAGAAAAATCTAAGTCAAATTTGAGAGTACCAAGAACAAAGAAAAATAAATGATCTACAAAAATATGAGAATGTGACCAAAATTAGACTTCTTAGTGGCAGAACTGAAAGAAAGAAGATAAAAGAGCAATATTTTAAAAATTCTCGGGGGAAATAATTATGCCCTGGTATTCCATACCCAAACAGACTATCATTCAAGTGAGAAGGAAAAAAAAATGCTACCAATTCAAAAACTCTGAAAATTCACTACTAAAAATTCTTTCTGAGAAAAAGGTGACTAGAACATAAACTTCAGCAAAATGAAAAATGAATTTAAGAGGAATATGTGGGGTAAAAGAAGTGGCAGTGAGCAAAGAAACCAGCAAAATTTATATTTAAATTTAAGCAATGATTGTTTAAAAATTTGCACTACTAATACTATACATTAAAACTCTACACAATCTCAGCATGGAGGATGTGTGGGAGAAAAAAGGAGAGAAGTAAAAGTATTATATTGTTCAGGGACATAATATAGAATATTGATTAATTCTCAGTGTTGATAGAAAATTATAGTATTGAATTTGTATAATGTAAATTCAGGAGAAGCTCCTAGGACAAAAAAAGGGGAGGATGGAAAGCTTCTGAGCTATTATAGGCCACAAACACACACAAAAAAAAAAAAAAAGGAGAAAGAGAAGAAGAAGACAAAGGAGGAGGAGAGGAAGGGGAGAAGGGGGAAGACAAGGAACAAACCAGAAAGCATCATAAACAGATAACAAATTAGGGTGGCAAAAATAAGCATAAATACATGAAAATAAATGTGAATTGGTTAAATTCACTAAATTCGCCCATTTAAAACAAATATTTATTCTGATTTAAAAATTCAGCCACGTGCTGTTTATAAGGGACACAACTAAAATAAAAATTACAGTAAGATTGAAAATAAAAGGATGAAAAAATTTTACCAGGCAAATGCTAACAAAAAGTATGACAGATGTAGAAAGAGTAATATCAGGAAAACAATTGAATTCAAGTAAAAAGCTTGACAAAGGACAGAGAAAGATATTTGATATTGATAACAGAAACATCATAAAGCTTTATGTACCTGACAACCTAGCTCTAAAATAAAGTAAAACATGATATATTCACAAGGAGAAATACTAGGAGGTTTTAAACCAGCTC
This sequence comes from Ceratotherium simum simum, assembly GCF_057802395.1. Classification (NCBI taxonomy): domain Eukaryota; kingdom Metazoa; phylum Chordata; class Mammalia; order Perissodactyla; family Rhinocerotidae; genus Ceratotherium; species Ceratotherium simum. Next base: position 8,125,591 of record NC_141905.1, on the reverse strand, counting down.
TCTCCAAACATCAACATACTAAGTTTGGAACATCTATTAGGCCACAAAGAAACAAAAATAATCTCAACAAATTACAAAGGACTGAAATTATGTACCCTACATTTACCGACCCAATGAAATAAACATCTAAAAAATTTTAAAATGTTAGTACAAAAATATTTCTTACCTTAGAAATCTTAAAATACTTAAAAAAAAAAAACTTCCCGAGGGATTCTGAAGTTGGAAATGACAGAGTAATGTACCCTTCTAATCCTTCTCCCAATTACAATTATAAACTCAGTACAAAATACAATAAAACAACCATTTAAAGGCACTGAAGAGCCACCTAAAGCAGGCAGGAGCCAGAGGGAAATGAACCCTTGAAAGAAGAGAAGTAAGTGAGCTCGAAACTTATCTGGCTCTACTCCTGGAGACAAATCCAGTTTACACTGCACGCAGGGCAACAGAGTTTAAGCAGAAAGTGGCTGTCTTACTGGGCTGGGAAGACCAACACCGAGACTTGAAGCTGTCATAGTGGCTAGAAATTTAGGGGAACAATTCCAGAAAGGAAGCAGCCCTAGATGGGGAGACACAAAGTCTGCCTAAAAATTTCCCTTAAGTCCTTGGCTGACTTCTAAACTGGGCATGCACAGAGTGACATTGCCAAGAGTCTCAACGGGGAAAACAACAGCTGGAAGGCAAAAAAGAGCTGAGCAGAGATTTCAGTAGCTACCCTGCAATTGAGAAACAGTTTGAAGTTCAAATCCTGCCAAATTAGAGAGATGTGGTGTGATGGTTAATTTTATGTGTCAACTTGGCTGGGCCACAATGTCTTGATATGTGGGCAAACATTATTCTGGGTGTTTTTGTGAGGGTGTTTTTGGATGAGATTAACACTGAAATTGGTGGACCTTGAGTAAAGCAGGTTGCTCTCCATGATGTGGGTGGGCCTCATCCAATCAGTTGAAGGCCTGAATAGAAAAAAGACAGATCTCCCCTGAGCGAGAGGGAATTTTGCCAGTGTACAGTCTTCAGACTTAAATTGTGACATTGGCTCCTACCTGGTCTCTAGCCTGCTCCATAATCACGTGAACCAATTCCGTAAAATCTCTCTCTGTATATACACATCCTATTGATTCTGCTCTCTGGAGAACCTTGACTAATATACTTGGTAAACACACCTAGCTTCCCCTTGAAACCAGAACTAGGGGTTTTACCCTTGGACTGGAGGCAAAACTGAAACAGACCCATTCAACAAACTCTAGGACCAGGATTCTATAGAATGGAGGTGATTTGCCAATAATTTAACTTGAGAGACTAATGATTTGTGCCCAGCTCTTAACTTATAAAGGTGACTAAATGACAGCACAGAGAGGTCAATACCATTTAAAATGAATTTATTGTTTACATTTCCCAAGAGAAGGAGAAATGTAAACCCCATGTCATGCAGAGCCACAGCAGGGAACACCAATTTGGTCCAGAGTCAGGAGCAAGGCAAAGCATGGCCCAGAGCCTTAGAGTGTTTTCCACAGGAGAGGTAGGGCTGGGCAGGAAAAAGAGCTTAGGACTGGCTAGTTTGAATAACATCGGCAGGCACTGGGCGGTAGGGGTGATCTCTGGTTGTCATCCCTGGCTCTGGGTGAGTTAGGGCAGTGGAAACATTGGCCTGGTGTGTGAAAGTTAGATAAAGGAGCTGGTTGGGGCTGTGTAATCAGGATAGGTTGGAGGGTTTATAATATGATTTTCACCTGCCTGCAAAAGCTGGATTATGGGAAGGTATAAACAACTTTGGCTGTTAGTTTGGCCCTGTGAATAATGGATGCTAAATAGACAAATACAGAATCTAAGAAAACACTAGAAATCAACTAAAAGTCCACACTCTTCAGAGGAAGATAACAGCATCCAGAGTCTCTACAATGTGTCACCCACCATGTCCGTTATTCAATGGAACAATATCCAAAGAAGCGGGGATACATCACACCTAAGACAAAACAGACAGTAGAAGTGGACTCCAGATATCCTTTTATCTGTCTATCATTTCACCCCACAGGAATGCCAGCTTCTTGAGGACAAGGATTTTGTCTGTCTTGTTCACTGTTGTATCCCCTAGAGCCTAGAACTATGCCGGGCAGAAAGTAGGTGTATAATAAACATTTATTGTTATTGACCCACAGACATTGAAAATATTAAAAGAGTATAACAAAGAATACTTTTATAGAAGTAAATTTGAACATCTAGATAAAGTAGATAATTTTCCCAGAAAATTTAAATGACCATGCTTGGCTCAAGAAGAAAATGGAAAATTGAATAGGCTAATTATCAGGGGCGGGGGGGCGGGAATTGAAAATGAAAGTTGAGGTAGTTACTGCTTAGATCTTCTTCAGTGAATCTCTACCAATTCCCTCTTCACCGACAGTATGTGAGCAGTATCCTTTCTCCACATTCTCGCCAATGCTTTTTGCCTCTTAAACATTTTGCTATTTTTTTATTGATTGAAATCATTGCCAACGTTCTACTCAACTTTTTAATGTGTGCCATTTCTAATTTTTTGTTACTATAAAGCACACATAATGAAAATTCTTGTGTCTATTCTTTTGGCACAGACATGAGAATTTCTCTAGGGTGGACAGAATTTTTACTCCTAAAACCGCAGCGTGCCTGCGGCATGTCTAGTGTGAGAATGGTCTGAGCAGTATTGTGTGTGCTGGTATCATCCCCTAGTGTTGTGGGGAGACTGGGCCCCAAGGCTGCAGGACCCTGATATTGGAACGGAAGCGCATCCCTCTCTGGCTTCATTGTCCAAGTCTGCAGCTCAGATTTGGCTCCAAAGACAGGCTGCCCTCGGAGAGAGTGAGCAGGATAAGAGCTATTCCGAGGGGATGGCCTCGGGTGGCCTTGGCCAAGAGAGTCCCCAGGTAGAGAAGTGGACAGAATGAATTCTGATGCCACTATTGCTGAAAGGGCAGCAACACGGTAGAAACAAGATTAGGGGACAGGACAGCTGAGTGCCTGGGTGAGGCAGAGGGCAGGGATGCTGTGAGGACGGCTGTAGGTACTGGCTGAGTCAGGCTGAGGGGACATGCGGGTGTCAGGTGAGGGGGAGCGAGCAGGAGGAGGGGCAGGGGTACGCTTCTCTTTTCTGGGAAGAGCTAGCTTAGACACAGCTGTCATTCTGTTAGTTGGATGAACTGATATGCAACAGGCCTTAGATGGGTATAGGAATCTCAGGTGTGAGGGCAGGCATGGAATCCAGACACTCAGCTTGTCACGGCGGCCGTGCACCTACTACCGGCTCAACCCTGAAAGAACGACCAAAGTTGCAGAGGGCCACCTGGAAGATTTTATGCACTTGAATTTGGAGGGTGCCCTCCCTCCCAAGACAGTCCAGATGGAGGGGGCCAACTCCACTCCAGAGAGAGAAGGGGTGGGCAGAAGAGCAGGACGGCAGGGAGGGAATTTGCTGTCAAAGAGATAGTCTTTCCACGTGAGTGAAACATTTTAGAGAGGAAATAATGTCTAAAGAGGATTTTTTGGAAGTTTAGCCACGTAAAACCCTTGATGTCCCTATAAGGAAAGGCAGACGGATGCCAGCCAGGATGGGCATGACTTGGCCTTGGGCAGGCTAACATCATCTCCTTTCGTTGACTTCCTAAATGAGGACGGTAGTGACTCACCCAGATGAGGGCAGAGACGGTGAGAAGGGGGAGGAGAAAACGGGCACAATCCCAGGGTGGTGACAGGAGGTGACTGACACCTGGAACCTGCGGGTGGGGGTGGTCACTCTCTCAGACACCGTCTGGGTTCTGAAGGGAACCCTCCACTGCCTCCGCCATTCTGAATGGGGAGCCTGAGTCTGTCCTCTAAAAGCAAGGATGGAAAACAACACAAGGTCGTACTTAGGCCAAGGCCAGGAGAGAGAAATTAAGTGGTGGGGTAACTTCTGAGCTCCAGCTATTGCTCATGAAATCAGCGAGGCATTTGTCTCCCAAAGGGAAACATCTCTTCAAATTAATGATAATTTACAATACGCGCTTAGCATTTACCTGGCACGATTTTAAATAAACGTTGTAAAGCCGCCTTAGCCTTTACAGGATGGAAATAATGCCAAGCATGGGGCTCCCACTAGCTCTTTAAGGGGCTGGGTTGCTCAGAGGAGTGGTGGATGGCGGTGGGAGGAGGAGCTGGGGGCGGGGGCAGGTGTCCAGAGGGGGCAGGAAGGGACCTGGGAGGGCACTGGGAGGACCCTGGCGGGCACTGACGACAGTCTCACGTGCTGTGAGGGGGAAGCCTGCGCTCTGTAGATGCACGCAGTCCCTGGTGTGGACGCCCCACAGCTCAGCAGCTACTTAACCTCCAGCGAGTCAGACTGGAAAACTGGGGGGAGGGTGGTCTCCTCCAGGACCATCGTAAGGACTAAACGACATAGTGAAACGCCCTGCTCTGCCCGGACATGGTTGGTGCTAGATAAATGCTGATTCTTTTCTGTTCTAGGACCTTGGGGCTGACAAGACAGAATCTGGGTGGGCCTTCCTCCCATCCGAGCCATTGGAACAGCTAATTCAGGTCTCCAAGCGCCCAACTTCCCCAGGCTCTGTTTGTGTCCTGGGCCACGCTCCCTCAGGCAGCGCCCATAGCTGGAGAGGCTGCCCCGCCTGCCCCGGGAGCCTCCCTCCCTCCCTCCCAGCGTCCCTCTTCCCTGCAGCCAGGCCTGCTGGCCCAGCTGGCTTTGATCAGGCTCTCACAGAACCACATTTCTGTCTTCATTTGTCCTTGTTTATGTTTCCTTGCAAACAAATGTCATGTCTTTCCCACGGGGCTTCTCTCTAGCCAGTTTCTTTTAACCCTGTGTGGACAGGGCCTGTGTGGACAGGTCTCAGCCCTGTTTTCTGCACCCAGTGTGCCAAATACCATCCTCTGACCCAGAGGCTGACACTTATGCTGATGCCCCGGCTGAGGGACGTGCCCACCAGGCCTGGTGTGGAGCATCCTGGGGATGGGTGGGCAGGAGGCATGTGGCTTTGCAAAATCTTGCTTGTGGGCCTATATTTTATTTTTATTTCATTATTATTCAAATAAAACTGGAAGTAAATTATTGCTTATTTTCTTCCATGTTTATTGTAAGGATGTTCCGAAGATAAATATTGTTCACTTTTTGGTATATCTTATCCCAGACTGTATGCGTGTGACTGTGTATATATACATATACTAGGTTTACATAAGTGCGATTATACAGTATATGTTTTTACTCACTATGTTGTGAACACATTTTTCTGTGTTCTTCATGAACTCCATTGTATTCCTTTGTTTAGCTATTTCATGATTTGTTTAACCCAAGGGTTCCCACATTCCAGCAGGTATCGGATCAACCATCCAGAGGACTTTCTATTTATTTATTTATGTATTTATTTTTATTTATTTTTTTGTGAGGAAGATCAGCCCTGAGCTAACATCCGATGCCAATCCTCCTCTTTTTTGCTGAGGAAGATTGGCTCTGGGCTAACATCCGTGCCCATCTTCCTCTACTTTATATGGGACACCGCCATAGCATGGCTTGATAAGCGGTGCATTGGTCCGAGCCCAGGATCCGAACCTGCGAACCCCGTGCCGCTGAAGCGGAGTGTGTGCACTTAACTGCTACACCACCAAGCCAGGCCCAGGGGACTTATTTAAACACAGATTGTGGGTTGCACTGGGGTGGAGCCTAAGAATTTGCATTTCTGACAAATTCCCAGATGAGGCTGATGCAACCCAGTCAATTTAGCCCAGCTTCTTGCCTGGGACACAGGTTGCTTCTGAGTTCACGAGAATAAATATCATTGTATTGAAAATGGGCTAGCGAAATCTTGGCATACCCTTAATTTCTTTTTTTGTTTTTCTGGGAAAGAGTTGCCCTGAGCTAACATCTGTTGCCAATCTTCCTCTTTTTTTTCCCCTCCCCAAAGCCCCAAAACATAGTTGTATATTCTAGTTGGAAGTCCTTCTAGTTATTCTATGTGGGACGCTGCCACAACATGGCTACTGACAGGTGAGTGGTGTGGTTCCATGCCCAGGAACTGAACCTGGGCCGCTGAGTTAGTGAGAGCACCAAACTTGAACCACTAGGCCATCAGGGCTGGCTCCCTTAATTTCTTTAAGGATAAAGTTGTGGAAGTGGGATCGCTGAGACAGACAGTATCACAGGTGTAAAGTTGTTGCTACATATTGCCAGAAAATTTGTTTCCATTTAATTTTCCCACCACAGTATACCAGTTGTGGACCTTGTGTTTATTTAATTCTTCTTTATTTTTTAAAAATAAAATGTGCCCACCTGATCTAGCTAATCTAGCCGAAAAAGCTAGGTTCCCACCCTACAGGCTGTGTGAAGCCAGGAAACCGCCCTCCTCACCCTGAGGCTCAGTGTCCTCATCTATTAGAAGGGAAAGAATATCCTTTGCCCACAGTTCTAGGTTGCTGTGAGAATCATAGAATGATGGATGGTGCTGTCCTTTCTAAATTGTGACCCTCATACAGGTGGGAGAGTCCTTGAGCGCTTCTCTGACGCATTAAGAGACAGCCTGTCTTGTGGGAACTTCTGGAAAGTTGGAGTTACTGGGGGAAACTTGCCTAAAGGGCTTGTCTTCACAGCCAGAACGGTGGGCTCTGGTAATTGCCTGTAGGAGGCCCCAGAGGTGCGTGGTAAATATTTAACAACTGGCTCCCTGCCTGGAGATGGTGGTGGTAGGGTGCAGGAAAGGCATTGACTTCATTTAGCCTTTGCCAGTTACATGGTGTAAATACTCCTTCCAAGGCCTCTTAGAAGCTGCCAATGTGTCATAAAACGTAGTAAAACAATTAGGAATTAATGCGTTTTTAAGTATTTATTAATTTGCATTTAATATAATTTTTTTAGTTGTAAGTTTATATGATTTTAATTTTGATAGTGACAGTGTTTAACAACTGCCTTGCAAAAAGTTATTGAAAGATTTAACAATGGGCTCTCACAGCTTGTACTAGCTGGCCCCAGCACACCAATGGATGCCCTTCTTGGCCATGGACTCATTACAAATGCAAGTCACTGCTCCATCCTTAAGGAGGAATAATGCATGGTTACACTGACTTCGTTTTTTCCATGCAACTGAGGGCTACACACTGGCAATCTAATGTATTTTGGTTCCAAATGTCCGGCATTTGTATATTAAAATAGTCCAGTACTAGGCTTTGCAAGCATGGAAATTTGGGGTCCTGCTAAGATGTCTGGCTCTCCTGCACACAGCCAAGCTCCACTGCACACGTCTCGTGCAGAGAGAAACTCAGCAATTTGGGGAAAGCATGCTGGTGCTGTTCTTGCCTTTTAATTATCCTAGTTTGGTTTTACTGTGTTCAATTTAATTTTCTGTGGGTGGGGTGGTGAATTGTACAGTGTGACCACTCCTTATCACATTACTAATATCTGTGGCCTGTAATTTTCCTATAAGCTGACTTAAATTTGTGTATGTATTATGGTTCAAATAAGAGCCATTCATATCTCTTTCACTAGGCAGGTGAATAACATAAAAATTATTTTTTGGCCTGTTCAGTGGTATTTCACTGTAATGTACCATTGCCAATGAATTTGTGCTATATAAATAGCCTATCATGTGTTGTATCCCATAAAGTAATAATAAATTTGCTGGGTCATCTTCAAGTTCTGGCCCCTGATTCTTGGCCTCAGTTCCTTTCTTGGGAACTTTCCTGTGGGAATTTCATGCAACGTGATCCAGCCTTCCCAGAAGTCCGGCACCTCACCCCTCCTTCATTCCTGGAGCGCCTGGGATCAGTACAAGGCTTTGAGAAGTGTGCTGGAGGAGCGACGGTGGCCGGCCTCCCCTGGGCCGCCTCTACCATCCATTAAGCAACTGCATCATCTCACAAAAGAGACACTTTCTCTGAAGGACTGGGTGGGAAGAAGCCAGCCTTAAGACAGGGCTGTGTAATAGCTATTCTAATTGTGGGGATAAAAATAAGTCACCCCAGTGCTGCTCCGGTTATCTGTGAGCATGTGCTGCTTGCCAGTGGTTGTTGCAGATGCCTTGGATGTGAGCTGAAGGCTGCGTGGGAGGCTGCCCGGCACACTTAGAAATCGTGGGAACTCACTGCTGGTCTGTGGGGTTCTGGAATCTCACCCTCCAAGTTGGAGCCACACTTCCAGAAGGTTCACTCAGGATAAGGTAGCAACTGGTGGCCTGAGAGCTGTGTCCAGGGTGGCCTATGGCCAGCACATTTTGGACATAGAAAGAGGGAACACCCAGCCTTTTCCCCAGAACTCTGAGCCTGGTTCTCTAAGAACACGTGTGGGGAGTGACCAGCTGCTGGGATCTTGGAGCTCCTGGGTCACGTGCATGGCCTCCAGCCTGGATGTTCTTCCTCCCAGCTGAGATCACCCTTCCAAGGAAGCATATGATGGAAAAAGACTCTTTTGCATCATGAGATCTCATTGAACATTTGCGGTCCCGTGGAGACAGAGCTGGGCAGGAGGGAGGTAGCCTCCGGGCCAGGTTGGGGCTCCGAGGCCTGGAGCACAGCCACCCACATGCCCGAGGGCCCAGCCTGAGGGGCGTCCTGCTCACTGCTCCCTGATGACAGAGAAGGCCTAGGCTATTTGTGTGGGCGCCCTGAGGTTAAGGTCAAAACCTGAGACAGCTCCAAACAAACCACGGAGAAGCGGCAGCCTGTTATTGGCCTGAAGGAAAACAAAAGCAAAGCTCCCTTCCCCGTTTGCTTGGGGAGCCTGCCGAAGAGCTCTGTGTCTTACATTTCTCTGTGGCTGAGTCTTTCCTCCCACTGTGGTCCACTGACTCACTTCTTTTTAAATAGTTACATGAAGCAACAGAGAATGAACCCAAAAGATAATATTTCCCTACTCTGATCCTCGGCTTGTCTGATATCTTCTGGCACTTTCTCTGCAGAGTTAGCACAAGGCTGAGGTCATCGATAATTCCTAGGGATTGCCCTTCAGTGGGGAAGACGCCCCCCTCTGGAGCCCACCCGACACCAGGCTGGCAGCATCTGGGCAGCTCACCACTTCTCTCCCTCCCTCGGTGTCAAGTCTACTAATAGGAGTTCTTTGGGGGGCAGTGGCAGGGTGGTTGGCAGCCCCTCGCAGGGCCCTGTTTTCTAGTGTGAAGAGAGGAGTGTTGCCCACTTGAAACTCTTTACACAGCGGCTCGGCCACAGAAATGCCATGACCGATGTGCCACCCTGGGTAACGTCAGGCTCCTTGGCCGAGTGGACGGGCTATTTCTGGATGCTCATCAGCTTGGGATGAATCAGCTGATTCTGTCTGTAGCCTAGATTGTGGCACAAGCCAATCTCTGGCATTAGAAGGGAAGGGAAGCGAGAGGTGGCGTCTCTGCTTCCTGCTGGCCTGTGGCTGGTTTGTTTCCTGTTAGCCCCTTCCCAGCTGAGAAAAACAGGGCCTGTGAAGAGGAGGGTTTGGAAGAAAAGTTAAGACTGGAAAGGACTCCAGGCCTTCTTGATGAGGATTAGGGCTCACATGCAACTTGTGAAATGAGTTGGCTAGGAGTCAGAGCTCCAAGAAAGTGCTGCGCTGGTCCTTGTGGGGTTTTGCACACCAACTCTGCTTGCTGCAGCGGTGGAGCGTGGAAGTTCTTGGCGAGGCTGGGGAACCAGCTGGAAAACTGCGGGGGCTGGGATGCAGGGGTCTGGGAGGGCCTGGGCCATAACCATCTTCCCCTCCCTTCCCCCAGGGGGACAGGAACCCTGTATGGGTGGCCTTAGCTAAATATCTGCATGGAGCAAGAGGAGGGGCTGGGACAGAGGGCTTTCCCATGGACAGAAGCAGCCCAGAGGCCATGGGAGGGTGAAGGACAGTCACACACCTTAGATGGGGCTGTGCCCTAAGCCAGCCTCCCGGGGAAGAAGCCCACAGGGGCAGCATGAGGGCAGCCTGGCAAAGCAGCCCTGCCTCCAGGCTTGAGATGTAAGCACCCGCTCTCGTCCCTCCGATCCGCGCCTCACCCAACCCCTCTGAGCCTCAACACCCCTCTATAAAGTAGGGTTAACAGTGCCTACCTGGCGGGGTTGTTGAGAGGATTAGAAAGAAGATACGTAGATTCTGGGAGAATAAAGGGGCTGACCCAAGTAACTCTGGAAAATGACGTTTTGACTAGAAATCGTAAGGCTAAAGACAAAAGCAACTATATGAACCTTGTAATGTAGTTGGTAAAGTAGTTTCCCCTGGGGGTATAGGTTAACAATTCTGAAATGGCTGCACAGGAATACTACGATTGAACAAATAAGTAAATGGATGGCAGGTGGTGGGAGCCATCTTCCCAAGGTGTGCTGGGGGAACCACAGCACTCAACTGGACCAGGGAGAAGCACTGCGGTACAGACGCTGGTCAGTGAGCTGTCTCACTGGAACATTTTTAAACAGTATAGGAAAAGCAAGTCTGTTGAATTACTGTGGCTGTGTAACAAATTGCCCCCAGACCTGGTAAAAGACAAATGTTTTACTTATGCTTACAGTTTCTGAGGGTCAGGAATTCAGGCAGGGCAGATGGCTGAATTCAGAGGGGATGGCTAGTCTCTGTTCTAAGATGTCTGTGGCCCCAGCTGGCAGACTCAAAGGCTGCAAGGCAGATCATCTGAAGTCTTGTTCACTTGTATGTCTGGTGGTTGGCTGGGACCTTTGCTGGGGCTGTTGGCTGGAGCACCTCCACGTGGCCTCTCCATGTGGCTTGGGCTTCCTCACAACATGGGGGTTGAGTCCAAAGGAGAGTGGAGAGAGAGAATGAGCCAGGAAATTATATTGTCTTTTATGACCTAGCATTGAAAGTCTCAAAGCATCACTCCTCTGCATTCTATTGGTGGAGGCAGTTACAAAGTCTGCCCCCATTCAGGGAGAGAGAACTTGTCTCTCAATGGAAGAGTGTCAACTTCATGTTGTAAGAAGAGCTCGTGGGATGGGAGATGGACTAGTGTGACCATCTTTGGAAAACACCACCTCCCACAGCCCCACCTAATCTTTCTCCCCTTCCCTGAGGTCACCAGAATTCCTATTTAGAGGTGATTGTCTTCAGACCTCCTCTGTGCCTTACATACATAGAACATACAACTTGGTCTGGGGCTTTTGTGGGGAGGGGTTAGCATGTTTAATATTTTTATAAGTGGGATTCCCTTGCATCTTGCTTTTATCATTTGGGGAGAAGGGAGCATGTTTAATTTTTATATAAGTAGAATTCGCTTGCATCTTTTTTCACTTAACGTGAATTTATTTATTAGTTCATGTAGATCTCTTTCTTTTGATTGCAGTATAATATTCCACAGTTTTGTTATGTTGTAATTTATTTAATCATTTCATTATTTTGATGGATCTTTGAAATGTTTCCTATTCTTTTTTCTATTATAAACAATATTGCAATAAACATTTCTATATGTGCTATTTTATGCACATGGCACAAAATGCAAATGTTTCCCAGGAAAGAGATGATAAATAAACTGTTGAGTGAAAGAGCATACCAGCTTTTGACTTTGATGAGTGCTGTAAAATTTCCGTTGAGAAGAGCAAGTTGCACTGTTGCCAATAGAGTGTAAAAGCACTCATTTCCTCATGTCCTCAGCAGTGCTTCGTGCTGCAAATCTTTTTAACTCTCACTTATCTTAGGAGTGAAAATGATGTACTGTATACCATGTATTTCTAATTTGTAGTTGCCTTATTATGTTAAGTTGAACATCTTCTTATATGTTTATCAGCCATCTGCATTTCTTCTCCTGGGAATAGCTTGTTCATTTCCTTTACTGAACTGTTCATTTCAGTTTCACTAAAGAGTGGAGAAATGCGAATTGAAACAGTGAGTTTTCTTAAGTAATGAAGTTAAAAAAAGATGACAAATGTTCTCAATGCTTTCAAAGATTATCATTTAAGTTTAGAAAAGCCACTTTGTAATTACAAATGTTAACTTCTATTTTCTTTCTAAACATTTTATTTTTTTTGTGAGGAGATCAGCCCGTGCCAACATCTGCCAATCCTCCTCTTTTTTTTTTGCAGAGGAAGATTGGCCCCGGGCCAACATCCGTGCCTATCCTCCTCCACTTTACATGGGACGCTACCACGGCATGGCCTGACAAGCAGTGGGTCAGCGCACACCTGGGATCCAAACTGGCGAACCCAAGGACGCCGCAGCGGAGCGCGCGCACTCAACCGCTTGCGCCACCGGGCTGGCCCCTCTTTCTAAACATTTTTAATTAAAACATGACCATAGGACCATCTGAAAATATTCTTATTTGTTTTATATGAGATGAGACCAAAGTTGATTTTTTTTAAAGTGAATAAAATTTTTAAGCATCATTTATTGACCTAGTCTTTACCTCCCAGACTTTTGTTATTTACTTTATCCCTTAAAGATTTGAATATATAATGTGATCTTTTTCTGGGCTGCCTTTTATCTTCCATTGATCTACTTACTTTTTGCTGATACCCCCCTGTTTTTATGAGGCAAGTCTCTGGATTTATTTGGTGAGAAAGAACACATTTACAGTATTTCCTCTGCCCATCAGGGAACATGGCCTCTTTGTTGGTGCAAGTGTGACTTTTCGTCAGGCAGTAAAGCTCTGTGGTGGTTTCTTTCCCATAGGGGCCTCTCCTTCTGGATAGGAGTGTATTCCTGTGTGCTGGCTGTGCGGGTGGTATGGGGGTTACTTTTGGAATGTTGGGATTGCTTTCAATCCATCATCTTTCTGAACTCTTTAGAATTTGGGATCCAGAGGAATAGAGTTGGTGAGACTGAGCAAAGGTTGCAGGAAAAAGGTGAGAAGTGTGTTGGAGGAAGTATATGCAAACGCTAGGGTATCCCGGGGCAGAGAGAGATGGTGAGCAGGAGGGTGTGTCGGATGGACTGTGTCTGGAGGGAGATTTACGCAGGTGGAGAATCAGGAGGGGACTCAGAGTTGTGGGTGAGAAGCAGCCTGCCTCGGGGCGACGGAGACTGAGGTGCAGAGAGAAGCTATCTCTCCCAGGAAGATGAGCCCTAGTCAGCAGCTCCAAAGTGTTCATTGTTTGTTTATTCATTAATCTGACAATTATTTCTAGAGTGCTTGTTAATGAGTAAAACATTATTCCAGATGCCAGGGACGTAACGGGGGAAAATGAATGAAGTCTCTCTCCTCATGGAGCTTACATTTAAGAAGGAGATGAATACAGATAAACCCATTATGCACACACACATACATTATAGTATCTGAAGGTGATAAATTCTACAACGAAAAATAAAGTAGGGGGTGGGGCTGGCCCAGCGGTGTAGTGGTTAAGATCACACGCTCCACTTCAGTGGCTCGGGGTTCACAGGTTTGGATCCTGGGTGTGGACCTACGCACCACCTATCAAACCATGCTGTGGCAGTGCCCCACATATAGAGTAGAGGAAATGGGCACGGATGTTAGCCCAGGGCCAATCTTCCTCGGCAAAAAGGGGAGGGTTGGCAACTGGTGTTAGCTCAGGGCTAATCTTCCTCACAAAAAATAAATACATGAATAAAGCAGAGTAAGGTGACAGAGAGATGGAGGGCTGAAGAGTGCTGTTTTTGTTAGGGTTTCAGGGCAACTGCTCTGATAAGCTGCTGTTTCAGCAGAGACCAAAGTGAGAGAGCGAGCACACGGGACGTGGGGAGGGCGCTTGCAACAGAGGGAAGGGCGAGTGCAGAAGCCCCAAGGTAGAGCATCCTGGTGTGTGTGAGTCCCAGGAGCTGAGTAAGGGTGAGCCAGTGGGAGGAGAGGTGAGAGAGGGCCTGGGGCCCCAGGCCGTGGAGGGCTGAGAGGCCTGAGTGAGGTAGGAGAAGAGCCTTGGAACAGCGGGGAGGAGGCAAGATTTTTGGTCACCCACTGTTTCCCCAGTGGGAAGTAGTCTCGTTTTGGTGTCTAGTGATGAAAGTATGAATGTGAGCATATCTATGGTTAAGTGAATGTGGTGTGAATTTGTGTGTTGTGTGTGTGAGTGTATATTGTGTAACTGTGTATGTGTGTATGTATATGTATGTTTGAGTGTATGTGTGTCTGAGTGATCATGTATGTGTATGTCTGTGTGAGTATAGGTGTGTTTACATGTTTATAAGTGTCTACGTGGGTGTGTTTAGGTGGTTGTGTCTTCATGGGTGTGTGTCTGTGTTTTGTGTTTCTGTGTGTCCCTGACAATACACAAGGCAGAAAAACTCTCAGAGGGAAATGAGATCCTGGTGGGAAGCCTCTCCTGGCATCCTGCCTGGGTCTCCGTCCTTGCCATGGGTCACAGAACAGATCATTGTCACTGATGAGGTCATAGAATAAAGCCAAGGTCCTAGTGACCACAGGGAACCCAGGGGCTGCTCGGGCTGGGGCCGGGAGGGCTTCAGCACAGCCCAAGCCAACTCTCACCAAACAGCTGAGCACTGAGCCCCCTGGTGCTGGTGTCAAAACATGAAACGCCACTTCACAGACTGTAGGGGAGAACAGTCACCAACGGATGGGACCACCCTCAGCTTGACCAGCCCGGGGTCCACCGAGGAGAGCGTGGAAGTGTGCTGGCCAGGTAGGTCAAAAGAAAGAGTGCGGCCAGTTGTGTTCCCTGGGAGGGAGGCTCGGGAGGGGGAGGGGTGGCCGCTGGGTCGCCCCTCGGTGGTACCAAAGTGTTGTGTTGGCCATAAAAATGGATGGTGGGTGTGACCGAGGCCCTTGTGAGTATATGAGGTGGTCTCGGGAGGTATGAGGATTAAGTAAAATGTTCATGATTATATATTTTAATGTACATTTGAAAAAACAGAATTGACATGTCAACCTTGTGATTTCTGAATGATATAAAAAATTCCTCAATAATAAATTGATTAAAGTTAATCCAGGGCCGCCCCCGTGGCTTAGCGTTAAGTGCACGCGCTCCGCTTCTGGTGGCCTGGGTTCGGATCCCGGGCGCGCACCCATGCACCGCTTCTCTGACCATGCTGAGGCCATGTCCCACATACAGCAACTAGAAGGATGTGCAACTATGACATACAACTATCTACTGGGGCTTTGGGGAAAAATAAATAAATAAATAAAATCTTTAAAGTTAATCCAGCACATCAATTTGAAGACCACTGTAAAGTGACCGTGGGCAGCTCCCATGGGTAACACTGGCTCTCGGGGCCGAGTGCCTGGCATCATCTCTGGCTCTATCAGTCATTTAAACTTTCTGTGCTTCAGTTTCCTAATCGGTCAAATGGGAACCATAGCAGTGCAATTTCTTAGGGTTTTAAAAAAATTTTTGGATATTAAAGGAGTTAAAACATGACAAGCACTTATAGAGTGATGGGGATACAACGAGTGTAAGATGGAGACACAGCACAAATGCTGAAGAGGAAAGTGGGGCTGAATGGCCTGGCCAACGCACTTCTCTTGCATTGCATTTTAAATTGTCTTCATTGAGCTGTGATTTATATACACAAACATCACCAATTTTAAGTGTACAATTTGAAGCATTTTGACACGTACATTTGTGTAACCACCACCACGATCATGATGTAGAGCATTTTCAATTCCCCCAAAAGTTCCCTTGTGACCCTTTGAAGTTCCCACCACTGCCCCCAGCTCTTGGTAACCCCTGATCTGTTCTCTCTCCCTATAGTTTTGCCTTTTCTGGAATGCCATCTAAATGGAATCATATACGATATGGCCTTTTTAGCCTGGATTTCAGTTAGCATAATGCATTAGAGATTTGTCAATGTTTTGCGTGGATCAGTAGTTCATTCCTTTCTATCGATGAATAGGGTTGCATTGTATGGATGTACCACAATCTGTTTATTCACCAGCCGATGGCCTTTTTGAGTTTAGTCAAGTTTTCCGAGAGTACATTCATACCTTATTTGATCCTTATCATCATACCCATAACTTACAGATACACCTGTCTATCTATACATTATTTGATCCTTGTCATCGCCCCATGAGGTAGGCATTATTGTTATCCCCATTTTATGGGGAAACAGGTATACGGAGGCGATGGTACCTGCCCAAGGGCCCCAAGAACCTGCACCCTTTAAGAGTCCTGAAGGTGGGTTGTGGCACTGACCCCTTGGGGGCACTGACGAAAATGTCCTCCCACTTCTCAGGAACCATAAAGAGGGAAGAGTCATCTCCGAGGCCGGGGCTACCCTTTCTCCACGAGGAGGACATCTGCTTCGTCTCCAGGGCACGGAGGATGCTGAGCTGGAGCAGCTCTCCATCATCCCAGTCCTCCTCTGAGTACCAGTCCTACTCCCAGTACCAGTCCTGTTGTTCCTACATGCACGACGAGGACGCCGCCCAGCAAAGTGTGTGTGCCTTCTACACCCACGTGCAGACTGTGCAGGGCGTGGCCGTGGCCTGGGAGACCGAGACTGGCTTCGAGCCGGTCAGCAGGAAGCCCCGCATTCATGAAGCTGAGTTCATCAAGAGGCAGAGGAGGAAAGGCTCCTCCTTTGAGATGGCTTCCAACACCGACCTGCGCTGGGACTTGGAAGCCAGCAAGAACAACTGCTCCCCAGAGCCGGATGACATGGAGCTGCTGGCGCCCCTGGAGTGCTGCCTGCAGGAGCTGCGGGACCCTCCGGACTGGCTGGTCACCACCAACTACGGGCTGCGCTGTGTGGCCTGCTGCCGGGTGTTCCCCACGCTGGAGGCGCTGCTGGAGCACGCCCAATATGGCATCCAAGAGGGCTTCAGCTGCCAGATCTTTTTTGAGGAGATGCTGGAGAGAAGGCGGGCTCGGGACCAAGCGCAGGAGCAACAGCTGGAGGAGGAACAGAGCCCTTCGGACAACAGTGAATGTCCGCGGCCCCACGTCGAGGCGCTTCAGTCACAGCAGCAGAAGCAGTGAGCTGGAGTGACGCGCCCAGCTCTGCCCTCACTTCCGGCACCTCCGGTGCTCCTTCCCCAGCCGGCACGACCAGAGCCACCAGGGCAGGGAGAGAGGACGGGGGCCAGGGCAAGGAAGCAGGGGAACATAGAGCTGGGTGGGCCGTGAGAGGGGAAGGGGAAGGAACCCTTCCAAAGGGCACAGCATTTCAACCAGACTCCATTTCAAACCTGAATCCAAAGAGGAGGGCTTCAAGCGTTTCTGGCAGCCACCACAAGATCTGAAGCCCCTAAGCGTGTGGCCACTGGGATTTCTATTTTTGCTGGTGGATCAAGCAGGTCATGACTTGCGGGAGAGCCCACTGCAAATGAAGCTTCAGCCCTATTTTTTTCATTGTTAGGAACACATCATATGCCCTAGTTCTATGTCTTATTTTAGTGGGATTAAACTTGAATAACTCAAATTTAAGGCAATGACTAATTGAGTGAACCATGCTGTGAGTCCACGGTCAGACCCATAGGAAGGTGCCACCTCTGCAGGTTACACACTAGCACAGACACCTGGCGACAGGCAGAGGTAGGGAAGCGGGCTGGGTGATTCCTGCTGACCCATGAGTTCATATATCAACTAAAATTTTTAAAATGTTGCTACAAAATTCATCTTCACCCTCCTATCCATTCCCAGCCCAGGGGGCTGTATTCATTCAAGAAAATGCACAGCTGGTTCACTGTGTGTTAGGTACGCTGATGAAACATATACCTCAACCTTCCAGTGGGAGGCAGTTAGAACAGGCAATTGCAAAGCATAGGGATGAATCACACAAAGGAGGTTTGGGGAGCCCAGGGGAGGGCCCTAGCTCACGCTGGTTGATGAGCAAGAAAAACCTTCCAAAAGTGGTGATGCTCACAGAGGCTTGGACGACAGGTAGACTTAGCTGGGCCAGGGTTGACTTTAGCACTGTTCACATTTTAGGTTGAATAATTGTTTGTCTTGAGGGCTGTCTGTCCGCTGTAGGATGTTTAGCAGCATCTCTGGCATCTACCCACCAATGCCAGGAGCATCCCCTCCACCACAACTGTGACCATCAAAAACGTCTCTGGACATTAACAAATGTCCCCTGGGGGCAAAATTGCCCTTCAGTTGAGAATCACTGAGCGAGACAAAAATGAGGATCTTAGGAAGGGGACTAGCACAGTACCTTAGGGCAATTGCCAGCCACTTGGCCTGGCTGTAATGCTGGAGACGTTTATCCCCTCACACAATACAGAAAGGTTTAGCACCTATGTGCCAGGCTCTGTACTGGGATGGGGAATAAACAGTGAACAAAACAGGCATGGATGCTGCTCTGTGGAGCTTACAGGCAGTGGGGGAAAATAGCCTGTATGTATGTAAAATTAAAAATAATTATGAAAGTACTCATTTCACGACCTACAGGGCCCTGCGTGGCCCAGCCCTGCTAAATTGTCCATCACGATTTCTTAACATTCACTGCTTCAGTCACTATAGTCCAGTCTAGTCCCATTGGCCTTCCTTCTTTCCTTAAATGCTCCAAGCTTTCAAACCTCAGGGCCTTTGCACTTGCTCTCCCCTCTAAGTGAAATGCAACCCTTCTCTGTCACTCTTCTGACTGACCCTTTGCTCATCTTTGAGGGTTCAGCTTCATCACTTTTTTGAAGGGGGCTTCTCCAATCATACTGCCTTGGTGTATGCCTCATTCCAAGTGCAGATGGTTTTAAGAAGAGAAGTGACATGATCAGATTCATGTTTTAAAAAGCTCACTCTGGTTGTGTGTGGAATATAGATTTGTAAGTAACAAAAGAAGAAAGGAATAAGTAGGGAGATCACTTAAGAAGCTGTTGGAGAAGACCAGGCAAGGGGCGATGTGGTTGGATAAGGCTGGTCACAAGCCAAGAGAGAGAGGAGGGGGTGCATTCAAGACATGCTTGCGGAATAGAGCCAAAGGATTTGGGGATGAGTGGATGTGCGGGTGAGGGAACGGGGCCCAGGTTCCTAGCAGGAGCAAATGGTGGGGGGTTGTACAGTAACTGATATGGGGAGCTTTAGAGGAAGATTAGGTGTGTGTGTGTGCACATGTTTGTGTGTGTGAACATGCACGTGTGAGTGTGTGCGCGCACATGTATATGTGTGCATGGGTCTGCATGTGGATGTACAGGCCTAAGTACTGGGAGTGGGGGTGACAGAGGTCAGTTAGGACATATTTGACTCTAAAGGCCAATGGTGGACTCCCAGGTAGAGATGTTGAGTGGGAAGTGGTTTATGATTTAGAACTCAGAAGACAAGTCTGTATGGGAGATGTAAATTAGGAAGCTAACTCACGTGGATGGTACCCGATTTAATACCACAATAGTGGGTGGATGAGGTTCACTAGGGAGCTGGAGTAGAGTTAGACAGACAGAGTGTGTCAATGAAGGAAGGAGAAACCAGGTGGGGGTGCATCTCTGAGGAGTTTTCTTCCAAGTCAATAAAGCTAAGAGTGTTTTGAGGAGGGGTGAGCAGTGTTAAAGATAGGAGGGAGTGGGAGTGAGCTGAGGACGAAACGTTTTTCATTTCATTTGGCACATGGAGGTTGCTGATGGCCCTGGTAAGAGCAGTCTCGGGCTGAGGCCAGAAGGGCACGGGTCAGTAGTGGGCACAAGATGAACCACCAAAGACAAGCGTGAGACAACTGTGCTGGCCAGTTTGTTTTAAAGAGGAAAGCAACAATGGCTGTAGCTAGATGAAAGGAAACTAAAAAAAAGACAAAGATGGGGGGAGAGCAAGTTTATATGCCAATGGGAATGATCCAGTACACAGGGGGAGACTGAGAATGCAAGAGAAAGTGGGGAAGTCTGGGGAGAGGGGTCGAGCAAGTGAGAGAGGGCTGCATCCTGAACAGTCATGGTTAGCATGTTCTGTGTGTGTCTGTCAGGGGAGGTCTGTGTGCGGTTCTAGAAAAGGGGAGCAGCAGCTAGCAGGTGGGCCCTGCTTGGGAGTGGGTCCCTGAAGGAGGAGGAGAATAGGGTCCCCACTGCCTTCTTTCTAGGGCAGTGTATATATGTGTTCAACTCTGATAGTCTAAGGGCCAAGCATTGTTCTAAACACTTGATGAATATTAAGTCATGTAATGCTCTGCACAATCCAGTGAGGTGGCTCCCGTGATTAGCCCTGTTTTACAGGCGAGGAAGCTAAGATCTTACTTACTTAATTGAGTAAGTAAGCTGAGGTCGTACAGCTGGTGTACAGCGGAGTCAGGCTTCACGCACAGGCAGCCTGGCTCCAGAGCCCGTGCTCTCACCAGCACACTGAGAAGCAAAACTTGAACGTAAAGACAGATGCGAGATATTCAGAAAAGCAAACATGTCAACTACTCAGGCTGTATTTTCTTTAGATTAAGTAGAAGCAGCTGGAGATCAGGGGAAATATGATGGGCGTTCAGGACAAATGAAAGATGACAACAACCTTGTGTAAGCAAACTTTTAATGTAGAGGATAACTTGAGCTGATGTGGAGGGGGGAGGAGTGGATAAAATTGTTCTTAAGATAGTGACGTGTTCTCAAAACATACCTTAAACTCAGCTGAGTTAAGTATTCATTTGTGGTTTAATCACACCACTTTGCAGAGACCTGGGACCTCCACCAAATAAGATGAGTATCAGAGTAAGGAGAGCTCTTCCAGAGGGTTCAAGAGACCTCAAACATTTGAAATCTTGAACCACTGTAGACCTTTTATTTCTCCAAATCATAGAAAAAGATGGAACTTATTTTATAAAACTTACAGAAACCTAATAACACAGCTTAACAAAGATGGTACTAAAAAAGTAAACAATATATCAATCTCACTTAAAAACACAAAATAATAGTGAATCAAATTTATAGAATATGAAAAGAGCAACACACCATGACTGAGTTTGGGTCATCTCAAGACTGTAAAGACAGTTAAAAATTATTAAATCTAGCAGTACTTCATCTTGAAAGATCTTATGATTGTCTCAGTAGATATTAAAAAGACATAATATTCAGAAATAAACCCATACATTTATGGTCAATTGTTTTTTCAACAAGATGCCAAGATAATTCAATGGAGGAAAGAATAATCTTTTTAGCAAATGGTGCTATGACAACTGGATATTTGTATGCAAGAGTGAAATTGGATCCCTACCTCACATCATATATAAAAATTAACTCAAAATGAAAAAGACCTAAATGTAAGAGTTAAAACTACAAAATTCTTAGAGGAAAACATAGGTGTAAATCTTCATGACTTTGGATTAGGCAATGGTTTCTTAGATATGACACCAAAAGCACAAGCAAACAGAAAACATATATAAATTTGACTTCATCAAAATTAATAACCTTGTGTTCAGAGGACACTGTTCAGAGGACATTATCAAGAAAGCGAAAAACAATCCACAAAATGGGAGAAAATACTTGCTCATCACATATCTGATAAGAGTCTAGTATCTGGAATATATATAGAACTCTTGTAACTCAACAATAAAAAGATAAATATAACCCAATTAAAAAATGGGCAAAAGATTTGAATAAACATTTCTCCAAAGAAGACACACAAATAACCAATAAGCACATGAAAAGATGCTTAACATCATTAGTCCTTAGAGAGATGCAATGAGATACCACTTCACATCCATGAGGATGGCTATAATAAAAAAAAATATGCAATATAAAAAATATAATAAAAGAGACAGACAATAACAAGAGTTGAAGACGTGGAGAAGGAGAAATCAGAAACTTCATACATTGCTGGTAGGAATGTAAAATTGTGCAGCCACTTGAGAAAACATTCTGGCAGTTCCTCAAAAAGTTAGACATAGACTTACAATATGACTCCGCAATTCTGATGATTAAAAACATATGTCCACACAAAAACTTGTACATGAATATTCATATAAACATTATTCATGATACAAAAAAGTGAAAACAACCTATATACCCATCAAATGATGAGTCGATAAATAAAATGTGATATATCCATGCAATGGAATATTATTCAGCCGTAAAAAGGAATGAAGCACTGATCCACGGTACAACACGGATGAACCTTGGAAACATTATGCTAAGTGAAAGAAGCCAGACACAAAAGGCTGCATAATGTATGATTCTATGTATATGAAATATCCAAATAGTCAAATTTGTAGAGACAGAAAGCAGATTAGTGGTTGCTAGGGATTCAGAGGAAGGGGAGGAATGGGAAGTGACTTCTAATGGATATGTGGTTTCTTCTTGGGGTGATGAAAACTTTCCATAATTAGATATCAGTGATGGTTACACAACAATAAACTATTGAATTGTATGCTTTGAAAACTGAACTTTATGGTATGCAAATTATATCTCGATTAAAAAAGACATATAATAAATACAACAATCATTCCTATTATAAATTTTTTAGAAACTAAGAATAGAAATTTTCTTCAGATGATATGGAGTATTTATTGCAAACAAAATAGCAAAAAATCTACACGTGTTCCCATTGAAATCAGGTAAAATATGTCATCTATTTCAATTTTTATTTAACATTGTTCTGGAAGTTACAACCAATTCAATAAAACATGAAACAGAAATGTTACATATATTGGACAGAAAATTATGATTTTCAGAAAAAGAAAATATACTTACCGTGAAAGCTCAAATGAATTAACTAAAAGCCATTGAAAAAAGAGGTCATGGAAGGATTGAGATGTAAGATGGATATCAAAAGCTTACTTGTGTATTAGATGTGACTAATTAGGAAATCACATGGAAAATGTTCCATTCACTAGATAAACAGACATTCATGGAAATATTACAAGTGCAATGAAATGTAAAGTGATTATCGCTAGTTGAGAATTGTTGATAAATTTTGGATTTTCTGTAATGTGCGTTATTTTTAGTTTTCTACATTGGGGAAGTATGATTTTATAATAAAAAGGCAATAAAACACTTCATCAAACAGTACTTCAGGTTAGAAGTGACTTTGGGGGCCTTCCCTGTCCACATTTGTGGTCTACAGACCACACTTTGAAAACTCCAGCTTTAATATCTTATTCCTTGGTCCTTTGGAATTTAATTGGCTTTAGTTTTAAGAGCACTTTACAATGGATGAGGACCCAACCAACTCAAGATAGTTAAATTACAGAGCTCTTTATGTGGTGTGTCTTCATTTAAGAAATGAGGGTCGAAAGCTGTGAGTGAGAGGGAGATCTCGAGAGAGGACCATGGTGGGCGCTCAGTTGAGAGAAAGGGTAAAAGTGAAACTGGAAAGAAAACAAGATTGTGCAGACAGGGCTCCTCAGGGGGAAGACAGGGAAGGCATTGCAGGAGGAGGAAGGAAAGATGAGGAGGTTGGACAAGGGAGATAGAAGGGGAATGACAGAAATGGCAGATGTTAAGGATAATGCATTGACTGGGGATGTGACATCACAAAAGGGTCCAGGTAGGAGGCCAGTGGAGGAAGATGAGGGTCCTGTCGAAGGTGGCGGGATCCTGACTGACCTTTCTGTGGGAGTCACCTGTCTCTGAGGTGCTCAGTAACGGATGCTACTATGGGCTGAATTGTGTCCCCCGAAATTCATATGTTGAAGTCCTATGCCCTAGTACCTCAGGATGTGACTATATTTGGAGATAGGGCCTTTAAAGAGGTAATAAGGTAAATTAGGGCTCACCAGGGTGGCCCCCAATCCGATTATCACTTGTATCCTTATAAAAAGAGGAGATTAGGACACAGAGATATACAGAGGGATGACCCTGAGAGGACACAGAAGAGGGCCATCTACAAGCCAAGGAGAGAGGCCTCAGAAGAAACCAGCCCTGCCGACACCTTGGTCTCGCACTTCCAGCCTCCACAACCGTGAGACAATAAATGTTTGTGGTTTAAGCCCCTCATTCTGCAGTATCTTGTTACGGCAGCCCTAGCAAACGAATACAGATGCTGAAAAGCAGGAACCAGAGGCAGGAAGGCAGCAGCCAGCAAGGCGTGAGTAGGTCCATGTTTCGGGTGGGGAGCTTTCCTGGTCCCAGGTCCTTAGGAGAGCAAGCACACAGTGAGTGTTCAATCAACGTTTGTTGAGTTAATTGCCCGGAATGGCATAAACACATTTGGGAACAAGCTGCTGACTTTTGGCAAGCACAGAGTGGCCTACTGTCCCCGAGCACTCTGAGTGCTTTGGGCACCTGGCAGAGGGTTTTGCAGAAGGAGTCTGGTGTGTGAGTGCTTAGTGGTGTGGGGATTGGTTACGAGACCACAGTACATTCTCTTCAATTCTCTTCTCAGCCTCTAATGCTTCCCCTTCCAGTGAGACAGACCTGAAGGCTCACTGGGAAATGAGCTGGGCACAGGGGCAGTGAGGACCTGGATGTACTGAGCTGTAGGGAAGACAGAACAAGCAGTTCACGAAAATGCCACGTCTAGCTCTCAAAGCCTGGCACCAAGAGCCAGACACCATGTGTATATGCCTGTGTGTGAGTATGTGAGTGTGTGTGTGTGTGCGCACGCGCATGTGGTACATGCTGCACCTGGCTTGGGGCAGAGAGCAGGGACCTGGAGAGAGGGTCCATGAATGATGCTTGAACCCCTGAGGGTTTGTTGACGCTCTGCCATCAGACTTCCTGTGGCCCTCCCAGTGCATACCCAAGGACTGCGGAGCCCAGCCGAGCTACCATCAGTCTTAGGAGAAGAGGGTAAGAATTCCCCACAGCAGTGTTTTGCAAACTTGAATATTGTCCTTTCAAAGGCCAAGAACATTCTTGCAGGGTCCGTGTTGACTCTAGTTATTGCTGCTTAAACAACGACTTAACACAAACACAAACATTCAAGTTTATAGTTGCTTTATAACTATAAAACAAAAGCAAATGTGTAAATTAAATACAAACACAATTACAACAGCAATAAAACTCAGATTAACAACATTAATTCTATGTGACTGTCGAGCTTGGTGCTTGCAAAACGAAGTTGCCTCTTAGGTGAATACGGGACTGAATTCGAGGAAGAATCTTCTGGGAGTGACGGGTCCTCACTACCTTGTACCGACATGACACAAATTCCCAGCATGGACAGTATGGATATGTATTGAAGCCATCACGTCACCCTGATTGCCAACCTAAATGCAAACAGGGCACAGGAGTCAGGTGCCACCAGTTGTTTACAAGGTGCTTATCCGGATAATTTATGTGCTTTAAAATTTTTTCTAGATCTTCCTAAAAGTTTAAGAATTCTATTAGGGAGCATAAAGAGCCCAAGTGTTGCTTGTGGGACCCCTGTTTGAGAAATACAGCCTGGGAGTACTCATGTGGAACATCCCTCATTCATTCCACAGACGCTCACCCGCAGCTTCCCCCACACCCAAGGCCTGGGCTCAAGCAGGAGGGACACACAGAGATGACTGATAGCCAGTGTCTGGTCTCGGGGATCAGACTGTCCCGCAGGGGCATTTACTTAAGTATCAATGATGCGCGTGTAGAGGTTTGTATAGGAAACTGTGCGGCTCTGACGAGGGGACCTAATGCAGCCTTTTGAGGCTTGGAAGGCTTCCTGAAAGAGGAGACGCCTCTTCAAGCTGAGTCTAGAAAGGCTAGAAACCTAGCAGCCCCCTGGAGGGGCAGTTAGCACAGACAGCTGAGCTAGGACTGGAGCTCTGCATTTCTATGATGAAGGCTACCCTCATGAACAGGGAAAAGAGGGTTTATTTTGCCCTGTAGAGAGCTCACATCTTGTGAGTGAAAAGCCAGAGAAAGACAATTCAACATTTCTCTTCGACCTTCTGTCAATAGTATTGGACGTGTTAGACTCAATGTAGCCAAACCTGCTCTTCCCCTAGTGGTCACCTCTCTGTGATAACTGGGGGACCCTTGTGACATCTCCTCTCCTTCAATGATGGCACCCACCATAGTTGGGATGAAGTATAAACTCCAGGGCCTGGCATTTGGGGGCCTCTAGGGCTTTGCTCCTGCCTGTCCCTCTACCCACATCTCACTCCCCAGAGAGATCTGGTTTTCTAGACCCCCAGAAGCCACCTAAGAGAAAGTCCTGTGTCCTTTAGCCTCTGTGCTTTAACACACGTTGTTCCCTCACCTGGAACAAGCCCCTCACCCTCTGTTTGTGGACTCTCCCAGCATCCTTTAAGCTTCAGTTCAAGGGCTAACTTCACTGGAAATGTTTCTAGCACATGGACCAGGAAGACGCAGCAGGCATGGCCTCCGTTGTGGTCAGTGATATAGATAACTTGTGCAGTTTCTAATCTCACCCTCATTCCAATCCCTTTCATCTGGAGCCTTCTAGAATCTGGGGGTCGTTTCTTTCTGCATGCAGCCAGCCTTCAGAGTCCCTGACACCAAGCTCACAATCCCTGCTAAGGTCGTGGAATGACCCCAATTTATCAGGGTCACGGGTGAGGTTGGTTTGGAGAAGCTATTTGTATCTTAATACACTGTCAGTCTTACAACTTCACATTTCTTTACCTTTAGGAGAAGAACCAGTGCACCCCACACCCCTTCCCCCATTGTGCAGGGAAAGGTGCTGCAGGTTCATGAAAGTTCCACCATTGGTAGCTCATGGCTTTTCCTTCTGATTGGATGGACACATCCCCTGTAACCACGATCTCTTCTTTCTTATCCTCCCCCCATCAGTCAGAGCTGAAACCTCTTTAATCCAGAGCCTACTCCTTGACACTCCCTTTTAGTGATAATTCAAGTGTGCAACTAACTGCTTCTAGAAGTAAAATGCTTGTGAGCAGTGTGGAGGAGGAAATCTTAAAAATTACTTGTCTAAATCCAGACTGAACAAGGAACACGGAAATCTGCTGAACACCTTAGAAGGGCGGGGGTGGGGGGAGGGTTACTTTATCTTAGTGTCTTTAGTTAGGAAAATATTTGCTGTACACAATATCAAGCTAAATTACAAAACCATGTCATACTTTTTCATCTTAGACTCAGGTTTTAGCAAACAACTGAATAATGAAAGAGGAAAGACACCTCCCCCCCCAAGTCTGCCACGGGATAGCTGAGTGCATTCATTTTGAGGGAATTTGGATTTCTAAGATGCTTCTGGTGACGACTGGAGGAATCAGGATTAGTTGAGTAGGGGCTCCGTGTCACTTAGTGTCCACAGGGACCTGGATCAACTTCAGAACCATCAGAACGCTTGTCCAGAAACCCCAGATGGGGGGATCTTTAGAAGAGGTAATTTTTAAAAAATGATTGGATTGTATTATTCTTCTAATTCCAAACACAGTCAGTCCTGATAGAGCCAGGGGCTGGACAAATAAGTAGGTGGAGGATTTTCAAATCGTCCTAAGCTTGTGAGTGAGTGGGCAGGAGCAAGGTGAAGAGAAATATCTGGAAGACTTTGCCACTGTAGTACAGAACAACTGAAATCCTGAGGCTCGGCTGGGTCGTCGGCTGGGTCTCTCCCGCGGACTGGGCCTGTTTACCTGTTCCTGCATCATGCAGCAAAAGTCTTACCAAGATGGTCTGGGAGATGATTTGGGAAGCTGAAAAGTACTGAGAGAGCACACAGCTGGAAAGAGAGAAATGTTGTGTGTCACAGGACTGCAAGAAAAGCACTTTCCAGCCCCAAATCTCCGGCACAGCACCAGTTTTGGCAAAGAGAAAGCAAGGCAAAGGGTGGTCATCTAGGTCTAATGCGGGGTTGAATGTCTGCTCAGTTCTGCAAGCAGAGACCAGTATTTAGAAATGATACAATACCAAAGCAGGAAACAGGTCTCCGAAGTGTGGTCAACATGTATAAGGGGCTCCTTCTACTTTCCACCAACTGGCAGAGTAAATTGCAAGCACAAAGGTTGAGATGGGAGGTCACTGAGGACACCAAACAGTCCTATTGTTTCCTCAGCTCCCAGCACTCATGCAGTCATGCTGACATGCCATTTTACATATGTCACTTTCACCTGGAAAATGAGGTTCAGAGAGGTTACATTGTTCAAGGACCCACAACTGGTACCCGAGGCGGGATGCTGTCAGAACCAGTGCTCCCCTTCCAGCATCCTCTTCCCAGTCCCGGCAAGCACTATTTTCCACAGTCAGAACTCCAGTTCCCAGTTCAGACGCTGGTGGCCCACAGAATCCCGGACAGGTTTCTGGTCCTCTGTGAGCCTGAGTTTACTAACCTGTAAAATGGAGCCTGGACCTCACAGGGATGGGCTGTGAGGCTCAGTTGCTCACATGTGCACAGTGGTTTCCAAGCTCTGGTCTGGAAGTCTCCCAGGAATGTCTCCATTCCTAGGTTGTAGGGTCCAGTTTGACACCAGTTCTTGTCCTGACTTCTTGTCCTTGGCATCAGACCCAGGGACCTTGCAGCCAGCTCACCATCAGCTCCTCAGGTCCTTTCACCAGCATGGTGGAGGGGTGGGGTTCCTCCCTGCAGTCCGGCTGCCTTGATGGTCAGCCCAGTTCCTGCAGGGCCCTGCTCCGTGTGAAAGTCTCCCAGCTAGAAGAGAGCCCTGTGGGGACCCTGGATCCTAGGACTCCAGGAAGTGCCTGGAATTGGAGAGATCACAAAGGCTTGCACCCCCTGGCGCGGGCTGCAGGAGTGGACGGTCCCTCTGGGACATGCCCTGGGGTTCAGCACCAGTACGCCCCACCTCTCTCTCCACGCCTTCCCCACCCCTCCTCACCGCTCTTAGAAGGAAGGAGATGGGGATCCTGTTCTCCTGCTCCTCCTCCAGGGACCCACTCCCAAGCAGGGCCCACCTCTTCTGGAACCTCACAAAGACCTCCCCTGACAGACACACATGAAACAACACTCCCCACACACACACTGTTCTTGCTCTAGAGATCCTGCACTAACACGTCAGTCGGGCTCAGACGCCAAGTTGAGAACCATGACGAAGAGATCAGGCATTGGCTCAGAGTGAGCTGGGCTGAGTGGCCTTGTCACACCACTCCTTGGCTGTGTGACCTGGGTCAGCTCTTTCCTCTCCCTGCCTCTGCTTCCTTATCTCTAATAATGATGGTAATAATGGCTGATATTCATGGGCCAGGGGAAGGCGCAGCGTTTTAACCGGAACTGTCTCACTTGATCTTCTTAAATACCCTATGAGGGACATGCCCATTTCCCCATGGAACAGATAGAGGAAAGTGAGGCACATGGAGACTAAGGAGCTGTCCCAGGGTCTCACAGTGGCAGGATTCAGTGACATGGTACAAAGTACCTAGCCCAGGCCTGTGGCTGAGGGCACCCTAAGCAATCACCATTGCTTGTAGTGTCCACACACTCTGAACATATCTGTGTGGACCCTGTCAATTTTCCCAGTGTCCTCACCCCAGACAATCCCACCCCGGTCCCGCCCCCCAAGTTCAGCTGTTCCTTGGCTCCCAAAGGTCCCTGTGGAGCGGCTGCAGGAGGTCTCCTATGCAGCAGGTTAGCCTTCGGTCAGGGCAGCTGCTGCCTTTGGTAGTTGCCCCCTACCCCCATCCCACTCCACCACACCCCCACCGGAGGCTCCGAGATGCCTGCCCCAGGAGGCCTGCCCCTTAGCAACAACTGTCTGTGATGCAGAGACCGCCAATCCCATTGGCGCTCTGTATGACTTGTGTCTGAGCGACCAGCTCTCAGAACCTCAGTTTTCTCATCTGTGAAATGGGAGTGGTGAACATGAGACTCCCAGGTCGCTGAGCGAACCGTGCTCGGGGGCGGCGCCCTTGCCCAGGGCGGCCGAGGCACCCAGAAGCCGCGGCCCAGTGGGGCGGGCCGCCCGAGGGGCGGGCCGGGGCCGGGGGCGGGCGCGGGGCGGGCTGGCCGGCGGCGAGGCCGGGCGGGCGGCGGCGCTGCTCCGAGTCCCAGCGCCGGGCGGCGGCGGGGAGATGCGGCTCGTGGCGCTGGCGGCGGCCGTGCTGCTGGCGCGGGCCCCGGCCCCGGGTAAGCGCGGCGGGCCGGGCGGGCGGGCCGGGCGGCCCCGGGACCCCGCGGGTGGGGCGGGGGCAGCCGCGCCTGGTGGCCGGGGTCCGGGCTCGGGCCTGGCCGGGAGGCCCCGCCGCCTCGGGCTGCCCCCTCCGCGTGCAGCCCGCGGGCGCGGGGCTGCGCTGTCCCCGGGGCTCCCCGCGGACGCCGGGCCGGGGGCGCGGGCGGCGGCGCCCCGTCCCCTCCGCCGGGCTCCGGCAGCGCAGAGACGCGCGATCAGCCCCTGCTCCCCTCCGGGCCAGGCCGCGGAGTGGAGCTTTCCGCAGGGACGCGCCAGCCCCGGGTGCTGGTTTTTCTTTTTTCTCCCCAACTGTCAGGACCCACAACTGTTGGCAGGTTAGTCAGGGCAGCAACTTCCCTTGAAGTGTCTTCGGAGAGCTTCTCGGTAGACCGTCAGAAGGGGCCTGACCTGCCCCGGGCGGCCGCTGGGGACTGGGGACTTGTTCGGGGCGTTTTGCGATGCCCAGGCCTGGTGAGATAGGGGGGTATCCACGGCTGGATGGAGCGGGGTCCTTGACGAAGCGCCCTGCCTGAGCGGCGGCCTCTGCCCACACTGCTGGCTTTCATTAGGGGTTTCTGCTCTCACTTCTTAGTTACTGAAGAATTTTCTCTCTTTATTCCCCAGGGCCCTACCTGCTTGCCTCAGGGCTGGAAGGGGCCATGCTGGCTAGAATAATAGTGATAAGGAAAATATCAATGGTTGTCGTTTCTTGGCTGCCTACTGGGTGCCAGGTGTAGTGCCACACATTATCTCATTTAATCACAACACTTCAAAGTAATGATCACAAGAGCAGATGTTTGTATATCCAGGTTCTTTGCAAACATTAACTCAGTTAAACTTGCCAATAACCTCTGAGGGAGGTGCTATTATTATCCCCATTTTGTAGATGAGGAAACTGAGGCACAGGCCCATGAATTGACTTGCTTTAAGTCACAAGGCTTGTGAGTGGTGGAGCTGGGATTCGAACCCAGGAAGCCTGGCTCTAGACTCTGTGCTCCAGCTGGCTAAGCTGTGTTGCCGTTGTTTTGTAAATAAGGGAGCTGATGCTCAGAGTTAAGTAATTTTCCCAGGGTGACCCAGCTACTAAGTGGCGGAGCTGGCACTTGAGCCAGCATAGAGCAGAGTCTGAGGAGGAGTGACTTGGATCACCGCAGGAAGAAGTTCACCCGTTGTTCCCCGCTTCCAGTGCAGTGGGGCTTCCAGTGAACCTGGAATCGGTACTGTGGGAAACGTTCCTTTCTCAGTTGTCACTGTCTTGACTGACAGTGACTGGAGGTTTGACCGGGCTGGTTGGGCCAGGCTAGCTCTGGTGGCCTGCGTGGAGTAGCCAGCAGCCGTCCGGATGCCTGGGCCATAGGGGTCTTCCTCCCCCAGGCTCCAGGACCACCTTCCTGATCGCAGGAGCTGTCAGAGAGGGCTCCCCCAAGAGTGGTTTTTGGAGGTCAAGGACATTCTGATATTTCCAGGAGACCTTAGGAGCCTTGAGAGCTGGAATTCGGGGTCCTTTAGAGTCTGCCCTGGCTGTGCCCAAGGTTACTCTTTGGATAGTGATGATGGCTCCTGCTTGTGCAGCACTCGCCGTGTGCCACCCGCTCTTCCGACTCCTCGTCACGATTCCCCAGGGGAGGGCCTGGGAGAGCCGCTTTAGACATAAGTCTGGACTCTTAACCCCTGCCCTTTCCTACCTCTTCATCTTGGAGCTGAGCAGAATCTTAGTGTCACCTGGCCACACCTCTCATTTTAGAGAAAAGGAAACTGAGCAGCAAAAATATTTAATAAAAGACAAGCTGTGGTCCCGAGTGGTGGTTGAGAGTTGATTTTGAAGCCAGATCACCTAGGTTCTGATTCCAGCCTTGCCAGCTAAGCCACCTAAGCAGGTGGCTTAGCCTCTCTGTCTCAGCCCTCTTGTCTAGAAAATGGGGATAAACATAGTTATGAATGTAAATTGAGAAAATACATCTAAAGTGCTTAGAACAGTGCTTGGCATAGAGTTCACACCCGGCAAATGCTTGCCTTTATCATTGGCCAAGCCCACGTGTTTGTCCTGGATGAGAGCTGTTTTCAGGTGATGGGCTTAATATGAGTGCAGTCCCCTGTGGGCTAGGTCTGGGAGCGCCTCTGCTTGGTGCTTGGAAAACACTGGCTCCTGGTGCCATGGGTTTTTAAGTAATACAATTGTATTTCTTTCAGAGATTTACTTGTCATGAATTCAGACTCTTCCTTTAATGAGAATGGGATTTTCGCTGCAAAATGGTACAACTTACATTTCTTATAAACGTAGAGGCTCCTGGCTC
This sequence comes from Ceratotherium simum simum, assembly GCF_057802395.1. Classification (NCBI taxonomy): domain Eukaryota; kingdom Metazoa; phylum Chordata; class Mammalia; order Perissodactyla; family Rhinocerotidae; genus Ceratotherium; species Ceratotherium simum. The sequence continues at coordinate 8,093,599 of NC_141905.1, read as the reverse complement.
CCTGAGGTGAGTGGAGTCAGTTTCTTCAGGACAGAGAAGGAGTGTCGGGCACAGAGCCACTAGCACATCACTGGCCAGGGCGGAAGAGGGGGACCCCAGCCCTGCCCACCTCCGTGTCCCAGGTGAGGCAGGTGTCTTGTTTCTTTAGAAGTCCTACACTCTCCTGCACCTGGAAGTTGTCATCCTTCACCTGAGGATGAGTACCAGAGGGAAGGGGAGAGGTTGTATACTAGTTGACTGGGTCGTGTACTGTTTGGCTCCATGGATGTCCTTTTAGGCTGTTTTCAGAGCTGTGTTATTTTCATGACACTATCCAAGTGGAGCAAGAGGGTTAGACCCCATAAATCTTATCTGCAGGAATATAATGTTCACCTACAGGCAGAACCAGCTATATAATTTGTGGAATCCAGTGCAAAATGAAGTGTGAGGCCCCTTATTTAAAAATTATTAAAATTTCAAGAGAGTGACAGTAGAGATGAAACCAAGTGGGGGGCCTCTCCACGTGTAGGGCCATGTGACTGCAGATCCTACACCCAAGAAGCACCCCCTGCTCACAGGTCAGTGTTTGTCGCTTTCTGTTGCCCCACCTGCCCAGCTCTCAGCTGGGCACACTATTATGAGTGTTTTAAGGGTGTTTTCTCATTGGAGGCCTACAATGACCACACAAGGCATCATCCCGTTTTTCAGATGAGGAAACTAAGACTCTGAGCACCTTATACCTAACAGAACCAGGTTTCCAACCCAGTTTTGTCCAATGCCAACCCCTGGTTCTCTGCCCAGCCCTCCCCAAGCCACAGGGAAACCCTGGCATCCTGGTGCCCTGCCCACATCGGGCAACTGGGGCTACCACCTAACCGAGCATGTGCTTGCTGAAGGAATATGGTTCCCTGCAGCAGGAGTCCCGCCCCTCTGGGTCAGTCTCTTCCCTGCCCATGTTGTCATAGTCCTCCGTTAAGATCTGGCCTTGGAGGTCCTCATTGGGGTGGAAAGTCCCCTCCTGTGGTCCATCTGCAGGCCATGGTGCAGTGCGCTTCACCAGAGGACACTGATCTTTCAATTTCCAGCCTGCACCAGGTGCCTCCTGGCTCAGGGTCTTTGCTCAAGTGGGACCCTCTCCCAGGAACATCATTCCTCTCCACTGCTCTGAATTTTATTTCATTAACTCCAGCTCAGCCTTCAGCTCACAGTCGCCTCCCCAGGGTCTGTTTCTTCCCTGACCCCGCAGACTAGATCAGGATCTTGCCCTGATTTTTGTAAGCCCTGCACCTTTTCTCTGTAGCATGTGGCACTGTTCGTAGTCACTTACTCCTGTGTCTTCTTCCTGATGACCAGCCGCCTTGCGCACTGGACTCAGAGATCCGCGAGGTTAGGAGTGCCGTCATCTACACATAGTGCCCAGCATGGGGCTATTGCTCAGCAAGTATTTTTGTTGAGTGATTAAGTGAACAAAGCTAAGCTGGGGCACAGGCTGGAGGAAGCGGGAACTCTGCATGCGGAGGTGCCCAGAGGGTAGACCCTCCCACCTCAATCCCTGCAAGGCAGGCTCGCAAAGCAAGAATTGAAGTTCTTCTCTGGGCCAGGGTGACTTTGACAAATCTCCCTCCTAGGCCAGGAAAGGGGAGACTCTGCCTGCCTGGGGCTGATCCCTTCTTCCCGGGTGTAGGAGGGTCTCCTGACACCCACCCTCCCCTGTCTTGTGGCTCGCTCGGCCCACGTTTGCTCAGCTTGCTTCGCTGCCCTGCAGGGTGTGTGCTGTGTCATTCAGACTGACTGAGATGAGGAAGAGAAGACCTGGACTCCCACGGGCACCGCCCCCTAGGCACCTGCCTCCAAATGTTGGTGTTGCCCTGGCTGCCACCGTCCTGATCCCACTGCTGTTTTCTCTGCTGAGCAGAAGGGGCCTGATGACTGCAGGGGGCAGAAGCTGTGTGATGCTGTCTCCTAGGATTTAACTAAACATCCCGCTGAGCTAACGTTGGCCAGGCTCCGGGTCCTCTCTGCGCATTTTCTCCCCTCCCTCTGGTGGTGTCACCTCTCGCAGCTGCATGCATACGAGCCGCGTTTTCTGGGTTTAAGGTAGCCATCTCCAGTGTTGAGGGGAGGCCCTTACCTGGGGCACCTGGCTTCCTGAGAAAACTGATTGCAGACATGAGGACCCCCACAACCTGCGTCCACTAGCAAAGCTTTAAGACTCTGAGGGGCCCTTGAGCATCACCATTTCAATCACACCCCCATACCTTCGTGTTGAAAGTGGGTGTAAATATCTAGGTTGGTGGCAGATGTAGGGCTGAAATGAGCCTTCCTGTGAACAAGGTTGTATTGGTTTGCTCGAGTTATCATAACCAAGTCCCACAGACTGGGCGGCTTAAACAACAGAAATTTATTTCTCGTAGTCCTGGAGGCGGAGGTCTGAGATCAAGGTGTCGACAGAGTTGGTTTCTTCTGAGTCCTCTCCTTGGCTTGTAGATGGCTGTCTTCTCCCTGTGTCCTCATGTGGTCTTTCCTCTGTGCCTGTCTGTGTCCTGATCTCCTCTTCTTATAAGGACACCAGTCATATTGGATTAGGATCCATCCTTATGGCATCATTTTAACTTAATCACCTCTTTAAAGGCCCTATCTCTAAATACAGTCACATTCTGTGTACTGGGGGTTAGGACTTCAGCATATGAATTTGGAGGGGATACAATTCAGCCCATAACAAGGATCTTTGCACTTCAGTTGGAGAAACCTGCTTGAGCCATTTGTAAGAGACTATGGGGCTGAATGAAGGCAGAGAGGCGCACTGGTAAAGAGAAAAGGAGAGCTCATCTTGGGAAGATGGTTCAGTCCATCCCCTTTCATGGGAGCTGCTGACTCCTGGCCTGAGCTGCAGAAGTGGAAGGGTTACTTGTTTGCCTCTAGGATGGAATCCAGCCTACCCTGGGGACCAGAGCACTTGGCAGGGTCTCCTGGTTTCAGTCACTATAAATAATCCCTCCTTCAAGCGGCGTTAATAGGAGGAGAGTGGGGTGTGGGGTCTCGGCTGCTGCGCTCTCATCCCACCCATCTTGTTTCAATTTCCTGCCTTCCCCAGCTCTCCTTGACTCTAGTGGGGAGCCCTTGAGGGTGGGTGGATCTGGACTTCAATTCTGGGAGCCAGCTGCTGCATCTCTGCTGCTCTCTGCCTGCCGAACCCCTGGGCCGCTACTGGAGTGGGGTCAGCCTGGGGTTCTCGGCTTTGTTGCCGCTCACCAGGGAGCTTCCACCGTGGGGGCCCATGTGGACTTTAGACAGGGCCTTAGCAGTCAGGGGAAATGCTCTCGACTAATTCAATATGGCGTGTGGGCCAGGTATGGGCCAGGTGGGTGAGATGCAGGGGATGGTGGGGGCAGTTCCTCTTCTTTTGTCCTGCCTGAGTGACTTGTGTGGACAGAGAGCATGTGCCTTCCGTGGTTACCTGTTGATCTGCATTCTCTGAGTATTTCCCTGGGCTGGCTTTGTCCCTTGTCACCGTGGACATAGAAGACCTCATTCTTGTTCACAAGCTGCTTAGAGTCCAGCCAAGCATCAACCTTGTTCTTCTGAATTTACTTCCACCTATTTTTTTAAGGTAACAAAAGATTGTCGTGTTGTAAGCTGAATGATAGCCCCCAAAGATGGTTGTGTTGTAATCCTTGGAAGCTGAGAGTGTTACCTTATATGGCAAAAGGCACTTTATGGATGTGATTAAGTTAAGGGCCTTGGAGTATCCTGGTGGGCCTGGCTTCTAAGAGATGAGAAAGAAAATTGGCCTTCAAGTCATATCTCTCCAGGTGTTCAGTTTATTAAATCGATAATGGAAACCATACAAGAGGATGACCTTATTGCTTGGATTTTTACAAAGAAGAATACTTTTTATGTGGTACCCCCTCACCTCCCCCCTACCCCACACACATAGGTCCTTATCTTGTTGACTCACAGCCTCTTCACAGTGGAAGTTTCAAATCTTTGACCTCTTTTTTCATCCTTCCTCATTGCTTACCTGCAGCATTGACCAGGGTTCAAAGCTTTTGGTGACTCTGACCTCAGGGCCCAAGTCCCTTCATGTGACCAGAAGGTGACATTTGGGGACATTTGTGGTTTGGGATGACCTTGGGGACACCTGCTTGTGAAGTGGGGTGGGCAGGGAATGGTGCTTTCTGGAGTTGTGTGCTGGGAAGCACCGGGGTGGGGATGTGGGACCTTGTGAGAAGACAGCCCTGCTTGGGCAGAAGGAGGCTCTGAGCATCCTTCCTACGAAGTGTCCTTTCTGGGCTCTGCTGGCCTGCCAGGGGATGGCTCCACCCACGAACTCCAGGGCAGCACAGCCCCTCTGCACAGTCCCTGTAGACATCATGCAGCATGTCTCCTGGAGACAACAAAGTGCTCAGCCTCTGTGAGGTCTACTGGTCTAGCTGGTCTGGGTGGGCGTTGGGGTGTCTCCTTCAAAGGTCACCTTGGGGCAGAACGGCGGCTGGGGATGGGCAGCCCTTGGGGTGGATCTAACTAGGAAACCAAAGGACAGGGAGTAGTGGACCGGGCCTGGGGTCCTGGAGCATCTTTTATGGTGTCGGTGGGTTCTCTCATCCCTCTGTTCCTGGGCTCGTTTATTCTTTATTCCTGCTCTTTAATTCTGATACCGTGGCTCACGAGTCCAAAGAGACTTCGAGCAAGAAACTGAGAAACCCCTGTGGTTTCAGCTCCCTGGTACTAGCTTAACACCTGCCTGACCAGTCCTGATCATCTGCTTTGGTTGCAGTTGAAATAGCTGAGACAGGGCAGGGGCTTAGAAAGGCAGCTCCCAGACCCACAGCATCACTCACTCAGGCAGGTGATGAACGTGAAGCAGACCTCAGGGAGGCAGGCGAGAGGGATGGATGTGCCTGGAAATTTTTAAGAGATGCCAAAAATCCAAATCTTTATGTGAAATCTCCTGAATTTTAAACATCAGAAACTAATTAAAATTTTTAAAAAAATATATCTGGGCCCGGAGGTCAGTGGCAACCGACGTGGACAGGATCGTCTCATAGGGGAGGATGTGGGAGCCCACAGGGGCTGCCCCCAGGAAGAGCCCTTCTTCTGGCTGTCACGAAGGCGGAGAGTGAGCACGGAGGGGATGGCATGGCCTGCCTCTCTGGCCGTGCTGATCACCCTGGCTCCTGGAAGAAGGTGTGTCCACCTGAGGAAATGCCTTCCTCATTTTCCTCCTTCCTCTTTTCTCTGCAGAAGTCTGTGGGGCCCTCAATGTCACTGTGTCCCCAGGGCCTGTGGTTGACTACCTGGAGGGGGAAAATGCCACTCTTCTCTGCCACGTCTCGCAGAAGAGGCGGAAGGACAGCTTGCTGGCCGTGCGCTGGTTCTTCGCGCGCCCGGACTCCCAGGAGGCCTTGATGGTGAAGATGACCAAGCTCCGGGTGGTACAGTACTACGGGAATTACAGCCGCAGCGCCTACAGGCAGAGGCTGCGCCTCCTTGAGGAGAGGCGTGGGGCGCTCTACACACTCTCTGTTTTGACCCTCCGGCCAGCGGATCAAGGGCATTACGTCTGCAAAGTCCAGGAAATTAGCAAGCACAGGAATAAGTGGACAGCCTGGTCCAATGGCTCCTCAGCAACAGAAATGAGAGGTAAGTGTGCTTCTGCTCTCTGGGAGAGGTGTGGGGGTACAGGTCAGTAGTCCTCCCTCCAGTCTGCCAGGCGGGGGCCCCCAAGATGGCTCTCCTGGGCTTGAACACATCTTCTTGGCCCCTGTGGGCCACCACCATATGAACCAGGCTGTAGGGATGGGGATAGATCTTGACGTGGATGCTGGAGCTGACTGTAGAAGTGGAAGCAGAGAGAAAGGAGCGAGGGCCTGGCCCTGCACCGCCCAGCCCACCCTCTGTGCAAAAGCTCTTTTGCTTCTGAAAGATCACGCTGGCTGTATGCTTCACCTCCAGCTCAGGTCTGCCCAGCCTTGATTGCTTGGGCCGTGGGGTGCCGGGCACCCAGTGGAGGAGGCACACATTGGGAGGTCCTGATGTCAGTTGCCACACTTCGGGGCAGGGCAGGCTGGTGGCTCTGATCCATTGCCCAGAGGAACTGATCCCAGCCTCAGGCAACGGCTCACTGAGAAATTCATCCAGGGGGCCAGTGGTTAAGTGCGTGCGCTCCACTGCTGGCGGCCGGAGTTCAGATCCCAGGCGTGCACTGACTCACCACTTGTCAGGCCATGCTGTGGCGGTGTCCCACATAAAGTGGAGGAAGATGGCCACGGATGTTAGCTCAGGGTCAGTCTTCCTCAGCAAAAAGAGGAGGATTGGCAGATGTTAGCTCATGGCTGATCTTCCTCACAAAAAAATTAATTAATTAATTAATTAGAAAAAAAAAAGAAATTCATCCAAAAGTGGGCCAAGGACCAGAGGTCTCCCTTCCTGGAGACAGATAGGAGGCGTGGGCTGCGTTCCGGAACGTCTTGGCTACCAAGTGTCATATTTGAGGGTTATCATTTTTTATCACAAACGTTCTATTCAAGAAGACACCTCTCACAATTTTAATAAGACTTTCTATTGTGTGCTAAAATTACATGTTTGACTGCTTTGAACTTGAATTTGGGCTGGCACAAGATCAAGAGGATCACAAAGTAAAGCTGATGGTCCCAAGTATGAAAAAGAATCTAATTTTATTATATACATGTAATACAATATTAAAGGCATTAGTGATGTTGTTTTGACAAGCTTTTCTGAGGGGATAAAACTCAGTTGTGAAAAGGTATTTTGAATATCCTATATGAATAGGGACATGTTAAAGTGAATAATTTACGTGGGTAATTTAAGCAGCCCAACCTTGTCTTTGGAGTTTGTGTATGGTAATGTTCTTAAGCACAGAATGAAGTATGATCTGAAATGCTGTGCACTTTTTCTCCTTAAGCAAATTAATTCAAGAAAACAAATGACTGTTAGTATAAATATGTATTTTGGCACAGAAAACAGAAAAATACGTCAGATGACCAAAGACTGAGGAGGGAATGCACTCTGGATATCACTTGGCTCTGAAACCTAAGATCTTATACATGTCTTTTTATTTCCATGCCACAGTATATGCTGGAGTGGTACACTAAATCTCTTGGTAGTAATGACTCTCTGCCAGTTAGATAAAAATGTTCCCCACATTCAAGTGAGTGCAGTCATCTAGTTCATTATTTACTGTGAATCTGCTTTCATTGAGTGAAGCTGGGTTCCTTCTAGAACGTTTATATGGGTACTTGCTCCAAAAGCCTGAGGCAGTTTGTTCGACTTCACTGGAAATAAAAATCTCTCCTCTTCCCCTCCTCTCCACCTCCCCTCTCCTCTTTCTCCTGCTCTCTTCCTTCCCTTCCCTGGCTCTTCTCAGAAATCCCTTTCTCTTCTCCCTCTTCCCCTTCCTCTCCTGTTCCTCCCCTTTCTCTCTTCCCCTCCTTCCCCCCTTCCTTGCACTCACTGTCTCTTCCTTCTTCCTCTTTCCTCTCTATCTCTGTGTCTCCATCTGTCTCATGCTTACTCCCACGCATACCCTCTGATCTCTCACCTGGAAGTAGTTCTAACCTCACAGCAGAGCTGAGCCTCCCTTGCTGTGCTGCTCTGCCTCAGAGCTTCCTGTTCTCACACTTCCTCAGCCTCTGAGCAGGGCCATGGTATTCTGAAAGGAAGATTCAAAACCTTAGAAAGCAGTGACCATACCTTCTAGAATGTTCTAGGGGACTATGCCGAGGGGGTTAAGGTGAGGTAACCCCACGTACATGGCTTGAAAGCAGACTGGCTTGTTTAGGTTGGAGCATGTCCGCCCCAGGCTGGGGAGAGCATGTGGAGCCTTGGCTCGCTGTCCTTCCTGGGCAAGGCTGGGGACAGGCCTGCAGCTCCAGCCTCCTGGGGCGCCTTTCCCCAGGCCCTCTACCTCGCACTAGCAGTTGTTATGTGGAAAACAAGAACAAAAACAAGCAACGCAATGCACAGTTCTGTGGCCAAATGTGTTTGAGTTGGAATATTAAGTAGAAACTCTCAGAGGTGTTTTTGGAGTGAGTGCCTTTTCCCTTCGCTGGGCCTCACAGCCCCTCATTTCTAACGTGCTTACTTTTCTCTCCTCTGTCCTACATGCTTCTCAAGCCATCCACAGGAGAGGGGAGCTTTTCTTGGGAAGTCTTTCTAACACTGCTCCCACCCCCTGCCCTTGACCATGGACTATTGTGTTCTCCTTCTTGCGATGTTCTTAACGGGAGATCAGATTGCTTGTCCTTCACTGTAAACTCCCAGAAAGAAAGGCTGGTGCATGGGCTCTTCTCATCTTGCTCTTGCAAATGGAGGTTAACTTGTGCCGATACATTTTAAGGGATGCTTCCTGGCACAGAGCAAGTGTAATAGGACTCTTGGCTCTTATTATTTACCCTGATTTCCATATGTGGGTTGTTTTCTATTGCAAGAATAATATAGTTCAATTATAGAAAACGTGGAAAAATACTGAAAGAGTTGAAAGAAGAGAACAAAAATGACTTGCAATATCTCTACCCAGGTGTAATTTAACATTTCATTGTAAATCCTTCCAGTCATTTTTATGCAAATAAAAATTAGAAACCTGATTCCACTCATACTATAAATATGGTTTTGTGACTGGCTTTTCTCATGTTACTAAATAGTGGGCACATTTTCTCATGTTGTTAAATATGCTTCCATAACATAATTTTAATGGCAGAATAGTATTCCATGATGTGAACATACCGCAATTTAGCTTCCTAGTTACTGTTATTGGACATTCAAGTTGTTCTAAATCCTTGTCAATAAAACTCCAAGAATGTCCCTGTACTTAGAGTAAAGTCTTGGAGATAAAATTGCCTGGTGCAGAAAGAACAAAGCTGGAGACATCATGCTGCCGGATTTCAAACTGTATTACAACGCTTTAGTAATTAAAACAATACGGTATTGGCATGAAAACAAACAGGTAGATCAATAGAGGAGAACAGAGCGCCCAGAAATAAACCCGCACATATATGATCAATTAATTTACAACAAAGGAGCCAAGAACATACAATGGGGAAAGGACAGTCTCTTCAATAAATGGTGTTGGGAAAACTGGACAGCCACATGCAGAGGAATGAAACTCAACCACTGTCTTACACCGTACATAAAAATTGATTCAAAACAGATTAAAGACTTGAATGTAAGACCTGAAACCATAAAACTTCTAGAAGAAAACATAGGCAGTAAGCTCCTTGATGTAGGTCTTGGCGATGGTTTTTTGAATCTGACACCAAAAGCAAAAGCAAAAATAAACAAGAGGGACTACATCAAACTAAAAAGCTTCTGCACAGCAAAGGAAACCATCAACAAAATGAAAAGACAACCTATGGAATGGGAGAAAATATTTGAAGTCATATATCTGGTAAGGGGCTAATATCCAAAATATGTAAAGAACTCATACAACCCAACGGCAAAAAAACCAAACAATCTAATTAAAAAATGGGCAGAATATCTGAATAGACATTTTTCCAAAGGAGGCATACAGATGGCCAACAGGTACATGAAAAGATGCCCTACATCATTAATCACCAGGGAAATGCAAATCAAAACCACAGTGAGATATCACCTCACACATGTTAGAATGGCTATTGTCAAAAAGATGAGAAATAACAGGTGTTGGCGAGAACGTGATGAAAAGAGAACTTTTGTACACTGTTGGTGGGAATGTAAATTGGTGCAGTTGCTATGAAAACAGCATGGACGTTCCTCAAAAAATTAAAAATAGAATTACCCTATGATCCAGTAATTCCACTTCTGGGTATTTATTCAAAGAAAACTGAAACACTAACTCGAAAAGATATATGCACCTACATGTTCATGGCAGCATTATTTACAATAGCCAAAATATGTAAACAACCTAAGTGTCCATCGATGGATGAATGGGATAAAGAAATTGTGGTATATACAATGGAATATTATTCAGCCATAAAAAAGAATGAAATCTTGCCATTTGCGACAACACGGATGGACCTCAAGGGCATTATGCTAAGTGAAATAAGTCAGACAGAGAAAGACAAAGACGGTATGATGTCTCTTATATGTGGAATCTAGAAAAAAAAGAAACCAAGCTCATAGATACAGAGAACAGATTGGTGGTTGCCAGAGCAATTGGGGGGTGGGAGAAATGGGTGTACTGTTTTTTTTTTTTTTCAGTTTAAATAAGGAAAGAAAAAAACATTACCGGGTTCAAACGTATACTCAATTTAAAGATCAATACAATTTAGATTGATACAATTGAAAGAGGTGAGTTGACCTCTAGAGTAGTTAATGAATTTATATTCCCACCAGCATTGACAATGCCTTTTCCCCATGGATTCGTCAACGTAATATATACTTTTTGAGGATGATGATGATGGTGGTGGTGGTGATGGTGACTGTGAATGCCTGGAGCAATACCCAGTACACAATTAACTCTCAACAAGTACTTGATGAATGAATGGAATGCTCTTTGGTAGCACCCTTGCTGTGGGTGACTCTGGGGTAGGCATGACTTTGTGGATAATGTCACCCTCTGGGACACCTCACCTCCCTTTCCCTTGATCTGTTCCAATTGTACATCTTGTTTGAGCTCCCTTGTCCATCCTTCCTTTTCCATCAGTCCTTCTCTGTGCGTGCCAGCCTGTTGAGAGCTCTCCCACCTGTGGCATCGTGTTTTCAGTACTGTTTACACAACATTGTGTACTCAGTCCACTGTTTCCATAAGTTTCTGTGGCACAGGGATGGAGTCAAAAAATCTTATACATGGAAGAGTCAAACATTGTGAAAATTGCAGTGTGAAAGTCTGTCCTTCCCCTGCTCACACACTAATATCCCCATTTCACTGCCATCCCCAGAGGTAATCTTTATTGATGATTTGGTTTTATCTTTCAAGTCCCTCTCCTATTGATGTTCACGCACACACACACACATGGATTTTAACTACACTACACTTAATGCTTTATAAGTATTGCTGATGAAATTGTATGTATTTTTTTGTCATTGATATTACATAGTGGTATGATACCAAACTGTATCCCTCCATTCCCTGTGATGAATCCTTAGAAAACTTCCAGCTTTTCGTTAACACAACCAGTGCTTCAGTGAACATCCTTGTACACATCTCCAAGTGTTTCTGTTGGTTAGATTGCTGGAAAGAGAATTGCTGGGCCTAAGGGTATGCATATTTAAATTGTTAATAGACAATGCCATAATGCTCTCCAAAATGACTTTACGAATTTATACTCTGACCATCATTGCATGCTAGTGTCTATTTCCCTGAAGCCTCATTAACAATGGATATTATTAATCTTTTCCATTATTTATCATAATGATGGGAAAAATAATATTTCATTGTTGTTTTAATTTCAATTATTCAATACAATACGATTTAATTTCAATGATTGTATTCAATTATTAGTGAAGTTGAACATCTCTTCATATGTTTATTGACTGTTTAAAAAATTTCTTCTGTCAATTGCCTGTCCATAATCTTTACCTATTTTTCAATTGGTTGCTGTCTTTTCATATATATATATATTTCTTTCTTTTCTGAGTGTTAGTTCTTTAACTGTTGTATATGGTGCAGAAATTTCTTCCTATTTTTTACTTGTCTTTACGCTTCATTTATGTTTTATTTTACCATATAGATATTTTACCTTTTCATGGTATTTATGTAGTCAAATTTGCCATTTTTTCCTTTATGGTATTCCTTTTTCCAGTAGTATTTTTTAATTGAGATGTAATTTATATTCAACAAATTGTCCATGGTACCTTGGTTTTGTATCTTATCTATAAGGTATTTCCCACCCCAAGCTTATAAAAGTAGTGTTTTCCATATTTTTCTTTAATATTTTTAAAAGATTAAAAGAAAGTTTTACTCCTTTATCTCTTCGGAATCCATTTTTATATAAGGCGTGAAGTAGCTAATTTACTGTTTGTTTCCAAGTGGCTCTCTTGTTGTCCCTACATTATCTACTGAATAGATAAAATTTCCGTCTTGAAATGCCACATTTTTCATGAGCTAAATTCCTACATCTAAATGTAAACTCTGTGTACCTCACCAATATAGCGCTATTTTAATTATTATAGTATAGGGCAAGTCTCCTTATTATTCTTTAACTAAATGTCTTCCTATTCTTATACATTTAGTTTTTCCTTCAGGTGATCTTACCTAGTTTTATAAAAATTATGTTGGGGTTTGATTTTATTGATATTTAATTGACTTTATAAATTACTTTGGAGCATGTGTATACATCTTGTATGTCTTTACGGGTTTAAATGTTCCTATCCAGGGACCTGTTGTGTTCCTTCATGCATTTAAAGTGGTGTGTTTTGTTTTGTTTAATATATTTCAATAAATGAGTCTTGAACATTTTTTTATTATGTTTATTTCTAGGTATTTTATACTTGCAATTAGGATCGCTCCCCTCTTCCCACATACATATGCACACACCCACTTTTTTTAAATTGGTTATTAGTGGTATATAGAAAAGTTGTTGATTTGTATTTGGCAATGTAATGAGTTATCGTGTTATTTCGGATGTAGTCTTTTTCAGTTGCTTCTCAATGATGTCTGCAAATTTATATCTTATTACTTTTTCTAACCTTATTGCATTGGCCAGTGCTTTAGAAGTGGTAAGTCATCTACCTGTACTCTTTTTGTTGACAGTACTGGGAATGTTAACTTTACCATTTGGGCTTTCATGTTGACCATAGTTTTCCATCTAGCCTACATGGCTACTGTTAGAGACTGTCAGTTGCTCTACTAAAAAGCCAGCTTTGAGGTCTCCATGACTTTTTCATGATCCCCACTAGTAAACCTATCGGAAAAGCAATTGGGATTGATCTGACAATGTCTCTTAGTAATTTTAATTTCTTAAAACTCTGATTTAAAAATCCATTCCAAAGAAATGAGCTATCAAGCCATGAAAAGACAAGGAGGAACCTTAAATGCATAGTACTCAGTGAAAGAAGCCAAGCTGAAAAGGCTACAAACTGTGTGATTCCAACTATATGACATTCCGGAAAAGGCAAAACTATGGAGACAGTAAAAAGATCAGTGGTTGCCAGGGGCTGGGGAGAGGGAGAGATGAATCAGTGGAATACAGAGGCTTTTTTACAGCAGTGAAAATACTCTATATGATACTATAATGGTGGATCTATGTCATGTATTTGCCCAAACTTGTAGAATGTACAACACCATGAGTGAACTCTAATGTAAACTCTGGGCTCTGGGGATTATGATGTGTCAATGCAGATTCATCAATTGCAACAAACGTACCACTCTGGTGGGGCATCTTGATAGTGGGGAAGGATATACATGTGTAGGAGTGAGGAGTATAAGGGAAATCTCTGTACCTTCCCCTCAATTTTGCTCTGAACCTAAAACTGCTCTAAAAAAAAGAAAGTCTTAATAATAATGAAAAAAAATCCACTCTAGAAACCTGTCAAAGATAGAGGAAAAGTCCATCAGCCTAGTTTTAAAACCTACTTTCCTACTTTTTTTTCCTTTTAAATCAAGACACTTTTATGCCTCTAGCCCTTTGGCACCTTTCGTATTTTCCAAAACATCTCGCTTTTCCTTAGCTGGAGTTCCTTCTGACCTGTGAATGATCACCACTTAAGAAAGGTCAGAAGTTCTTCTCTGAGGAGGGAAGGGATGGAAATGTGGTCAGTGAGACCACCAGTTGCAAAGGTCATTAGTGGGAAAGCTCACGTTCTAGGTTGTTGAATAAATTAAACTCATGGATATTATTGGGGTGCCACAATTAAATTGTCATGAACACTGACTAAAGTCCAGCATCTTTAAATTGTTTATATACATAACAGTAGAGTCAAGTCCATTATCACAACACCAGTCCATATCACTTGTACTTTGATTTGCTTTATTGAGTGGGAGGGAAAGAGACGGAGCTACAAGGGGTGTCCATACCCGCAGCCTGTCGCATCCATGCTGCGTGCCTAAGATGGTGGCTTCTGACAAAGTCCAGCTCATTAGTCACGTGCTTGTAAAATTCTTTACCAATGTCATGCAAAAGAAAAAACACAGAGGAAAAAACTTAAGACCAAACCAAATAACCAACCCACCTCAATAATTGCAGTGTTATTTGCTTTACTTTGCTCTACATATTTTTGAGTTTCCCAAAAATCAGGGTAAGTCCTTGAGTGTGTGTGGTGACCAAAAAAAAAAAAAAGTAGTAAATTACTGGGGAAAAATCTATACTAATAAATGAATTTGTCATGGCTTTTTTCCTGGAGATAACCCTGAAAGTGTTTGGCTAAGAAATATAGGCTGTATTAATTTAGGGCAAAATATAAGTTGCCATTTTATGCTTTAACTGTGCAAATTATTAAAATGTGATGGAGAATTGGGGATTTTGAAGAATGGGGAAGTATTAAATTGGGGTTTATCTGCAAACATGTATGTGTGAGATTGTGGAGGGGAAGGGTCCTGGCTACAGAGTTGTTGGTGCCATGTGGTACAAAACAATATGATAAATCATGAAGAATGAAACGTGTGACCCTCTAGATGACAGTGGAGTCATGCTCGGCTTATTTTAAAGACTCTGTCCTGCCAGATGAACTTGTCAATGTCGTTCTTATTATGCAGAGGTAGAAAGAAAGGCAAAAAATGTTAGTTTCTTCAATTGCTTATGCCATGTGACCCTTTCACTGAGCGAGAAGCCCTGCCTACAGAGAAAATGGATCACAAAGTCCTAAGTGAGGTGTGGCCTTGGAACCCTCTGGAGAGGTTTCCAGTGGAAACCAGGAGGGTCAATGCTAGGTTTGATTTCATTTAATTGTTTTATCAATGACATTGAAAAAGCAGCACACGTCACCCTAATGAACTTTACAGAAAATACAAAATTGGGAAATGTTCTTAATGCCGGCGAGGAGTAAAACATAATAAAAATGAATCCAGAGAGGTAAGAAATACAGGCAGGAAATAACTGAATGAGATTCAATTTGGAAAATGGCAGAGTAATACCTTTGGGGAAAACGAATCTCAGGCACTGTTGGGTCATCAGCGGGAGGCTAAGAGGCTGTCTCTGTGAAGGGCCTTTGGTGACGACGGCGGTGAATTAGATGTGCGTCTGCAATGTGATATGGCAGCACACACAGCCGGTGGTGTTTCCGTCCATGTACAAATTGGCCCAATGTCCCTGAGAAGGAAGGTGATTGTGTCGTGTGTTCTGTGCTGGTGAGACTCTAATGCGGGTACACAGTCCTTTTGGGGAACCTCATTTCCAGAAAGCTAGAGAACTAGAGAAGAGTGGCAAAAACAAGAAGGAAATGAGTGGCAGCCTTTGGAGATATGATCAGTTGAGCTGAGGAAGTTCTACTGGGCTCAGTGAAAAAATTGCATTGGAAAAAATATTGACTACAGTGTCCGGCAGTGCTGGGTAGTTTCATTTATCCCTTCATTCAGGGCATTTTGTTGAGCACCTGCTCTGCGTCAGGCCCTCACGATGCTGGAAACTTGGGGACACGTGGGTGGGTCTGTCTATAGGGATGGCAGATACACAAATAGATATGATATTACAGTGTAAGTGGAATGATAAAGGTGCATACACAACATGAGCGTTGTGGAAACACTTAGGAGGGCCTCTGAGGATGAGGGAGAAGGCAGGGCTTGAGCAGACACTGGTTGTTTATGCAGAGCAGGGAATGGGAGGGAGCGACATCTCAGTGTATGGGGGACCTTACAACAGTGGGTAGGACTGCTGGAGCCTGAGCTAGGAGGCGGTGGGGGGGGAGACAGGCAGGGCTAATGGTGGGGGCACTTGTACCGAATATTAAGGAATTTACATTTGATTTTGTAGGCCAGCATTCTCAACCTTGCCTATTGATAAGAATCACCAGAGCCATTGTTAACATGCAGATTCCCAGGCATCTGCCCAGGAGGTTCTGGTCTAAAGTCTGGGATGGCATCTGAATATGTAGTATGCAGTGTAGGTGATTTTATCATCAGGCGTTTTGCAGAATCTCTGCTTTAGGCCTTGGAAAGCCTGTGAAGCATTTAAAGTCATTTGATAGATCCCTCTGTTGGCTGCTTAGGACATGGATTTGGGAGGACTAGATCAGAGAGTGAGGCAGAGCCTTTTGTATTTGCTCAGATTTGAGATGATGGAGGATTAAAGTTGATGGTAGGAATGGAGAGACATTAAGAGGTCAAATGAAAAGTCTTTAATAATTGACTGGATGTGGGCAAGGGAGAGAGATTTGGGACATATACTCAGTAGGTATGTGCAGGGTGGTGGCCACAGCTGGCAGCGGGACCAGAAGAGATGTAGCTGGTCCACGGGGGACGTTTAGGATTGCGGCAGAGATGGCTGGAGGCCACCCTGCACTGATGTCCAGGAGGCACAGTGACACGTGGAGCTGAAGCTCCTGTCTGAGCCGGCAAGTGAGAACGGAATCCTGAGTCAGGCAGCTGAGGCCGTGGGGGCAGGTGAGATCCTCAGACAGCAGGGGCTGAGGGTGGAGCCCTGGGAAACGCCAGCGTTTGGAGCAGTGGATGGGACTAGCTTGGCTTGGTGTCTGGTTCGGGCTCCTCCAGGCCAGCGCACTGGCTGTCTGGAAAAGGCAAGGTGTTCTCAGTGGAAGGGCAGTGCTGGAGGGTGAAGGTGCAGCAGCTCTTTCCCAGGACCCCGGAAGGTCAATCTGTGGGAAGTCCAGAGGAACACAGTGTTCCGGGGGGATGAGGTGCACTGACCTTGATCCTGGCAGCCCGGTGAGCCCCGTGTCCTCCACTCCGGTGTCAACCATCTGCAGGTAACAGCTGCTCACTCATCATCATAAGCAGGTGAGATGCAGGTGTGGGCCTCCCTGCAGGTGAGGCACGAGGAGGTGAACCACATGGTAATACCCCTCCTGACGCCAGGGACAGCCGGACATCTCGTCCTGAGTGACAGTACCCAGCACTGTGGAGGCACAGCGAAGAGTTGGTGGAACAAGGAAATCGGGATAGAAATACAGGCAGTGTGGGCAAAGCTTTGGGGAACTTTCCAAAGGGAGACAATGCTGCTCAGCAGGGTCTCCCTCTCTCTAAAGGGCTGACTTATTTATGTTGGGGTGTTCTTCAGGGTTTTCTGAATCGGAGGCATCGTAGATAGACTAGTGCAGAGATTTCCAAATGTTCTTGGTTCTCGGTGGCCTTAGGCCAAAAGAAGTAGCTAAGAGTTTTGTTTTTTAAGTAGTTGGGTCCAACAACTTAATATGAGTATTTCTTTCCTAAAAACTGAGAATATAATACGTCCCTAGAGACTGAGACAAGTTGTTCTCTTTAGGGTAAATTCTAAGACCCCTTTTGAAATGAGGTGAAGATTTGAGATTTTAGGGGGCCAAAGTTTCTCCATAACTGCAAAATAATGTATAGCTGGTTGTGGTAAATTTTTTTGCAATAATGATACTTTCTGAAGAAGTTCGCTTCATTCTGTCCCTGTAGATAGAAAGGGGTGTCTGACCCTCCGTCTGTTCTCCACGCTCAGCGTTGTAGGTCACTCGCTGTGCCATGGGCATGGACTTTATAAATTAAGCCCCTGTCTTCCCATTCCTGGGACGTCAGCGTCCCCGTTGCCCCTCCACATGCACTTCCCCGCCTCTACCCTGCCTCCCCGTGTCCAGGCACCTGCTGGTTGTGTTTTGTCCCTGTTCCCTTTAGTAATCCTTTGACCTCCCTTTGCTGCCTCTGTCCTTCCCAAGCCTTGAGAGTCTCCCAGCCTTTGTGCCTTTTCCATCCTGCTTGGTCCCTGTGACCCCCATACTTGTCCGGCCTGATGCCTCCCTGGACATGCAGACCCTGTAGAGTCCTAAGCATGAGGGCGGTCCTGGGTGGGAATGGGAGGCTGGACTAGCCCTGAAGCTTGTTTTTTCTTCAGGTGCCATAAGTGAGTTTCCAAGATGAAGCCTGAGGGTCCATGGGTTCCTGGTCAAGGGCAGGCTCCAGTGCAGTCCTGGGGGCCACGTGGTCTTGAGGGTCGCTGAGCTTTGAGACGGACCAATTTTCGGGCTCAGCCTGAGGGCACCGCATGTGCCCTTTACACCAGGGAGGGCCCAGGGTTCTCAAGAGTGATATTGTCATTCATTTTAGGCTCTGCTCTTAGGGGTACAACAGTTTTGATTCCTCAGATCTCATAAAAATTGACTTCAATGGCTTTTCAGCCCAGTTCTGCCACCCACAGACTCAGAAGCAATCTGATATTCCGAGCTGAAATGAATCTCCATAGGCTCAAACAGAGATGTCTTCATCAACAGTGAAAATGCTAATAATAGAGGCAATTTGTAAAGGCTGTCTCCTGCAATTTAATCAGTATCTCAATCTAACTCCAAATAACATAGTTTACTAAACCAAATTGCCATTTGATTTAAGATAGAAGTAAGCTTTAAATGTTGGGAGTGGTCAAAACAAACGGCAGACTCTGTTACCCTAAAAGCATTTGGAGGCAAAGATGGAATTATAATTTCTTATCTGACTATTTAACCCCAAAACGTTAGAGGGAATTTAATAATTGGATCTGAAAGTACTACCACAGGGAACTAATATTTCAAGTTTCAGTAGAAGGAATTAAATAATTCCTTTTTCTCCGGGGACATGGATCAGATAATTAGGAATGAGATTTACTAAACATTTAGTGCTACTGCTTAATTAAGCAGGCACACATCATGGTGTTTAAAGTGTCAACAGGTCCAGACCCTCCAAGGGAACAAATTGGCAACCAGAGTGTAATTTAAACACCGTTTAAAACAATTCCTCATTGTACCGACCCTCATTCCGACTGCCATGGACTTGGAAGAATTTAAGAGGTTGAAAATTTAAACTGAGCAAACATATATTAAGCCCCATGGATGAGCTGTCATCACTGTGCCTTGCCCAAAGAGAGGCAAGCCTGGAGAGATTTGATGCTCACCCTCCTGGGTCCCCAGCCTCACAATCTGGAGGAGGGGACATATATAGATCTGGGTATAGATCTGACAGATGTTATTGAGATAGCTAATAAAAAGAGAGTGTGAAAGGGCCCTACAAGAGGGTGATACTGGCATGAGAGTAAGGGAGAGACAAGGATACATTTTCAGGGGAATATGAGAAGGTCACCTAGAGGATGTGATTCTGCTGGGGCCGCAGGGTGAGGAGGGCTGTGACATGGACAAGACATGGTCAAGAAGGGCTCACTAGGGGCCGGCCCCGTGGTGCAGCGGTTAAGTGCGCGTGCTCTGCTGCTGGCGGCGCGCACCGATGCACCGTTTGTCAGGCCATGCTGTGGCGGCATCCCATATAAAGTGGAGCAAGATGGGCACGGATGTTAGCCCAGGGCCAGTCTTCCTCAGCAAAAAGAGGAGGATTGGCATGGATGTTAGCTCAGGGCTGATCTTCCTCACCAAAAAAAAAAATTAAAGAAGGGCTCGCTAACGGTTTTTTTGGATAAAAGATTGAATGAGGGATCCAAACTCTTTGATAAAATGCCATTTTAATAATGGCAACAAGGAGTAAAAGGTGGTAGCAAGTGAATATATAGCCCGTCCTGGAGTTGTACCTGGAGAGGGCCGGTTAGCAAGCCTTAAGTGTCAATATTTCCCGACCTCTATTTGGGGACATACACATGGCCTTTGTATCTGTAGCTGGTTCCATCTCAGAATGTGACTTCTTTTCCAACTGCCTGGTCACAATGGGAAGTCTATTTAATGTGTTTTTTTGTTTGCTCTTTTGCTTTGTGTTCTAGAATTTGCCTTAGATTGAATGCAAAAGAAAAGAGTGGCTTGAAATAGACAAAGCAGGAGCTTTTCTGTTTCTCATCAGCTGTTCCCTCAGTGCAGGTCACTCAGAGGTCCTACTCACATATATGGCTTTGTCTGAGCTCCAAGAGAGACTGCCTTTGGCCTGAGTCTTGGAGGGGCAAGGGGGAAGGAAGGCAATAGGCAAACTTCTGAGAGCAGAAACAGAGAAGGTCTCTGTGTCTCTGGGGTTGAGTTGCCTTTTCTGAGAATGCTGATCCAGTTATAAATAGTGGGGACACAGCTACATTTAGTTTTTTCCTTGAGAAACCATCCCATTGTTGAATAAGGAGGGCCAGTGAACTGACTGTATTGGTTTTTGAATTTGGAGCAAAAGTGTTGACATCTTTATTTTATGTAAGGATCTTTTCTTATTCATCCTTCATATCACCAACCTCTTCCAGTCCCCTTCGATTTTTCTCTCCCATTGATCTGTGCAAGATGCTGCCTGAGGAAACTGAGGCAGGGTGGTGTCTGCTCTCCAGATTATACACCCCCTGGGTGCATATCAGCAAGGTCTACATGCCAGGGACCAGGGCCTTAAACTTCTGCCGCTCTCCTTTCAACTTGAAAGAGCTTAAGAATCATCTTCTGCTTCAGGTCTTGGGATGTCAGTCCTGCCTCCATTCTGTAAGAAACTAAGAACTTAGAGGGCAGAAGGTAAATCACAACAGACCCAAAGCATGGGACTCCAAGGCCAGACCATTGCAGAGAAGTCAGCCCCGGCCTGCTGTGCTAGTGCATTCCCATTGCTTCTGAGGCAGGGCTTCCACGGGAAGGAAGGTGGCTGGGTAGGACAGGGCCCTCTATCCAGCCTCCCAGAATGTAACAATATTGTGGTCCCAGCACCAAGTCCCTTTCGGGAGACTTTGACCCACTAATATGGCATCGTGTTCATTCCATTCGTTCGTTCATTCAAAGTAACTACGACTTGTTACGGGCCAAGAAGGATTCTAGGAAGTGAAGAAAACATGCAGTTCCAGCCCTTACGGAGCTGCCCTGCAGCTGGGGGAAGCGGGTAATGAACAAGATACGCGGGTAAAGCACAGTGAGGCATTCTAAGGCAGCCCATTCAGCAGGAAGGAGGGCAATGAAATATTAGATAAGCATTGGAGGAGGGCCTCTCTGACTCAGGTTCTCTCCAATTTCCAAGTTTGAATCAGCCACTTGGGGAGACACATCACTCCTTACACGATCTGCTCTTTTGAAAATAACTTTCTGAAAGCTGTGTTTTTCACTGGTATTTCTCTGCGCTGAGACATGCTATTTAAAGGGGCCTGTTTGGAGTCCTTTGTAAACAATACCCATGTGATCGGCTTACTCCTTGGTCTTGCTGTTACTCTTGTTTTCCTGGATTGTATTGAAGAGGAACTGTTTAGTTTCGAGTCCTGGACCCTGCCCTGGACTGGACGGGAGATCGATGCCCAGGCTCTGGCTGCTCGTGACTTGAATCCCCTCTTGCCTTCTCCTTGGAACGGAGCTACATCTCTGCTAGGAGTGTGTGAGGCAGGGCTTCTCCAAGTGAGGTCCTGGGACCTCGAGCCTCAGAATTTCCTGAAAGATGTATTCCCTAATCATGCAATTCCTGAGCCCTTCCCAGATTTCTGGAACCAGAAGCTCAGGGGTGATGCCTGGGAATCTCCATTTTAGCAAGAATCCCAATAAATTCTCCTGTACATTGAAGTTTTAGAACTGTGGTCTTTAGACACTAAAGGAAGGCAACGCCTTCTACGATCAGGATCTGTAGAATCTGAGAGAATGCTTCAGCCCAGCCTGACCAGAAGTAGAAATAGAAAGGCGAAGGCTTGTCTTCAAACTCGGGCCAGTCTCTCTTGTGTCCTTGCTGCTGCTCCCTGCGGCCTCCTCACTCCTCTGTCCATGCCAGGGCCCCTTCTACGCTCCTCTCCACCAACACCTGCATTCCAGAAGGCTTTCTGTGTCCGAAAAGGGCACCTTACTTTGGATGTAACCTATTGCTGCAATTTAAGCTCCTTTGATTGTAGGATTCTTTGTTAAAGGAATTGGGGGCACAGGTGAGCAGGTGGGAAAGAATTTTGGGAGAAAGGGAGCCTTCCCAGGACCTCATCAGCTGTCTGCTCCATGGATGACGAGGTCAGTCCTTCAGCGCAAGTCCAGATAAAGGCTCAGTGTCATCAGTGAACAGGAGTCTGGGAAGGGATTGGGAGGCCCCTCGGCTCAGAGGGCATTGTCACAGAGTCTTGGCGTGAACTCAGGGGACACAGTCTGCCAAAGCCTGTGAAACATGCCCTCCCCAGGGGAGTCAGCACGATGTTCTGTCCGAGTTAGAAATCTCGGTTTTCACACCTCTCTGAGTGGTGGTTTCCCCACAGGTCCCATCAAAGGGGACTTGACTGAGATTCTTTCTTTCCAATCTGCATCCTCCAGACTCGAGGCTGATATGATCAGTTTGTCTCGGTACCTCTGGGTGCATTCTTCCAGACTGTTTGATCCTGTGGCCACTTTCAGCCAGTTCTTCCTGGAGGGGCTGTGACATGGTAGATCTCACAAGTCGTCCCTGATTCTGCTTTCTTGGGGAGGGGCCCCAGGATAGTGCACTGGGTGCCGGGGTCCCAAGGAAATTAATAGGTCAGTTGATAACTTAGCTTTTGTGTGCTCTTTACTCTTCTTCTTCACTGTGAACCTGAACCTATTGATAAATGGGCATAGGAGTCAGACAGAAATCGCAATGCCCACTTTATTTCTGATAAAGCTGCATTGAGAAAGATGGTGTCGTGCTGAGGCCAAATTGGGCTTCCTTCTGCTTCCCTGATCAGCTGCACACCCTCCTCCCCACTCAAGCCCAGCACTGGGAGTAGAGGCTCCATACCCTGTGGGAGAAGATGGTGCTTGCTCTGCCCTCCCCCATGGGCCCCCAGACACAGCAAGGATGGAAGAGGAGAGTGCACATGAGTGGTTGCAGGCGGGGCTCTCTGGGAAGAAGAGCTGGCATCCCTCCCAGCAGCTGGAGTAACGAGACCTTCCCAAGGGGGTGCACACTGCCCACCCTCAATGTTAGCTATTTGCTGAGAGGCCAGTCTTAGAGCACGTGGCAAGACAGAGGCCACCTTGAGCAGGGCGTTGACCACGGTCCTCTCACTCAGAGAGGAGGCAGCGTGTCAGAAGCTCGCCTGGATCAGGGGCTCCTCTTCCCCTCCCAGTGGGGGGTAGGGAGGATGACTGGAGATGGGGTAGGGGGAGAGTCAAGCAGCGTTATTCCAGTCAGACTCCCTCCGGGGAAGGGATGGAGGTCCCATTCCTCCTCCTCACCTTGGAAACCCAAGCACAGAGGAGTGGGGCTCCCACACACTATCATGACCCTTCAAGATAACCCGGGCCGGCTGAGTGCATGTGAATCCCTAATCTTTGGGGCTGAGAACTGCCCGCATCATAAGTAGCTGTCAGAGGTAAGGACTTGCAGCTCCCCTGAGTTGACACTTAGGAAGAACCAGCACTTTGGGTATGAAAAGCTGCTTGTTACCTTCTTCCCAATTGTCCGAGAGTCAGCTGGACTACAAGGTGAGGCCAACACAGCTGAAAGTGATATGTTTATTGAATCTTGTTTAAATGGCTGCAGCCTTCTGATGGCTAAACTCATTGGAGACCATTACAAATGCTCTTCTGTCAAGAGATTTGTGTTTTATTTCTGAAAGTCTTTGACCAACATTAGTAATGTGTAGTTAGAAAATTTGCCACTCTTTCCTTGGTCAAGCACAACGTTTCTTTGAGGCGTTTCACTCTCTTCCATCCATCCTGCCTACCCTGCAGTGGCCTCTTCCACTCGGCATCTCCAGGCTGACCACGGGAAAGCTCTGTCCGTGTGCAGCTGTGCTGTGAGGCGCGAGGTGTGCTAATCAAGTCGGGAGACCACTGCTTGTTGCTACAAAGCCCTGCTCTCCTGGCCATGTCCCACTGCTGTGTGTCCTTATGGTCTGTGGAAGATGCGTAATTTGACAGTGTATCACATTCTCTTTGAGATAGCACGGGATTAGCAGATGAAACAAGATAGTTATGGTGGAATCTTAGGGAAATTTTTGAAGCTCTGGCAGAGTCCATGTAAAGATTTTCCTTTCTTATAGGAACAAATGAGATTATGACCAGTGTTGCTGATCATCATATGCCAAAGTTGCTGCACTTTCCCATAAAATACTGCACCAGGGAGAAATGAGGAACATCCATTAATTCCTTGCTTGCAGCCCCGTTAGTTTAGAATCCCAGTCTGTTGGTTCTTGCAACACACGTCTCCATAAGTTGATTAGGGAGACCTTGTTACCTTTTATCCCAAATAAGACAAAGGGAATTGTAATTGGATTAAATCAGGGACCCAAGATTTCTGAAAAGAAAAAATAAAAGATGAATAAAAAGTGATCTGAAGGCACATGCCTTTGCTGGTGGTTAGCAGCCCATTTAAGCTGCAGACTTTTAGCCGCAGGACAGAGAGCCCTTTCTTGTGGACAATTTGAATGATTGAAGATTCACACCCTGAGGCAAAGGGCTGACAGCAAAGGACCATGCTGAAATTAGATGCGGGAATTAGAACAGCGAGTAAAATAGACAAAAATCCGCGCTCTTAGGGAGCTAACGTCCTTGTGTGTAAAAATGGCTCACTAGGTCTCAGGCACTGTTCTGAGGACTTCACATGTGTTAATCCATCTGACCCTCACACTTATCCTGAGAATGGGCATTTATCATCATCCCTGTTTTACAAATGGGGAAATTAAGGCACCAGGAAGTTGTGACTTGCCCAAGGTCACACAACTAAAGGGGCATTTTAGGGCCTGCCCCGTGGCTTAGCGGTTAAGTGCGCGTGCTCCGCTACTGGCGGCCCGGGTTCGGATCCCGGGCGCGCACTGACGCACTGCTTCTCCGGCCATGCTGAGGCTGCGTCCCACATACAGCAACTAGAAGGATGTGCAACTATGACATACAACTATCTACTGGGGCTTTGGGGGAAATAAAGGAGGAGGATTGGCAATAGATGTTAGCACAGAGCTGGTCTTCCTCAGCAAAAAGAGGAAGATTAGCATGAATGTTAGCTCAGGGCTGATCTTCCTCACAAAAAAAATAAATAAATAAAATAAAGGGGCAATTTAGTATTTCAACCCAGCATACATCAGTGCATCACAACCTTTAAAGTGTGTACAATTGGGTGTTGTCGGTGACACTTAACTCTTTAAGAAATTCAACCATACTTAAGCAGTGCTGGTTGAGAGAAGCTGTGCAGAATGCCAATCGGGATGCTTCGGAGGTAAGCAGAGCTTTTGGCAGTTCTAACAGTGAGATGAAAATTGGAAGGGCTGTGGTAAATACCCCAGGCTTTCCAGGGGAGATCCCTGAAGGACTGTACCCTAAGAGTAAGGGCAAACCAGAAATAGACTAGACCATATAAAAGCTGAAACCCAGCCTCCAACGGTTCAAACCCTGATTGGACTAGGTGAGCATCCCCTTATTCTAACTTCCTGCTAGGAAACTAAAATTTTATCTAAAGCCTCCTTCATTTTCCATAAACAATGTCTGGCATTCAGTTAAAAAAAAATCAGGCATATCAAGGGATAGAGTCAAAAGCAAAAACAGGTAACAGAAGCCTGTGGGTGAGGCAGATATGACAGTTATTAGGCATGTACATTAAAATAATATAATTAATATGGTTGAAAAATTAGATGAAAAGCTGGAGAAGTTCATTAGAGAGCTGGGATATATATAAAAAATAATTCAATGGATAATCTAGAACTGAAAAATACCATAAGTGAAATTAAAACTGAATAGATGGGTTTAACAGCACGTTAGACAGAGATGAAGAGATTAGTGATCTGAAAGATAGGCCGTCAGGATATAACTAATGCAAGGCTCAGAGAAATAAAAAGATGGAAAATTCAGAATTGAAATCCATCACAATATTAATATAAAAGTTTGTGGGAGGGGCAGTAAATAGAATTAAAGTTCCAGACCATCTTTGCTGTAGTTCTTGCCTCTCATATTGATTCAATCTCCATTCTAACCACCTGTATCATTTTATTGAGGTCCTAGATTCCCTTCTCTAGAGCTCCTCAGTATGTAGCCACTGACCACATGTGGCTGTTTAAATATAAATTAATTAAAATGAAATGAACTGCATAATCAGTTCCTCAGTCCCATGTAGATTAGCCACATTTCACATGCTTAGTAGCCACATGTGGCCGTGGCTGCTATATATATAGTGCAAACACAAAATTTCCATCACCTCAGAAAGTTCTATTGCACAGTAATCTCAGTCCTTGACATTTTGCATTTTTTGTCAGGTTAATTTTTATATTTTTCTAAAATCTAAACTTTCCATGGGTTCCAGACTCTTTAGTGGGTATTCAAGGTTTTATACGGGGTAGCTCAATTCTGTTTCCCTGACTGTTGAAAGCAGGCACAGTGAATTCCGTGATGAATCACTGACTGAAAAAAGACAAAATAATCTCAAAATCAGAGGCCTGCTGCTCTGGGTGACTGTCTCGCGTGGAGAATGGTGCTCAGGGCGCTGAGCCTGAGTCGTCAGATGACCTCAGGCTCCTCTATCTAGGGATACCCAGGCAAGTACACTACATTTTAGACAGATGTCCACTACAATGGTGAAACAAATAATGTTTTGGTTCTTGGAATTCCCATTGGGGAACTCTTTATTTTGCAAATCTATGGGGCAAGTGGGCCTTCTATTGAACTGAGTCCCAGCTTTGCCGTTTACTGACTTTTAAATGTAGACAACTTCATTCCCCTCTCCGGTGCCTCAGGTGTCCCAGTTGTTATGTGTAAGTCATTGCATCTCTCCGTGATGTGTGAGTTCTGATAATTAAATGTGATTTTACAAATGTGAAAATTACTTTATAAATCTAAGTGCCGTGATAATACCATTTTGGAATACGGCGTGGGCCAAGTCCATAAGCTACTCGACTATATGCTAAGCTGTTTCTTTTTTGTCTTACAGTGATTTCCCTCAAAGCTTCTGAAGATTCATCCCTTGAGAAAAAGAAAGAGACCTGGGCAGTTTTTGAAGGTAAAGCTTGCATATTTCTTTATTACAAGAAGCCACCTCCCTTTTAGATAACAGGAAAGGGATCGACTAGGAATAAAGGACCCTAACTTCTTAGTTTTGCCATAACATCAAGTTGTTTTTGTGCCTTAAACTTACTCAAGAGCAGGATGGAATCCCTGGTGGGATCAGCCCACAGATTTTGCAAGAATAGAGGTGAAAGCTCCAATCTGCGTTGTTGGGGGTTGTTTGTTTTGTTTTGCTCCAGAATTCCAACTCCTAGGTGATATTAGGGAGAGATCTTCAAGAAATATAAAAATGAACAGTACATCTACTGTAACGAATTTTATCTCAGGTTTCTTAGGGAGTTTGGGGTTTTAGAAACAGTTTGAATACCTTAAGCAAGTGATTTTCAACCCATGTTAGAATCACCTGGGGAGCTTTAAAAACACTGATGCCTGGACCACATCTCTAGGGATTCTGATTGAGTTGGCTCTTGTTAAATCTTTCCAGGTGATTCCAGTGTGCAGCCATACCTTTGAGTGGTGGTTCCCAAAGCTGGTCCCAGACCAGCAGCGTCAGCGTCACTGGGAGCCTGTGACAAATGCACTTTGTTGGGCTCTACCCTTGCATATGGAATCAGAAACTCTGGGGTTGGCGCCCAGCAGTCTGGGTTTTAACAAGACCTTGGGGTGATTCTGATGCACACTCAGACTGGACCCTTAGGGCAGTGGTTCTCAACAGGAGGTGATTTTGCCCCTCCAGGGGACATTTGCCAATGTCTGGATATATTTTTGGTTGGCGCAACTAGCATTTTGGTGCTACTGGCATCTACTGCGTAGAGGCCAGGGATGCTGCTAAACATTCTGCAATGCACAGGTCCGCCCCCCACAACAAAGAATTCTCCAGCCCCCGATGTCAAGAGTGCCGAGGTTGAGAAACCTTGCCTTGAAGTAAGGAAAGTTCACAGAAATTATTATCACAAAGTGGTTGAGGATTGTGACCATAAGCAATGAAAAAATATAGTTTGTGGGTTCTCAGGCGAGACTTTGGTCAGTGAAAAACTGATTAATGATCAGAGGTGATCCAGAAATTGTGAAAGATGACGTCTTATGAAGGTGTGGCATTTATTGATGACAAACGACCTTGCCAAAGGGATCTAAGGAGATGTGTGTGCCTTGGGGCTTCACCATCACCTTTTGTTAATTCACCAGGTGAGATGGAAGGAGAGCTTCCCCTAGGGTCAGAGCACCTGGAATCAAACCTACCTTTTCCAATAGCAAGTTGAAAGCAGTGGATTGAGGCACTTTCTGTCTTAGAAAAATGTAACTGTAATTGTGAACATGGTCTGCAAACTATAAGGTGTCACTCATGTAGGCCATTAGAATTTATTGTTTCATTTTGTAGTCATAAAGCGATAACATGAATGGATCTTGAGGTATTATGCTAAGCAACATAAGTCAAACGGAGAAAGATAATTACCATATGACGTCACTCATGTGGAAGATAAACAAACAAGCACACAGATACAGAGCACAGAGTGGTGGTTACCAGAGGGGAAGGGAGTAGGGAAGAGTGAAGGGTTGGAGGGGCACATATGTACGGTGACAGACAGAAACTAGACTTTTGTGGTGAACACCATGCAGTTTATACGGAAGCTGAAATATAATACTGTACACTGGAGATTTACACGTTATAAACCAATGTGACCTCAATTAAAAAAAATTTTCTTTTCTCAGATTGCACTTGACTCCCACAATGATTCTTTGTATTCCCTGCCTTTTCTTCTGCCTGTTTTGTAGCTGCCTTTTTCTTTATTTGATGACCCCTTCCTAACAAAATAATCCCCGGTTCCCTTCCTCAGCCTTTCATTCAGGGAATGCCTATTCATTAGCAAAAAGATGAAAGTGATTTCACTCCTCCTGGAGTGAAGCAGTAGAAAAAGCAATTGATTCACTCCATGTTTCTGGAGCTGCCCTATGACCCAGGCCCTGTGATGGGTGGGAGTATGGCGAGTCCGGGGGATCTTCGAGGTAGGTGACTGGCAGCTGTGACAGCCAGAGCCCTGTTTATCATCAGATGCATAAGGATCTTCTGGGGGGGGCTGTGTTAGTAACCCAGACTCTGGGCTCCCCCCCACACCCCCAAAATCTGATTACTGCATTTAGGAAGGGATCAAAGAATTTGCACTTTATCGGCCTGGGGTGTTTCTGATGCAAGTGGTCTGAGGACCATATTTTGAAAATACTGCAGTACAAAAAACAAGAGTTTATATGTCTGGAAGGATTGTAGCATTTCGTCCTGACATGCCTTGCAGCATAATCAGCATCTCTAAAACACTTTGTATAATTAATAATGTTTTATAATTCACGTGTAGCTACAGGATATCAGAGTTACTCTCCACCTAACTCGACACAAAATCCGTAGCCCAACATGCGCTCTCTTCTCAACACAGAGGATTAGGTCCCTTCAGAAAAGCAGAATTGGGATTCTCACTATGTATGATGCCTCAGAACAGTTGTTTCCAAAGGGCTTTCCCTAT
The DNA here is from genome assembly GCF_057802395.1 of Ceratotherium simum simum. Taxonomy (NCBI): domain Eukaryota; kingdom Metazoa; phylum Chordata; class Mammalia; order Perissodactyla; family Rhinocerotidae; genus Ceratotherium; species Ceratotherium simum. Next base: position 8,064,272 of record NC_141905.1, on the reverse strand, counting down.
GATTTCGGCAGTGGCAGCAGCGTCCCTGTGTTTTGCTTTTTCAACCCAGCCACAGCGTTGGTGAGGTCAGGGGTGCAGTTGAAATTCCCTGGCGTCTGATCCCAGGCCTTTGCCCTTTTGTTCCTGGATGGGGGAGCTGCAGGAGGGCTTGCGGACGGATATCCATCTTCCTGGGGCTTAGCTGGCCTGGCTGTGCGCCCGCAGCACAAAAAAAGCATTGTCAGGCCTCTTGGTGAGATGCTGGAGTGAGTTAAATCCCTCCAGGCTATTGCTCAGGTATTTCGCCCCAAGTAAGATGGTATTACAGGCTGGATAAAAAAACAGTAGAAGTACACGGTTTTCTTGACAGAACCCCGATCTCGGATGCGTTTGCATTTGCCCTGGAAATGTACAGGACTGAATTGACTTTCCAGATTCAGTGGTCTGGGGAGAGTTGGTTTCCTTCCCTGTGCTGAGGAATGCTGGGGTCACCGGGTTTCAAAGCAGCGCTGAATACCCCAGTCGGCCTCAGGGTTGCCTGGCAACAGGTGCTGTCTGCTATTCAGTGGGCCAGCTCTGCCTGGCCTAGCGTGTGGGGCTTGGCTTTCTGGGAGGGCGGGAGCTGGCACAGGACATCGTGCACCCCCATCTCGGCCTCCCTGCCGTGTGCGCATCACTCCAGCCTGCCGGCCCACCATCTGCTTCAGGGAGGCCTGGGCTGGGGCGGTGGGAAGACATTTTCTGCATGGAGGCATACAATTGAGTCTAAAAACGACATTGGTGCCTTTGGCAGCCCAATGGCAAAAGACAAAACTGCAAATGAATTCGGGGAATATAAGAGGACTTTTAGAATTTTTTTGAGTGTGCAGGTATATATGATATTTTAAAAGTTAATCCCAGATTTGATTAAATGCAGATATTTTGTTAAATTTGGACCTGAAGGCTTAGATTCAGCCTTTGGACAAGCATTGTTTGGCCTGGTCTGAGTTTTAAAACCTTTGAGCAATGTTTATAATTAGAGGTTTTTAAGTAAAAGTTAAAGGAAAAGTCGGAAGATATGGCAACACTGGGTGGGCATTCTGGCTTGAGAACAGCTGCCTGGAGCCGAGCTACCTCTGTGGGGCAGGGCACCGCTTTGCTCTGGCTCACCAGGGGAAAAGCTGGCCCTGACGTCTTCAGAGTTTGTGACCTTGGCTTAAATGGCTCAGGGTTTAACCTTTGTTTGCAGAGAAAAACAGGGAAGGTGGTTTCAGTGTTTTGAGTAGATGCAGCAGGGCAATTGTCTTTATGCAGCAGAAGAAATGCTTGGAACGGAGTTGAAAACCAGAACTTGGGGGTACTAGTTGCTGCCCAACCCAGAAAGACTCAGGTCTTCTTTTTGAGCTTTTCTGCTTCTGCAGGGTGACACCTTTTATGGTTCCTGTAGCTTCAAGAACACAACAGAGCAGGCACAATTGATCCTGCGCCTGTGGGGACCCACGTGCCAGCGGCTGGTGCTTTGGCCAGTGTCCACTGCCCGGAGGGCCTGTGTGCTTGGCCATATAGCTGAGCCTTTCCGACTGGCCAGATGTTTTATGATTCTATAGCCCTGGCTGCCTGTGGAGAGCCCCCTTTGTGCCACGTCGAGGAGGTTGTGATCTGAAACCATAATGTGGGCCTCTTGGAGCCCCTCGCCTCCTGCCAGGGCAGAGTGGGCCACAGATGTCTGCGGTATGCTTCTGGGGACACGGGAGATTCTTGCTGAGACCTTATCCCTCCTCGGTTCCTGCAGTCCCAAAACCAAGGGAAGAATTCTGATGAAGAGGTGAGCTCGTGGGTCACGTCGCTCTGCTCCAGTGGCACAGAAACTTCAGTAAGACAATTTTTTCTCTCCATTCCAAAAAGGAGACTGAAGCCAAATTGCCCATGCCCTTTTGGTCCAGGGGCCGGCATCTCCAGAATCCCTTTGAGGCGGATGTTGCATCCACTTGCCCCACGTTCTGTCTGCCTGGCAACATGACCGCGTTGTTTACCATCTCTCTTGTGCCGGAATTGGCTCTGCACTCCTGTTCCCGGAGTGGTTTGCTCAATGGTGTGTAAATCCGGGACTGGCCATGTGTTCTCCATGTTCTGGCCCATCCTGTATCCTCTCATGAATCCCGGTCTGTGACCTCTGCTCTGTCCCTCCGAGTTTCGTGTTGTTTAAATGCGGGCCCATGCCTCTCTCCTAACTCTTACCACTCGCAGAGTTCCCCACCATACTAATCCACAAAGCCCACACGTCTGAGACACAGGCGTCTGTATAGAGAGGCAGCTTTGATTTTATTTATAGGACAGAGTTTTCTCTATTTCTGTCTCAACTTTCTCACACCCTGTGAGAGGTTGGTGTCTTCATATGGTGGAGAACAGAGAGAAAGCAAGCTCGACTCCTCTAATCTGGCTCTGCTCCCACCATCCCACTGAATTGGCTTTGCCCCAGGACTTTTCCAGTAGCTTCCTAGTGGGAAAACCCAATGGGTGTTTTCCAGCAGTACTTGATGCTATTAAGAAATCTTTCTTACAACATTCTACTCTCTTGGCTTCTAGAACTTTCACTCCAGTCCTCCTGCGCTTCTAGGACTGGCTCCTGGCTCCCTTTTTTAGGAGACTCTTCCTCTTGCCCTACCCCCTGCTCACTCCCTTAAATATCAGTGCAGGTGCTCCCTTCACCTGCGACCTTGTGCTGCTTCGCTTTCTACCTATTTTAGTCCAGGCTTCTAAGTTGCCAGGAACAGAAACCCACTCAAACTAGCTTTGCCAAAAATGCTGACCAAGCCTAAAAACAGAAAGAATCATGGACTCCAGGGAAGAGACTAACACTGGGCCTCTCTGGAGCACAGGCCAGAGAGGGACAGTCGGAAGGACCCGAGATGACTGATTCTACCCCATTCTCCTCCCTTCTTTCATTGCCCATGCCTTACCTGCTTCTCCAGGCTCGCTGTGGAAGCCAGCCACCCTGCCACCCCTAACATGCTGGCTTTTTCAATTTCAGCACTTAACTAACTGCTTCTCCAGGTCCCAAGGGCTTTACAGAGGTGCATTCCTATTGACTCAGCCATCCCACTTCCAGGAGCTTAATCTTAAGAGCATAATGTGAGAGATGCATTAAGGTCTAAGCTTATGAATGCTCGTCATAGAATCATTTCTTACAGGGAACAGTTGGAAACACTTTGAGCAGCCAATAATAATATTGTTAAGTCACTTAGAACATGATAAACTTTTATCATATTTTTGAAAACAATTCAGAATCACTTTTTGAAGAGAGATTAATGAGAAAATGAGATTAAATAAAAAGATATGAAATTGTGTGATCTTAATTTAAAAATATATACATACGCATTATAAAGAACACCAAATGTTAGCTGTAGTTATCTCAGGGTGATGGAGGCCTGATGACTTCTTTTCTCTCTATTTTTTTTCTCTCTATTTTTTCTCTCTCTCTCTGTTTTTATTCTCTCACTGTACTTTTGCATTTTCTGTGTTATTTTAAATATGACTCAGCACTTTGGGAGGCCCCCCTCAGCCTTTCCAGGCTGGGCTGGGCCCCTTCTCTGTGTGTTTCCAGTACTGGGCACACATTCCTTTTGTTGCAGGTACTGGGCAGCCCTCTGATTTCTTGATGAGCAGACCTTTGGGTGTTCTTGCATCTAGGAGCATGATGAACATAGCTGATAAATGGCTGTTGGCTGAAGAAATTTAAGTCAGAGAAAGTTCTTTTAAGTGAGAGAAACATTTTTGCTAAGTTCAAACGTCTGCAGCCTTTTGTTGCATAGAAGTTTAAAATAATGCTTTTGGCTTCTCTTTAACTTTCTGAGGAGTTTTGGCATTTTGTCAATCAGATTGATGATAAAGTTTATCATTGGAGTTTAACAAATGTATGTATATTGTTCTGGGTTGAATGTTTGTGTCCCTCAAAATTCGTATGTTCAAATCCTAACCCCTAATGTCATGGTACGAGGAGGTGGGGCCTTTGGGAGGTGATTAGGTCATGAGAGTGGAGCCCACATGAATGGGACTAGTGTCCCTATAAGAGACCCCGTGAGAGCTTGCTTGCTCTCTCTCTGTTCTCCACCGTATGAAGACACCAAGAGATGTCTCCAAACCAGAAGAGAGACCTCACCAGACACCAGATCTGCCCGCACCTTGGCCTTGGACTTCCCAGTCTCTACAGCTGTGAAAAATAAATGTTTGTTGTTTAAGCCACCCACTCTATGGTGTTTCGCTGTAGTAGCCTAAACTAAGACACATATGAACACGATTTAACTATTGGACCTTTTAAAAAAAATTTATGAGATAATTATAGATTAACATGTATTTCTAAGAAATAATACAGAGAGATCCTTTGTACCAGCTTGTACCCTTCACCCAATTTCTCCCAATGGTAACATCTTACAAAACTATAGTACAATATCACAACCAGGATATTGACATTGATACAGCCAAGAGACAGAACATTCCCATCATCACAAGGGTACCTTATAGCCAAACCCGTTTTCCTGCCATCCCCCACTTCCTCCTTAACCTCTGGCAACCACTGATCTCTTCTTAATTTCTATAATTTTGTCATGTCAAGAATGTTATATAAATAAAATCATACAGTATGTAACCTTTTGGGATTTTTTTCACGTAGCGTAACTCTCTGGAGAGTCACCCAGGTTGTTGTGTGTGTCAGTAGTTTAGTCCTTTTTATTGCTGAGTAGTGTTCCACAGTGTGGATGGACCGCAGTTTGTTTAACAGTTCACCCACTGAAGGACATCTGGGCTGTTTTCAGTTTTTGGCTACTCTGAATAAAGCTGCTATAAATATGCATGTACAGGTTTGTGTGTGAACTTAAGTTTTCATTTCTCCAGGATAAATGCCCTGGAGCGCAATTGCTGAGTTGAATGGTAGCTGTAGATATATCTTTTAAGAAACTGCCAAACTGTTTTCCAGAGTGGCTGTATTATTTTACGTTCTCACCAGCAATGTCTGAGTGACCCAGTTTATCCATACCCTTGCCAGCATTTGGTATTGTCACTATTTTTTATTTTAGCTGTTCTGATAGGGGTGTGGGATATCTCATTGTGGTTTGAATTTGCATTTCTTTAACGGCTAAGGAAGAACTTGGGGACATTTTCTCATGTGCTTATTTTCTATCTATATATTCTCTTTGGTGAAATCTCTCTGTATGTTTCTGCCTATTTTCTAATAGGATTGTTTATTTTTTACTATTGAGTTTTGAGAGTTCTTTATATTCTGGATACTAGTCTTGTTGGATATGTAATTTGCAAATATTTTCTTCCAGTCTGTAGCTTGACTTTTCATCTTCTTCATATGGGTGTTTACAGTACAAAAGTTTTTAATTTTGATGAAATCTGATTTATCAAGTTTTCCTTATATGGATGGTGCTTTCCGTGTCATCTAAAAACTCTCTCCTTTGTCCTAGATCCCAAAGATTTTCTCTTATGTTTTTTATAAAAGTTTCCTAGTTTGTATTTTACACTTAAGTTTATGGTTCATTTTGCGTTGGTTTTTGTATAATGTATGAAGTTTATTTGGTGTGGCCCATCCCGATGGTCACTCGCGTGTCCTTGCCTTTCAGATCTCTACGTGTATGCAGTGCTCGTGTGCTGTGTGGGCATTCTCAGTGTTCTGCTGTTCACCCTCACCATCATCTGGCAGTCTGTGTTTAACAAGAGGAAATCCAGAGGTAAGAGAACGGCTAAGGTCATGTCTGGAATGGGAGCACAACCAAACCACAGACAGGCGGAAGACGCTGGGCAAAGTATCACCTTGGCTGAAAAATGCATTGTGAGTCAGAGATTATTTACCTGTGACTGGTGGGCACAGGGGGTGAGGAGATGTGTTTCCTTGGACTCTGCTAAAATCAACTGTGAGCACTGTTGACATCATTTAAATGCCCCTTTTTCTCAAATCCCTTCCTTCATAGGTTTCTGAGCTCCCTTCCCCCTCTCATTCTCCCAGAAAGAGGAGGTGGAGTCAGGTGAACCTGAGTTTGATTCTGGCTCTGCCACTTCAGGCTGAGTTTTGTTTTTTTTTTTTTTTTGTGAGGGGGACTAGTCCTGAGCTAACATCCGATGCCAATCTTCCCCTTCAATCTTCCCCTTTTTTCTTGAGGAAGACTGGCCCTGGGCTAACATCCGTGCCCATCTTCCTCTATTTTATATGGGACGCCGCCACAGCATGGCTTACCAAGCGGTGCGTTGGTGCACGCCTGGGATCCGAACCTGTCAACCCCGGGCCGCCGAAGTGGAGCACCTGCACTTAACCACTTGCGCCACCTGGCCGGCCCCCAGACTGAGTTTTTACACACGTTCCTAACCACTCTGAACTTCGGTTTCTTCGTTTATGAAATGAAATGGGATCGACACCACATTTCCTTAGGTTGAATGTTGTTGTGAGTGTTCATGATTTAAATACAGTCCCCGGCGGTGGGCCTGGTGGGAGTAGAAGCTCTCTCCCTCCTTCTTTTCCTTCCCAGTCTGCGTGTCAACTTCCTGCCATCTCTGTTCTTGTCGGTGTCCTGTTCCTCTGGACCCATCCTCAGCCCCTGCTCGCTTTCCTTTCTCCTTCTTCGTGATCATAGTCCTAGTGACTCTCATCTCTCTGGGAAGGCTGCCTACCTTCTCTCTCTAGTCCCGCCTCTCACCAAGCCTTGTTTCACATTTCTGCCAGCTCCTGTATGTTTTATCTGAGCTATTCTGCCTGCCATCCCTTCAGAATTTCCGAAACAGACAAGGATGCTGTAGCTCCCAGAGCTGACCAGTGTAAGAGCTGGGCCCTGGAAGTGGACTGACTCTGGTTCAAATGGCAACTCCTTGCTTACCAGATGGTGACTTACCTGCCATGCTTTGCCTTCCCCATCTAAATAATGGGAAAAACAGTAGTATACCAGTCTGATAGGACTGTTGTTAAGGATTAAGTTTAAAAAAATGCAAAAAAACCCCTTAGCACGTTCTGGCTTCTTGTAAGTATCCAGTATTTATGATGACATGGCTATAGTTAGACATAATAATTATTACTGTTAGCCCAAGGTCATAAAGCTGGAAAGTGTTAGATTTGGTGGTCACCGTTTAGGGGGACGCTCAAACGGGGAAACGGAGCAGTGTTTCCAGAGGGGACTCTCCTCAGAGGTGTGGTGGGCAGGGCTAAGGGAACCGGGGGCGGGGGGGGGGGGGCGGGGATGCACGCAGGAACCAGCGCCCACTGGGATGCTGTTTCCACCCTAAACCATAGGGCACAAGGGGAGGAGAGGCTCCTGGAACTGGGGAGAGCTGCAGCTGTGGGAGCATCACCGACAGAAGCCTTAGAAGAGGAACTCAGGCAGTGTCAAACCAGCAGACAGCAGGGAGGGAGCCAGGAGCATATATTCCTCAGCCCCCCTCCGCCCTCCTCCCCAAGATGTCCTATGGCTGCCTCCCTTTGGTCCTGCCAACCAGAAGCCAGAGGGCAGTGCATAGAGGTCAGCCTCCAGGGCCCTGAGCGGGGTGGAGAAGGGTGGACAGGGATTGTGTGGGGTGCGTGGAGACACCCAGCACACTCAGCACCCGGAGACGGAGTGAGGGCTGTAGCCAGACCTCTCTCCTCCACAGCCTGTACCCTTCCCCATGCTCTGGGTGTGTCTCTGTGCTGTGCTTCTGGGGCCTTCCTCCACGACATCTGCCCACCTCACCAACAGTGCCTGAGCTTTTCTCCTGTTCCAAACCCCTGGCCGCTTTTCTGAGCTCGTGGCACACGTTGCACATGTGTGCATGCATTGGCCTGCCTTCAAGAGGACAGCATGTAAGGCAGGGACCATGCATCTGATTCATCCTCCTCGGAATTTGGCTCATGACAGCTGCTCAACAAATGGTGGACAAATGGGCTTGTTTCCCGGCTGCTTTGCTCCCAGCTGTTGGAGTTTGGAAGCCACAGAGGCAGTTTCCAAGCCCGTTTTGCTCTCAAGTCACCTCCGCCTGGGCTCAGGGGCAGCGAAGTCTGACTTGAGCTCCAGGCCTGTTAGGCCTTAGGCGGGATCCGAGAAACAAAGCAAGGCAGTGAGGTAGTGGGGTCAGGAGATATCCTTCTTCTCCAAAGCCAAGAAGAGCCGAGTGGGACACGGATTCCAGGCCTTACACAGAGCTGCTGAGAATGCGGGTCCCAGCTGCCCTTGTCCCCTGTGCAGTGGGCTCCAGACGGCCTCAGGTGCACCTGTGCACAGCATCTGAAAGCCCTACTGAGCTGTTGAGAGCTTTGAGCACCTGTTGTGGGCCAGACCCCTCGCTGGCTCCTCCACGTCCTCATGTAATCCTCACCACCAGCGTGGGATGACATTTGACAGAGAACACACTGAGGAGCTTCATAAAGTCCTGAAACAAGGAAGTGGCCGAGCTGAAGCCCAGCCCCATCCCAAGCCTCCCACGTTTCTGTTCAAGAAAACCTCAGCCATCTGGGGGCTGATCTTGCCAAGGAATTTTCCTCCAGCTTTCCCTGGTGGTTGTTGCTGAAGTCCTTCCCAAAGAGCGAGTCACAGCTCCCGCACCTCCTTGGGGACTCAGCTTTGGTCTGGGGCAACTTGCCCCTTGGCAGGCTGGCATCCCGTAGCCCTGGCTGGGTGGGTCCTGCCCAGTGTGGCCCTTCCTAGGCACCTCCTAGCCACACCATGGGGCCAAGGACAGAGCACTGTGCGTGGCAGGCCCAGTGATGCCCCTCACCTGGGCCCAGGAGCTGCAGCGCCACACTGCCCAAACCTTCAGGAGCAGGCTGTTTACCTGGGACCCTGCTCAGAGGCAGATTCTAGTTTAGTCCACCAGGGGCAGGCCTGAGATTCTGCTTTTCTAATGAGATCTTGGGGAATGCCACCACTGCTGCTGCGAGGCCACCCTTTGAGTAGCAAGGCCTTAGAGCCAGTTCTTCTCAAATTTCTCCCACTCAGCACCCCTCTTTTGCAACAAATATTTTGAAATGATCCCATTACTATCTTGAAGTGAAACTCATAGATAAGATATCCTACCTGTACCCACAAAAATAAATTTAATGGTCTAACTATGATAGAAAGGAGAAGGGAATGGAAAGTAATTCATAACACAACAAAACAAAATTTAGTATTGCACCTCTTCTCTTGAATAAGTTCGAATTTCAGAGAAGACAATGTTCCTTTATGTTTGACATGATTTGGAGCATATATATGTATGTTTACATTTGAAATAAAGGCTAAACAAGTACCTGCATGTTTATATGAAGACTCAATATGCAAGTGACAGGGACAAGGATAGACTGACACAGGTATGCTGTAAAATCCAGGAGTGGCACTGCTCGTAGTGATGGGATTTCTAAAATCCCAACTGTTGGTAAAGTTTCAAACAAAAATGTATACTCTTTGCCTGATTTTCACACTCTTTAAACATTCTTCATGTATTAAAATCGAGCAAAAATATTCTTGTGTTTATATGTAAAATGGACTTAGGTCCCAGGCTCTGATGAGCAGGTTTCTTCTCTACATGAATGTCAGGAGGGTCTATCAAAGTCATGTGGGACAAAATCTTCATTTGTGGACTGTCTTATATATTGCTGGATGTCCAGCATGCCAGCCCTCTGCCTACCAATTGTCAGGTATTGTCCTCCATCAGTGTGACAGTCAGAAACATCCCCAGAGGCTTCTAAATTGGCTCTAGAGAGTGGGACCATCCCCACTGATGACCATGAACTTTGAGCAGGCTCTTCCCAGGTCTCATGTTGAGTTGGAGGAAACAGGGCCTCCAGGAACCCGTGGGGATAGGCCCGGTGGAAGGAGACATGGAGTGAGTGGGACACTGTCTGTATGTGGGTCTGTTTCCATCCTAATACTCTCTCTGGGATGTAAGTTGTTTTATTTGGTCCCTGTTTCACAGCTGAGGAGGTAGGGGCATGTGGAGAGCAGGTGAATTGCTCAGATATTTCATAGGACCCCAAACCACCCTCTCAGTTCCAGACTCGGTGCCTTCCTCTGTAGAACCTCGACAGAAGGTGTCCTTGGAGAGCCGGGTCACTGCTGCAGGCAGGTTTGGGGGGGTTTAGTCACCTTCATGGTGCCCAGGAAGGCAGCCCCTGGCTCGGAACCCGTGGCATTCCAGGAGCAAGTTGGCAGGTGGGTTTGCAGGGAGGGGCCCCCAGCTTCCACTAAGACCTGGATTACAAGCTCCTTCCCAACTTGTTTCTCAATGAAATTTAATAACAACAATGGCCTAAGGGGATCTGATAAATATGGCCTTGTTTTTGGCTGGTCAAAGACCTTTCTGGCTCTGAAAATGTAACTAAGAGCAGTTGCCTTTCCTGTCATTGAGTGAGCTCTTACCCAGAGAGCGCACCCAGTAATCCTGAAGTGTTTCGCGTATCGATTGCTGTGTAACCCATCTCAGTCGTAGTAGCTTCAAACAACATTTATGTGCTCAAGATTCTTCTCTCTGGGTAGGGCTCAGCTGGGCAGTTCTGCTGGCAGTGTCACCTGGAGTCTCCATATGGCCTCAGTCGTCTGGAGTTCACTGGGACAGGAGATCCAAGATGGTGCCACTCTCAGCCCTGGGGCTCACCTCTGAGACAGATGGGACAGCAGGGCTGGTGACAGCGCTCTCTCTCCTTCTGGTCTCACCAACAAGGTAGCCAGACCTTCCTACTTGGTGACTCAGGGCTCCGAGTGTGTGCCTAGACTGGACACTGGCATGGTTGTCACTCTGCCACATTCCGCTGGTTAAAGCAAGTTGTGAGGGCAGCCAGACTCAGGGAAGGGAGGATAGTGCACTTATTGATGGGAAGAATAGCAGGGGATTTGTGGTCATCTTTAAGTCACCACACAAGGAAAACTTGATTACTGTCTTTCCCCACCACCAGACCCAATGGGAAGCAAGAGGGGCCCCAGCTCAGGGATGAGTAAGGGATACACCCCAATCACTCCAGGTGGCTGGGGCATAATTGTGACAGCTTTGGGCCCTTAGCACTGGTGGTGCCAGGGCGTTACCCAGGCAACCAGCCAGTTCTCGAGGAGCACTGTACCATTTGTGCCCAAGCTGGGATGGATGGTAGCGGTGTGTGGCAGCAATTCCAAAGTAGCAGGTTCCAGCAGGTGCCAGAGTCCGAGCAGGAGCAGGGCACATCCCCTTATGTCAGTGTGCCCCAGGAGGCTGCTCCTGCTGTTATGGGTTAGCTGCAGTTGGTCATGGCTCTCATTGGGAGCAGTTAAGCATTTGTGGGCCAAGCCACATGTGTCCAAATAAAAACCAGTGACACTCTTATAATTCAAATATAGCATATTCTTACATTCAGTGCATCACACTATAGCAAACTTGCATCATCTTGATTAAAACTATTACTGCATATGAAGTGCTTACAACGGTGCTTGGTGTGAGGAGGGCCCAGGCCTTACTAGGGACTAACAACAATACAGACTCCCTCCTTGTATTACTGTTTCCAGGTTTTCTGTGCAAGCAGGTGTGTGCAGCTCTGAGTCACCCTGGAAAACACCAGTCCTCGTGTCCCAGGGCTGAGCCCGAGTTCTTCTAGTGGTTCCCTGAGCACACTTGTTTCCAAAAGTCTTTGCTTCTTCAGGAAATAGTCCAGACTCGCTGCTTTGGGGTGGCCGCAACAATCCCCCAACCTTCCATGTCTGAGCTTTTAAAAGGACAGTTTTGAAGGCACACCAAAACCAGACAGGGAGGGGAGAGGCCTCACCTCTTTACCTCTGCTCCTCTGTGTTCTCTTGTGACGACTCAGCGTAGCTTCTACTAGATATGCTAGCACCCGAGCCAGGCCTTCCTAGGGCTTGCTCGACACCTACATCCCTGCCACAGGTGATCTCCACTGCTTCCCTGTGGCGATGGCATCAAAGGTTCTGTGATCTTTTCTCCTAGAGGGACAAGAAAGAGGGAGCTAGGGGGCTGCTTCCCACTCAGTCACACTTGGTGGGGAGAGGCACCAAAGCTCAGAATAGGGCGACTGTGGATGAGGAGGGGCAGAGCAGCGACCTGGGGCCTTGGGGAGGATGAAGGGCTCACCCGCCTGGCATCCGGGACACTCGGACAACCCTGACAGCATGAGCTGTCCCCTTGAAACACTTCTAAGACACAGGCTTGGTCTTGAGAGTGCGTAGGAAGATTTGGCTGGCTCTAGTGGGCCCCCTGCCGCCATCAGAAGAAATCCTGTCTTCCTTTGGTGGAGGCACGTAAGCCTCTCCTGTAGCTTATTAACAAAAAGAGCACTGGACCTCCAGCCTGCACTCAAGCTCCTTCACTTGCAGAGCTGGTCTTCTTAGGCCTCAAAAGTCTCCTTACTGTAAAATGGGGATAAGAGCTCCTCTTACCTCGCAGGGCTGTTGGGGACACTTTTCCCGGTGCCGTGTGGCAGCCAGTCCTGGGTGTGGGCAGCTCTAGGGGCACCTTCTCCTGTGTGCAGTTCACCTTTCCAGGTCGCACCCCTCCATCGTATCACCATGACTATAGGATCAGCCACCCCAGCCACTAGGGCAGAGGAAACCTCTCTGCGCACTGTCCCGAGCAGAGATACGATGCGTGCCATGCGTGTAACTGGACATTTTTTAGTAGTCACATTAAAAAGGTAAAAAGAAATAGGTGAAATTCATTTGAATCTTTTATTTAACCTACTGTATCTGAGATATCATTTCAAGTGTCAATACAAAGATTCTGAATGAGATATTTTACATTCCTTCTTTCACACTAAGTCTTTGAAATCTGGCACGATTTCACACTCCCAGCACACTCATTTTGGACTAGTCACATTTCAAGTGTTTGCTAGCCACCTAGGGCTGGTGACTGCCTTATCGGATTATCGGACAGCGTGACTCTGGAGAGACAACTTTATGTGCTGGTGCTTTTCATTGAATGGATGTGGCCATAAAATGGCTCTTTGTACCAAGAGAACAGGAGGTGGAAAATTGAGTTCTCCTTTTCAGCTTTCCAGTTGGTGACTGAGAGAGACGCTTGACCTGTCCTTGTAACAGTGCCAGCCTGGAAACATAGTCAGGCAGGGCTGCTTCCTGGAGGGGGCTGGGCTCTTGGACATGGCACGGTGGGAGCATGCTCCTGTGCAAAGGAAAGGGCTGGCAGGAAGGGAGCACACCCCTGGTCCTGTCTCTCCCCCCAGGGAAATGCAGGCGGTGCTGTTCCAGGCTGCAAGGCTCCCTGCCCATGCTGGTGCCAGAGGAGGCTGGGAGAGCACTGTGCTCATTCATTCTGCAAATGCACTGGACCTTGGCTCAGGGGCTGCCACGGTGCTCACCATGGTGCTCACCACGAGTGTGGAATGCTTGGAGAACAGAGCAGAAATATCCACGGGTCCTATCTCAGGGTCTCTACAAGGCCTGGAGGTTTGAAGATGTGCAGGCGAGTTGGAGGGGAATGGGGGAAAGGTCATCCATACCTCGGAGGCCCCAACACTGCTATAGGGTCTGATAAGATTGGGGGGCACGGCTGCCTCTACCCCAAATCACCCGTCTCTGGGAGGTAGTGGTGTCAGGCACAGGCCCAGGTGGGGATGACAAAGCCTTCAGCCTGGACGTGTCATCTTGGAGGTTTAGCCATGAGGTGGGGCCTGGGAGCAGTATGGCCTCAGCTGAGGACGCAGAGAAAGGGTGGCCCAGGACCTGGCACTCATAGGCGTCTTCCTATCAGGAAAGGTGAGAAAAACAGTCCTTCCTTTTGGAGTCTTCAAAGTCCTAAAGACCATAAGATCACCAATTAAAAAGAGCTGTGTCCTGAGATTTCATTTCTGTGCAGGATGTTTGCCTTGCGTGGACCTGGGAGCCTCTGGTCAAGTGCGCTGGGTGCCAGGCCGGGGCTCATGGTGGAGACTGGTTCCAGGATCACCCTTTATTGGCTTCTTTCTCTTCCTGGTCTCAGTTCCCCACTCTCCAGTAGGTGTCCCAGGATCATCTCACACGTAGATTCTACGCTTGAATCCTTGTCTTACAGGCTCTGCTTCTGGGGGAGCCAAAGCTCAGACAGGTTGACAGTCTTGTGTAATCGGCGCTGATTATGCTTTGCATGTTTAAGGGTGATCCTGGGCAAAATCTGTTTCTCAGGTGCCCATAAGTCTCACCTTTGGTGTCCAGGATCACTTTTGGTCCCCTCTTCATTAAAGGGACATCGGTGCTGCATTCATGGGGCTGAGACCTCATAAGCAGTCGTCGGCAAGTGCTGGCAGACGTGCATCTTCTGTGTCTGGCGCTGACCGTCCTCACTGGGCTCCTGGTCCTTCTGAGTCAGCCCCCTGCCCCCATGGCCAACTGTTATGAGAGCTCCCCCCCGCCCCCCCCCCCAGCTTCTCTCATACTCCCTGCCCCTGATCTCCAGGCTGCTCACCTCGCTGCCCCTGGACTGGACTTCAGTGCATGGGATTCTCTAGGGCCCAGCCCCAGCTCTACCCTGCTCCAGCTGTGGCAAATGGGCCAGCCATTTATCCCGTGAGACTCAGTTTCTTCGTCTGTAGGAGCCCTAACAGCAACTGCCCAGGTTCTCTGAGAGTGGTGTGGAGCAGGACAAGAGGGCTCTGGAGTCAGGCTGCCCTCTTCTGCCTCTTCTTAGATGTGTTTGCTCCAGCTGCCGTGGCAAAGCTCATAGGTGGCCGTCTACTCCTTGTGTCTTCACGTGACCTTTCCTCTGTGCGTGTCTGTTTCCTAATTTCTTCTTCTTATAAGGACGTCAGTCATACTGGATTAGAGCTCACCCTAATGACCTCATTTAACTTAATCACCTCTTTAAAGGCAATGTCCAAATGCAGTCATATTCTGAGGTATTGGGTTTTAGGGCTTCAATATATGAATTTTGGAGGGTCACAGCTCAGTCCATAACACTATGTGTGTGACCTTGGGCAAAGGCATTAACCTCTCTATGCCTAAGTGTCCTTGACTGTAAAATAGGTGTAATGGCAAGGTTATTGTGAAGATTGGATTAGAGTACAAAGTTGTGGTCTTTAAAAGTTTTTGCTTGCGTAGCCCGTAAAATTATTTAAAAAACTACGTACCCTTTTTTTTGTTGACATCTAAATTTTTTTATCATAAATGTAAATTGTTGCAAAAGATGTAACTACCAGAGCATCACACATATTGACATCTTAAAATGAAATGGTCAAATCTCTCTTTTACATCTAAATGTCATGAATTTAATAACTACCTCTGTTGATTTAAAAAGACTCTGTGGACAAGCTTTAGCTGGTAGAAATTTTATATTGTTCCTTTTTCTCCTTGAACTTTTATCTTCAGTCCACTTCCTCCACAAAATTTTATCCTACTTTAATACAATTTTTGTTTTGAAAGTCCTGTATTGATCACCCTGTTATACTTCTCTGTAAAATAATATGTATATAAAAATTTAAATTAAGAATTTTTTTTTCCTTATTCCATAAATTGCTAGGTGTTAAATTGTTTTTCTGGATTGAGTTATTAATATTGCACAATTAGTAAGATTTGGACTATGAGTATAAAATTCATCAAAACCACATAAATATGTTATAAATTTAGATAAATAATTAATAATCATAAGAAGTAACATTTTATTGGAAATGTATTTTTATTGAAATGGATTTTTATTTTTACTTCATATACCCTTGTAAGAATTTGTTTAGTGATAGAATTCAGCATCAATTCTATTCCTATTTTTTTAACAGGTGTTAGCTCTGAAATACCTCATTCAATATAAAAAGAGGCAGGAATGGATGAAGTTTTCTTATACTGCTCAATACTTTATACTGCTTCCAAGTTATATGTCAAAAGTCATATAATGATCTATCATCCAAAATGATTTTTAATACCAGACCAGCTGACAACTGGTTTAGGTCATTATTCAATCCTTGTTGAAAGCAAAATATTGGAAACCTCCCCTCTGGGCAAACTTAGTGGCCCAGTTGTTAGTCACTTGAGTTCTCAACACTGGCACCAAATATTTCAAATCATTTCTTGTTTGGTGCCCACTAGGTTTTACCCCCAGGACAGGTCCCATAGTACAAGTCAGGAAGGTGAGAGGCGTGCCTTAACTTTACGAAGTAGAAAGGGTGATGTGACAGGGCAGGGAGGGAAAAGAATACGGCTAGAACTCAGGCATGTTCCAGAAGAACGAGTTCTTAGAAAAGAATACCATGGAAGGCAACAATCTAGAAATTGATTTCCTCAAAACCGTCCTTTCTAAGAGTGCCTCGGGGTGTGCAAAGACTAAAGCTGATTTATACAATAAGCTTAGACTAGGGCGAGGACCATATGAAGTATTCAGTAAATGCTCACTATGGTTTTATTATTGTTGCATCTGTAAGTTATCCAGCACAGAGTCAAGTGCTCAGTAAATGGAGCGCAGGTGAGTTTAGGTGCTAATGGGGAGTTGGACCAGATAAGCCTAAAAGCCCCCTCTGCCGTGATGGTCTGGAAACTGCACTGGCCACCTGCATGCCAGGTCACTCCAAATGTAGATGCTTAAAACAACAGCTATTTTATTTGCCCGCAGTTCCGCGGGTCAGCAGTTTGGGCTGGGCTGTGCTGGGCTGAGCAGCTCTTCTGGTCTCAGCTGGAGTCCTTCATGCAGCTGCCATCCCCTGGTGGGTCAGCTGGGGCCTGGCTGCTTTGGGGCCTCAGCTGGGATGACTTGTGTCTGCTCCCTGTGGCCTCATCTTCCAGTGGCTAGCCAGGCTTCTTCACGTGGTAGCAGAAGACTTCCTGCGACAAGAGACAGCAAATCTCAGAGCATAAGGGCCTTTTATCCTGCTTGTGACACACTGGCTAATGTTTCATTGGCTAAAGCAAGTTGTGTGGCCAAGCCCAGAGTCAGCATGGGAGGGGGTTTCGCAAGGTGTGGAGAGATACAGGGAGGTGTAACAACCTACCGCATGACCCCAGGGCCCTTGGGTGTTTCACGTTTCCTTCTATTTGAGGTGAGCTCAACTGAGAGCCTTAGACTGGACACTTGTCAGGATGAGTGCCTAGGTATTCTTATTTTCCTCTGTAGCTAGAATTGTTTGGTTTTTCACAAGGGGAACTACTGTGGAGGCTGTCTTGCTCTAAGACTGTTTACCCAAGGGCCTCCTCTTAGTCCTGGAGGAGCATTAATCAGAGAATGAAAGCCCATTTTATGGAGAGGAACTTCGGAGTGTAGACAGGTTGGCGCAGCTTGCCCCAAGAAGGCTTTCTCATGACTAAGGCAGAGCTGAGAAGCTGGGTGACTCTATTACTCCAGGACTCTTCAGCTTGGAGCCCAGCTCAACCTGGCTTGGCCAGATATGAATGTTTTGGGTTATGTAACCAGGAAGTCTGGGGGGGTGTGGCTTCATGCCTGGCTAGATCCAGGGATGGAGCGATATCAAGTCACTGGGGCGTCCATGCTATGGCTCTGCTGTTCTCACCCAAAGAGAAGTTTGAAAGGCCTGAGAGCTGTCTTGTGCCAAGATCTGGGCAACACCTTGGCACCTACATTTCCTGGTAATTCCTGGAGCATATAAATCTAAAGTAGCATTTATTTACCATGTTCTTTTTCTTTTTCCTTTCACAGTGAGACATTATTTGGTGAAATGCCCTCAGAACAGGTAGGGATATTTTCTTCCTTTTTTCAAATGAAACTCTTTGCTGTTTTATTTTCTTTTGATATTAACCAAGAAATTGGTTAAATTTGTATCTATATCTAAAGGTCTGCATATTAGTCCACAAATTGGCCTGAATGTGTGTGCTCTGCATGCATTTGTGTGTTTCCAGATTCCATACCCTGGCTCTCACCCCTAGAGGGTCAAGAGAACATGCTGCTTATGCTGGCCCATGCTGGGGGAGACGGGGCACCTGCTCCTGGAGGGCTGCTTGCGCCTGTTTAGGAAGGGGCTGGCAGCTGTACTGAATCACTTTGATGCCTTTTGACTCCCCTTCCACCAATGCTTGCTTGTCCTGTGTCCCATTCTTGCAAAATGCAGCCAGTAGTAATATATGTGCTAAGATGCTAGCCTTTTAGCTGGTGAGACACTCCTCACAGGTGACATAAAAGTTATAGGAGATGCTGCAAACTCATGGTGTTTAAAAATTTGAGACTTCTGGTCCAGACAAAATGGCATAGGTTGATTTCTCCCTGCTCTTTCCTGCTAAGCACA
Source organism: Ceratotherium simum simum (assembly GCF_057802395.1). NCBI lineage: Eukaryota > Metazoa > Chordata > Mammalia > Perissodactyla > Rhinocerotidae > Ceratotherium > Ceratotherium simum. Next base: position 8,046,196 of record NC_141905.1, on the reverse strand, counting down.
TCTATAAACCCTGGAAATAATATAAGAGACAACCAAAGGAGGACTCTGAAAGTGGTAAAAAGAAAATTATTAAAGGTAAAGACAAAGAAAGAAATCTTAAAAGCAGCCGGAGAGAAACAATGTGGTACGTACAGGGGAACACAAACTTGAATGACAGTGCATTTTTATCTGCATCTATGGAGGGCAGAAAGCAGTGGCACATTTTTCAAACACTGAAAGAAAAGAATTGTCAACCACAAATTCTATATCCAGCAAAAACTATCCTTTAGGAATGAAGGGGAAATGAAGACATTCTCAGACGGAGGGAAACTGAAAGAATTTGTCACTATCAGTCTTACCTTAAAAGAACAGCTAAAAGAAATTCTTGAAATAAAAGAAAAAATCTTGGAGGCCGGCCCGGTGGCATAGTGGTTAAGTTTGCACGCTCGGCTTCGGCAGACTGGGGTTCACAGGTTCAAATCCCAGGCGTGGACTGATGCACCACTCATCAAGCCATGCTGTGGTGGCATCCCATATACAAAATAGAGGAAGATGGGCACAGATGTTAGCTCAGGGCCAATCTTCCTCAGCAAAAAGAGGAAGATTGGCAATGGATGTTAGCTCAGAACTGGTCTTCCTCACCAAAAAAAAAAAAGAAAAGAAAAAATATTGGCACATAGGCAGGAAGAAGGAGTGATAGAGCAGAAATATGGGTGCATAAGTAGACTATTTTTTTCTCACGAATTTTAAAAATAATATTTGATGATTGAAATAAAAATTATAAAACCTTCTGATAAGAAGAGCATTGTGATATTTAAAAGTGGGGAAGATAAAGTGACCTAAATAGAAGTGAGGTTTCCACACTTTGCTCAAAGTGACAGAATGTTGGTACTGGTAGACTGTGGTAAGTCACATATGGATATTGTAATGCCCAAACCAACCATTAAAATAACTATGAAAAAAATACACTCAAAAACACTATAGAAAAATGAAGAAGGAATCCTAAAATATGTTCAAGTAACATAAAGAAACACAGGAATGAGAAACACAGAAAACAAATAATAAAGTGGCATACTTTCTATGTATCTTGAATGTAAATGGTTTAAATACATCAGTCAAATGACAAAGATTGACAGATTGGTTAAAAAAAAAAAAACATGACCCAACTATATGATCTTCATGAGAAACTCCAAACACAGTGATCTAGGTAGGTAGAAATAAAAGGGTGGAAATAGATTTACCACACAAACAGTAAAAAGAAATCAGGAGTGGGTATACTGATATATGATAAAATAGACTTCAGAGAAAAGAAGCTTACTAGAGACGAAGAGGGACATTAGAGAGTGATAAAAGGATCAATCCACCAGGAAGACAACGGTCCTAAATGTGTACACACCAAACAACAGAACCACAAAATACGCAAAGCAAAAACTGAAAGAGCTGAGGGAAGAAATGGATAAATCCACAATTATAGTTGGCAACTTCAGTACCCGCTGTCAGCAGCTGATAGACCTGCGAGACACAAAATTAGCAAGGATATTGACCATCTAAACAACACAATCAACCAACAGGACCAAACTGATACAGAACAAGCACTCCAACCATCACCAGTGGAACACACGTTTTTCTAGCCTCCACGGGACATTCACTACAAGATGTGGTCTATCTTAGACTGTATCCTGGGCTTTAAAACAAACCTCAACAAATTTAAAAACAATTGAAATCATACAAAATGTGTTCTCTGACCACAATGGAATCAAACTAGAAATAAAAAACAAAACAACAGCAAGAAAACCTCTAAACGTGGAAATTAAACAACATACTTTTAAATAAACCATGGGTCAAAGAGAAAGTCTCAAAGGAAATAAAAAATACATAGAATTGACCAAAAAGGAGAATAAACATAAGAAAATATATGGGATACAGCTAAAGCAGTGCTGACGGGGAAATTTATAGCATTAAATGCTTACATTAGAAATAAGGAAAGGCCTCAGATCAACAATCTGAAGTCTCAGCTCAAGAAATTAGGAAAAGAGCCAAATAAACCCAAAGCAAGCACAAAAAAGGAAATAATAAATATCAAAGCAGAAACTGATGAAACTGAAAATAGCAAAACCATAGAGAAAATCAATGCAACAGAAATCTGATTCTTAAGAAACCATTGGGAGAAAATAGGTAAAGAGTACACAGGATCTCTCTGCTATATTTCTTATGACTGTGTGTGAATCTACAATTATCTTGGTAAAAGTTTCAATTAAGATGAATTTGGATGTCTCTGGGAGATCCTGTTTACAGTCCCAAAAATACCTATACTTGACTGTTACTGCTGTTGAGTTTGGGATCCTTAGACACCCTCTTAGTGACACCAAAATGCAAATTTGTTTTATTGAGTGTTTACTCTCTACTGAGTGTTGTCCTGGGCCCTTAGAAAACAGCAGTGAAGAAAAGAGACAGAAATCCCTACCTTGTGGAGTTTACCAGGCAAATGCACATGTTTTCAGGAGACTCATCTGACTACAGCTGAGTAAGGAGATCAGCAAGTCCTCTCCCCCAGAAAACAACTATAAGACTGAACAAAATTGACAAAAATAACTGTTTTAGCACTCCGGAAAGATCAAAGGTATATATAAACTGAGAGTCTTTTATACTTGAAAAATTGCTGACTGCTGATCAGAACAGTGGGACTCTGTGGAGTTTGGCCTCAGGCTGCTCTGATGTGCTCCCCTCCCAGCTTGGTTGATGCAGAGGTTCTTTCAGGACCACCAGCCTCTCTATGGTGGTGGAAGGGGGCTCACTTGACTTGGAGCAGTGTGCGATGCCCATGTTCACAGTACTTTCAGTGGAACTGACAGTCTTAGAAGTGTTGAGCAGGGAAGCCCAATGGCTCTCCTAGCCTGGGATTTTGGTCACAGTTGGGCAACAATATTTCTGGCTGAGGCAACGTACATGGGCAGTGGGGAATGGAGAGTGCCCAAAGGAAGGAAAAAGATATACCAGGCAAACAGTAACAATAAGAGAGGTGGTAGCTAAATTAATATCAGATAAGATAGAACCTAAAACAAGAAGTATTGCTAGAAACAAAGAAGGAAATTTCACAATTATAAAAGATCAACATATCAGGAAGACATAACAATTATAAATGTATATGGGCCTAACAACAGAGCCTCAACATACATGAAGCAAAAACAGAAAACTGAAAGGTGAAATAGACAATTCTGGCATAATAGCTGAAGATTTCAATGCTCTACTCTAATAATTGATAGAATACCTAGACAGAAAATCGACAAGGGCACAGAAATCAAGCAGTTTGATCTGACAGATAAGAATACTTTACCCAAGGACTGCATAATACATTCTTTTCAAGTGTACTTAGGACATTCTTCAGGATAGACCATATGCCAGGCCACAGAACAATCTATATAAACTTAAGAATTTTATGTAAGAAATCAGACAAAGTCTGTTCTCTGATCACAGCAGAATTAAATAGAAATTAATAACAGAAAGAAATCTGGGAAATTCCCAAATGTTTTGAAATTTAAAACAACATACTTCTAAATAATACATGCATCAAAGAAGAAGTCACAAGAGAAATTAGAAAATATTTTGAATTAAATAATAATTAAAACACAGCTTATCAAAACTTATAGGATGCAGCTAAAACATTGCTTAGAGAAAAATTTATGTCTTTAAATGCCTATATTAGAGAAGAAGAAAGGTCTCAAATCAATAACCTAAGCTTTCACCATAAGAAACTAGTAGAAGTGGTGCAAATGAAATCCAAAGTAAACAGAAGAAAGGATGTAATAAAGATGAGAACAGAAATCAATGGCATGGAACACATACATGTGCGCGCGCGTGCGCGCACACACACACACACAGAAATATCAAGGAAACCAAAAGTTGGTTCTTTGAAAAGATAACAGAATTGACAAACCTTAAGTTAAACTGTCCATGAAAATAAAAAAGAGAGGAAAAAAGCCCAATTACTAAAATTAAGAAGGAAAAAGGGAATCACTACAGACCCTACAGAAATTAAAAAGGTTATAAGGAAATATTATGAACAAGTTTGTTCTAACAAATTAGACAACATAGATGAAATGGAAAAGTTTCTAGAAAGACACAAATTACCAAAACTTATTTTAAAAGAAAGCTATAATTTGAACAAACCTGTAATAAGTCAAGAAATTGAATTGTTAGCTAAAAACTTTCCAACTAGGTAAAGCGCAGGCCCACATTCCTTTATTGGTGAAGTATATCAAATATTAAAGGAAAAAATAATACCAATCCTTCACAAACTCTTTCAAAAAAATTGAGAAAATGTAGTCTTTTCAACAAATGGTGCTGGGACAAAATATATAAAGAACTCTTACAACTCAATAATAAGATGACAAATAGCACAATTAAAAATGGACAAAAAAGATTTGAATAGATATTTCCCCAAAGAAGATAAACAAATGGCTAACAAGTTCACACAAATATGTTCAATATCACTAGTCATTAGAGAAGTGCAAATCAAGCCACACTGTGATGCCACTACACACCCACTACATGGCTCTGATAAGACAGACAATGTCAAGTGTTGGTGAGGATGTGGAGAGACTGGAACCCTGTATATTGCTGGTGGGAATGTAAAATGGTGTAGCCACTTTGGAAAACAGTTTGGTGGTGTCTTAAAACATTAAAAATAAACTTACCGTATGACCCAGCAATTCCACTTGTAGGAGTCTACCCAAGAGAAATGAAAATATGTGTCCACAAAAAGACATACATGAGTTGTTCATAGTTGCTTTATTTATAATAAACATAAGCTGGAAACAATCTAAATATATCCATCAACAGGTAAATGGATAAACAAAATATAGTAATTCATTCAATGAATACAGTTTGATAATAAAAGGAACAAACTGGTGATACATGCTACAACATGGATGAATCTCAAAAACTTTATGCTAAGTGAAAGAAGCTGGATGCAAAAAATTACGTTTGTAATAAATACATAATTGTATGATTCCATTTATTTGAAATGTCCAGAAAAGGTAGTGACAGAAAGTAGATTAGTGGTTGCTTAGGGCTGAGGGTGGGAGTGGGATTAACTGTAAATGGGCCAGAGGGAAATTTTTAGGGTGATAGAAATGTTCGAAAACTATATTCTAGTGCTGGTTGCACAACTTTATAAATCTTCTAGAAATTATTCAGTTGTACACTTATGATCAGTGAATTTTATGGTGAGTAAATTATGCTTCAATAAAGCTATTTGTTTCTGTTCTAAAGCATATGCCCCATAAGGCCCCAAGGACTGGCATTCAGACGTGGGGGCAGGTTATGGCTGGGGCGGTCAGAGGCTATGGAGGGGCCGGCCTGCCAGTGCTTCACAGGGTTGCTGTGATCTAGGGTCCGGCCATTCGTCAATCGCCAGCAGCTCTGGCTGTCTGGGCTCCACTTCCTTCCCCTCCCAGGCCTTCCCCTTCAGTTGCCCGAGTTCTGAGCTGGTGCTGACTGAGGCTGGAAGTACAGCGAGGACATCACCCTGCATGGTGGGCATTAGAGTTTGGTCTCCCCCAGCCCTGGGATACTCACCAGAGGTCAAGGATGACCACAGAGTCCTGCTCAGATGCTGTCCCCTCTACCGGCTGGTGCTGTCGGTGAGACTAGCTGGGTGCCTGAGTGGAGCTCTCCCCGTGGGCATGTGTCCTGCTGGGCAGCCCATAGATCTGCCCCAGGAAAGCCTGCCTTTACTCCACTGCACCCCAGGACCCTGCAGGGGGCCAGGCCTGCCCCCACAAACCTAGTAGTGGGCACCCTGCTAATTTGCATTCATCTTTCTCATTAGATCCTCATGCTGATTTGACTTAGTGCAGCCCAGATTCCCTGCCACGGTGCCTGACCAGTGCACTGGTCGACTCTTGCCTTTAAACTCTGGCTTTGGCCTGAACTGTGCTGTGCCTCTGCAGCCCAGGCAGTTCCTTCTGTGATGCCAGAGGACTTCCAGATCCTGGCTCTACCGTCTGTGCTGCAGCAGTGGGCGGCTGGGCCCCTGGAGTCTCAAGCTGTGATTGAGTCAAATGTCCTTCTCTATCCTCTGCCCACTTCCTCCTAAGGGAGAATGGGCAGAGAGCATGAGACCAAGGCAAGATGCCAGGAACGGAAACCCTCAGGCTGGGGAGAGACTGTCAGGAAGAGACTGCGTGCTGGCGCTGAGGCTGCAGTCACTGAGAGAGGGGCTGTGCCAAGGGACTGGGGCAGAACCTGGAGACTCTTAGAAGTTCTGTGACTTGCCGAGAGAAGTTCAAACAGAAGGAAAACAAGTCTCATCTTGAATGTGTGTTGTCCCTGAAGTCGAAAGTTGCCATCTCCTGGGAGGGGTGGCCCTGACCTTCGGCGTTGGGAGACTGTTCTTTTCCGGTGACAGTGCTCTCCCAGAGCAGGGAGCCGGGCCGAGCCAGCCTCTCGGTGCTCTGTGAGATTGTAAATGTGCCCTCCCGGGGGAAAACCGCCCTGACGGCAGCTCAGCTGGTAAGTATGAAACTGTTCCAAAAGGTCCCGGGAAATCAGGTTTAAAATGAAATGCCACCAATTGCATAGAGTTATGCTGCATTTGCACACCGTGACACCTCTTCAGTGGATTCAGATGCCTTCCTTCCTGTAGGTCAAGTTCAGGAAAGTTGTCAAGAGGACGTATGGGGGCATTGAAAAGGCAATTCCCAGCCAAGGCATTTCCTGATTTTTCGCTTGACTTCTGGGTTTAAGATGATAAAGAACTTGCGAATGGGAGAAATTAAAGTGGACACCGTGTTACCTGTGCTGGTAGCAGTTACAACTGAAGTTATCCAAGCTTTCCTCGTGTTTGCTGGTGCATGCACTTTCTCGAGGATAAATAGTCAGGGGCACAGACTATTTGTATGTTGGATAAATTACAGGCACAGTCTTACTGTGGTTTCTGGGCTTAGTTTAAAGTATGTTTCAGTCTTGTAGAACCATCAGGGATTTTTAAACATACCCCGACAATCGAAGTGTGGGGTCGAATTAATCAGTGGTTTGTTCAGGATCTTAGAGTGAAGGCAGACATAGAATTTCAAAGAGAATCTGAAGATATGTGCTCCCAACTTAGATGTGTAACTACTTGCTTCATTTTTATAATATTGAATAGTGGAAGTGTTACAAAACATTTATTCCTTCTGTGAAAAGCAGTCTGCTGTGATGGTTGAGGCTCTGGTGCCAGGCTGCCTCTATTTGAATCCAGGCTCTGCCACACATTGCTGTGTGCCCTTTGCTAGTTTCTCAACCTCTCTGATAAAATGGGGACAATACTAGACCTAGCACAGTTGTTGGGAGGTTGAAATGAGTTAGTTTGTATAAAGTGCTTCCCATAGTACCTCGTAAATGGTGAGCTCTATGCAAATGGATCTCTTATTGTTCAGTCAATACTTACTGAGTGATTCTTCTATATTGGACAGACCGTAGGGCTGGTACAGCAAGGATGAAATAACACGTAGCCCGTACCCTTGAGGTCTGCATCTAGTGGGAGACCCAGAGAAGTAAAGCTGTGGCAGTGGCCGTGGGCTGCCCACAGAGCTGTCCCAGGCACCCAGGGGAGATGGTCTAACCCCGTCCCAGGGGCCTGGGGTAGGGAAGGCTTCCTGGAGGTGAAATTTGGGCCAAGTCTTGAAGGATGAGTAAGAGTGTTCCAGGAGGAGGGCTGGAGAGGGAGAAGCACAGAGGATGAAAGGCCTGGGGGCTGGAGGAACGTGGTCCATGAAGTGAGAAGCCCTGGAGATTCAGGGCAGAGCAGCAGGGAGGAGAGGCTAGAGAGGGTGACAGGCCCATATGCCAAGGGACGGCAGTTGTCATGGTAGTAACAATGAGCAAGCCCACTTTTATTAAATGCCATGCTCTGAGCCTTGTGCTAAGCATGGGACACACACCATTTTTACTCTTTACAACCCCCCGCCATGAGTGGGTACTGTGATTATCCCCATTCTACAGATGAGAAACTGATACAAAAAGGGTGTGGATGATGGTGAGGTCTCCTTGCCAGTGAGAGGTGGAGCAGCGAGCGCTGCCAGCCCAGGCCACCTGCTTCCAGGGTAGTGCACCGTCTCGGGTAAGCTTGGTGAGTTTGACTGTGTATGCTTCAGTGTTGGCATTCACACAAATGAACAGAAGATAGAGGCTACAGAAAAGTCAGGGCACTGGAAGAAGTGGAAAGGGTGTAGCTATGGATGCTGGGGATGGCTACAGCTGCCTTGCATCCCCTTGACTTGAAAAGTCCACTGGGCTCTGATCACAGGCATCGATCTGCCATGTTTGTTGGTGTTTGGTTGTTTTCTAGCCCACATGTGTGCTGAATGGCTTCCCCTCTGTCCACATTCACCAGAGCAGGCAGGGTGGCAAGGGCAGGGACAGCAGATGCGGGGGTGTGTCTCCCGGCCTCCCTCCTGCATCCCCAACATCATTGCTGTGCCATTTTGTCCCCGCCTCACCGCAGTGCTCAGGATCAGCATCCTTCTTCCTCAACCCCAGGCAGGTGCAGGCTTGGGGAGGACCGGCCTGTGAGACTGGCCTGGTTGTTATTCCTGGTGTAGTGTAAAGAACATTCCATCTGGATTCGGACGGCGTTGGTGTCAGTTTGAGCCGTGCCACTTGGCAGCTTGGGGACCTTGGGCCAGTCACTCAGCTTCTCTGGGAATGTTTCACCCTCCACAAAATGGGCACAGACTTGCCTTTGTCCCTGTCGCTCAGAGTGGTTGCGACAACTCAGTGAGACAACAGCGGCTGTGGACTGATTCCTCATAATTACCCACCGTGTGCCCATGCACTGCCGCGGCTCAGCACTTGATGGGATTTATTTCTAATTCACATAAAAACCCTGCAAGGTACAAGTTAGCCTCCCTAGACTAGAACATGAATAAAACTGCCAACTCGTAGTTAGCTAGCCCTCAGTACTATTTACGGACCTTTTGATTCCACACGACAGAAAAGCCAGCTCAGATGGGCTTACCCAGGACTTGGCTGGCTCACCTAACTGGGGATGCTGCAGTGGGTGGGCCTCAGGGCGATCTGATCAAGGGGACACAGGGTCATGAGGGCAGTGGCTTTCCTTCCTAGCCCTTCTCTGGGCAGTGCTGCCTCCAGGAGTTGATGCGTCCTCGGACCAGGCTGGCTCCCCTCTGGGAGGGAAAGATGACAGCAGGTGCATTCTCCCCTCAGCCTCTTGACAGGGTCATCTCTCTTCTGAACCAGCAAACAGAACTGCATCTCACTGTTAGTGGCCTAGCCTGGCCCAACCATTGTGGCCAGAGAATAAGATTATGCTGAGCAGGGGGTGGGGCCAGTCCCACCAAAACTCTTGCCCGCAACCCTGGGGGTGAGGGTGGATGCCGGGCAGGCAACCCCAGTGACCTCTCCCTGCCAGTATTCTTATGACCCTCTACCAGGACTCCACATGGAGCCGCTAAATATTAATGAAGCGCCTCCCCATCTTACAGTTAGCGTTCAGAGATTTTAAACTCACAGACAAAGCCACCATCCTGGCAAAGCCTCTGTGCAGACTTCATGAAGCTGGCAGGGATGCAAAGGAAGCGCTCTATCAACGAGACCCAGCAGAACATCTCGGGTGATGTAAACCATTTATGATAAAAGGCCGTGGGAGGCTGGGGATGGGGAGATGGACGCCTTGGCAGCTCCTCACAAAGGACAGATTTATTCTGATGCGGTTCAGAACATGTATGCAAAACATCATAGAATGGAAGCAGCAGAAAATAATGCATCATGACCCCCGAGGGTCTGCTGGTCCTTTCTAGGCGCACTGGCTCTGGCTCAGGTTGCAGAGAACTCTGCCTATGTCCAGCTCCCTATTCAAGGACTCTGAGAGCGGGTTCTGTGATAATGATAATACTGGTAAGGTAATAATTAAGTGTTCACCAGGTACCAGACACAGTTCCATGTGCTTGACAGTATTGCTCATTTGTGAAAAAGAGTCATTTCAAGGGAGTCAGCATGAGTGGGAGGCACCATTCACCCATCTTGAAAGTGAGGTTCTGCAACTTGTAAGCAGCTCCTGGCACGTGGTACCCGTTGACCTTGTGTATTCCGGTGGCAGGGGAAGCCCATGAGGCACGTTCTAACGCCTAGAGTGAGATGTCGGGAGACTTGCCCTATTGGCACGAGTCCTTGGCCTTTATCAGTGGCAGCTGACCTGGTGGGTGGGTACCTGTAATTGTTTTTTTCCCAGCTTTATTGAGATATAATTGACTGTCATTGTTAATGACAGGGAGTTGCCACCATAGTTTTTGACACCAACGTTCCTCCTTCAAGATTCCACACTTGACCTTACAGGTTTCAGAGTTATGGGGTGATGAGTGTGCTGCATGACATCCTGGAAAAGGGACCCTAGAGCTGCTTGAAAAGGAACCGATGAGTCCCTCTGTGATCCATGTCAGGCATGCTCGTTGTCAGAACTGAGACGTGCAGCAGGAGGAAAGGAAGCACATGGATGTTGCTGAAGGTGAAACGGATCAACTGAAGCAACGACTTTGAAAGACAGTGGGGAGCAAAAAAGGCTCGGGAGGAGATGGCTCCAGGAAGCAGGCCCAGAAGGATGCTGGCAAGACCAGAACTGACATACCTTCCTCAGCTCCACTCACGAATGGCTTTCTGGGTCGAGATCTTTTGTCTGACAAACCACACTTGGCATTCGTAGCCGACCCAGTTCAGACCACAACAAATCCCTTTGCAGCATGTGACAGACAGCTTTGTGCCCAGGGATGAGGAGCATCTACTCATTCAGCACCTACTCATTCAACAGGAAGTGAGATTAAACAGACCTCAAGGATATTTTAATCCGTAGTTCGTATGTTGAGGCACAAAGATTGTCCAGGACCAGAGGAGACACTTGGTGTCTGGGGGATGAAGGTTAGATGTATGAAAGCCCCTTGGCTTGAATGGTCGGCTGTGTCTCTAGTGCATCCCATCCCAGAGGGAGGCAGGTATTAGGATGGCTTATGTTGGAGGGGTGAGACCTCATTGTGCCCCAGGCGCTATGGGTCAATATGAGGGTGCTTCCATCTCACATTTAGTTATGAAAGCACGGTGTGGCTGGGTCTGTGGTTCTTAGTTACAATTATGTTTTTTGCTGGGATCAGCTCAGTTTATGCTGTTTTATGATTATTTTTTCTACTCTCAAACACTCTCAGCTCTAGAGTCGAGGCACATAATTTCCACGTGGCCAGCTCACCCACGCCCACCTCCATTTTGGCAGCTGACATCACTTGTTCCGGACAATTTCCAGGAACAGAAATGTGCTCCCCTCCTCGTCTGCCCACTCTCAGGCCAAGATGGCTCTTGGTCTTGGGCCCCAGCCACAGCTCCTGCTCCTAAGACCCCAGCCCTCGGGTGGGCCCCTCCTCCTCCCACCAGGGCAGAGGTTTGAGCAGTTGTAACAGTGGAAGCTCCCCACCCAGAATTAAATACAAATTTAAAATGCAGTGGAATGCTGATCTTGCCTTCCTGTTCCTTCTCCTTAGGGAGCTAGTTTAGGCCTGGAGCAACCATTGTGGATCTGGCTTCCTGTCCTAGTTTCGTTGTTCTCTGTTATCTGGGCTGGGCCCAGAGTCCTCGCTTCAGGGCCAAGGAGGCAGGCCGACCTGGGTCAGATCCCACGTCTCCTGCCCAGCTGGTGAACTTTGGGAAGGGCCTGGACCTCTCTGAGGCGTTGTTTTCCCGTCTGGGAAGGTCAGAGATTATGGATATCAAGCACATTTCATGGTGCCTTGCACGGGATAGAGACAAACATAGCTGTCATTAACTTTAGTTTCTGCAAAATATTGTTGATCACAATTTGTTCAATGCCTGGCAAAATCCAGGTTGCCTGCTTCGCCTGGTATCCTGGGGCAGCCATCCATCGCTCAGGGTGTAGCCTCTCCCTCCTCATTACATGCCTGGTCTGTCCTGCATTGGTACTTGTACAGCACAGCTGTATCTGTGGCGACGGAAGGGCATGCTGTATTATATTGGGCAGAAAGATTCTCTGATCAAGGTTTAAGTTGAAACTTGCAGTCCACTCAGGGCCAAGGCATGACACCATGAAACACCTAAGTGGCAACGTTGTTCCCTGGGGTAGCACCATGAAACATCCCGCACTGGAGCAGAGGTGCCCAGCCTTTGTGGGACTGAGACTCCTATGAGTGGCGGCCAGGCCGGAACCTTGTTCATGTCACAACAAGGGCCCCACACGTGCACCGCCTGCTCCGCCCTTGCTGGAGCCAGAAAGGCAGCCCTGTTCCCCACAAATAACACTTCTCTGCAGTCGCACAGCTCTCTAATTTAGACAGAGCTTCCGGCCTGTGTGCTCTCTCTCTTGGTTTGACTGGCTCCAGCAATGCTTGCTCCCTGGTGTCAGAGATAAAACACAGTCCGGTTCCAGCCCAAGACGTAGAGTAACTTTCCTGTACGTGAATCATAAAGTGGACTTAGTCAGAAATTCCTACCAGCCCTTCTGGCTCAATGGGAGTCATATGATTCTGAGAGAAAAATTGTCTATCGTATTTCATTGTGGTGACTCATATATGAGTTCTCATTGTTGAAGTATGAATTAGAACTAAATTTAGTTTAGTGTAGTTTTACTGTTTTGAAGGAAAATGGTGATGACAAAGCAGATCTTTTTCAGCTTACTAAAAGCCCTGGGCATGATGGCATAAGTTCATATAAATAATGTCCCAAAACTTCCATTTTATGTTAAAGAGCTAAACAGTTAAATGCAAGAGAAGAGAAGGGGAAGAGGAAATATTATTTGATTTTGTGGGGTGTGAGGTATAGCTGGGGAGGCTGGGGAGGATGATCCAAGCTCAGAGGCAACAGACAAAAAGAAAATATTGAATGATTTTCACAAAAAGAAACAAATTACTGTGCATTTAGCAAAAAGCCAAACTTCAAAGGGAATTGAGGGAAATGTTTGCAATAAATATTTCAGACTGATGTGAAAGGTGCATGCAAATCTATAAGAAAAACTCAAGATCCTAATAAATAACAGCAGAAGATGTTCATATATCATTTATAAATAAGGAAACAATTAGACAAACACAGGAAATGTTCATCCTCGCTAGCAATCAGAGAAATGCAAGGAAAAGGGGATCACGTTTTTCTTCGTTAAATGAATAATTTTTTAAACTGACAAACTTGGTGTTAAAGACAGTGAAAACATAAATGCCCTCATCCTTTGACGAGTGGCTATAAAGTAGTACTAACCTGTCGGAAATCATTTTGACAATGGGTGTTAAATAGCCTTTAAAATGGTCCTTGTCTGTGAACGTAGTTCCAGCTCTAAGAATCCTACCTAGAAACAAAAGTCTAAGAACGGAAAACCATTATGCACAAATATATTTATAGCAATGTTATTTATATGTCAAACTGGGAAACAAATTAGATGTTTAGGTGTCAGGGAATGACTGAGTAAACTATGCCATATCTTCTCACTGGAATAGTCTGAGGATATAACCATATGGAAAATGCAGATTAAGTAAAAAGAAGGGTGCAAAATTGTAATATGATATTATCAAAAAAATGTATAAAAACCAGGCAAGAATTGAAAACTTAGCTCCACACAAAAACTTACATATGGAGGTTTATTCATGAGGCAGCTTTATTCCTAATTGCCAAAACTTGGAAGCAACCAAGATGTTCTTCAGTAGGTCAGTGGATAAATAAACTCTGGTATATCCAGACAATGGAATATTATTCAGTGCTACAAAGAAATGAGCTATCAAGCCATGAGAAGACATGCAGGAAACAAATGCATTTTACTAAGTCAAAGAAGCCAATCTGAAAAGGCTGCAAATACTGTATGATTCCAATCTGACATTCCGGAAAAGGCAAAACTATGGAGACAGTGACAAGATCAGTAGTTGCCAGGGGTTGGGGGGGTGGGAAAGATGAATGGTGGAGCACAGAGGATTTTTAGGGCAGTGAAACTATTGTGTATGATGCCATAATGATGGTTACGTTATACATTTGTCCAAACGCATAGAATATACAACACCTAGAATGAACCCTAGTGTACATTGTGGACTTTGGGTCATAATGATGTGTCAGTGCAGTTTCCTAAATTATAACAAATGCTCCACAGTGGTGGGGGATGTTGATAATTGGGGGGGGTAGGGGATATATGGGAAATCTCTGTACCTTTTGTTCGGTTTTGCTGTGAACCTAAAAGTGCTCTAAAAAATAAAGTCTATCAAAAAAATAAAACAAGGAGGGGGGAAAAGACTGGAAATATTTACGAAGGTTGTGTTCTGGTCATGATAGACTTGTTTTCGTTCATCTCCATGCCTGTAATTACCATTTTAAAACATGAACATGCATTCATTTATAATGGAAAGAAAAAAATAAACATTTCAGGAGTTTAAAAAGCTATGAAATGAAGCTATGTGGTTGTGTGTTTAAGTAATTCTGAGAGTTTCTGATCCCTTGTTTTCTCTTAGCGCATTTACAATGCACATTCCTTTTGGCTATTTGTGAATTTACACAATTGACCCTGTACTCTAAAGCCGTCTTTGGGGAATCTCAGTGCAAACTGTATTCTTGGAATTTTTCCCACAGTGTTTGATTCAGTCTTTGTTTATTTTTAAAACTCTAGGACTATATTAGAATAGCCTATTTTCTTTTATTAAATATATGTAGATATTTATTCGTGTTTAAATTACTGTTTTTCAAAGATTATACAATCAGCCGGTTTAATAATTAAAATAAAAAGTTAAATAATTAATTTATATATATATATACACACACAATTATAATTCTCCTTATCCAGTCTCCCTTCTATTTAGTTCCTCAGCGTCCCCGTTCTAAGGAACCACTGTTTTAAAATTCTTGTGACTGTTTCAAGAGTTTCTTTATGCATTGTGTATGGAAATACTAATATATATTCTTATTTTCTCCTATTTTTATACAAAAAAAGGCACATTTTACACATTGTCCAATATCTAGCTTTTTCACTTAACGATGCATCTCTCCTATCACTACAGAAATAGCTTCTTCATTTTCCTTTTCAGTTGCAGAGGACCCTGTGCGTGGATTTGTGGATTCACCATAATTTACTCTCCAGTCCCCTGCTGATGGACAGCACTGGAATAACTCATCTTGTACATGCATTTCATTCACGTGCAGCGATAGCCACAGAATAAGTTCCTGGAAGTGGACATAGAAGCCTCTGTAGTTTTGATCTCCCGAATTATTCTGATTGCCAAGTTATTCTCCACCAGGAAGGGTTTGCACTCGTACCAGCAATGCTTCTGAGTGCCCACTTCCTCACACACTTGCCAGAAGAGTGGTCTGCCTCAAATCTGATTGATGCCACTGATATGTGGAGAAAGGAAGTGCAGGATGTTTTAATTTCGATTCCTCTTTCGTGAGGGAGTTTTAGCAAGTTTTCACAGCTAAGAGCCTTTCCTCTTGTGTGAAAACTGTCTGTTTACCACCTTCATTCATTTTCATTATTAGGCAGTTGGTCATATTCTTATGGATTTCTAGAAATCCTTTATCTATCAGGGTGCTAGCCTCCTTTGGTGACTGTGCCTGCCTGGCTGGAACATGTGCCTGAGGACAAGAGATTCTACGAGGGGCTTCAGTCTGGGTTGCTGGAACCAATAGGATGCATTTGAAATAAACCAATGGCCATTCAAGAAAGCATGTGGACTCCATCACACACACAGCATCATGAACAGATTTCACATCAGGCCAGTCTGTGTTTGCAGCTTTCGTGTTGGCTGCTTACAACAGTGTCACTTAGGGCAAGTCATTTAGCATCTTTAAGTCTTGATTTTCTTACCTGTAATATAAGGCTTATCAGCCCCGTCACTTTGGGTTATCGTGGGGAACACGTAGAAAGAATCTGATACTACGGTGACTACACAGGGCCACATAATTCCCACAGTGCTCCTCAGGGTGAACTCAGCCTTTACTGAAGGTGAAGGTACCGTAGGAGCACAAAGTGTGAACAATCATGGGGCTCCCTAGAGACTCCCAGGTGAGCACCCCAGGGTCTTTTCTCACTTGCGCAGAAGGTACTGTGCTTTTGGATTGTGAACCACAAAGATATGTGCAAGGAATATTGGTTTTAGAAGAGCTCAAGCAGAAGTTTCTTGTGGTATCTTAATACCCTACTGGTGATGTAGCCAAGCCAGACTGTGTAACCAGTGAGGCCAGGTGTAAACCATCAGTCTGTACATCCATAAACAATGTAGACAACCTGGCCCTGGGTCTCTCCAGGGATTTTTGAACGTTGAACAGCACATTATAAATCACCTATTAGCTCATCTCTTTGTCCTTATCTTAGCCAAGGGTCAGTACCAGACCTCCAGACATCCCTATTGACATAGAGCAATCAATTCCTGTCCAGCTACAAGGTAACCCTACCTTACACAGGTGCACAGGGAGCACTCGGAAACTATTTCTTCCTTTCCTTTTCCGTAGAACAAACTTGCCTTTGCCTTCACAAGGACCTTTTTCTTCTACAGTTCAGGAGAGACCGTCACCAGCGTGACCAGCTTGGCCCCATTGCAGCCCAAGAAGGGCAAGAGGCGGAAGGAGAAGGCTGACATTCCTCCTGCAGTCCCTGCCAAAGGTAGGACTAGCCTACAGTTACCCACATGGAAACCACCGTGATTGATCCAGAAGTGGGTCTGAAGTTTGATGTGGGATCAGGACAGGGGTAGTAGGCACATGGAGGACATGACAGCCAGTGATTATATGGTCTAGAGAACCTCACCTAGATTCTGGTCATAACTGAGACCTGTCCCTGGGCTGGGGCGTTGGGTGGTACCATTGGCCCAGCATGGCTTTAGTGGGGAGGTGGGGAGTCAACATCCACAGACCAATTCCAGTGTATTTGACTTTGAACTGTTAACATGCTCTGCACATAGCGGGGTGGGGCAAGGAGGTGTCAGCATTTTCTTGGTTCATTCAAGGAAACGAAGGCTCTCTGATTTTTCTAAAGATGTAAACTAGGTATGTCGTTTATTTTGGATTTGTTCTGGGGACAAAATGAGGATTATTCTTTGATTCCAGCTATGACTTAGCAACGTAAGTGCAGAAGGTGAGCGTTTCTAAAGGAGAGAACTGAACACAGCTTAGGAGAAATAAAACTGTCTATAGATAGTTCCTAAAACAACTGTGGCCAATTTAGGAGAAGTTCATACCTCAAAGAATTTGAAATGTAGTTGGGAATACAATGTTTGTCCAAGAAAACAATTTAATAACAAGACAAGACACATTTTAACCCTCAGGGCTTTGCAGGATGTCCCCTAGGGACCCTTAGGGCCCTATGGTAAAAGCCACACAACATACATCAAGTGGACAGAAGGGGTGGGAAGGCATGGGCATTCTGGGGGCCATGACAAGTGTAGATCTGGGGAGAGAAGGGAGCAGAGAAGCCCTGCCCTGGGCCAGGCAGCGTACTGCTATACTGTCTTATTTCAATCAGGGTAGATAGTACCCTACCTTACTAAAGATGACAATGAGATTCAGAGAGCTAAGTGGTAGATCCTGGCTTTGAAATGAGGTCTGCCTGACTTTCAAGGCCAAGTTCAAATCCCACATCATCTACATACTAGTTACATGACATCGGGGGAAGAGCCTGGGTTTCCTCCTCTGTTCAATGGGGACAATAAGACTCTCCCTGATGACCTCTTAAGGCTGCTGTGAGTGTCAGAGGTCACTGCTATCAGTGTTAGTGTGCCATTAAGATGAAGCCCCGGGGAAAGTCCAGCCTCAGCCTTTACCAAGCGTACCTGGTTCTCACCTGCACACCTGACCTCTTTGTAGCAGGCAGTGTTTTATGCCATTGTTTTGTTGACCTTGTCGAAGAGAGAGGATGACCTGACCAAAGACTAGGGGAGGATCACCCTCCACTGAGGGGCACCAGCTGTTACCTAGATCAGAAACGGAGTTCTTCCATGGGGGCAGGAAGGGGTCCATGAGTCTCTACAGAGTATGTCTGTGATGCTGATGATATGTGGGCTTTAAAAGTCCTGAGAGGAATTGCAAACTAAACCCTTGACATCCTTCCACAGCTCCCATAGCCGCCACATTCCATAAACCGAAGCTGCTGAAGCCGCAAAGGAAAGTCACCCTGGTGAGTAACCATAGTCTGTGTTCTTGTCCCTTCAAGCCCTAAACACCCTTCAGAGTCCAATTACTACCTTTATTGGCTCAAAACATGCTCAGAGTTCTTGGTGCTTTTGTCCCCAAGCAAAAGCATTCTCTCTTCTTGGGTCAGCTTTTGAGCCAGTTTTTCTCCAAACCTAGTTCCCAGAGTGTTTTTTAAAAATCCAAATGGAATTATTTTTCATTATAAATGCTACTTTTCAAAAAGAAGAAAAAAGCCACACTCAGGAATGTATAAAATAGAAATGGACCTGCTTCTATAAATTTGCCTGATAATCACTCTGAAGAACCTTCCAGAAAATATGTTATAGATTTTATTTTGAAATAATTTTGGACTTACAGAGCTTTGTAAAGATAATGCAGAGAGTTCCCATCTATCCTTCACCCAGCTTCTCCTGATATTAACATTTTACGTAGCCATGGCGTATCGGTCAAAACTAAGAAATTACCGTCAGCACATTACCGTTAACTACACTCCAGACTTTGACCAGATTTCAGAAGTTTTTCCACTAATGTTCTCCTTCTGTTCCAGGATCCAATCCAGGATCTCACATCACGTTTAGTTGCCGTGTCTCCTTAGTCTCCTCCAATCTGTGACAGTCCCTCAGTCTTGCTTGGTCTTGACACTTGTGAAGAGAGGTAGCCAGTTATTTTTCAGAATGTCCCTGGATTTGGGTTTCTCTGGGTTTTCTGATGAGTAGTAGTGAGGTTATGGATTTGGAGGAAGAACAGCACAGAGGTGATACTTATTCTCATTGCATCACATTGGGGCACATGATGTCAATATGTCTCATCAATGGTGATGTTAATCTGATCACTTGGTTAAGGTGGTGTCTGCCAGGCTTCTTCAGTATGAAGTTACTATTTTTCCCTTTCCATTTTTATTTCTACTTGTTAGAAGCCAGTCATTAAGTCCAGTTCACATTCAGAGGGAGGAGAGTTAAGCTCCACCCCTGAAGGGAGGAGTACCAAAGAATTTGTGGACATATGTTAAAACCACCACAGTATTAATAAATATTTTAGAGGAGATACGTCAAGGCTGTCCAAGTATCTTGTTTTTCCTTGAACTTTTTCTCCACTGATTCTAGCATTCCTCAGTGGATTTTGCTTGCAGCAGTAATTGCTATGGTGTACTAATGATGGTTTTCTATTTTCCTCAATCCGTCTATACATTTACTGTGTGAAATTCTTCTGTAAAGAAGAGTGGGACCCCTTCCCTCATTTATTTATTCTCTAATTTCTTCATATCAGTGTAGATGCGTGGGTATTTAATTTTTTTAGTTTCTAATCATATTGTTATTTATTTTGTTGCTAATACTGCTCACCAGTTGTGTATTTGTGTGCGCAAGAGAGACAGACAGAGAGAGAGAAGGAGAGAAACTGGCAAACCTGTTCTAAAATGTGTATGTACTGCAAAGGCCCAGGATAATCTTGAAGGAAAAGAACAACGTGGAGAATTTATAGACCAGTTCTCAAGATTTACATTAAAGCCACAGTAATTAATACAATATGGTATTAGCACAAGGTTAGACAAACCAAAGGAACAGAATAAAGAGCCCCAAACAGATCTACATATGTATTGTCACTTGATTTATGACAAAAGTGACATTGTAGTGCAGTGAAGAAGGGATTATCTTTCCAATATATGGTAATGAGTCTATTGGATATCCATATGAAAAACAATGATTGTAACCCCTACTTCACAGCACACACAAAAATTAATTAGAGAAGGATCATAGAGTGAAGTTTGAAAGGTCCTAGAGATAGCGTGTCTCCAGGATAGGGGAAGATTTCTTAAACAAGACACATAAAGTACCAACCATAAAGGAAAAGATTAAATACTTTGGATTATGTTAAAATTTAGAGTGTCTATTCTGATTAAAGATACCAATACAACACTGAAAAGGCAAGCCACAGGTCGGGACAATGTATCTGTCATGCGTGTACCTGACAGAAGATTCTTACCCAGAATGTATGAACACCTACAAATCAATGAGAAATGACAACACTCCAAGAAAATGGGCAGAAGTCTTAAACATGTACTTCACAAAAGAAAAATATACAAATAGCCAATAGCTTGTGAAAGGTATTTAACCTCATAGGCATTATGGAAATGGAAGTTAAAAGCATAAAACCAGTTCACATCTATACTATTACTAGTATAGTTTCTTTTTTTGCCTGTTTCTCTGATCTATTTGGAATTTAGGAATGGATTCAATTTTATCTGTTTATCAGAATCTTTTTTGTTTTAATTATGTTTCATATTTCAACAATCATTACTCACCAGTTTCATTAAACTTCATCACTACAGTCTAAACAATTATTTAAACTTAACTTTTACTAGTTTTGTTATTACTCTTTCTTGAGTCCAATGTTTTCCCCCCAAATATCTTTGTTTGCCTTTATATCTGAGCAATTTGTCTGTGAATGGAATTCTAGTTTCATAAACTTTTCACACTATATTCTGGGAAATATGCTAAGCAGTTAACGTGCATTTCTTTTTACTTCCCCTGTTGTTCAACATAAATGTCAAACTCCATACTGTGACCTATAATGCCCTATATCGTGCAAGCCACATATGTAATTAAAATTTTCTAGTAGCCACGTTAAAGAAGTAAAAAGAAACAGGTGAAACCAATTTTAATAATATGTTTTATTTAACCTAATATATCAAAAATATTATCATTTAAATGTATAATCAATATAAAATTATTAATGAAATATTTTACATGCTTTTTGTTCTACTGTCTTAAAAATCCAGTGTATATGTTATACTTGCTACATATCTCATTTCAGAACCACATTTCAAGTGCTCAATAGCAACATTTGGTTTGTGGTTACCACAGTAGACCGCACAGCCCTATGTGATCTAGTCCCCATTAACTCTTAGACATCATTTTTACCACCATCCCCCTTCCCAGTTCCCCTCTGGCCACACTGGCTTCCCTGCTGGTCCTTAAACATATCAAGCGTGTTCTGGCAGATCTTTGCACCACCTGTCCACTCTGCCTGGACTCTTCTCCCCAGGATGTGCCTGTGGCTTATCACTCACCCCCTAGGGTCTCTATTCAAATATCACCTCAATGGAGAAGCCTTCCTGAAATCTTGTATAGAACACCACCCTCTGATGTCATTCCCCATCAGAAGCACCCTGACATACTTTATATTTATCTATTACGTGCCTCTCTCTTCTACCAGAATGCAAGGTCTCTGAAGGCAAGGAGCTTGTCTGCTCTGGTCACTGCTGTATTCTCCATGCCCAGAGCAGGGTCTGACAGGATGGAGATTTGTTGGAGATTCTGCACACCAGCTTTGTAGAGTAGGTTCTTTCATTCTGTTTTTACAGATGGCAAAGGGAGACTCAGAGTCAGTAAGGTGACAGATGGGTTACTTACCCAAGGTCATGTAGCTTGTGGGTTGCAGTCAGGACTTGAACCTGACTCCAAAACGTAAGGTTTTAACCAGTTCATTCTAATCCTTGCCTTGGAGAGAAGCCAGGGCGTCTGCATAGTTCTGATCCTATTGTGGCTCAGCCTCGTCCCCGCTCCTGCTGCTCTGTGCCCAGGTTTTCTGTTGTTCTACTGGAGCGGATGGTTCGCCTGTTTTCCAAAGAGAGCCTTCTTTTGCCTGCATTGAATTGTGGTTCCAGTGGGTTTTTCGTACAGTGTGATTCCATCTGGTTCATATCATCAAAACTTCCTCATTGGTTCTGCTCTATTGACAACACTCATCTTGTCCTCAAATGCAGCAGCAGAGTTTTTGCTGATTTTAATAGATCTCTGGTCATTCAGTGAGCTTTTGAAAACTCAACTGAACACAAAGACTAACTTTCCTTGGCCTGGGAGCATCCTGCATCCCACCTGTGAGATTTAGTTTTCCCCAAGATAGACAGGCTGAGCTCACCTTCCTCTCAACTGTGTGTATCACTGCTCATCTGTGTGTGTATGTGTGTGTCTTTTCAGAACTTTTCTTCTTAATTCTGATATTTATCAGCAACTTCAAGGAGTCTTTACAAAGACTATGCTTTGTAAATTTCCCCACCTTATGTTCTAAGTTGCTCAGGACCTGTTGTGTCTAATCCAATCTCTTACTTCTAGCAATAGCAGAAATAACTATTTATTGAAGTTCCATTGATATATCCCAGGAATATATCAAAAAAAGTGCTTTTTGCATGTCGTCATATTTAATTCTCACAATAAGTGCTTCCCCCACCCCCAGATTTGCATGTGAGAACTCACTCTGTTGAAGAAAAGTGAGTTCCTACAACCCACCGGGGGTAGTATTCCATCTCCCATGAAGACAGAGCTGCTGCCTCCATGGATGGCCCCTTTGCAGTGTCATCAGTCTCAAACGGACAACTTTCTCTAGTCCACAGCCGGGTGTGCCCACCTTTCATTTATCCGTTAAATAAAAATCAGTATACCCGTTGAGTACAAAATGCTGCCGTAAGCAGTTTGGGGCCACTTATAAACAGATTGGATTCAACAGCGTTTTCAGAGATAACTCTGGTCCTAATCACAGGTCTGTGTTGTTGACTTTGTTGTTTGTGTGTTTGTTTGAGCTGGCATGCTCCTCTGGGTGGAGATGCAACATAGAAAATTCTAAATTTTCACAGAAAGCAAGTCGGGGCAGTTATATGCATTTCCAAAGGATTCTTGGTTTTATGGAAGTATCCCCAATAACAGTTCTTAAATACCAAATTGTTTCTTGATCATTTAAGATATGAAAAGACTTAAAATTTTTTATACCAAATTTTCCAGAAACAAGTCAATTTGGAAACCAATTTACACCTAAAACAATTTACACTGCACGATAAAGAAAAGAGCTGACTTTGAATGGGCCTCTGTCTGACCATCAATTTAGAGTAAGAAATATCAGGCCTAGCTCTGCAGGTTTTGTTTGATATTAAGATTTGTTTTCCCAGGAGGCCAGCACTGACCTCAGTCTCGATTTGGTCGATATTTATCTGTCAGATCAATAAGTCTGGATGGTAGCTGAAGCTGAAGTCAATAGCTACTTGTTGACTCACACAGGCCTTGATGGGTAATTTAGGAAATAATTTGGAGACATTTTTTCTTTGGGGCCTGGTGCCAGTTTAGGTGTTTAATTCTGTAATTGTTCCATTTTGCCGTGATCTCCATAAAGCAGTGCTTCCTGGAGGGTCATAGGCCACAGAGCCCCACCCTCTTTCCAGAGTAATGTTGACGCATGCTCAGCTCAGGAAGCCAACTGCCTACTGCCTCCAGTGACTCATTACAAGAAAGGCGAACCTCCATTTATTGAGCACCTACTGTGTGCCAGCTCCTCTGCTAGGGGCTTTATAGGCTCCATCTCACTCTTCTCAACTGCACATGCCAGCTCCTGGTGGACACTCTGGACTCCTCCAGGCCACGATAAAAAATGAGTGTCCCTGTGTTTTCACCCTCAAAGCGTTAAAAGTGGGAATCTTTTCTTATGTTTCTAAGACAACATGGCATTTTGCAAGAAGTATATATACGGAGACTAACACTGGTTGGAAGGTTTAAAAAAGTGATAAGAAAAAAGAGATGAGAAAGGCATTTTATACATTTTTGTAATCAAGATATCAAAACTGACACCCCCTTTTGTTAACATAACAAGCAAACATGACCTGCTTTCAAAATTGGCTCTCTGATGACGAGGCCCCGCATCGTCACGAGGGTCTTGATGACTAACGACGTGATCAGTTTGTCTGACCACCTTAGACACGGACAGTGAGTCAGTATTCCAGCGTATCAGTGGTTTGTCATCCTTTTGGGGGCGAGGGAGCACTTCACAAAACTCAAAATGTGTAGTTTTCCTTTAAGATGGGGGGGCATTAGCTCAAAGACCCCCTAAAGCCTTCTGGGGACCCCCATTTCCTCTCCCTGGTTAAGCAGCCCTGCAGCAGAGCTCTCAGAACCCGTTGAGCTAATCTACACACTTCCAGGAAAAGCTGGCATTGCTTCCTTGTCTCAGAAGAGACCGAGAAAGCCGGAAGCACGTTTGATTTCTTTTTATCGCATTAGGTCTGTTATTGGTTTAGAGGCTGAGGGGAGGAAGAGAAAACAAACAGTTTCTGTGATGTGGAGGCAAGACCTCAGTGTTTAAAGGCGAATGGCAGCAGCAAAGTGAGTGTGAGAGGAGGGCAGTCAACATCCCAAAACCCACCGAAAGAGAAGAGAAGGCTGTTCTTTGGGCTCGAGGAATTTTTATACGCTCCTCTTACTTCATAGTCAGGACCCTCTCACCGAGCATCACTCCGTGCCTCAGCCCCGAGTCCTCACTCTCTATAATTAAGTTACTCCTTTATAGCACTTGGTGGCTGGAAGGGTCAGGCCACCCCTGTTCTCTAAGGAGAAAATGCTGTCTTGTGAGCAAAAGACTGAAGACACAGAAAAATCAGGACCATCCTGGGCTTCATTACCACAAGTTTTCCAGTGGGTCTCTTGTATCCTGTCTCTCCTTCTCTGATCCATCCTGTGCATCGCTGCCTAGGGATTTTTCTAAACACAACTTCAACCATGTCATTTCCCTGCTTAAAATACTCTTATGGCTCCCCCTTGCCTCCAGGATGAAGCACGGCTTCCTGTGAGTTGTATGTGTGGGCAGGCTGTCATCATCTATCTCCCGCTTCACCCCAATACCCCCTGAGGTCTAGGTCCTCTTGCTGGTGACCCCATGGGCTCTGTCCTGCGCCTCCTGCCCTGCCTTATTCTCCCGCAGAGCTGCTTCCAAGAGGTGGCTCACTCACCACCTTCTTGAGGCCTCCTGCCCCTTCAGCCCCACTTCTCTACAATCTAGATTCCCCCAGGCATCAAAGTTATGCCTCTGCATGTCCGTGAGGTCGCCAACTCTCATGGCGCTTTTCAATGAATCTGTTATTTCTGACCCCTCGAGGCACTGATGCCTTCGTTCCTGGAGGTAAATATGGGTCACCTGCCATCACCCCAGCTGACTGCTTTTGCTCCTAGCTGTTGCCCCTCCCAAGATGGTTAGGCTACCTCCCCCTCCTCCACCTCTCCAGAGTGTTGGCTGTCTCTGGGCTTCTCTTCTCCTTGAACACATTGCCTGGGAGAGTCAACACTCTTGCAGGTGCAGCAGCCACCTGTGCAGCCCGTCGGTTCCGTAACCTGGATCTTCATGTCAATTCCAGACTGGTGCTTCTGTGTATGGGACACTCTCCTGGAGGCCAACGTGCACCTCAAATTTACCACAGCACACACAGAACTCATTACCTTCCCTTAGCCCTGCCCCTCCGGAGATATCCCTGCCTCGGGGAATGGCCAGCCCATCCAGAATCTAGGTGCCGCCTTCTCCCTCACCCTCGTGTCCACTGTTGATGGAAGCCTGTCTGTTACTTGTCAGTATGCCTGGGCTTGTCCCTCTCCTAGTCGCTGCCACAGCTGGCTCACACACCAGCCACTCCCCATGCATATGACTTCAGAGCCTTTCCTTGGGGCTCCCACAGCGCCTGGCCTTACCTATATTTTAGCACGCCCCATTCCACAGGGAAGTCATGTTTACCTGCCTGCCTTGACTTTCTCTTCCACTAGAACCACGTGGTTCCTTTGTACAAAGTGACCTCTACGTTGCTTATACTACAAGGGCTTCACAGTGTAGATGCCTTAGATAGTGCAGACAGTGGGAAGTGGTGTTTTTTAATTGTGCTAAAATACACATAACATAAAATTTACTATCTTAACCATTTTTGTGTACAATTCAGTAGTGTTAAGTACATCCACAGTGTTGTGCAGACAATCTCCAGAACTCTTTTCATCTTACAAAACTCTGTGCTCATTAAACAACAACTCTCCACTCTCCCTCCCCCAGCCCCAGAAAACCATCCTCCTACTTTCTGTCTTTATGAATAGGTACCTCGCGTAAGTGGAATCGTATGGTATTTATCTTTTTGTGACTGGCTTATTTCACTTAGCATAACATTGTCAAGGATCATCCGTGTTGCAACATAAGTCAGAATTTCCTTCCTTTTTAAGGCTGAATAATATTTCATTGTATGTGTATCCCACATTTTGCTTATCCATTCATCTGTCCATAGACACTTGGGTTGCTTCCACATGTTGGTTATTGTGAATAGTGCCACTGTGACCATGGATGTACAAGTATCTCTTTGAGTCCCTGCTCTCAGTTCTTCTGGATATATATCTAGAAGTGGAATTCCTGGATCATATGGTAATTCTATTTTTAATCTTTTGAGGAACTGCCATACTGCTTTACATAGCAACTATACCATTTTATATTCCCACCAACAGTGCACAAGGGGTCTAGTTTCTCTACATCCTTGCTAACATTTGTTATTTTCTGTTTTTTGATAGTAGTCATCTTAATGAGTGAGTTAGTATCTCATTGTGGTTTTGATTTGCATTTCCCTAATGATTAGTGATGTTGAGCATCTTTTCATGTTCTTTTTGGCCATTTGTATATCTTCTTTAGAGGAACGTCTATTCTTTTCTCCATTTTTTAATTGAGTCGTTTGTTTTTTGTTGTTGAGTTGTAGAAGTTTTTTAGGTATTCTGGATATTAACCTCTTATCTGATATACAGTTTGCAAATATTTTCACCTATTCTGTAGGTTGCCTTTTCACTCTGTTGATTGTGTCCTTTGATGCACAGAAGTTTTAAATTTTCATTAGCACTAGTTTTCAAGTCATCAGGGACCAGTCCTCATCATTGTGTCTCCAGTAGGGGACCTGGAACTTACAGAGTGTGTTGGGAATGAGTGAATGATTGAGGGCAGGGATCTGTGGTTGGAGCTCTAAGTCCTCACCACTCAAAGTGTGGTCCATGGCCTGGCAGCTTGTTGGAAAAGTAGGAGCTCAGGCCCCACCCTAGCCTACTGAATTAGAATCTGCAGCTCAACAGGATCCCAGATGAATCTGATGAGCATTAAAGTGTGAGAAGTGTGGCTCTGAATAACTTATCAAACTCAGTAGCAAGCTCTAGTTGGGTCCCTGTGGACAAGACAGAGTCACTGCTGCCTCTATTTACATTTTGGTAAGAGAGTTCAGCCTGCTAGGGAGAATGATGGGTTTTCTTATTTATCAACAAAGAGAAAATTTTACAGGGGTATCTGCTCCTAAGGTTTTTGTGACTCTCCTGCATTCCTGAAGACCTCTCCTGACACCAGGAAAGCTCATCCCGGCCTCAGCTGGGGGTAGCCCTGTCCTGTGATCTCCTAGGGGCCCCCACAGGAAGACAATTCTGAGATGTAGAGAATGTGTGACCAAGGCCTGCTTGCCTGGGATTCTCTTAAGTTTAAAGTCTGCAGTAAACCTGTCTCGTCTCATGGAATCTGAAAGATTAGAGCACTCAAAACGGACATAAGGGATGCAGTTCATTCCATCACAGCTGAGAGGGAACCTGTCTTAGGCCCCGGCCTTCCACTGAGTGGTCAGCCCAAGACTGAGATGCCATGCCCTGTTCTGTGTTTGCCTGGTGTCGGGAAAGAGGCCCCTTCTCCCAGTCCAGTTTCATTCTCAAGAACATACTGCCAAGACCAAGAAGAGTTTTTCTCTGATCAGTAGCAGAAGAGGGCTTTGTGGCACATTAGACACCAGCGATAGAATTCTGAGAGGATTTTAATAATAACGCAAATCCCAGCAAAATTATTTCCAGAGGACATGCGTTTCAGGTTTCTTGAAGGATGTTTATAATAAGCCGGAGAATTTCTCTTGTTGTCGTTAATGTGCTAGAACTGGTTTCAGTTAAATTTTACATGAAAAGGATATATTAACCTGCATAAAATATGTTCATAATCTCGATTTAAAATTAAAAAGAAGAAAAAAACCCACAACCACTTGTACAATATATTGCCCCAAGTAAAAGCCTTGGGAAAAAAACACAAACTTTGCTTGTACCACGCTAGTACCATTTTTACAGAGATAAAATTCTATGCTCCCCTCGGTACACATGCACATCCCATTATTGTCACAGAGAGTTATGCACGTCGACTGGAGGGAAGAATAGTTGCCGAGGCTTCGGAAGGGATGAGAGTGGGGGAAACAGAAGTCATTTGATTTCACGGGCTTCCTCCAGTCCGCAGAGAGCAGGTGGCTGGGCCTTTGGTAAGTCGGAGGCGAGATCAGACCTCACCGGAAGTAGAAGTGGGAATGTCTTGTGTTAGGGACTGTTAGCCCTGACCCAGGGCTGTCATCTCCCTGCAGGCCACGAGGTTAGTGCCGAGGCCCCTCTGCTGCCTTGTGCTGTCCACAAACAGCTACTGGATGCTTCTCAGCTGCTTCAGAGGCCGGGAGAGGTTGGTTGAGGCTCTGATTTTTATGAAGGATGGGCCAAGTGAAGCCGTTACTTTCAAGGAGTCTTTTAAGACTGGTAGCACCTTAAGCACTCCTTAGGAACCCCCTTTTGGGAGATAACGGGAATCCTGCTGCAGAGGGAGTCTGCCTCACCCTGTTCTAGAAGGATGATGTGGCTTTGTGCTTTGAGGAGGAAGGCGACTTTGGAATTGAGCACCTCAGGACTGTGGCTCTCCTATTTGCTGCATCATCCATTCATTCAGATCATTTTCCAACCTTCTACTTGCTCATTCCCCAAGCATTAATGGAGCACCGACAGGCAGTGTGTGAGTTGCTGTGGGGACAGGAGTATGAGCCTTGGAGGCTCCTGACAAAGGGGGACAGGTGGCAGGGAGCTGCTGGGCCTGAGGATGGCCTAGGCTGGAGGCAGGCCCAGAGATCCAGCAGGTCCAGCCCATGAGTGGCCTCACCTGGTTGCACAGGCCCACCCTGCCCCCACAGGTCCTCAGGGCCCCACTCTGGGGCAGGCCTGGCCCTGTGTGTCTGCAGAAAATGTCCCCGCTGAGCGTAGCTTGTTTTCCATCTCAGCTCCGCTGATTTGCTGTCTTTATTGGGCAGTTCATTGCTGGCATCATTGCACTGCTGGGAAATTTTTCTTTTAACTTTTTCACTCTATTTTATTTTTGTAATCTCATGGAACAATATCATTTGTGCTCACATTTGATTTTTTTTAAAAGCCTATTTCATTTAAAACCTCAGTTTTGAATGCAGAACACTTCGGAGTTGTTATTAAAAGACTTTTTCAATCTTGAGTAGAGAATACTGGAAATGAAGTACCATTTTGGAAAAAAAAAAGAAAAGGAAAAAAATCATCGATGTATCTGTAACATCAAGCTAGGCATACAAAGTATCAGGAAGAAAATCTGCATGTGAAATTCTGAGTTCCTGATAAACTAATGGTACATTTAAGGGGATTTTGTTTCCTTAGCCAGATTCAATTCCAATTTATTATAAGTTCCTAAAGCCGAATTTGTCTATTGTAGCAAGCACATGTGATGTCCAAAAGGCAATAAGACACAGGGCTTGTGAATTTATGATTAGAGTGTGCATGGAAAGATGAAGAATACGAACTATGAGTTCAATCATAGGTGCCCGTTGCCCACATTACATATGAATTCAAGTGAGCTGGCATACCTACTGCTATTTTATATTTGGTCTTCATGCTTGGTCTGTGCCCTGTGCATTGTGTCCATGACAGAATGCTAGTGGTGATGATGATGATGAAGGTGTTGAAGGTGATGATCATGATGATAATGATTGTGATGGTGGTGATGATGGTGGTGATGATGATGGTGATGACAGTGATGATACACTCACTTCACTTCGATGATCCTTCATGCAGGCACCAGCCCAGTGCTTATCAATATGAACATTGGGACAACCCTGACCTAAGCATTGTTATTGTCTCCATCTCATAGATGAGGCAGGGGAGGCACAGGGAGGTAAGTACCAGCACAAGCTCCCCCACCGCCAAGTGGCAGAGCTGGGTCTGACCAGGCACTTGGCCCCGGGTCCCTGTTCTTCCCCACTGGGCTCTGGGCTCTGCTGCCTCTCATCAAAAGTGCTCAGTAAGTCCTAGTCCAGGGTATTTTCTGTCCTGACCTCACTGGGTGGGTTTTTACATGATGAAAGCTGCAATGGGGATTCTAAGTGGGGTGCACGAGTGGGGCTGGCAATTCAGAATAACAGAAAGTGAGCTTCCTTCCATAGGCTCTTATTCTCTGAGGTGGCCTCTGTTAGGATTTGGCTTATATTATCCTAAATATTTTTCTATGTATATACAAACTTATATCCATATCTATGTATATGTTCCCAAAACGTATACACAATTGAGTCACAATCAGTGTAGGTCATGGCTATGGATTATGACAACTGCATTTCTGTGTGTTGAGTTCCTTAAAAATGAGAATGATCCTAAACAAAATGGTCGTACATTGAATTGTATTCTCATTAGTAATATATCAGGCTCATATTTCTACATCAGTACATACAGACCCACCCCATTCTTTTAATGACTGCAAAATGTTACAATATCATCGTTTCTTATATCTCTCTATCTATCTATCCATCTGTCTGTGTATCATCATCGTATGTCTGTGTTTTAACCTATTAAGTTGAAAGCCACGTGCAGATTTTCTATGATTCCAAACAGTTGAACCCAGGTGTCCTACTTCTCGGTGGAGTGTCCTCATGGAAACTCTAGATAGGCTGAAAGAGAAAAGAATCCCGTGGTTCTGCTCGTGATTTCCAAGAGCATCCCCTTCCTATGTTCCTGAGGCCAAGGATATCCACAGGACAGTTTTTAATGATAGTGTCAGACTGGTTTTTGTTCCTTTCGTCTTAAACTCATTCAATCATTTATTTAAAAATGTGCATTGAGTATCTATCTCCCATGTGCCAGGTAGTCCCTGAGTCAGGTATCTTCCTCAGAGCTGAGCTCCAGCCCACTCCTGTCCACTAGAGAGAGCAAATCTCTTTGACATCTTGAAATCAGCCACGTGGGAGGATTTACACATGTAAATCGTCAAATGCTACAATTCAGAGCTTTTTTCATGGAGAGCCAGTTGCTCAACCACTCATCAATTTCCCAGCACGCCACTATGTGGCAGTGAATAAGTTTGACTGAGTCACTGCTTTCATGGAGCTGTGCGGTGTGGTTAGAGGCCAGCTCTGGAACCAGCTCTGCCGCTTACTAGCTGTTGACCTTAAGCTTGCCGTTTCTGTGCCTTCGTTTCTGCATGTGTAAAGTGAGGATGGTAAGAAGAGTACTTTCTGCATAGAGTAGTTGGTACACTAAGTAAACATTAGGTGCTATTAGTACATTCTAGTAGGAGAAGACAGAAAATAACCAAATGGACGGTACTTTATAACGCCAAGGGTTGATGCGTGCTCTGCAGAGGAGTAGAGCAGGGCTAGGCAGCCAGGGAGGGAGTGTGGTTTGATCGAGAGGGAGCCTCCTTGGAGCAAGGGCCTGATAAAGTGAGAGAGCAAGCCACGCTGCTATGTAGGGGAAGAATATTCCAGGCAGAAAGCACAGCCCAGGCAAAAGCCCGGAGGTGGGCTGTGAACAAGGAGTACTGTCCAGGTGTCTCCAAGGAGCACAAGGAGACCAGCATGGCTGGAGTGCTGGTCACCAAGAGGGACGTGTGGTGCGAGCAAGGGTCAGAGGAGTGCCAGGGTGAGATCGTGAAGGACCAGGATACTGAGAGGGACTCTGGATTTTATTCTAAGTGTGATGAGAAACCACTGGAGAATTTTTTGCAGAGCAGTGAGTGGCATGGTTTGACTTACCTTTTTAGAATGATTATCTTTCCTACTATTAAAAAAATATGACTGGATTTATTTGGCACAGACCTGAGGCCCAGTGGCACCCATCAGAATCTGTCACATGATGATTTCCAAATGATCTCTGAGTGTCTTCTTCTCTCTGCCTCTAAATATTTCAAAGGGACCAATTCTTAAAACAACACTTGTTTGTACTCTATAATAAAAGTTATAGTAATAATAAAAATAATTGAACACTTGTGTAGCATTTACTTTTTACCTACCAGGCAATTTTCTAAGTACATTACATGTATTCATGCATTTAATCCTCAAAACAACCCTGTGGGATAGGTACTTTTATGAGTCACTTTACAGATGAGGAAATGGAGGCACAGAGAGGCTAAGTAACTTGCCCTGAATCACACAACTAGTAAATGGCAGTCTTTCTGTCTCCGAGAGTCCATGCTGTTAAGTACCACTAGGCAGACCCTTGCACAATCTGATGAATCTAGAAGAGTGTTCAAGATTGCAATTGATTAGAAGATTGAGAATGTTCAAGATTGAAGATTCTCAGAGTGGACTTCTACATAGAAGTAGATAACCAAACACTCTCTTTTTCTGAGCATAAACACTCTCTTGAATAATACTGCCAGTAAAAGTACTTTGGGAAGGCAGCTGGGAAAACATACATCTATGGCCCATGGGGAGGAGAAAATGAGTGACTGTATTAGATCACGAAGCTATCACTGTGCCACTGTGAAAAGTTTCATGTATCAGGACCCTCCCCAAGAGCATTATCTGTAATCGCATTTTAGCTTCCAAAACGTACGTTGGTGAAATCTAGAGACATCCATCTGTCTGATGGCTTGTAAAGCCTCGGGCCTTTCTGTGTGTGGCATTAGCAGGTTCTGTAGCTGGTCACTTCTGTCTGTCTTCAGAGCATTTAGCCAGGGGCATGTGACTTTCTGTCACGTTGAATTCATTCTGGGAATGCACTTTGCTAAATATCCTTTGAATTCTCCAGACTTGAGAGTGTGATGTGAGTTTGCTCTGCCAAAGTGACTTCATCCAACTCAGAGTGCCAACAATCCTAGACAGGACTTTGAAATCTTCATCTCCATCCAAGACTTCTCTCCTGAGTTCCAGATCCTCTCTAATCCTTCCAAAGTCCGAGAGAATACTGGGTTATTGGCCATTAGTCATTGGGTAACCATGTGGAAGCCAGGTGCTGGTAGGAATCTGGGCAGATATAGTCCCTAGGCAACAGAGGAAGTGGGCATTCTGTGCCTCAGAGAGCACCTACGTCCCCATGTGCGATGACCAAGGGTCCTGGTGTCTAGACCTGGGCTCAGATTGTTGAGACACGCCTAAGTCAGCAGTCACAGCTGCATGCTGAATTTGGGGAGTGCAGCTGAATTCCAGCCCTCACCTCTGAGTGAGGATTCTGGTATTAGTTATGCTGCTATAGCCGGAGGTCCCAGTGGACCAATGACAGCTCCAAGGAGGTGGCGAGAGTAGACCTGGCATGTGGCTCCAGCGGTTACCTCAGAAAATTCCCTGCACGTCTCCAGTTCTACCCCATCAATACTCAACTTCATAGTTCCACCTGTCCAAGTGGCACCTCTAATCTAGAGTCTGTTGCCACCTCACGTACAGCCTGGCCAAAGCGGAGCCTGCAGCCTTGTCACCTCCATCCCATGCTGGTCAGAGGTGACCTGCTCCTTTCTCGGAGGCTAGGCATCTTGGGGGGATGAGACTGTGGAGAGAGGCAAGGGGTCACCTATAGGCATTCCAACGTGATTCTCTCCTTCTCCTTCGTTGTCCACTCTACTCAGTGTCAGCTCCATGTGTCTCCCCTTGGGGGGTCTGGGGTTCTGAACCCTCAAGTGCTCTGTCCCTCCACACCAAGCCAGGCCCCTGGCCTCTGATGAGGGTGGGGTCAGCTCCCTTCTCCCCACTTCCCATTTAGCTGGAGCTCATACTGCCCATTGAGCAGTGAGGGCCTGTTCTGAAAACGCACTCTCTCCAGGTCATGCCAATGAGGCTTTTCCATTGTGTTCAGAAGACAATGGGAAGGTGTTTTCCCCCTTGGGATTTCAGGGACTGCTGTTTGCCTGCTGGCTCACCTGTGTACAAGGCATTCACATCAGAGCCTTAGTCACTGCTTCCGACCTTGCGCTTGTGAGTGCTGGGCACTGCTGCTGAGCAGAGTGTGGATCTGGGGTGCGACTGCCTGGCTCTGAGTCCGGACTCTACCCAGCAATGGCTGCATGACCTTGAGCAAATATCCTGCCTTTTAAAAGCTAGTTTGCTCGTCTGTGAAGTGGGCATGACCATTGGACCCACCTCTCAGGGATGGTGTGAGGATTGAATGAGATG
This sequence comes from Ceratotherium simum simum, assembly GCF_057802395.1. Taxonomy (NCBI): domain Eukaryota; kingdom Metazoa; phylum Chordata; class Mammalia; order Perissodactyla; family Rhinocerotidae; genus Ceratotherium; species Ceratotherium simum. The sequence goes on along the minus strand of NC_141905.1, from coordinate 8,012,088 downwards.
GGGAAGATGAGCTAACATTTGCTGAGTTCTGATCTCAGAAGGACCGATTCTCAACCACCACACACTGCCATCTCCCAAAGTCACTTCTGGATTGCATTTTTTGTTCCATCATGTGACATCTCTGTCTTGGAAAGGTGTCTCTCCTGTCGGTTTTGATTCTTTATTGTCATTTAACATGCACCTCAGGGAATTCCACTTCTTCTTTTCATAATATGTCTAAACATAAATAAGTATGCCAGTCGGCAGACCTATGGAACTCAAAATTAAGTCAAGTTCACATTCAAGGCACGTTGATTCTGACAGGACCGAAAGGGACCGTGCCATAGTTTTATTTCCTGAGTTTGGACCTCTGGATATCCTTTGAGGGCCCTCCATCAAGTAGAGCTTCTGGGAGTGCACAGCCTCCACCTCCTCGGTGGCCATGGTTATGTGTGTGGACATTGTGAGGGGAGGGTTGGTTTTACCAGGTGCTCCTCTGTTGAATAAAAAATGAGCACTTATCTTGAAGGGAGAAGAGGAAGTCTGCCCTCGATAATATGTAATTCTCTCTTGGGTAAATAGATTCCTGATAGTGCAACTCGGTAGAACTGCAATCGCATTTTTTAACTCTAAGGTGACGTTAGCATAAACAGCCGTGTCCTGGTTATTGATCTGTTGCTGTGATAATGGTATTACCCAATTGAACTTCTGACATTGGAGAACTTGCAGTGGCTACAACTGCATTTCTCCTTTATTCCTGCAACTTAATTCAACTTGCACATCCAACTGTGATCTCTATGAAAAAATGTTGTTTTGCAGGAGTCTACATAGAATGTTAAATCTCTCTGTCTCTCTCTCTCTCCTGGTAGGAATGTTAACTTTTGGCTTGAGTCTTGGAAACACACCTACAAAATGAAATACTCAGAAACTACCAATTAGGAACTTGAAGTGTCGTGTGTTCCCAAGAGGTGCAACAACTTCTGAATTCTTTGGGGTTGACTTTTCTAGTGTTAGTCAGATCAATTAAATCCTTCCCCAAAGACATACTTTCCATAATCATCACTCTGAGACTGGGGGAAAGAAGGGCTTAAATTAGAAGTGGGAGGTCCAGCCTGGAGGCTATCATCTGCTGTTGCAGCATCTCACCACTGGCAGAACAGAAGGACGGGGATGGAAGACATGGCATTTCAAACTCTGAAACTTGCATACTCACTTTGTTACATGTAGAGTCCAGAAGATTCCGTCACTGCAGTAGAAAACCCATCCGGGTGGTAATCCTTTCCTAATTCTTCTGAGGGAACACTGTGCTATATGGGAATTTAATCTGGCTCAGCGGCCATCGGTGAGCACTTGAGTTCAAGTCTAGGATTGGTGAGGTCCTTAAGGGCAGTGAAAAGGCAATTACTGGACCACTAGCACCTACTAGAAGGGCCGAAATAAAAAATACTGACAGTACCAGTGCCAACAAGTATGTGGAGCAACTAAAACTCTCAGACATTGCTGGTGGGAGGGAAGAATGGTGCAGACATTCTGGACAAGTAGTTTGGCAGCTTCTTATAAAGTTAAACATACACTTTCCATCTGCCCCACTCCTGGGTGTTTATCCTAGAGTAACACAAATGTCATACAAAAGCCTACACATGACTATTTATAGCAGCTCTCTTCATAACTGCCAAAAACTTGAAACAACCCACATGTCCTCAGCAGATGAGGGGATAAGCAAACTGTGGTACGTGGCACACCATGGAATATTCCTTAGCAATCAAAAGGAACAAACTATTGATACATGAAACAACTTGGATGGATCTTGAAGAAGTTATGCTGAGGGAAAAAAGCAAATCCAGAAAGGTTACCTACTGTATTATTCCTTCCATATGACATTCTCTAAGAGACAAAACTGTACTGACAGAAAACAGATCAGGGGGTGCCAGGGGATAGGGCTGGAGGGAAGACGTGACTACAGAGGGTAGCATGAGGAAGTGTGATGGAATTGTTCTGTGTCCTGTCATGGCGGGGGTCACAGAAATCTGGACGTGTGTTAAAATGCATACAACTGTCCACCTAAGAAATTACTCTTGCTGCAAGTCATTTAAGAAAATTAATTTTTTTTTTTTTTGTGAGGAAGATTGTCCCTGAGCTAACATCTGTGCCAGTCTTCCTCTATTTAGTATGTGAGTCACCACCACAGCATGGCTTAACGAGTGGAGTAGGTCCACGCCCGGGATCTGAACCCATGAACCCTGGGCCGCTGAAGTGGAGTGTGCAAACTTAACCACTACACCACCAGGCCGGCCTGTAAAAAGTTTTAAAAATCTTTGTGTCATGGGAGACATAGCAGGAGGCTTGAGAGACCTGTAATCCTAGGCTGGGGGTGCACACGTGTGTGTACACATGTGCGTCAACATAGGGACACACTTGCAGGGGGGGCATTGCCCACATGCGAGCACATAGGTCAGGAGCATACCTAGAAAGTTCTTAAATTTCATTTATATAAGTACATTAATAATAATTTATTTATTATAAAATCCCTTCATTCTTTGGCCAGTGGGCAGTTCTGTGACCGTATTATTAGAGAGAGAGAGAGAATCCCAGTAGGTCTGAGTGCAGTCCCAGAAGACTTCAAGAGGGTGGCCAGTGGTGTGGGGGAGGATGTGGTGCTGGTGGAGTTGGGGGCCCTCACAGAGGCCTGGTTGGGTTTTGAAGGAATAGGGGTCCATTTGGGTAAGAGGGGAGAGGGAACTCCATCCCGAGGAAACAGCGTAAATACAAACCTGAAGTCCCCTCACCTGTGCCTGTGTGGGACGTTTCGGGAGGGTCCTGGGAGGGAGGCTGAGAGCAGACCACGTAGGAGAGTTGGCGTCTATAGCATAACCCTTGGCACTCTCAGCAGCGGCAGGGTCTCCAGAGTAAAGAAATGACTTCCCTTGGGCTTTTGCAACCTGCAACATTTATTGCTAGAGGACTTCTCTGATATTCTAAACAGAGATCAGGAAGAGCCTCAAGGCAGGTATCAGTGGGTTTTTCTGTTGTGAAGGAATAAATCCTCTAACCTTGCTTCTGGCTCGTGTTGACACCTGTATCGTGAGCCCCATCCCATCCTGTGCTACTCGCCAGTGGGCTGGGCCCTTTTTCACAGCATCCAGGTCAGCAGGCTGCAGCTGCCATGATTGCCGAGAGCCACCAAAGATTACATGCCACCAGCCGCTTCCGCTTAGCCCTGGGAGTGGGGATTCCCACAGCCTTGATTTATTTTATGTATTTCACTTTATCTTGAAACATATTGGCATTTATTTGTCTTTTACAACAAGATATCTGGGCATAGGCCAGGGCCACTGCCAGTACATGTGGCACGTTCATGTAGACTGTAATAAAGTGTCTCTTCTGAATAGACAAATTACAAAGAGCTCCCCACCCTACTGGAACAGCCCTGCAGCCTAGAGGATGCCTTGGGAGAGCTGAGTGTGGAGTAAATTTCAACCCTTGGTCACCCAAAACTGGAGACCTTGGGTTACCGAGGCCACAGAGACGAGGCCCCTCTGTCTTTTCTCTCTGCTCTCTTGAGCATGTTGGCCTTGGTTCCCATTCTTGTAGCCTCGAGATCTCAAGATCTACTTCATTTATTTTTCACTGGGAGGAGACAAGACGCCTTGCTCCAGAAGGTCTGAGCACACAGATGTGTTATCACTGCCCTGGACCAAGGAGCCCTTTTCTGTGGGATTTTTCTGTCTTCTGCTCAACACTTGCTAAACCTCATCCCAGACTCTTCCTGAGTTTTGCTTCTCCTTATGTCATCAGCGTGAGAAGTGGCAACAGAAGAGGTGGCTTCAGAGACCTGCAGAGTGGCAGGTGGGAGCACAGGGATTCGGGCAAAAACAACCTGCTCAATAAAACTGACTCCTCCTCACTCAGAGCTCCGTTTGCTCGGTCATAAGGATGTGGATGACCATGGGTTCTGTCCCCGCCCCAGGTTCAGTTCAGAGGGCAGGACTGTCCTGTCGTGGGTGGCCCATTATGCGGATGGAGGCAGCCATGCCTGGGCCTCGGTTGCTGCCTGTGGTAGCTTCCTTCTCATGCTGGAGCCAGTTGCCCTTCTTATTAGTGAGAATATAAACGCCAGTCCCCGTCCCTTCTTCCCTAAAAGCTGTGGGTATACAGTCGGGGTTCTCCTGGGCGTGGGCTGCCATGATGCAGCTAGATTGTTACAGCCCAGGGTGAAGCCAAGCCGTGCGGGCAGGGCCGCTAAGGGTGGGAGGGGTGTGTGTGTGTGTGTGTGTGTGTGTGTGTGTGTGTGTGTGTGTGATGTGGGGTACTATCTGAGGGAGTCCTAGAGCCTCTCTGCTCCAGCCTTGTTCCTCACTGGATACGGGGGTAAATGCATCAGACTTTATTGCCCTTCCACTCCTTGAGAGAGGATGGCTCTCCACGTGTTGACGTAAAATGCATTGATCTGTTGTGTTCACCCACCCTGATCAGGTAGTTCGTCTCCTCTCCCGCAAAGGCAGGCTATTTCCTCTTCTCCCCTTCTCTTCTAATATATTCGTTTGCTCAGGCTGCCGTAACAAAGTACCACTGGGTGGCTTAAACAACAGAAATTTATTTTCTCACAGTCTGGAGACTAGCATTTCAAGATCAAGGTGTTGGCAGGGTTGGTTTCTTCTAAGGCCTCTCTCCCTGGCTTGTAGATGGCCTTTTCCTCTCTGTGTCTTCACATGGTTGTCCCTCTGTATATGTCTGTGTCCAAATCTCCTCTTATAAGGACACCAGTCATATTGGATTAGGGCCCACCCTAATGACCTCATTTTACCTTAACTACCTGTTTAAAACTCTGTCTCCAGATACAGTCATATTCTGAGGAACTAGGGGTTAGGGCTTCCACATATGAATTTTGCAGGGACAAAGTTCAGTCCATAACAGCTGGTTTACTAGAATCTGTTCCTTATCTGTCAAAAGATATCCAGGGCTATTTAGTTCACACAGTTCTTGGCAACTCATGAAGAATTCAGAACGTATACAAATGGATAATATTTTAGCTGACTCTCTAGAGAGAAAGTAATGACACCAAAACATTGATTTATTCAGCACGTGTGTTTAGCATTTCTGAGTAGGCACTTGTGGTGTCAAAATCTTTACATACATCGTCTCATTTAAGTCCTCATTTACATCAACAAGGTAGATCCCTGAGTGCCAGTGATGGAACTAGCCCACAGTCACACAGCTGACATTTGAACTGAGTCCACATTCCTCCTGCATCCGTGCTCTGCAGTCAGCCACAGGATGATGGCCTCGGGGCCCCTCTCCTCTCCATGAACACTTCCTTTGCACTGAGAGTTAGATTTTTCTTTTATTTCAGCCTTCCTCGGGTGTGTCGACACGTGTCTATGTCTGAACCTCCATCCCCACTTGCTCATAGAATCTTCCTCCAGAGTAAGGAGTGGATTCTCCCAGGCTGGGAGGAAATGTATGAAAAGTAGTATTAAAGGTACATAAAACAAACGGGTTTAGAACAGACAAGATACCAAGTTGAACACAAATGGCAGGCCTTGATGGGAGGAATAGGGAGAGAAACTGACCAGGAGTCTCTGCAGAGTCAAGCCCGACAGTCCTGGGAAAGAGGAAATGACGCAGTTGCTTCTCACACGTGGAACAAGTTCTAGGGCTTTTTCTAAAGGATACTAGCAGGACTTCCCAGAAGCCAGTCCACTTGTGCTGTCTGTTCCTCCCCTCTCCTGCTTTCCAGTGAAGACAGCAACAGCAGAGATAAGTGTAAAGCTAATGTCTGAGGCCTGGAAATCCTACTTTCAGCAATTTCCTTTGTGTTTCAGTGGAATCTATAGCTGTTGCAAGAGTGTGTGAAGAGCCAGCTCACGACTGTTTAAGTCTGTACTCTTGAGTGCGAATGCCCCATATCTCCTGCACCCCCCAAGAGGAGGATGGGGGCTTGGCTTGCAGAGTGTCATTTGAGGGCCAGCAACTGGCAGGGAACTAACAGAAGTGCTTCCTGATTCATCTTCAGAGCCCCACCTACTGTACTCCATCCTTGAATTGCCAGAGATGCCGAGAGTGGTTCCTTAGCTTAAGCCCAGGGCATGTTTGTACTGTCAAGGTCGCAGACACCACCTGAGATACAGGTGGGGCCCTGCAGCAGGCCCCTCACCCTGCCTCTACCCCATTGCAATCACCTGCTTTACCCCTTACATCTGCTCCTGGCCCCTGGTTTTACTCCAGTTGTGTAGTCTTTCCTGGTCTTACTGAGAAGCCAATAATTTTCTCTAAGCTACTTCTCAGGGCACCTAAACCTGCCACGAAAGCACCAGTGCAGCAAAAGGTAGCTTGGTGAAACTGGTGAGGAGTCCACATTTGCCCCCTCTCACTGGCCGTTAGGAATTTATTTCCAGTTAAACAAGCTGGGCAATGTAATTAAGCGCATGGTTGATGGTGACAGCCAAGTGTGCCTGCCAGAAAAACAATAGATTCTCTAAAGGTGCCAAGGACTGATGTTACGTGTCGTCTGTTGGAAACTGTATACACTTCACAATTCAGAGCCTCCTGTGTGCTGCCTCATATCTTCAATCAAATTATTATATTCCAGAAATATGCATAAGGGAAATGATTGCACACTTTTTATGGTGGGCTGTTGCTTGTAGCAGTAATTGAAGTACCTTTCCACTTATGAAAGTACTAATTTTATTTGTTTTTATTGCTTTTCTAGATGCAATTATTTATTTAGTGTGCTTTGGCTTTATTAAATTATGTTTACTATAGGAACATCATAAAAATGTATGAAAACAACACATCAGCCAAGCCAGCCTGGTGACCTGTATTGAGAGAGCTAGTGTTATTTTTCATATCCAAACGTAATAGAATAACTTAAGAATAAACAGATAATCTACACTAGAAAACAATGCGATTTCAAGGTAATATAATAAAACACCTGGGCAATATGATTTCATAAATCTTGGTTCTAAAATTTACATGAGTTGGGTTTTGCAGGCTTATTTGAGGACACATGGCGTTTCTAAATGGAATCATTATAATGTGAAATGTAATTAAACCGAAAGGCAAGATGTAAAGAGGATTTTTGTTGGCTGGTGAGATATGGACAGCTAAGAATAATGTAACGACTTTTGGTGGCAAAAGACAAGCAGGAGGCTCTCATCCCTATAGATGTCCTTAAGTTTGAAATTTAAAAATGGCCAATTTGTAAAGGTTGTGGGACAACTGCCCCTGACCAGTAGGGTCTGGCTGGAAGGAGATCCTCACATACGCTCCGTGTCTCTGGCTCTATGTCCTATTAAGACCATCTCGAAAGAAAAGAGGCTTTTTGCTTTTGGCATTCTTTTTAAGAAACTGTAATTGAATGTAAGTGGTTTACTTGTCCTAAATTTTGGCAAGATAACCAAGGTATAAGCACAAAAAAGCAAAAATCAAAATAAAACAAGAACACAACCACACACAGAAAACAAAAAAGGCAAAAGCAGGGCTGCTTCAGTGAAAGTCACATGTCTTTGATGACTATAAATTAGTGACTGACTTTTATTTTTCTAATTATGAATTAAAATTAATTAATGTGTCGTTTAAATACGTGTGCCTACTACAAAATTCAAAAGGTAACAACAAATGTGTACAAGAAAGGGTGACTCTCCCTCCGGCCAACCAGTTTACTTCGCCGGAAGGAACTATGGATACCAGGTTCTTGATTTTCTAAGCAGGTTCCAGGGGTTTTCTGAGCATATAAAATATATACACACATATTTACTCCTGTACACATATTTACACGAATGTGTGTACAACATGCAGCACACATGTAGCTCCGTCATTCCTCCCAAGGACTGCACCGTATACTCCGTTGTATGAATGCACCAGGCTCCTCTGATGTCCATTTAAGTATTTCTAGTTTTTTACTTGTGCCAAGAAACACTTCCACCAAGACTATACAAGAAGTCCTGTTTCTTTCTGTTTCTTTTGGAACGTTTTTTTGATGTTTGTCAACTTGAAAGACAAAAACTGATGTCCAAGTGTGATTTTAAATCATGATTCCTTTATTATGAGAGAGCTTGAGTCTCATGTCAGGTGTGTGAGAGCCTTTGTGTCTCCTTTCCTGTGAACTATCTGGTCCTGTCTGTTGGTCTTTGCTTCATTTTCTAATGGATTGTTGGCCAATATCTTTGCTGAATTGTAAGGCCCTTTGATATGAGTTGCAAATATTTTCACCACATTTTCAATTGTCCTTTGACTTTATTTAGAGAATATTTTGCCATGTCTAGCATGAAAATGTACATATCTTTTTTGTTGCTCCTAGATTTTGTATCATACTTTAAAATACCTTCCATATGCTGATATTATTTTTTAAAAATTTCCCCACATGTTCTTCTAGAACTTTCGTGTGTTTATTTTCCACATTAGAATTTTTAATTCATCCGGAATTTGTCTCGTGTAAAGAATGATAATAGGGATATGATTTTTTTTTCAAAAAGCTACCCAAGTATCCCAACATTTATTGAAAAATAATATTTGGGTTAATTTCTGGACTGTCTCATCAGTCCCATTGACATATATGTCTATTAATTTGCCAGTACCATAGTATTTTAATTATTGCAGCTTTATATTTTTAATATCTCTAGAATTGAATCACCAGTTATGCTTTATTTCAATAATGTTCCTTAATCATGGTAAGAAAATATATACCTATGACTACATTATTCAAAATGTTTTTAACAAAATTTTTTTTTAATTTTATTAAATGCTTTTTCAGCATCTATAGAGATAACCTTAGTGGTTTTTCTTATCTGTTGTGAATTATATTAATAGATTTTTCTAATATTGAACCATCTTTGCATTCTTGGAATAAAATCAGCTTGAACATGATTATCTGTCTTTTAATGTGCTTCTTCATTCTCTCAGAGTAAATTTGATTTAAAATTTATGTTAATAAATGAGATTGTTCTGAAATATATGAAAATTTTCTTCTCTTTTAAGGCTCTGGATCAGTTTAATTACATTGAAATTATCTGTTCCTTAAAGGAATTTCTTTTAGAAATTCTCCTATAAAACTGCCTGGGCCTGGTGTTTTTGAGAGAGAGCTCTTTGACAATATTTTCTTTCTTTTTCTTCCTCTCTCCCTCCCTTCCTTCCTTCCTTCCTTCCTTCTCTTTTTCTTTCTTTTTTTTTTTTTTTTGGATGATAATTAGTACATTCACATTTTCTGGAGTTAAACTTTATAATTTGTATTTTTCTGGAACATTACTCGGTTTATCCTGTATTTCAAAATTTTTTTCAATAAGTTGAGCAAGGTATTTTTTTTAATTTTAAAAATTACATTAATTTACATTATATCCCCTTTCTCATTTCCTATTGTATTCATTTATGCTTTTTTCTTTTTATTTTGATTAATTTATTTTCAGTTTCTTTTATTGGTGTTTTCCAAGCGTAAGCTTTTAGATATTTTTATTAATTCTACTGTTTTTCTCTTTTCTGATTCATACAGTCTGGTTTTAATTGTATTGGTTCTTCCTTCTGCTTTTCTTTCATTTATTTTGTTCTTTTTCTAACTCGTTTAGCTGGATGCTTGATCCATTTAATTCATATTGTTTAATATAAACATTTAAAGCTATAATTTTTCTCTGAGTACTGCATTCTTTATGTTTTCACAAGTAGTATTTTTTTATCATTATTTTCAAGATATTTTGAAATTTTAGTTTTATATAGGTTAAGTCATTTAAGAAAATTTCTAGATGGTGGCATTCTAGTTTTGTTATTAATTTCTAGGATTTTTTCTTTCTGTCTCTACTTTTATTTTTTACTTTTATCAGAGAGTGTTAGTTACATTATTTTTACTTTTCAGAATTAAAGTTTACTTTGTGGCCTAACATTTAATCATATTTTGTTAGTGTTCTCTGTCAACTTGAAAATAAATCGTAGTGCTTCTTTGCAGGGTGTAGTGTTCTGTATAAGACAATGAGATCTATCTTATTTGTGTGATTTAGGTTTTATATATCCTTTTAAACATTTTGCCCATTTGTTCCCCTTTGAATCTCCAAATGTTATGAAAATGCATGCCTGATGAATGAATGTGTGATGTAGAACTCTCTGTGGTCACCTAGAATTGTGTTGTGTTTTGTCTTATAGCCGAAGATTGCTGAGGAAAACTTGACCTATGCCGAGCTGGAGCTGATCAAACCCCACCAGGCTGCCAAAGGCGTCCCCACCAGCACTGTCTATGCCCAGATCCTCTTTGAGGAGAACAAACTGTAATGCTGCGCCCTCTTCCGCGGTCCTATTTAATACCTGTCACCCCAGTTATTTATGAAACCTTGGAAACAAAGTCCTTATTTTTGTATTTTCACTTGTACCTTCTATGTGGTGGGGAGCCCCTTTGCTACGGCATTCCAGGTGCCTTCAGAGAGGTACGAGGCTCCTCTCCACAAAGAGTAGGGGCCACACCCTTGGACAAATCTCCCAGGACAAGATTTTTCTGGGTCTGCGCCCTGAGGGGTGAGGACTCTGATTCTGAGAGCACCTAAGGAGATTTTCTGCTGAGCCAAACCCCTTCACATTCTTCTTTCTCTGGGTTTTTATATTTTTCGAATCTTTTTTAAATCTTGATTTTAATCTTCTATTCCTCCTGTATCCGTGATATCAAGCTCATAGTATATAGCTAGAGGAAATGCCATTATAGGCCAAAGTGTGAGCTGGTAGATATGTAATAATTGGTTTTCAAAGAATCAGGCAACATTGCTGGGGCACCCAGAGCACAGCAAACTGCTTATTGCAAGCAGTCATTTAAGATAGTGTCTCTTATTTTAAATAGTGCACCAACTCTGGTGATTTAAGGGCAGAGTCCAAGTTGTGGGGAAGTCTGAGGTCTAAGCTGACAGTGAGCTGTCTCTGAATCCCCTGGTACCTGTTTCCCTACCCATGGCCACCCAGGGGTGCAGAACAAGTAAAACATCATTCTAAACGGCCTCCACCCCTTGAACGTGAGTATCTATACTGGTATAGAACTTATATTCTCCAAGAAGTTCTCACGCACCTTTTTCCAAAGGAGCAGGAGAGTTTGCCATCATTTGACACACTGGAGAAAGCAGACCTCTTGGAAGTGTGCCAAGGTTACCAACTCTAATTGAATGTGCATTCATGTGAGAGCAAAGTCTTCTGCCTGGTTCCCCCAGGGTAGGAGAGTAGGAAGTACAAGCCGAGCTGGAAAAGGCTATCCTGAACACCCCACTGTTACAGAGTGTCTCGCTCGCTCAACTCAACTTTGCATGTGAATTCTGCTAGCTTTGGGTGGGGGTCAGGCCGGGATGTGTGGCGTGTAAATCCATGAGGAAGTTGCCCTGTGGACCGGTTGTGACATGCAGCATCTCACTGAAGACGGGTCCATTCTGGAAGAGAGCCATCCTGTCAACTGTGTTGTTAAGGACACATGATGTGTGCGTGTGCTCTGGGCGGTTATTTGCTGCACGCTTACAGAGGTAGTTTGGCTTTGTAATGGACCATGTATATATGGTAAATGATATATTGTAAACCCAACCTTGAGTGTGAGTTGTGCCCCTCTGTATAGCCATGTGAACTTGATCAAGTTTCTTATCCCCTAATTGTCTCAGCTCCATGTTTGTGTAAAGATGACATAACCTCTCATAGAATTCTCGTAATGGGATAATGACATTGCAAGTTTCTAGACACTATAAATTGCTACGCCCATACACAGTGTTAATATTCATGCTAAAGCCAGTCCACATTTTCAAAATAAAAATGTCTTTACTGTTTAAGGCTCTCATTGCAATAACTTTAAAAAGTACATATTTGTCTGTGAACTTAGCTCTGCAGTAACACTCGCAAAGAGCCACGATAGCTTCTGAATGCTTCTCGTGGTTTACTGGAAATGGCCCAAATTGGGAGCAGGTAGTAATTTTCCAGAAGCAGAAATAGCCTGACTTTACAAAGAGGAAGTCATTCTCTCCGGCCTTCACCTGCATCTCATTCCCTCCCTCTCTGCCACGTTTCAAAGATAGTGAATAAACCACACAGCTTTTGAGGAAGAAGAACTTCTGGAAGAACCCCCTGGAACTTCCCAGAGTATCTCTTTAGGAGAAGAAAATATATGGTTAGCACACCATCCATATCTTAATTATCACAGGCATCGTATCATATTGCATCATGGTGATGTTCCAACAGAACATGGCTGGATGGTGTGAGGAAGGAGGGTGATTTCCTGATTTGCACGAAGAGCCTATGGGCTAGTGAGGCCCTGGGGGTGGGAGCGGAGAGTGGGGCAGGTGAAGAGGAGATGGTGGGAGAGGGCAATAGGGTAGGAGGCCCCCGGGCCTCTGGAGAACGAAATTGAACTTTAATCCCTCCCAAGCCCACCCCCTTAAATTCAGTGGGAGCTTAGGGCCATCACATATGGAAATGAGTGTATTCCACAAAAAAGAGCCAAGCTTCTAAGAGCTGGTGGCTGTAAGTTAGTCTAACAAGTCAAGTCATTGTTATAGATTCAATTCAGACTCTTTCTCCAAAACTCTGGTCATAGCGCCATAAATCTATGCTAAGGTGTGTGAGTAGGGGACCCACTGACACAGAGTATAACAGGAGGCTGCAAGACCATCATTCCTGCTGAAAATGCCTCCCAAGGGGATCGTGAAGCTACTGGCAGGGAATCATTGCAGGAAGCAAGGAGGTGAAAAGGGATATCCACCTGAATGAAACTGTCTTGCCAAGTCAAAGCCCCAGGCCCTGAGCTAAAGCAGCTGTAGTGGGAGGAAGGGTTGGGCTCTTCATATTTTTAGTGTGCAGTCATCTGGTCATCCCACATATCAATAAGCCCAAAGACTCACTTGGGATAGGAACGCTAAACCAGTTGATGGTTTTAGGGACTATTCATGGCCCTGTTCATCACTCAGCCCCTGACGTGCATGACTACAGCCTTCGCTGGGCCAACAATGGGGCACATGCTCCAGGCACAAAACATGGGCCAAAGCAGGTGTGAGGCCCGGTCTGGGATAATCCAAATTCTTGGGAGAAAGAAACCATCTTTCCCTTGAGCAGCCAGGCTGGTATGCCACATACGAGATCTGCCTCCAGCGACGTCTCCTGCCAAGCGGAGAAACATTGGAGAATGAAGGAGTCGCTGAGAGAGGAGCAGGGAGGAGAATGTCCTGGAAGCACAGAATCCCCTCTCCCGGCCCCTAGATTCCCCAGACTCTTCTCTTGCCTTCAGATCTTCTTTTGATTCAATAAACTACCCATTTTCTCACTATCTGAATCCTGGTTTTGCTCAAGCTAGTTAGATTGCAACAGAGAGAATTCTGACTAATATAATATGCTTCAAAGTTGCTTCCCAGCACAGGAAGCACAAGAATTACACTGAGCGTCACTCCCCAAGGAGCCCACTTACATCACGTCCAACAACATTCTTGCAGCCACAAGCCCCTGCTGTGATCTGCACCTTCTTACTGAGTGGCCCTCTCAGGGCTCTGAAAATGCGCTTCTCCATGGAGAGTGACCGCAGGCTTCACGACTGATGCTTTGCTAAAGAGGGACCCTCAGGTTTGGAGTAGGGCCACCAGCAGGCCTGGGGCAGTACTGAGTGGTGCTGGTAGCAGCAGGGGAAGGTCACGAGGTGGAGATTCACATGAGCCATATCACATGAATGTTGGAGGGAGCCTTTCTATGCTGGCTGTAAAGCTGAGCCTGGGCTTCCTCGTAGGACCCGATATCTTTCCAGTGTCCTTGTCACAGGAGACCGGGGTCAAGGGGGTACCCAGCTCTGTGTCTTCTGTAGCCCACTATAAGGTGAGGCAGCCACACGGTAGGGATGTTGACCCCCTCAGCCCACCCCCATCCCGTACACTGGATGTTCACTGGGATGGAAAACAAGAAGTTCGTGATTTGGAGGAGGGGTCTGCCTTCAGGGTGGACATGCTGTGCTCGAGCTACAGTGGCGTGTCCAGAAGGATAGGGTACATTAGTGCTCCCTAAATTAAAAGTGTGCACAGATACCTGGATCTCGTGAAACTGTGGGTCCTGCTGCAGGAAGTCTGGGTGGGGCCTGGGAGTCTGTGGTGAAGAAGCTCCGGGGGAATGCCTGTGCTTCTGATCCCTGGACCACGCTTTGAGTGGCAAAGATGTAAACTGTTTTGAAATGTGGATGTGGAACCCCTAGGCTTGGGGGTGTCCTCAGAATACAGGTCACAGCTGAACCCTGGCGGTGGGCAGAATCCCCAGGGAGAGGCGGCCCAAGGAGGAGGACGATGCCCAGGCCTGAGAGTTCCCCCGCTGGCAGGTCCAGAAGCAGCTGAGGAGCCTGAAGGAACCAGAGAAGCCATCGGAGAAGAAGGAGGGGAGCTGGGAAAGCTGCGTCTGGGAGTTTCTGGAGGGATGACAGGCTCAGCAGCGTGAGCTCCGCAGAGGTCAAGTAGAATCGAGGTGGAGCCTTTGCTCATTCTGAACTGATTGTACATTTCACATTTTTAAAAACAGTTGGTTTTGCTGGGGAAAACAATTCCCCAAGTGCACAAGGCCAACAGACTTTGGCGCTGAGCTGCATCTGCTCTCCTCGGCGTATTTTCCCCAAAGCAAGCAGTGTCTTTCCATAGGGTGGCAATCTGGAGAAGACTCTTAATTAACGCACAGGGTGGGGTGTGAGGGTGGCCACGGTGGTCCTCTGCTCTTTCTGTTGTCATTGATAAAAGATGCCTGCTTTCTAATAAACACAGCTCGATTAGCTGCACACCAATTTAGTGTCTGATTGTTAAATGTTAATATACTGCACCCTATAGTTTTAAATAGAATTAGGGATGTTTACAGCTTTGGTTAAATGCACCTTGTTCTTCCACATTAAACTTTATTACAAGTGTCCTCCATCAGCAAACAGGAGAAAAACTCATTAGTCGCTAGCCTGTGTGGGGGCTGTGGCTGCCGCTGGAGGAACTGCATCCTATTTTCCTTTATTACAGCTCTCTAGCTGGTGGGGCCGTGGGATGGGATTGCTCCCTATTTATGACTATGATTAGAACCTCAGACTCCCGGGTCTACAGGTGGATCTTGGGGAATCCACGGATACTCAGGGATTGTTATGCAGAAGTTTGTGTTGTGTGTGTGAGGGTCTGATACTCTCTTCAGTTTTCTAAACGGGTCCATGAGCCACAAAAGATGGAACCATTGGAGACTCCCTGCCAGAGTCCCGACCGCAGGGTCCCCGAGAAGCGTCATGAGGAAGCCTGTCACTTTCCAGCTCTGGAAACCAAGGAGATGGGAAGGGACCTTCTAGTGGTGGCAGAACCCAGCTGGAACCGGGTTCTTGACTGCCAGCCTGGTGACCCCCTATGCGTCCCAGCCCTAACCCCCAGCCCCACCACCAAGCTCTGGCTCGTGGAAGCCTACCTGCTCCCACGCTTCTTCTCCTGGCTGGGTGAACCTGGCCTCTTGGGGGGCTGGGCTTTGGCCTGGGTGAGGGTTAGGACTGCCCAGTCTTCCGCCTTGCAGGAACTCCTCCGTCCCTGTCCCTCCGCAGCCTCCTGCGAGGCCTCGCTTCTCAGGGGCCCCTAGTTCTGAGTGCCCTGAGACTGCTCCCAGCCTGTCTCATGGTCAATTTGACATGCTTGAAAATGTCTCGTTCTGCTCCCACTCCTCATTCTTCTACCTCTTCTGGACGTGTCCTGGTTTCTGGGCATCTCCTTCAATAGGTATCCCCTCTCTTTTTTGTATCTTCAGCAGAAACCTGGGTCTCTGAAGTGACAAGCATTTCTCCACCTGGGCAGACTACCTCTCAAGCTGTCTTCTCCTGTCCTTCCTCCACACCCAGGAGTCTATGCTCCCTACACTGTCCCTCTCACTTCTCACCCTCTGCTGGCTGCCTTCATCCCCATCCTCGAACTCAGCTCTGCTCAAGGCCGTCGGGGATCGTTGCTGAGCGTGTGTCCTACAGCCGAAAATGTCTTCTTATTCTCTGCTCCATTCAACACAGGTGTCCTTTCCCTTTCTGAAACCGACCCCCTGATTTTTGTGACACCACTCACCTAGGTATGCTTCTGGGGCCACTACATTGTCACCTTTCCTCCACTCAGCCCTTCAGTGACAGTTTTCTATAAGTTTCCATCCTTAGCTCTTTCTCTTAGCATCCACACCTGTGTCTCTGACCACTCTCTAGTGGTCAGAGGACCACAGGCTTGAGGGCTCCCCATCCACAGCTCCAACTGGACCCCTCTCCTGAGCTCCATGTCTGCCCACTGGCCATTTCCCTGAGCATCCCCCACAGCTCTCAGAAGCCAACATCCAATACTGACCACATTGTGAACACCCCACCCCCTCAATACCCAGCCATCCTGGTTAAGGCCACCACCACTCATCTGATAACTAAGACTGGGAATCTGGTGTCATTGGAGATGTAGGTCATTAGCAGCAGCAACAGAATTGTTGCTGATTTTCACTGAAAAATACCAGGCGCCAGGCATCGTGCTGAGCACATTTTCTGTAATATTTCATTAAGCCAGTGCTGTTCTATCTGATTTGCGGGTGAAGAAGCAGAGGTTCAGAGGGCTTAGCTGGCTTGCCCAAGATGACAGAGCTGGAGTCCTCTTATCTCCCTTGTACCTCCCTCATGTGGCCAGCACCTACGCCTCCTCTCCATTCACACAGCTCCTGCTTGCCGTCAGCTCTGAACATCTCTCTTATGGACCGCCACATTCACCCCTGACCTGTCTTCCTGCCATCTAATCTGTCCTTCAAAATGCTGCCAGAGGGATCTTCCTCGAGTGCAGACTGGCCGAGTCACTCTTCGGCCTAAAATCCGGCTCCCAACTGCCCTCAGGATGAAGCCCAGCGTCCTAGAGAAGTCAAAGCCCCTCATGACCCGGCCCCACCTCCCTTTCTGGTTTCGTCTCCTGCCACTCTCCCCTTTACACCATTTGCTCAGCCTCGGTGGCTGTGGGGTATCAGGGCTGCAGGAGGCATCTCCGAGCTGGGCGTGGGCTTGCACGAACAGTTCTCTGAGCTGTGGGGAGCTGAGACCATGCCTCTGGGTGTTGACCAAAGCCCCATGGGTAGCCTCATACTTCCAGCTCCAGCAGCATCTAGAGCAAGAGCCCCAGGACCAGGAAGCCCAGGCAGGGTCACCGTGCTCCCTGAGTGTCATAGACACAGCTGCTGGCTTTGGTAGCAGCTGCCTGGCAGCACGATGGTGGCAAATTCTGGTGCAACCTGCATCTAAGGCAGTAGAAGAGAGAGTCCTCTAGTCCTCAAGAGGTGAGCAGGGTTTTGTCTACACCAGCAGGGTGAGCATAGCCAGGAGTGAGCATGGAGATGACCACAGGTAAGCCCCCCTGGGCATTCTGTGACGTGTCAATGGAGGGGCAACCAAAGGAAAGACACGGCACGCCCTAGGCTGGGGATGCCACTCAAGTCACACATAACTGTGGAGTGACAGATCTTATCTCTGCCCCAGGCTGGCAGTGCAAGACTACCCAGTCACCAGAAGACTATGCCTTGGCATCTAGGAACATGACCTCTTTATAGAATGTTGTGACTAACAGAGATCTTAGAGGTTGTCTACTTAAACCCTCCTTTCACCCCCACCATTTTACAAATAAGACCAGGATTTAAAGGTCACAAAATCTCTTTAGTGGTCATCAGGGTCAAAACACAGGTCTCCTCTTCTCCCTTCCATCCTTCCTCCTGCCCTTCCCCTTGTCTGTTGCCTCCCCTCCCCTCCCACCCCCAGACGGCAGCAATGTCTCAGCCTTTGGAAGGAAAGGCTGGGTGGGGAGCATCCATTGGAAGATGGCGGTTGGCCTCCAGCTGAAATAAGCAGGGCCAGCCTTGCAGCAGGGCGGGATCATTCCCTGCGATAAGCGTGGCTCCTCCACGGGAATTTCTGAGGATAGCATTCAGTTCCACACATCTTCACTGAGCACCTCCTCTGTGCCAGGCATTGAACGTAGATGGATTTACAAAGAAGCACAGTTGGGGGCCGCCTGGTGGCGTAGCGGTTAAGTTCACGCGCTCTGCTTCGGTGGCCCAGGGTTCACTGGTTCGGATCCTAGGCGCTGACCTACTCACTGCTCATCAAGCCATGCTGAGGCTGCGTCCCACATACAGCAACTAGAAGGACGTGCAACTATGACATACAACTATCTACTGCGGCTTTGGAGAGAAAAAAGGAAAAAAGGAGGGAGATTGGCAACAGTTGTTAGCGCAGGGCCAATCTTCCTCAAAAAAAAACCAAACAAACAAAAACAAAACACAACAAAAAACAAACAAACACAAAAAAAACAAAGAAGCACACCAGTGGGCAATTATACTCCTGGTGGTTACTTACCATGTGCCGGGCATGGTGTACGGACTTCACAGCAGCCCTGAAGGGAGGTGGCATTATTGCCATGCTATGGCTGTGAGAAATGACGTTCAGAGCATCTAAGTGGCATTCCCAAGGCTACACCACAAGTTGCAGAGCTGGATTAAAACCAAGCGTTGCCCAGTGGCCATCCTGTGTCCTTCCTATTGTGGTCTGTCTGGTACAAGAACCAAAAACGAAGTAATCCCAAAGTGCCCAGGCCACCAGAAGGAGGAAAGGGTCAGGACAGACTTTGGACGAAGTGTAGTTGTGAGCAGAGCCCTGGTGGAGGGGCAAGAATGTGCCAGGAGGCAGAAGGCAGGGGCCTTACCGGGCTATAAATATCCCCCTGCGTGCAGACCTCGTGGTGGGAAGGTGTCCTCCAGAGGGCAGGGGTGTCAGGCCCCTCGTCTGCCTCACCTGGGGCCTCCAGTGTAAAGGAACCGGGGGCTGCCTGGGAAGTGAGATGGGCCACGGGCCTTTCACATGGGATTTCAAACAGTGAACCAGCAGAGAGGGACGCTGGCACTCCATGCTTCCCCTCACAATCAGCACTTGGGACGGCGTATTTTATCACGGGGAAACCGAGGCCATTCAGAAGTCAAGAGAAAATCTGCAGTAGTAAGGGTAATTTGGCACGCCGAAGGGATGGCAGAAAGAGCAAGGAGATACATTGCAGAGAGAGAAGTTCTTTACCTTAAAGCCCCTAAATTCTGGAATTCTTCCCAGTCTCATGCCCGGTGAAGGGAGCTTGGTGGCCTGGTTATTTTCGGCTTTGATTTGTTCTCTCGATTTTGACAGAATGGGAATTTATGTGAATAACTGTCCACATGCTTTATGGATGTGTGAGTAAAGAGGAGACCTTTGCTAATTTACAAACTCCTTCTGTTTATGGCTGGCTTGACCGTTGACAGAGTACAACTGGCAAGAAGTGTTGTGAGTGAGGGATTCATCCAGGGTTTGGGAATTCTTGAGTTGACAGAGGCGGGTGTGGTGGTGACACACTCTTTCCTTGCCACTCCTCCAACCCCTCCCCGAGGCTTCCTCTCCCACCTCTGTCCCCCTCTGGCCAACTCTGGACAGCAGCCCCGCTACTCAGGGTTGACACCAGGGCTTAGCTGGTGGCTATTGCTGAGAACGTGAGGACCTCCCTTGCTTCCACCCACCCATCCTTCACAGGGACCTCTCCTCCCCTCTCCTTCACAGCCCCACTCCTCCTGCCTCTCCTCCACATTCCCACACATTCTCCTCCTAATCCAACTTTAGCCCCAATCTCTCTCTTTCTCTTCTTACCATATTCCCTCCCTTTCTCTCTCTCCCTGTCCCTTCATTCCCTTTGCAAGTAAAGCGATTATTTACTTCACGTGGCGTGAGCAGGCTGTGAACCAGGCATATGCGTCCAGCCATTCTCTCTGGCTCCGGCGCCAGTCAGGATCAGAGTCTCCAAATGGAGTTCCATGTCTGGAGTCATTTCTCCTCACGCACAGTTTGTTTTCTTTAGCTGGCGTCCTGGCTTTTCTCACTCAGTAGCATGAGCAAAGCTCTGGTCCAAATCCTGGTCTGCCTTTGAATTGCTGTGTCTTTGAGAACACATTTGAGCTCTCTGCTCTGCAGTGTCCTCATGAGAAAAATGGCCAAGGCCAACAGGATTTAAGGAGCTACTCTCCAGTGTGGAACAAGTCTGCCTCTGGGAGAGGGGATACGGCTGGGCCTATAATCACCAACCCTCGCGGTGGGCCTTAGAGACAGCAGGGGAGGGACAGGCATGGTGAGGGCTCCCACTGGGGGCTGCCCAGGGAGGAGCTGCCCCACAGGCCCAGCATTGGGAGGGCCCCTGCTGGGGGGTCTCGCCCCCAGGGCTGGCTTTCCCATCAGCTTGTTCTCGGCTTAGCTGGGACACAAGCATCTGCTTTTGGTATTTATATGGCCCCCGTGACACACGGAGCACCAGGCCTGGTGCAGAGAAAGCTTCCAGGACCTTTCCTGAGGCCCAGCATCCGTCTCCAGCTCCTGGTTATGCTTCCTGGCACATGCCGATCTCCTCAGTCTGCTCTCCCTTGGGGACCAGGGCAATTAAATGATGGCTTTCTTCTCCCCATGGGACAGTGAGCCCCACCGAGGCCAGGCCCCCATCTGCTTTGTCACCACACTGTCCCTGCAGCCTGTCACAGAACCTAGTACCCATCTACTTCTCAATACTTAGAAAGAGAAGGAATGGTGGAGAAAGACTGTGGAGGTGCTTTGAAAACTAAAAAAACACAACCCACATGGAAGGGATATTTTTTCCCTACAGATTTTGTTCCTCTCTAAAGGCATCCAAATCCTGTGCCCCAAACCACATTATCCAAAGCCTCCACAACTCAGCAAAAAGTCACTGCTATATTTATCCTGTTGGCAGCCCCCTCTGCCAGTTTCCGTCAAAGACCAGCCTGAAATAACACCCTTGTCTAGGGGGAAAAGGCCGCAGTGGCTGGCAGTACCCTCTGGCTGTGGTCAGGCCCGGCGAGGGGCTTGATGGGAATCCTGGGGTGTCTACCACCTCAGGAGCCTGCAGAGGTTCCTCTTTTGTGGGACAAGATGGAGCTGGTTTATTTTCCAAAGAATCATGGGACCACGATGGACCAGGAGGACTGCTTGGGGCTGGACCCAGTCTCAGAACTCTCCAGCAGCATCTGGAACCAACTGGAACCATCTGGAACCAGCAATTCAGAAGTCTCAGATCTGAGGGAAAAGTCTTCGACTTCCTAGGACGACACCTGGCTCAGCATCCAGACAGTTTCAGGCTTATATGTAGAGGCTCAGACACTCTTTTATTTCCCCAGGTGGAATCCCAACTCTGGAGCAAGGTCGTGAGAGTAGCTTATGTTTGTAAGTTTCTTGCACTTTACAAAGGGTGTTCCTGGTATATTGTGTTTCTCCCCCATATTCAACACACATTTTCTAGTACTCTCTCTGAGGAAGGGCGAGGAGTTGGTCTAATTTCTGACTGTTCTAGCCCTTCCCAGCTATATAACCAGAGCAGAGGTATCTCCCACTGCCTCCCTACACCCCGAGCCCAGCTCCTGCCTCTCATGGTCCTCATCCCTGTCAAGTTGTCTTTCATACCCCAGTGATGACATGCCACTGTCTGCCCTGCTGCGTGTACATACCTGCGCTTGCCTCTGCTTTCCTCTGAGTACCTCAGTGTGACTCTGCAGCTCACGCTAACGTCTTGCAACAGAGATAGAGCTTTTAGCCCAGATGAGTCCAAGTAAGACAAGCGTCAAGTGGATCACTTTGCATCCTAGCATTGGAGCTGCATGTGTCATCTGCAGTGTTGATTATCCCCATTAGGATGTGTGTATCTTTGTTTTTACTGTTTTTATTTTGGTAAAGTATACATAACATTAAATGGACAATTTTAACCATTTTTAAGTGTACAATTCAGTGGCATTAGTGCATTCCCATAGCTGTGCAACCATCACCCCCATCCATCTCTAGAACTTTTTCATCTTCCCAGACTTAAACTCTTACCCATTAAACAATAACTCTCCATCCCCCTGTCCTCCAGCCCCTGGCAAACACCCTTCTACCTTCTGTCTCTATTTAGCTACTCTAGGGACCTCACATAGGTGGAATCATTCATTACAGCCAAGCATCGCCTAATGACAGGATACATCCTGAGAAATGCGTTGTTGGGGGATTTCGTCGTTGTGTGAACATTATAGAGTGTATGTACTTACACAAACCTAGATGGTATAGCCTACTACACACCTAGGCTCTATGGTACTAATCTTATGGAACCAGCATCGTATATGAGATTCGTCATTGACTGAAACATGGTTATGCAGCACATAACTGTGTTTGTCTTTTCATGACTGTCTTATTTCACTCAGCATAATGTACTCAAGTTTCACTCATATTGTGGCATGTGTCACAATTTCCTTCCTTTGTAAGGCTGAATAATATTCCATTGTGTGTATACATCACATTTTGCTTATTCATTCATCCATTGATGGACACTTGGGTTGTTTCCTCCTTTTGGCTACTGTGAATAGTGCTACTTTGAATGTGGGTGCACAAATATCTCTTTGAGACCATGAATTCAATGGATTTATGTTTTTTAAGAGGCTTTTCATCATTGCCCAGCACGAGCCTCACACAGATGGAGGGCCCAGTGGATGTGCCTTGCTGACTTGCTGCCACCTATCCCCTCCCTAGAGCAGTGGGTCCCTCCCACTGTTGAGATGAAGATGCTTTTGAAAGTCAAGATTCACTTTGAAAGACATTTAGTAATTGTGATATATTAAATCAACAATAACCAAGGATATAATTTAGCACAAAGTTAGGTATCTAATTTGTAGTTAAGAGCATTCTATTTATTTAACTTAACAGCGGGGCCGGGGGGTGAAGCGTCATGAACGAGAATCAGAGAAAAGCTGCAATGTTTGGTGTGTACGGTGGAACATTCTAGTAGTCGTGTTTGCAGAGTGAAGTTTGAGATCTGCCCCTGATTTGGGTCCCCGCAGGAGCACCATGTGGGTGATGAGGATGCACAGGCTCAGGGCCCCATTGGGCATCTGGCATGCGGGCGTCGGCTCTCCTGTAAGCCTCCACCCTCCTCCAGGAGTCTCCATCCCAGGAACCTTTGGTCTAAATCTGTTCATCCTAGCAGCCCAGCTGAGGCCACTCTTCTTCTGTTCTTTCAGAGCAGAAGGCAGGAGAACCTGCAGGCTGGGGGAAGGTCAGGACCCAGGAGAAAGAGACCAGAACTGTCTGAGCCACGAGGGGCAGAGTGTGGGGGGCTTAAGCACTGGGAGACAATCTTAAAATTCTTGAGTCTTAAAGCATTTTCCGGTCACCTTCTTGTTGTTTCCAGTTTCTTAACCTCTCTGATTATCAGTTTTATCATCTGTGAAATGGACATATTTCCTTTGAGAATGGTTAAGAAAGCCAGTACAGGAAGGGGCTGGCTGACTCCCAGCGCATGCTAAGTGAGGGGTGGTCATTGCTGGCCTCCCTCCCTGGCCCACCAGCTGCACCCCTGCTCCTTCTCTTCAGCTGGCCTCTACTCTTCATCTGCAATGTTCTGACGACAGTGGCATCCTGGAAGACTCCTTGTGAAGCTGAGACAACATCACACAGAAGGCACCTGGGCAGGGACTGTGTACAGTAGGTGCTGAGTCCACGGTGACGGCTCCCCCAAGGCCGGCAGCGATTCTGGGTGACGCAGGCTGTCCTCGTGCACCGTGTGTCTTACCAGCTACCTTGGGCCTTTGGCGGGGGCTGCGGGTGGGAGGCCCCCAGCAGGCCTCTGCTCAAGCGACACTAATTGTGCCGGGGAGAATGGCTCACTAGAGTGGAAAATAGTCCTCATATATCTAGCCGAAGATGATAATGACCTTTTAAATAACAGAAGCAATTTTATTTCAATACCTCAATTACTCTGAACTCTCAAATGTCAAAGTGCTCGGCACTTTCAAAATAGCTTAATATAGACATTTATAGCACTTAGACACAGCTAGTTTCTTATCTAACCTAATTACGTGTTGTACAGGAAATGGCGGAGCTCGCCATCTGTGTTATTTTTCACAATGATCCCCACGCACGGCCCTCGCTGAGGCCTGGAGTCTGGCAGCTGGGATTTCTCCCCGGCCGAATCTGTGCTGTTCTGGGACAAGGCACGAGGGGGTCCCTGCCGGAGGCCTGGCCTCAGCCAAATGGAGAGAGGAGGTCTGCCATGGGCCTCCCAGTTAGGTAACGTCCACGGCACTGTGTCTGGACTCAAGGGACAGCTCCCACCTGTGTGAGATGACAGGGCCACTGGGACCAGAAGGAAGTGGGCCAGTGTGGGGTGGGGTGAGCACTCTGTCTCACAGGGCAAAGCCAGGAGGTACTTTCCTGGGGTGTGGGTGGTGTGAGGCCAGGACCACCCGGCCAGCCACAGCCAGACTGGTACCTTCTGTTGCCATTCTTTAGAGGCTGCCCTCCCGTCTCCCTGTCTGCAGCCCCAGGGCCCCTGGCCGCCCTGGTGACCTGCTCCCTAAGATCCTCCCTCACGTCTACTCCGACCCTGTCCCTGCTGCTCTCCATCACTCTGCCCTGAATCACAGTCACCTCCCTGCTGTTTCTCGGGGCAGCAGGCTCCTGCTTCAGGGCCTTGCACTTGTGCATCCCTGTGCTGGAATGTTTGCCCCCTGACACCCGCGTGGCTCCCTCCCTCGCTGCTTTAGCTCCAGCTCCTCAGTCGCCTCACTGGTAGGCCGTCCTGGACACCTCTTCCCATGCTGCCTTGCCTCTTCCCCACTGACTGTTTCCTTTCTCCTTAGAGCAGGACCTCACTTACTAGATGTTGTCCTTATGTTTCTATTGTTTGTGTGCAAAGTCGAGCGCAAGCTCCTTGCAGGCTGGGGTTTTGTGTATTAGTCACGGCTCCATCTCCTGTGACTTGACCAGGGCTGGACGCACAGTAATCGCTTACGGAATAGTGTTCCGTATGTGATGAGTGAGTGAGTGGACAGAAGCCCAGGAGGACAGAACCAGCTCCTGGTTGGAATGTCCATGGAGGGGACGGGCAGCCCATGGCTCTAAGCTGGTTGACAAGCATGCTCTGAAAGGCCAGCTTCGCCACTTCCCAGCTGTGCCAGGAACCTGGCTAAGGGAAAGCACGCATTGCATATTACGCATTTTAACCCTCTGACAGGATTGGGCATGATCATTGACACTTTACAGATTTGGAAACTGAGGCTCAGAGAGGTTACGAAAGGTTCCTCGAGTTCCTCAGCTGGGCATGGGCAGAGCTGGGACGTGAGCCACGGTCTGTCCTACTCCATGCTGCATCTTTTCCAGGGTTCGGTGTTCTCGGCTGCTGCATTGAGGCTGCCAATCTTGAGAGGGTCTGACTGTGTTTAGCCTCCTGCCCCCTCCCCAGGCCCTGTCCCAAGAGGGCACCCCATCCAGATGGCCAGTCAGCAGTCCCTGCTCCTACTACATCGCACCCCTGTCTCCGTGTCTCTCTTATTCCCCCTTTTGTCTCTGTTTTTCAGTCTCCAGCCCTGACTCTTTTGGTCCTAAACCCAGCATCAGCCAGCCCCAGGCGAGGGAACCACGGCACAACAGGGCAGGCGGTACTGCTGCCCGAGCTCAGCCCCTGCCCTCCCAGCCACAGTGCTGCTCTCCGCACTGACTGTTTTTTATGCCTTTGGCAAAACACTGAGAAAACACCTTTGTAGAACTTTGGAGGGCTCCTTTCAGTTCATCATTCACTCATTCATCCATTCACTCATTCACTCATTCATTCATTCATCACACCTTTATGGAGTACGCACATTGGACCAGCAAATAAACAAGACATTATCTCTGATCTTGAGGCCCTCACAGATGCTTAGAGGGTGGGCCAGGAATGGGAAATTTCAGTCCAGAGTGTTGGGCTAGGATAGAGGTAGTGTGGGGTGAGGGGGTCAGGGAAGAGTCTGGCCGTGAGCTGGTTGAGGCTTTGGTGCAGACTCTCCTTTCCCCAGAATCCAGTTCTGCAACCTGGAGGGATGAAGAGCCTTCCTTGGGGTCCTTATGGGAAGAGGAGGGACAAATTCATATGCTTCCCCCACCCCCCAGATGATAGTGCCTCACCCGGACCCGGGACCTTCCTGAGTGAGCCTGACCCACGAGGTGCCCATCTGGGTCCCTTTCACAGCACTGTATCAGCGCATCCCCTGCCACAGGCCTTGGGCTTCACTGGTGCTCAGAGAAGAAGCAGTAAGGGTCCCCTGTCTTGGTGATTGGACAGTCCAGACAGAGGCAAGCAGCAAATAGAAAAGTACCACCCCCCCAGGCCACTTGCTACCCAAGTGGCCTGTGCGAGGGCAGTAGGAGCACAGATCAGAGAGAGCCACGGTTTGTCCTGAAAGGAAGGGCGAAGGAGGGACAGGGAGGCCCACGTCTTAGAGAGGAGGAAAGGAGACTGGAGGAGACCCCACAGGGCTCAGCGCTGTCCCGCCAGGGATGTCCTGCAGCTCTTCACTGTAACGCAGTGTCAGCTGAGACAGACTCAGCTGCATCCAGGCCGCTTCAGCTGGGCCTGGGCACTCGGCATCTCTGAGCCTCAGTTTCCTTAGCTGTGAGACACGAGGATTACAGGAGAAACATATAGCTGGATCCTTTTGCCCTTCAGTGCCTGGTTCTCTGACGGGTGTCCCTCACTGCTCTATCTCGAATGTCCCCTTATTGTCTCATCTCATAGGACACACTCCTCCCAAGCTGTGATCTCGTTTTTTCCTTGTCTGCCTCCATAACTAGACTGTAAACTCCCCGGGGACAGGGACCTTGTCTGTCTCATTCACTGTTGTATCCTGGCACAGAGAAGAGTGTGTGCTGGAGAAGTTATTATGAATAAATGTGGAGTGAATCGAAGGTGCCTGGCAGAAGCCATCACCCCAGCAAATTGTTTAGAAATTCTTGCAAGCCACTTCCTGACTCTAAGAGGCCTGGGCTCAGTGGGATGCTGTGGTGTGCTCTTTTGCCCCTGCGTGTGCTGAGACGGGGGCTTTTGCACATTCTCCGAGCCCTCAATCTACCCCAAAGTGCTGGCCCAGTGGTTGTAAATTAAAATGGGTTCTGGGGCCAGTCTAATGTGAACGCCTGAAGCAGTATGCAAAGACAAAGCAATAGGAAATGGCAGAGTCTGTTGCAAATTGGAAATGCTACTCAAACCTCTCCAAGGTCTTCGAAACCAAAATAATGATAGCAAGGCCCAAACAGAAGACACCTGCAGGCTCCACCTGGTCCCCAAACCACTAGTTTGTGACCCTGCTCTGGTCCCAAAGCCCCACAGTTCACCAGTATGGAGACTGGGAGGCTGGGCGTCTCCTCCCCCTGGGCTGCTGGGAGCCGTCGCTGTTCACTGCTCTGAGCACTGAGGGGCCAGGTGCACAGCTGGCGGATCCCTTGGTCGTTGCAAGCTTCGGAAGAGCTGAGGCCCCTAACACTGATGAGAGAACCATGCTCACTCTGCACCGTGGGACCCCAAAGTCCCCAGGCTTCTCCAGCCTGAGGTTCAAGTGAGGAATGGGAATGCCCTGCCTTCATGGGCTGTGTTCCCCACTGCACAATGGCGGGTCATCCAGATGGGACCCCTCAGTTATTTACAGAAGTCGTCTGGGGGTGTCACGTGCCCTCAGGATCTGACTCCAGGGCCTCCCTGCTCCAGCTTCCCTACAAGTGTCACCTCCAGCCCCTTGAAGGCCCTCCTACCCCACTGGCCCTGTGCCTAAGCCCCCTGTGCTTGTGTCCCTCAGGCTCACGGAACCCCACTCACACTGTTTCCTGCAGAGATAGGGAGAAGACACCTCTCCCTCCCTGGAGCTGTCTCAGTCCTCCAGCAGGGCCTTCCGCCCGAAGTCTCTCCATGCTCCTCACGGAAACGGCCCCGGGTCCTTACCCAAGAGAGGTTGGCAAACTGCAGCCTTGTTTTAATATAGCCTGCAAGCTAAGAATGGTTTTTACATTTTTAAATGTTTGAAAAAATCAAAAAAAGAATAATATTCATATGAAATTCAAATTTCAGTGTCCATAAGTAAAGTTGTATTGGAACACAGCCACACTCATTCATTTACATATTGTCTATGGCTGCTTTCATCCGCTAAGCGAAGAGTTTATCTTTCTAGAAACTGCCAAACTGTTTTCCAAAGTGGTTGCACCATTTTACATTCCCACCTGATGTACACGCATTCCAGTTCCTCCGTATCCTTTCCTGTACTTGGTACTCTCAGTCTTTTTAGTTTTAGCCATTTTTATTTATTTATTTTTTTTGGTGAGGATGATTGACTCTGAGCTAACATCCATCACCAGTCATCTTCCTCTATTTTGTCCGTGGAACGCTGCCACAGCATGGCTTGATGAATGGTGTGTATGTCCACGCCCGAGATCTAAACCTGTGAACCCTGGGCTGGCAAAGCAGAGTGCACGAACTTAACCACTATGCCACGGCATCAGCTCCTTATTTTAGCCATTTTTATAGTGTTGTGGCCTATCACTGGGTTTTAATTTGCATTTGCCTAATGATAATGATATTGAGCATCTCATCGTGTGCATATTTGCCATCCACGTACCTTCTTTGGTAAAGTATCTGTTTAAACCTTTTGCATTTTTATTAATGGGTTGTTTTGTTTTCTTATTATCGAATTTTAGGAGTTTTAAAATATAATCTGGATACAAGTCCTTGGTCAGATATGTGATTTGCAAATATTTTATCTCAACCTGTGGCTTGTCCTTTATTTTGTTAATGGTATCTTTCAAAGAACAGATCTTAAATTTGGCTAACTCCAATTTATCCAATTTTTCCTTAATGCATCAGACTTTTTTTGTTGTATCTAAGAGATCTTTGAATAGCCCAAGGTCACTAAGAATTTTTCCTAGGTTTTTTCTAAAAGTTCTGTAATTTAGTTTTCGTATTTAGCTCTATGATTCATTTTATATTAATTTTTCTTTATGGTGTGAAGTATAGATCGCAGTCTTTTTTTTTTCTTTGCATGTAGATATCCAGGTTCCAGCACCATTTTATGAAAAGACTGTCCTTTCTCCACAGAACTGCTTTGACACCTTTGTTGAAAATCAATTGACCACATGTGAGTCTGTCTCTGGGTTCTATTCTGTCGCCTGGATCTCTATCTGTCTCAACGTCCATAGCACACTGTCTTCATTACTGTAGCTCTTTGATAAAGTTTGAAATCAAGTAAGTCCTCCAACTTTGTTCTTTGTTCAATATTTTTAGGTTATTCCCTGTCCTTTGCATTTCTGTATAAATTTTAGAGTCATTTTATCAATTTCTACAAAAAAATCTTGCTATAACTTTGACTGAGATTGTGTTGAATGTGTAGATGGGTTTTGGGAGAATTGATGTTTAATAATATTGAGTCTTTGCTCCATGGCTGTAGTATATCTCTCTACTTATTTAGGTCTTTAATTTCCCTCGGCAATGTTTTTGTAGTTTTCAGATATTGCACATCTTTTGTCATCTCTATTCCTAAGTATTTCACATTTTTGATGAGATTCCAAATGGGATTGATGCTTAAGTTTCAATTTCTGATTGTTTGTTAGGGCTGAGAAGATTCCCTGAGAGTTTGGATGTGAGGTGTGAGAGAGAAGCACACTCAAAGATGTTCCAAAGGCTTTTGGCCCAAGCAACTAGTAGGATGATGTCCCAACCTTGATGGTGGCCCAGCAGAGACTGGACGGAGGTGATTATATTCCTGAGAATGTCCCATATTCCCAGTACTGAATTTCCCAACTCCCATGCATACTCTTAAGTCCTTACAACAACCCCATGCGGTAGGTTCTATGATTCCCATTTTACAGAGGACACCAGGGGACGTGGAGATTAGCCAACTTCCCTAAAGTTAACCAACTTGTGAGAAGTCAGGCCTTGAACGCAGAGATCTGCTCCAGATGCGAACCACAGCCCCGTGCCTCTTCCTCTTGGGGTGCAGTGGAAGGTACTCCTTGGGGGGTGAGGATGGAAGTCGGTCCCTCCCCCTCTGCTCACCTGACGTGGGTAGAAGCACCTGGGACCTCTTCTGGGCCATCTGCTCACTGGACAAAATACAACATCTGCCCCAGGACCTTGGATAAGGACAGTTTCTCTTAGATTGTGACCTGGGGACCGCAGGACCATGAGGTTGTTGTAGGGGGTGCATGGACAAGAGCCGATTTTGTCCCGTTTATTTCTATCTAATTAGAAAAAATAAAGACTGTACATCAGACCTGTGATTTCACAAACATTAATGTTTAGACGAGATTAAAGTTCAAAAATTGAGTGTAAAGACAATATTAAGATGATTGTAATTGATACAGGTAGTGTAGAAGAATCATAACGGTGGTACAAGAACGAGAAAAACTGAGGAAACATTTGAATGAGGGGCCAATGCCTCAGAGAGGAGAGAGGAGAAAAGAGAAGGAACGTCATTATCCTCTTATCAGGCCCTCTGTGAGAAACCGCATGAGTAATAATCCTAATAATTAGCATTTCCTGAGCCTCGGCTCTGTGCTAGGAACTTTACACACATTATCTCATTTAATCTTCATGACAACTGTGAGGTCAGGAATTATTACTCAGATGTTACAAAACAACAGCAAGAAGAAAGGACGACTGAGGCTGAGGGGCACACAGCCGAGAGGAGAGAGCTGAGCGGTCATGAAGTGAGGACTCACAGCCTCTGCTCCCAGGGGCTCTGGGGCCGGGCCGCCGAGCGCAGGGGCCTCCTGTGACCTGTGCTCGAAGAAGGGAGGGTGACCTTGCAGTCCCGGGGCAGTCGCCCCCGCGGCAGTGAGCGCCTTGTTGCAGGAGGCATCTAAGCTGGTCTCTTCGGACACAAAGATTCTAGCCCATTTTTTTTGATTCTTCCAAAACACCTGCATCCATTCTTCTTCCCTTGTGTCTTGTTGTGAGGTGGGGAGGGGTATCTGTCCTTGGAAACCCAGGCGTTGGAGAGTGAGGTAGGGCACAGGCTCCAGGGCCTGGAAGCAGACTGCGTGGACTTCCATCTGCCTGTGGGCCCCTCAAGGAGCCTGAGGCCGTGTGGTACTGCAGACGGTGTGCTCTGGCCAGGAACCCTGACCACGTTCTGCCACTGACTTGCTGTGTGACCTTAGACAAGTCCCTTCCCTTCTCTGGGCCCCAGTTTCCCCACCTGTAAAATAGCAGAGTTAGAGGGTCTATGTGGCCACTGACGGTCCTTAGGAGTTAAGTTTCACGCATCCGGGTCCAGACTCAGCCTCCCTCCATTGGGCCCAGCCTGGCTTGAGACAGACCCTCGGTGGATCCTTGAGCAATGCTAGTGAATGAATGAATGAATGAACCAACCAACAATTGCACAGATGGATAGTTAACATAAGCCATCCCTCTGACGTCAGTGAGAACCCAGTGGTGTCTAAGGCCTGGGTGAAGATGGCAGGGCTGCGAAGTGTACACTGCACAGCACTGGGGGCACAGGCCACTCCTGAGTCCCAGCAGAGTGGTATATTTATAACTATGCATTTGTAGCAGATGGCAGTAGACGGTCTAGGACAAGGGGTGTCTCTGTATCAACCAGTTTTGGGGCAGACAGGGATCTCAGCCCAGGGCAACACAGTGTTCTCTGAGCCTTCAGGGATTCGGGGGTGGGAGACAATTTGGAGAATCCTCCTGTTTACTAAGAAGACTATGAAGGCGCTGCAGGCAGCAGCCATAAGGGTGAAATGGAAACAACACATTCACATGTGAGCATGCACACACACACACACACACCCCAGATCTGGCCATGTGATATGTACCCAGAACTTATGAAAGAAAAACTGATTTTGGCTTAGAGAGATTTGATTTTATGCTAAACACATTTCATCAGGATTTTCATATGCAGGGTCTGTTTCTCCCCGAATGTGCTCTGCCAGGCTGCATGTTAATGTGGTCAAATCCAATCTGGAGTTCTCTGCAGGCCCTGTGACTGGGTTCTCAGGACTTGGCTCCCAGCTGCTGGCTGAGCTGGGGGAGGCACTTGCTGTTATAAGTGGATTCACAGGCCTGGGCTTCTCTCCCTGGAGCCCAGAGCACAGAGATATGAAAGCAGAGGGCCAGCGTAGGGCAGGAGGCTGTGTCCCCCAGAAGCAAGGGCCAGAGGGACCCAGAGGGACCTGGAAACTTGGACAGTGGCACAAAGAGCTCCATGTGGGTCTCCACGAGCTTCCACTGTTGAATTTCAGTCCATTCAGTGGAAGCGATTCGCCCACCACACACTGAGTACCTACGGGGTGTGTCGGGCTCGCGGGCAGGCCGCTATGGGGTCCAGGGAGCAGGGCACCCGGACTTAGCAGATACGAATACAGGATGCCCAGTTAAATTTGAACTTCCAATAAACAACAAAGACTTTTTTAGTATAAGTATGTCCTAGGTGAGCCCAGGCTTGTGCAGGTAGAGAGGTGGGCATGGCTTGAGCCTTACTGGGATCCGTGGTGGATTAAGTTGTCTCCTGGAGGGTTGACTCGCATGCATGCCCTGATCCTGTGCTTTCGCCATCTTCACGGGCAAGCCCTGGTCTCCTCTCTGCCATTAGAGGGACGTCTATTGCACTGGGTTCTCTTCCCTGGTCTCTCAGAGGACGTGGAGAACCGAGAGGGCCGGGGTATGAAGCAGGGGAAAGCAGCACTTATCTGGAATGGTGAACAGAGCTGAGACTTCCCCCGGGTGGGAAAGGTGGCTATGGCGTTGCTGGTGGATGTGGGTGTGGGCCCTTGGTCATCACACTGCGGGGCTGGGGGTGGGTGGGCTGGTCTCTCAGTTATGAAGAAGTTGTCATGGGGAGGAGCTCAGCTGGGAGCAAGTGGAGTGTGGCTGTGGTCTCAGGCTGAGACGGTGAAAGTGAGTGGAATATGAGGGTCTCTGACCTCAGAGGCCAGGGAAGCCCCTCACAAGCCACCTGTCCTGAGACTGCAGGGTGGGCAGTTGAGGGCAAGTGCATCCATCCTCACTCTGGCCTGTCGCTGTCTACTCCACAGTATCTCCGAGTGGGGACTCTGAGGCCCGCATTAGCATCACCCAGGGGATGGTTAAACATGCAGACTGTGGCTTCTGCTCTAGCTGGAACCAGGAGCCTGAGAGCTGGACCTGCATTCCAGAATGTTCCTGAAGCAACGACCTCCCTGTGTGCACCCTCCTCCAGCCTGAGTAACCTTCGGGTGTGAGTGTGCTTCCTGTCCTGTTTTGTCTGTGCCTTTCCCCAGCCCAGGCAGGGAGTTTTGCCCAGCGGGGGCTGAATGGTTCTCTGTCCCCGGGGCCCTGGCACAGGGCTGGGCTCAGCAAGAAAAGACCCTGGTGAGTGGGTGAATGGCGGATATGTTGAAAGATTGCATCATGTCTGGGGCAGGCAGTCTGTCGTTTGCTTCACCCCTCCCTAAAATAAACAGATATGATTTTAATCTCATGACAAGCCCTCAGGTAGACGCTGGAATCCGATTTTATAGACACAGAAACTGAGGCTGACGTTGGCGGTAATGAGGATGCTGGGAATGGGGCTCGCGCTGCCTGGCCCCCAGCACTGCTCTTATCCATGACCCCCACTGCACGTGCCTGCATGTCCTCAGAATCCAGTCTCCAGGTACCGAGCTGTGGCTGGACAGTCTGCCACGGCTCCTGGGGTCCCCTTGTCCCCGCTGGATTTGGGATGCTGGCAGCCCTGTATCCGTGTGGCCCTCACCCTCGGCCTAGTCTGCCAGCGCTCCTGCCCTCTGCCCTGACTGCCCTTCTGTTGGGGGCCTTGGTGCCAAGCCTGCTGTCTCCCTCCCTGCCCATCAGGCCTCTGTCCTGGACTTCCCACCGTCACTGACCAACCGTCAGGGACCCCAGCCCTGGCTGGCCGACTTTCTGAAATACTGAGGCCAGCAGGAGCCCCTGTCACCGGAGTTGCCGAGAATCTTCGGACTCTGGACCCGCACTGCGCCTGGGGCTTTTCTGCCCCCATGCCCAGCCTGCTCTGTTTGTTCCCCCAGCAGACTCTGCTTCTGGTGCCGCTGGAGCCTGGACCAGGTCTGCAGCGAGGGCCCAGGTTGTCCCTGCTCCCCTCTGGATTTGTGTGTGGAGCAGCTTCCCTCCTCCAGATAATGGAGAGCTGGCCCTGGAGGCGCGCTGGAGGCCCTGGGGAAACGCGGGGCTCTCGCTTTGGTGCCACTAGGAAAGAGGCTGCTACTGGGGGTCACCTGAATCTTCCCTGCCACAGATGCTGGAGCGCCCCACCAGTGCGCCTCTCCCCTCCCCTCCTCCTCCGCCTCTTCCTTGGGGCCCGCTCTGCCCAAGCCCTCTCCTGCTCCTACAGTTGCCTCCACCTCTCCCAGCAACGTGAATGGGGTGGACTATTTCACCCTGGCTGCTGGCATTGTTTCCAGCCACATTCTGGCCTGGGGCACAACACCCCACCCTTCTCCTTGAATCTCTTCCCACCTTCTTCACTCCATGTTCCTTCATTCAACCCAGGGAGGGGCTGCTGCCTGGACCTTCCATCAGTCAGAGCTGTTTTTCACTCCCAGAAACACCAACTTTGAAATGTTGCTACCGTGGCTCATTCATTCATCCACATACACTTGACATTTGTGGAACATCTTCTGTGAGCTGGGCACTGGGAATACAGGTCCGTGGGGTGGATGGTCCATCTCTGCCCCTCACTCCCTCTCGCCCTGCGTGTCACCAGCCTCCAGCCCCGACAGCACCAGAGCAACTGCCTCTCCTCCTCCCAGCCTCTACCTTGACTTCAATCTTTGCCCATTTGTTCTCCCTACCTCCAGCCCCACAGCCTTCACCAATGCTGTCCCCTTTTCCTCTGATGCCCCACTCTCCATCTCCATAGGGCCAAGACATTTCTACCCTTCCAGGTCTTGTTCCAGGGCCACCTCCTTCAGCCAGTGTTATGGGCTGACTGTCCCCCCTTCCCCTCAACAAATTCACATGTTGAAGTCCTAATCCCCAATACCTCAGAATGGGACCACATTTAGAGATAACATCTTTATTTATTTTATTTTTTTTAATTTTTTTATTTTTTGTTTATTGCAGTAACATTGGTTTATAACATTGTATAAATTTCAGGTGTACATTGTTATACTTCTATTTCTGCCTGGATTACATCATGTTCTCATGTTCACCACCCAAATGCTAATTACAATCCATCACCACACACATGTGCCTAATTTTCCCTTTCGCCCTCCTCCCTCCCCTCTTCCTCTCTGGTAACCACCAATCCAATCTCTGTCTCTATGTGTTTGTTTGTTGTTGTTATTATCTACTACTTAATGAGTGAGATCATACGGTATTTGACCTTCTCCCTCTGACTTATTTCACTTTGCATAATATGTCCAATGTCCATCCATGTTGTCACAAATGGCTGGATTTCATCGTTTCTTATGGCTGAGTAGTATTCCATTGTGTATATATACCACATCTTATTTATCCATTCATCCCTTGATGGGCACTTAGGTTGCTTCCAAGTCTTGACTATCGTGAATAACACTGCAATGAACACAGGGGTGCATGTATCTTTACACATTGGTGTTTTCATGTTCTTTGCACAAATACTCAGCAGTGGAATAGCTGGATCGTATGGTAGTTCTATCCTTAATTTTTTGAGGAGTCTCCATACTGTTTTCCATAGTGGCTGCACCAGTTTGCACTGCCACCAGCAGTGTATGAGAGTTCCCTTCTCTCCACATCCTCTCCAACACTTGTTGTTTCCTGTCTCAGGGATAACATCTTCAAAGAGGTAATTAAGGTAAAATGAGGTCACTAGGGTGGGCCCTAATCCAATATGACTGGTGTCCTTATAAGAAGAGGAGATTAGGACACGGACACACACAGAGGGAAGATGATGTGAAGACATAGGGAGAAGACAGCCATCAACAAGCCAAGGAGAGAGGCCTCAGAAGAAACCAACCCTGCTGACACCTTGATCTCGGACTTCTACCCTCCAGGATCGTGAGGAAACGTTAAGTCCCCAGCCTGTGGTCCTTCGTTATGGCGGCCCTAGCAAATGGATATGGCCAGAACGTCACCTATGCCTTCTCTTGGGAGTGAGATGTCTCTCCTTTAGCCCTTCTACCTCACTTCACATTTGTTTGCACAGACATCTTAGCCCCAAACCCCAGAAACCAGCCCCGCCTCCATCCCGCCATTTTCCCTATGATATGAGGGAGCAATTGGCAGTGGTCAGGAAATGCTTGTGAATGAATGAGCCTCAGACAGTCTTTGGGCCAGCAGACTTTTCAGCCCTGGGTAAATGCTTGAATCATCTTTTGAAACCTGACAGCAAGCCCAGCCTTGATATTTATGACCCTACTTCTCGGCCTTCCTGGGCAGTGATGCTCTCTGCTCTTCAATTTATGGTCCTCCGGTGCAGCCCCAGACTGACTAGGGGATTGCAAATGTGCTGTCTGCTAATCGCGCACGCAGACAGTGCAGGAGGTGGCGTGATCCTTCGCCCCGGGGTCAGATGTGTGCCCTCTCACCCAGGGAGGGCTGCTCTGGACCTCGGAAGCGTCTCCTCCTCCATCTTCTCCTCTGCAAAGACCTCGAAGTTTACAATTAGATCCTAACTGCCCTCACTCACTATTGTTGACGTAGCTCACACATACACCTTTACTTTCTTCATATTTATCTCTAAATTGATTCACTGCCCCCTGGAGGCCAGTGACCCAGGCCATAAGACACTGAGTCCATTTTCTTGCCATCCCCAGGCCTGAGCTCAATTGGAGAGGACACCCCTCAGGGCCTCTGCAGGGCTTGGCAAAGTATGGGAAGGATTAGTGTTTCCAAAGGAGAAATCTCGGGGAGGGGAGTTGAAGCTAAGGAGCTTCACCACCCCAAACCCTCATGCGCCCACCTCAGCTTGATCTCATTGCAGAGGCAGTTGAACTTCCCTTCAGAGAATCCTGAAAGACTGGGGTGGGGGAAGACGTTAGAGTGAGGGTGATGCCTTCAACGCCCAAGGACTGAACCGAGAGTGACCCAGGCACCAGAAGGTACTAGAATTCCTCAGAGGAGCTCACCACCCACCTGCCATGTATTTTCAGAAGAAGAACAATAGTCACATAGCAGTCCAGATTCTCCCAGGATGAGCTCCAGCTCAACATCAGCACATGGACTGGGGCCCTTGACCTCCTTGTAAAGATGGGCGCCCCGGGAAGAGCTTGCCACACCCAAGCCTGACCGGGACCCAGCGTCTGCTGTGGGGTGCAGAGACAGGGGCAGGCACACCCAGGAGAGTGTGTGCCCCCAGACTGACTTCCCTACACCTGCAACGGGCAGCCATCACGCCCACATCCTGTGCCTCAGTCACAGAGGCTGGCATCCTGAGCGTGGCCTCCCACTCCCCATCAGCCCCTACACAGCAGGCAGGCAAGACCAGGAGAGGAGCCAGACTCCTCAGAGGGAGACAGGAGGGGCTGGAAACACTCTGAGGGTGGGCTGTGCTTCCTGGGGCTTCCTGCCTTTCTAAGTATGGAGATGCAAATACCTGAGTGGAAAGGGTGGCAATTTTAAACTCAAGAGCCTTGCATTTGGAAAACAGTTGTTTTAATAAAATAAAGACAATACAATATTTCCCATTAGTTTCCACTAAGTGACCCAATTTTTTTCAGTGCAATAAGCCCTTTGAAAAGGTGAGTCGTGTGATTTCGTGTGCAGGTTGGCATCAACGAGTCACAGTTCCCAGTATGCTGCTCACAGGCCCCGATATAGGCTCGTATCCGTTTTACAGAAGCGCATCCTTGTGCAATCCAAGGCCAGAGTTCCATGGGCCATGGAGAGGGCTCAGGAGGTGGCTCTGATGGCCAGCAGCCCCGTCCTCAGGAACCTTTCCTTCACGCCCAGGCACTGCCTCAGCCCACATTCTGCCCCGCGCTCCTGGCCCTCAGGGCACACACTGCTATGCCAGAGCCTCCACTGTCTCTTTCTTCCTATCCTTCTGCAGACCAGCAGAATATCCTCCCCTTCTCATCGCCGACCAGGAGTTTGGTCTGGTTTCTTGAGAAGAGAAAGAATAGACAGGAGTTAGTGGCAAGCCTGTGAGTGCACGTATCCCAGCAGGCACTCAGAAAATTGATACATGCCACCCTCCCCGAGCAGCAGCACCTGGCCTCCACCTGAAACAGGAGGAGGGAGTGAGAGAACTGGGGAATGTTTGGACCTTGTGGGGAACTTTTGAACTATGAGGGTTGTGGCTCCCACAGCACTGAGGGGAAGCTCCAAGCCTGGGCTCCAGGGAGCTGGGTGAGGCCCTGACTTTTTCTCTCCAGCATCTCCAGGCGCCTCCTGGCCTGTGAGAGATGCAGCCAGGCCCCCAGGCAGACGAATGGCAGGTTCTCCAGCAAAGACTTAGGGCTCTGGCCTTTCTGTCCCTATCCCCACGCCCCACCCTACCTCAGCCTGGCATCTAGAACACCATGTGCTTCCCACCACCACGGACCCTGAGTGGCCCACTCCAGAGCAAGGAAGGAGGAAGGAAAGCGGCTCTCGACGGTCCGCAGCCTCTGAGACTACACTGCCTAGTGTGTGGAACGGGTTAATGGTCGTCAGTACCACCACTGGTAATCGTGAAGAATAAAATAATGCCCGTCAAGTGCCATATCTGACACTGGGCTCTTCTACATGGGCTTAGAGCCCTCAGGAGGCGTTTTCTGTAACGTAGGATAATTATCACACCAAATGTCACCATCAGCAGTGGACCTCAGGAAAAACGTCCCTCTTTAGGATAAAATTACAAGGCAATATACTTTTTTTTTACCTTTTGGATTTCTTTATGAATTCATGGATATTCGAGAGAGAGAGCAAGGATATATGCATGTTAAAAAACAATTCCTAGGGCCCTACACTGCCACCTTGCCTGCACCCTGTGTGTGGTGGGCCCTCCCGGGGCCTGTGGTGGTGAGGCCACCTCCCAGGGCAAGAGCCGCTGGAACATTCCTAGAGGTGGCCACAGCGCCCTCTGCTGGAGGCCTGGAGAAGCCAGCCGTGGTTACCTGGACACGGCCAGAGCTGTCACCGCAGGGCTGGTCTTGCTGGGCTTCCCTGTCAAAGCCACGCTGACATCCAGCTCTCTGCACAGGGCAAGGTTCTTCTCCCACCTGTGCCCTGTGGGGATCGTGTGCAAGAACAGTTAGAAAACCCGAGTGGCTTCACACACGTGCACGTGGACGTCCACACACAGGACCACGAACACATAGACACATATTTATATTTGTGGTCAGCAACTTGTTAAATTGAGGGGGAAATATATTTAATCTTGGCCTGTGCTGTTGCAAAAAGGGCCGTCCCAATTTAATTTGTAGGCTGTGATAGTTACATGTGCTGACGTGCTGCGGTATCCATTGTGTACCAAATTGGATTTGTGTATTATTGCTTTCTAAATTGCATGCCTAGTTCAGCAAAATTGTTCATCAGTGTTTACTGGCTGTATGCTTAATAAGATGCCCCACAATACCTTGCTGCCAGGATGTAATGCAGCCCGTAATTGCCTAGTAAAAATAAATTACATAAAGTTGGCATTATCAACTTATCTAAATCCTCTCACGCTGCAGCCAATAATTAAATGCTGAGAATGTTTTTTCAAAAAATATAACTCAATAATTGTTACTTCACTCATTTTAATGACTGCATTTGGGGACAGACAGTAATTCCTTCAACGTGGAGGGTGAGATGGAGAGACATCAGCTGGGTACGTCTCTGCAAAGTCACGTTGTTGGAGTCAGGGCAGGAATGACAGAGCTGCCCCAGCTGTCCCAGGGCGGCCAACTCTGTCTGCAGACAGGCCTGTGCACAAGGAAAAGCACGTGCATTGTGTGTTTGTGGAACAGTCCAGACAACAAGTGCTTCTCTTTATATACCAGATTGAGTCCAAGTCTATGAGGTGATTCCTCAAATAAATTGTACTCAACTGGGTTGCTTCTGCTGCAAATGACAAATAAATGAATTCCAGGCAGAATTTAGATTACATGTGCAGACAAATGCAGTGTCCTTTATATCTTCAAAAATCTCCTCTTCTGCTCCTTAAGATATTTGAGGGATAGAGCAATACATACACCAAGAGGACACACTCAAATATCCATGTGTCATGGCCAGTACTGGTCCCTTTCCAACAAACCAGTTTGGGGCAATATTAGGAGAACAACAAGACCTCCAGTGGTTAGGTTTCTAAATCTACACATGGATTTGCTACCTCTGAACTGTGGCCCAGCCTGATTTTTATGTATATATCTCTGCCTTCATGTCCTTTCATCCTAATCCTCCCAAGAACTGTAACCACA
This sequence comes from Ceratotherium simum simum, assembly GCF_057802395.1. Taxonomy (NCBI): domain Eukaryota; kingdom Metazoa; phylum Chordata; class Mammalia; order Perissodactyla; family Rhinocerotidae; genus Ceratotherium; species Ceratotherium simum. The sequence goes on along the minus strand of NC_141905.1, from coordinate 7,971,995 downwards.
ACCCTGGCAGTTAATACTACAGGGCAGTGGTGACCTCAGGTCAGGACAAACAGCAGGGGAAGGGTGTGGACCTGGGGCTCCTGTCGGCCTGAAACCATCTTGAAATTTCCCTAATGTCATCAGCCAGTGTACTGGGGAGAAGTCTCCCAGAAGTCTGAGAAAATGACAGTAATGACCTGCATTTTGTTGAGTACTTTCTTGTCTATATCTATTATTTTTTCGTCACTAGCTCTCTACAAGTTAGGGTGTACAAGAATTTGACAGATGGGGAAACTGAGGGCCAGAGAAGTTGCTGGGGACAGAGCTGGGTCAAGTTTCCTGCTTTTTATCTCAGTTCTCATCTCAGTAGCCCCCATTACCAGTGAACACAACCTCACCACAACCATTGATCCTAAGTAGACACCCGTGAATCCACTGGCACTTCCAGAATGAATGGGATGGCTCTGAGGTGTCCTTTGTTCGTCTGTCCCTCCATCCACCCACCCACCCATCTAGCCAGCGTTCTTGCTCGACATCCATTTGTTAAGCATGGGCTGAGCTAACGCCTTTAGCTTTTTGGACCTCAATAGCTTCAGAAGTGGGCAGTTGGGCCCAAGACTGACACGGCGTGCCTTCATGCAGGTGTACCAGAGAATCAGCTCATAAGCAGGCTGGAGAATCAGAGCCCTGTGCTAGCTCTCCTCCAGGGGGTTGGGGGTGGGGAAGGAGTTTGGCCCCTGCTCTCTGAAGAAGTGCCGTGAGTTCCTCAGAATGCACAGGCCTCATCTGTCTTCCTTTTTACACTGAAATGGGCTGCTCGATCCCAAAGGACTCCAGAGATACGATGACCTGTGAACTGAGCATGGCTATAGATCCTTGTGAGGCCACCATGCTGGGTCAGCCCAAATTGTTGATGAGGACTCCTGCATGGTGTTATCTTGAAGACAGAGATTCCTATGCAGAGCCTAGGACCTAGCAGGGGCTGAGCCAATGTCTGTGTACGCTGTGTGAATGAAGAATCACGAATTGGTGACTAAATAAATCAAGGAGGTGGGGAGTACACTTTAGAAACGAACTAAGTGAAAATGGCTCCTCTTTTCAGAGGGCAGCCCTCAGCAATCTAGAAACTTCTCTCCTGTGGATAATCATGGGTCTTGGCATAAAGAGAAAACCAGAAGGGCCAAGATGACAGGAGAATTCTCACTTCATAGTAACATGTTTCCTTTAATCATGGGCACCAAGAAAGATGTCTCAGTTCTGGGCCAGAATCTTGCATGAAGACAGAGCTGAGACAGGTTGGCTGCATTGGAGGAGGTGATGGTGTGGCTATTGGGAGGTGAGAAGAGAAGGAGGCATAGCTTTGATGGTGACGTTTGTGCCTGTGCTCATCACGGATGGGGTGGTCTGGTGGTGGTGGTGACAGTGATTACATGGCAGTATCTGTGGTTGAGGTCGCGTCTACTCTGGTGGCAGAAGTGAGAATGATCGTAGTAATATGCTTCTGGCTAACTTTGGGTGAGTTACTGAACTTCTCTCTGCACCAGTTTCCTCACCTCTCACGTGGGTGTCATAGTACTATCCACCTCACGAGGTTGCCATGAGAAATAAGAGAACGCATGGAAAGTGTGCACAACAGAAACTGCTTATGGTCAGCTCTCTCCCTTGCAGCTCTGTGATGGTGGCCATGGTGATGGTGCCACTGGTCGTGATGGCAGAAAGCAGAACAGATTTTCTTACTTAAGTCCCATCTGCCACAACCCAGAGAGGGCTTTGCTCCAGAAGAGTGGTTCTCTGACTTGGTGCACACTGAGACTCACCTGGGGACTTGTTAGACATGGAAATTCTAACAACCTCCAATCTTTCCCAGGGATTGGGGTGAGAACAGAACTCAGATCTACATTTTTGATAAGCCTCCTGGGCAATGCTGATGCTGATGACCCTCAGACCCACTCTGAGGAACTCGCCATAGGGTGCCTGGAGGGTTGAGCCAGAATCAACAGGGCAGGCTGAGGGCCTGTGGAACCACTTCCCCTCCCCAGGGATACAGCAAGGCCCTTCCCCGTTCCTGTCTGCAGCCTGGCTGTCCAGGCAAGTGGCCAGCTGAACCAGGCCCTGGGCTGGGGAGTTTGGCATCCAAGATTCATCCAGTCAGATGAAGAGCATCAAACCAAGCTCTGCGAGGCGTGTCCCCCTCCTGCAGCTCAGGAGCCCCTGACAACCACCCCCACCACTGTTCACACAGCCAGGGAGCACCCCAGAGCCAGCTGGTTCCTGCAGGACGAGGCCGGAATTCAACAGGGCTTCTCTATACTGCTTCAAATTCCACTAGCAGCTCGCGTAAACTGCGCTCCAGTCCCCCCAAAACCTGGCAACATCCTGAGATCCTCGATGGCTTCCTTGGGCTCTGCAGGCCTGGGTGGAGCTGCAGCCCTTGGGCCGAGGAGGGGAGGGGAGAGGAGATGGAGAGCTGAGCAAGGCAAGGGCGCCCCACATGCAACCCTAGCCGGGCAGTTACCTCTCAGGCCTGGAGGCTGAGCTGAGGGCTCCTCTGGCACTGCCTGCCCAGGGACAGACATCTTCACTTCCTCAGTCTTCCAAATCTGTCCAGAAAAGAAAAAAATGCCATGGGCTGGGGAAGTGATGTCATCTGCAGGCTTGGTGCCCGTCCCATTCCTTCACACCTGGGGACTCTGAAGGAAGAGGTGGGGCACGGCCCCCTTTCACGTCTGCTGTTAATGTATTCTCATAAAAAGGTTGCTTAGGCTTCAGCTTCCCTTCGCAGAGGTTCAGCGGAGCACGGGTGCAGCCTGGGAGAGCTCACTCCCCAACCCCGTGTCTGGAGTGCATCTCCCCTCAACCCCTTCCCTGCAGGAACGAGACTCAGCAGCCAGTTTATTACCATTTTACTTAGCTCATGTCCTCCCGTCCCTCTGCCACCATCCCCAGGGGCCTCCCTCACCACTCAGCAGCTGGGCCTCCCCGTCCTCTGTGTCTGGCCTCTGGTCCCAAGGCCTGTGGTGAATGCCCTCAAGCTGACCACATTCGGCTCCTCACTTGCTGAGTGTGGATTTTCTGTGGCTGAAGGACGAGGACCAGCCTATGCTGCTGTGGGCTCCACAGCACGCCCAGCACAGCACTGGGCCACCGCAGGAGCTCAGTTTCCGTACCGAACGGATGAGTGCTGAGTGCAGGGAAGACTCCGCTTTGTGCTCTGGGCAGGCCCACGAAGGAAATGCCCCTGCTGCTCAGCCAGCCCAGGCTCCTCTGACTGACCCACTGCATGAACCACGACCCACCAAGCGCAGACCGTCGTGACCTCCTCATGTTCTGGCCCGCCCCGGACACCCTGCCCTCTACAGAGACCATGTGCCCCCTCACAGCCCACAGACGCGGCCTCGTAAGGGGACTTCTCGGGGGGCTTCCTTAGCCTCGTCTCTCCTGTCCACGCACGCTGGCCCCTCAGCCTGCATGGTCTTCCCCATATGCTCTGACTTCTCCTCGTCCTCAGGACTCAGTGGAAATGACACCTCCTCTGATGTCTCTCTGTTGGAAATGAATCCATTCTCCTCGTGGACCCCCACCGTGTTACTCATTCTGCTTCTTAGAGCATCAACTCCATGGTTATTCCGAGACTGTGAGCATGGAGGCCCCTGGAGGGCAAGGCTAAGCTTTAGCCATGCTGGCGCACAGCAAGCTGTCATAAACGCTTGTGGAATTCAGTGGGCATTGTCTTGAATACCTTGTGGCATTCTGTGGACATTTCCTGTCATAAACTGTGGAATTCAAGTGACAGTTTCTGGAGTAAGCCTCTTAATCGTGCCTTATCTTTACTCATTCCTTCATCTTTCCCGTCATCCTCAAAAAATCACCCATATTTTGTTCTTCCCACGCTACTCCACCTCAGTGTTTCCCTCTCCTCCTCTTCTTGGTTTCTTGATGCTCGCCCTCTCCACAGCCCTCCTCAGAGGATCCATGGCACTCTGATTATCCGAATAGTAAGAACCACATACATGTATTTTCTGTTTGTCTTTTCTTCTAGAATACTGAGCATACTGAGGACCAGAGTTTGTTTATCATTAATCTCTGTGTCCCCCATGGCTTGTATGAAGTGCTTGGCACAGAGCCAGAATTCAAGGTGGATGGATGAATGGATGGATAGTTGAAGGAACAAATAGTCAGGTGGATGGATGGATGGGTAGATGGAAGGAGAGATAAATAGAAGGATGGAAGGATGAATAGGTAGAGAGATAAATAGTTGGGTGAGTGAACGGATGAGTGGGTGGATGGATAAATGGATGGACAAGTGGGTGAATAAATGAATGAACGGCCTAAATATCTCTTATTGGCACTGGGCTGTATTACTATGCATTTGGCCATTCAGCTTTCATATCTTGTGACGATAAGTGTTTATTTCATTATATGAGTGTACGTGTCTAAAATTATATATAATTTTATTTATTTATTTACATTTTGTCTGGAAAGAGCCTTGCTTTTGCACTTACTTGCTGTGGGGACCTGGTCTGGAATGGTCTCAAATGCAGCCTACAGATTTGGACCATTGGAGGAAGTGAACAGAATGGAGATGAACACATTTCTTGTACCATGCCCTCATTCTGCCCAAGACACACCTACCCGGACCATGCCGTCTTGACTCCCAGTGATGATAACATGACTTGTGTCCCACGCTGGCCCCTCCGTCACGCAGCAGCAGGTTATGGCTCCTTCTGGGCCCCAGGCTGTGGTGATGCTGGCCAGGGATTGCCCGTTGATGTTCCATAGGGACAAGTGGGCTCCCGCACAGGAGACAATGGTGCCCTGCAGCAGTGAGAGCTGGCTTCACTCCAAGCTGGGCTCACCACCTGCCCATCTGCCACTCGCTCAGCCACTCAGTTTGTACACCCAAGCACCCTTAACCTGCCATCTTCGGAAGACTAACCAAGGTACTCGAAGACCTCCAGACACCCTCTTCTTCCCAGCCGGCTCATAGGTCTGCTGTGTTCTCACACAACTGTAAACTTCTTGCTCTTTTCATACTGCAATCATACCTTTGGATTCTGCTTTTCCTGGCACAAGCTGACTGGTTCACTCTTCGGACTCCTCCCACAATCCTTTCCCTGGCAGTATACTGACTGGCATAGAAGACTCCACCTGGAGACCACCCCTGGCTCTGGACACGGGGCCTACACCTAGCTGGCCAGCCCTGTCCCCATGAAGAAGCTTTGGACGTCACCTAGTGGAGGGCAGAGTACACAAGTTCGAATGACTGCATGTGGCTCATAAAATTGAACACTGTCCCTCCAGAGGGAATTTCTGAGGAGAAATTTCCTCATTGCATCTCCTGAAATGTTTCTATCCAGAGTGTTTGCTTCTCAAGTCCCTGTTTATTTTGTGCCCATGCTCCACTGTCACCAAGGACACGCAGAGCCATCTGCTGCCATGCCTTTGAACCTTGCTCTAACCACAGAAGGGATATAGGGAGCTCCATGCCCCTCCACAGCCCCCTGGGCTGGGCTCCATCATGTCCCTTCCTGAATTGTCTGGTATAGTCTGCCTGAGGCCAGGGACCATGTCTGATACATCTCTGCCCAGCACTCAGCACTTGACCCAGCAGACACTTAGTGAACTCTAATGGCTTCAGGACAAGATGAGTTCAACAAGTTGCTGTCCTATATCAGTTTTTTCTGAGGTCTGGGGACATAATTCCTTATGAGTTTTATGTTGTCCCAGACAGGGCTTAGTGCTTTCCCTTGTATATCCATGCATTCATCCATTCACCCACCATCCATTCATCTATCCTCCATCTACCCATCTACTTATCTACCCACTAATTAACCCAAATATCCATCCACTCACACACCTAACTATTTATCCATCCATCCACCCATCTGCCATCTATCTACTCATTCATCCCTCCATCTGACCATCTATCCATCTACCCATCCATCCATCCACCCATCCGTCCATCCATCCATCCATTCCCCTATCCATCCATCTATTCCCCCACCCATCCCTCCACCTATCTATCCACTCATCCATCCCTCTTCCATTTGCCCATCTAACATTCATCCTGGATTCAGACCTACCTGGAGCACAACTTTCAGCCAAAGTTGGCACCAGGAGGCTCCTCTATCATCTCCTCCTCCTCCTATGAAACCCCATGCCCTATGATGGTGAAGCTGGGAGAAGATCCACACTAATATCTCTCTAACTCTATCTCACACACACACATACACACATTCCTAACAGGCTTATCTTTAACAGCCAGCATGGAAGGACAAGCAGAGGCCGCTCCTTTCCTGCCTTGGAGACCAGAGGCACCTGCTGAGTCAACACCGATTTGCAGTCAACTGGCTGAATTAGTCAGTCACGCCTAGCAGATCCCTCATCAGAGCCAACTTCCTCCCCCAACTCCCTGATGCCCGTGCCAGAACACACACCTTCCACCACCCCACTACCCGGAGGGAGAAAAACAAAGAAGCAAAAAATAAAATCTAGACCCAGATGCTGCACATGTTGATGGCTCCACTCTGTCTGTGTAGAGAATGCTCCACACATTTGGGGCCCTCTCAACATTCTGGGGTGGCCAGCATCTCTCTGCTCCTGGGTTTTCTCTTGGGCCCCTGACCACCATGTTACCACACATGCTGCCATGCAGGCTCACAGACATGTCGAGGACACAGACATTGAGAAAGAGGGACCTCACCGAGACATCACTGATGGCAATGGCGGATATGCTCTCCCGGTGGGCAGGCAGGCGGGCCACATGGTTGAGGTTGTCCAGGTCCCACAGGATGCACGTGCAGTCTTGGGAGCCACTCACCAGGAGGCTGAAGGTGACTGATGCTGCCAGGCATGTGACAGCCTGTGTGTGTCCATACAAGGCCTAGAGACAGGAGACAGACCCACAGTTATGAGAAGGACCCTTAATCCAGCTACTTGGGGAGATACTCTGCCCTCCCTTTTACTGTTGGACCGCAGATGAGGAAACATAGATTCAGAGTGACTCAGTGATCTGAAAGTCTGTGAGGGGCCGGGTGTGTGTGTGTATGTGTATGTGTACACACATGCGTCCACGGCTGGCCTCTCAGTTCCAGTTGTTTCCAGGGTTAAGGCCCAGCTGGGGCGAATCAGTAGTCCTTTTATCACAACTCAAGCGGACCCCAGGAGTACCTTACCCTCTGTAATCCTCCACATTAGTCTTGCATCCTGAAGCAGCACAGACCACCATTAATATGCAAGGGTGCTGATGTGCAACCTGTGGTGTCCCAACCAGCAGCATCAGCATCATCTGGGAACTTGTTAGAAATGCAAATTTGTAGGTCCCATCCCAGACCTACTGCATCAGAAACTCTGGGGGTGAGGCCCCGCAGCCTGGTTTTTCACAAGCCCTCATGCACGCTCAAGTTTGAGCACCACACTAAGGGAACCTCAGAAACACACATGCCCCTGGAAACTAAACTGCGAAAAAGGCCGGGAGGTCAGGTCATAGTTAAGATGTGACTTTTCATGTCCGATGGATCCCGGTTCATATCCCGTCTGGGCACGTGGCAGCGACTGACTCAGGGCCTTGGTCTTGGCTCTTAGGTTGGCCTGTGCAGGGTCTGGCCTGGCTCATGGATGGTTATGTGTCCACATCTGGCCAGAGGCCTTGCTCCCTGGGGACACGTTCCCAAGGGAATGGGGCAGTCTGCCAAGCACACTAGTACCCCAGGCCCACTGCTGCTGGTCACAGTATGCTTTCCATTACAACCATCCCAAAGGCTGCTGGGTAAGCCTGATCTGAGAGCTGCTGTGCACACACGTGCCTGCTGCCCTCTGGAATTGGCTGGAGAAGAGCGGAAGTGGTGTTCTGAAACGCGATTACCCTGACTTACCTAGTGATAAACCTGCACCCTAAGGAGCGTCGACTGCTCACGCATTTGTGTTAATGAGGCTGAGCATCATTTTTCAAAGCTGTCACTTGGCCTGGTCACAGCAATTAAAAGTTTTGCCACGGACTCTAGTTTGTCGTCAATGGATCCTAACATGCACCAACCAGATGTGCTGGCAAGGCTCTGGGCATGATACATGGGAGAAGATTTGGGTCATCTTAGGAAAAGGGAAACTGTCTTCACGAATAGAGAAAAGCGGAGAATTTGACAGGAGCATTCTGGCCGTCTTCCCAGAATGAACAAAGTCTGATGACTAAGTCCTGACCGCTGGGAACACGGCGACTCCAAAGAGTGCAGGCCGGGGGACCTGGGCAAGGGCTGGCATTCAGAGAGAAGCTCGGAGCAGAGCACCTATAATGGAGCCACGTCTGCCGCTCTGCAGAGGAGGCGCTGGAGAGCGAGGGGACCAGCCTGTGTGTGGGCACTGCCCACCTACGTAAGGCTTGTTGCCCCCCACCAGCCCGGAAACTAAAGCACCACAGGCAACCAGCACCCCCAGTCCTTCTGGAAAGACCAGGGAAATCAGGGAAGGAGGACAGTGGTTTTAAACGTGTTCTCCACCAGCTCTTTTGTTTTCTCAAAATAATACCTCTCTACACTGCCAATCAAAATAACTTCACTATGTCATCTTATACCTAACGAAAGTAGGAAAAATAAATAAAGTCAAACAATTCCCCACGCTGGATACGTTGTGGTGAGATGGGTACTCAATTCATTGTTGGTGGCATTGTAAAGCTATGGAACCATTATAGAAAGCATGACGTCACTGCTTCGTAATTCTGCTTCTTGAAATTTATTTTAAGGAGACAATCAGAAGCAAACAGCAATCCATATAAGATGTCTTCCACAGCACTATTTAAAATAGTTAAAACTTGGAAGCAATGTAATTGTCTAGTTTTAGAAGAAATCGTTTATTAAACTGTGGTGCATTGACAACAAACAATTGAAATGTAATTTTATGGCAATGGAATAATATGGAACAATTGAAATGTGAAATATAGAGGCTGTATAAAAGTGGAAACAATTTGATAGGCTGGGTGAAAATAGAATAAACATATCTACACAAGGATCAGAACAGTATAAATATGTATATCTAGGGATGGTATTATGTGACAATGAGAGCTTCTGTACGAATTATAGAGCATTGTTCCACTTGGAAGTAAATTTGAAATTTGTCTTTAATGTTGTAATATCTCTTAAAATAAAACACTTCTAAAGACTATTTATGAAGCTATTTAATGACGACTTCTCTGTCTACAAGTCAGGGATGGATTCCCCTTACTGAGCAGCTGGTGGTCTGGGGATCCCCAAGGCCATGTCAGCCTCTCTAGGCAAATGATAAAGCGCTTTATTTCGCCTAGGAAATAAGAGCATGCGGGATCCCCGTACCTTTTTCTCTTTTAGATTTAGAACTAGGAGAGGATGATAAATTACACTTTTATGCTGTCAATACCAGGGCCTTCACAGTGCATCTTCGCTGCTAAACTGGACCTGGAGCAGAGGCAGGAGGGTCGCTTCCCTGGTTCCCCAAGGCCGGCTCTGGGGCTGGGCTGGATCTCCCACCATCCCTCCAGTGATGCCTGGGGGAGGGGACGCTCCACACTGGCAATGCACAGTCTCTTCACTTAGGGCACAGTCTCTTCACCCAGCCCCCTGACACAGCAGCGGATGGAAGGAGCAAGGAAACCTCCAGAGCAAGAAAGTAAGAACGTGAAAAGGCAGGGAGTTCCAGGGCTGGCTTCGGAGGGTTTCCTTAGAGAGGCCTGGTGAAGGCAGCCTGTACTGGAACCATGTGGCTGCCTCTCAGCAGGTGCCACCACCTCTGCAGGATTAATGGGCTCCCTCAGCACGGACCATTCACTCCCTTAGCTCACGTTCCTGGAGTGCCCACCATGCACTGTGTGCGCCGGTGGGGGGGCTTGAAAAACAGGCAGAGGGACCCATTCTCCGTGCCAGCAAAACCGTCAGTCTAGGAAATCTGGTCAGCGGCGAGTTTCGTTTTTTGTAACTTTGGGGCTATATGGCTAACTACAAAACAGACGCAGAAATGATCTGCATTTCAGAGTTGGACAAGTCCCCTAGTGATATTCTCGGGCAAGTTCCAGCGTACACAGGGGGAAAGCATGAGGTTTAGAGTTAGAGAAACCCAGAATAAAATGCAAACTCGACCTTTCTGAGCCTCAGATTCCTTGTTTGAAAATGGGACTAACAGCACCTGCTTTACAGATTAAAGTTAACGTGCAGAGTCGTAAGCGAGCAGGTAGTGCCGCTCTGCTCACCAGCACGAGCAGCAGTGGCTCGTGAGGAGCCAGAGCGAGTCCTCGGCCTCCCGGGCTGTGTTTGCTCAACTCCCCCGTGACCGCCCCTGTCCTGACAGTCTTTCATCTTCTGGCTCCAGGATGTCAGACAAGTCACTTAACTTCCTTGCACCTGCTTTTTCACTGTAAAGGAGGGATGATAACGGTACCTATTGTATAGGGCTGTGGAGAAGGTAAAATGAGGCTGTCCACAAAAAGTGCCCATGGCAAATGTTCAAAAATGTTCTCCCATGCGAGGACACCAATTTTACTGGCCCTGAAGGGTGAGCGGCATCTCCCACTGAGGTGTGCATCCGTGAAGGCACCTGTCCCGTGTGCTTGCACCCATGGGCATGAAACGGTGCCCCCGAATGACACATAGCCGTGTGCCACCCTAGCACCTCACTGCGTTCTCCACTCCCAAGGGAAGCAGGGCTGTCAGTGCTCAGGGAGTTGGAGCACGCTAGGGCACTGTACCTGCCCGAGGCACCATACCTGTCTCAGGCACCATCCCTGCTGTAGGTACCGTACCTGCTTGAGGTGCAGGCCTCTTGGGCGGCCTTTGGCCATGCTGAGCTCCCACACACACACCACGGCGCTGGCCCCGGAGGTGACGATCATCGTGGGGGATGGGCACACAGCGCACAGACAGTGGCCCCAGGGGGCCAGGTTCTCAAACGTTATCAGGATCTGTGGGACACAAGTGAGATGAGCTCTGGTGCCAGGGCCGGTATGAGGCTGGGAGCCTAGGACGGGGTGACAGAAAGACGGGGGCAGGTCTGGATGCCACTGGCCTGTCCATGTGCCTTGGGAACCAAGGGATGTGTCACTTGTCCAGGACCCTGACCCTGGTGACAAAATACTGGCTATCCAGGCCTGTCCCCAGGGGCTCATACTCTAGCGGGCGGGGAGAGACAAGCAGGCAGGCAGTTATGGGGATGCAGTGAGAACCCCCCGTGAGCACAGTGAGCATCAAGAGGCTGGCAACTCAGCCTGGGGAGGTCAGAGACCTCTGTCAGGAGAGGTGACATCTGGGACCAGTTTCACTGGCTGCCTTATGAGGACGCTGGGGTGAGGTTAGGGAGGGCGAGAGAGAGCTTAGTGGGCAGGGAGTTCATGCCATGTGATGGGGGGAGTGGGAGGGGAGCGAGGGTAGGAAAGGAGGCTGGGAGGTGGCCAGGGCCACATCAAGAAGGCGAGATGACTGGATGGCCTGAAGCAGGGATGGAGGACACGTGACCAGACAGCTTGCTTCTGTCACCAGTTGGATGCTCAGTGTGTGTCCTCTGAGTCTAAGCTGTGACTGGGGCCGGAGGAACCCCAGGACTTCCCACCCAGACTGATTGAGAGGCTAGGAGGGCTTGATGTAGCCAAGTGACCAGCCAGCGGCAGAGACCACTGTGGAGATGACAGCGCACATCCCTAACTTGCAAGATCCACTCCTTGGAATGTGGGCTGGAGGCTTGGTCCATGGGGGCCCTTGGCACAGTCGCTCGAACACTCTCACTCTTAGGCTGGGGGCACAGCCACGTGGAGGAAGTGGGGCGTGGGTGGCTATGCCACCTTTGGGCTCGCCCATCACCTCTGCCCCAACCAGAAGGAGGCCAAGGCCTCACGGCCTCCCTGCTGGCCTGTGCCCACTCACCTTGTCAGAGCCATAGTTCCCGAGGCAGCAGCTGAGGTCGTCGAAGCCCCAGCTGAAGGTCCTGTTCCAGAGAGGGGGCAGCAGCACCTTGTTCTTCTCCACGGCCAGGATGCTCTTCTCGGTAGGGACGATGTGGCCGATGGCTCCTTTGGGAGATTCTGAGCCTAGAGAGAAAAGGTACATATCTGCTCCCCAGTCAGTATGGTGGGGCTCACACGTCAAAGGACAACACCCATTTTAGCTGGGCCCAGAGAGGAGCCATGGGCGGGCAACCCGGACTCCACAAAGCATACGGCTGGGCAGGAGCCGCTTACCAAGGCACCTTCCTCCCAGGCCTCATTCCAGGAACCAAGGCAGACTCTGGCCCTGAGCCGGGTCCCCGGGCCCTCGGTTCCTCCCCTGACTTAGCACGTACATTAAGTGTCTCTTAAGAGCTGATGCTGGGGGAGGAGCCAAGGTTATCCAGGCAGACGGCACAAAGCCATGGGAACCTAGGGGTTCTGCCCTTCCTGCCCTCCCGGGGACCATATCTAGCAGGGCTGGGTGGGACAAGGACGCTGCTCTCGGACCTCAAAGGAAAAAACCCCAGCAAACCCAACTTGATACTCCTCCTACAACTCCAGAATGCTGTTCCAGGTAGTGCGATATCCCAAAAGCAGTGCATGCCCCAGGGCAGCACAGACGTCAGACCTCACACACACACACACACACACACACACACGCGCGCACACGGCTTCTCTAATGAGCCGCAGGGCAGGGACACACGTCCAAGCCATCTGCCCCAGGGCACATGCTCGTGGCTAGTGGCTGTCTGGGAGCTTAGGAGCAACAGTGTCTGCAGGTACCGAGGAGAGGAGGCTGCAACCCTCCCTCGGGAAACCTGGGACTTCCCCACTCGACTCTGGAGGCGGGGAGAGTCGTGTGTGTGCATGAAAGAGAGCGAGAGGTATGCGAGTGTGTGTGTGTGTGTGTACATGGAAGAGAGACAGAGGAGTGTGTGTCTCTGACAGACAGACAGAAGGACAGGCGGGCCTTCAGAAGTCAGGGTCTAACGGAGGAGGTCCTGGACACTTCCAGAGCAGAGGCCTCCCCAGATTCCTGCTGTGACTGGAGACACAGCCATCCCAAGTCAGACCCCCAGACCCTGCCCAGGTCTGTGCCCCTGAACCTCCCGAGGAACGCCAGTGACTGAAGGGACGACTCTGGGACAGGGCACCAAACAAAGCAGGGCCAGGTAGTCACCTTTGACTGTGACCTGGGAGGGCTTCAGTGACTGCAGGCTGTAGAAAAAGGGCTGCGAGTGGCCAGGCAGGCTCACAGGTGTGGAGACATCCTTCCCAGGTGAAGGCTTCCCTCCGGCAGTCCTGGCCGGGTGCGGTTTCGTAAAGAGCTGGAGAGGCAAGGGGACAGATGCACACCGCACAGGTCAGTAGGGAAGATGGTCAGAGAAGCTGTGCCCTGCAAGTCACAGCTGCACCTCCGCTCTGGGTGCTGCCTGGGCCAGGCTAGCTCCTGACCAAAGTAAGCATAAACAGAACCATCTAATTCAACACTAGGGTGTTGCAGATGAGGGGCCTGGGGCTCGGAGAGGGGCAGCTACCTTCTCAAGGTCACAGTGTGGGGCTGGCAGAGGTAGCCCTCCTGGCTGCCAAATCTGTCTTCTTCTTCAAGCTGCTTGGGAAGAGGATGACCTCACCAAGGAGCCCCTGGTCCCCAGCTGAGCTGCCTATCATATCATGGGGTCAGAATGGCCCTCTTCCCTCTCTAGATCACATCTCTCTCTTCATGTGCTTGAGCTAGTTCTCATATTTTTTTCCTTTCCCTTCCAAACTCTCTGCAGGCACATCCATCTGGCCATCCACACAGAATTCTTTAATAGCATCCATTCGAATATTGCAAAGAGCACAGGCAAACTCCATTAGTGGTTTTTCTTATTTTCATTTTTCTTAGATCTCTACTGCCAAACTGTCCCTAATGCCAAACTTTTTGCATAACCATTCAAAGCATGAAGAGCAAGGCCGTGCTGCCTGGCAGGATCCTTGCTGCTGGGCCAGAGAGTGCAGCCGAGGCCAGCTCCAGCTCTCCACCCTCCCCTCCCTGACAGGCTTATGCTGGCTGGGCTGTTTTCTCCAGCCATGAGGCACATTCCTCTGCTCCTAAAAGGAATCATCCCCTGGGTGCCACGATGGAGGGGAGCTGGGCTCCGCTGGGCACATGGGCAGAGGCGGGGCTCGGCGGGCAGCCGGGGGAGTCTCAGAGCAGCCTTGGCTCAGTTACAGCCTTCCATCAGATGCTGGACAATCTAGTACAGCCTGGTGGGTGGTCAATACAAACAGAAATCAGAACGATGATTTTTAAGTGACCATTAAATAACTTTCTTCCTTGCATAGTGGAATGACTGAAGCCTCCACAGGCTGAGTCCCTGTAACAGCCTGAGCAGGCACAGCCCCTTCATGGAACAGTGCACAGTCCTGAAGCATTTTCATCTTACCTTTAGGCTGGGACCACTTGAAGATTTCTAATTCTGAAGATCATTTAGAAATATTTTTTAAAAGCTCATGTGATACATCATTAACTAAAATCAGAATCTAAAACTGTGTGCACTCCATTATCACACTCATGTGACAATATTTTTGCTTGTGGACAAGGACTGTGAGTCTATAACACAGGACACAGTTGGATGGTGGGGGCTACTACCTTGAGTTACTTAATTGCTTTATCTGTATTACTGTATTTCTTATATTAAAGAAATGAAACCATAAGGCTACGCAAGCTTCTTTCCTGAAATCCTCTCCTTTCTAGCAAGCCCTCCCTGGCCAAACCCACATTTGGATGCGCCACCCATTCTCCAAGTCCCCCTCAGGCCCTTCCACATTCCCCTCACCCGGGAGCTGAGCGAACCCCAGCATGTCATGTAAGGCCAGGCAGAAAAGATGTTATTAGATTTGCACTGACTGTGAGATGAGCCCCTCCCAGCCTCATGGTTACATGTGGAGAAGGCTGTTGCCCAGGACGGTCCTGGAATTGGCTGGGTTTATGCGCTCGTTTCTCAGCTTGACTCCTGACTGCCCAGGCTGGGACCCCAGCCAGCAGAGCCATGCTTCTGAACCCTGCTGGCTGTGTTTGGGAAGAAAATCTCTCTACACTGAACTGAAGTTTGGGGATTAGCAGGGCTGGGATCAGTTATATAAGTGCCTGGCTCTCTTGCACACCATTCATCAGGATGTCAACATGATCGCACAGTGTCGCATTGCTACATGACTGTCCTGAAGGGGGATGGAGCCAGCAGAGCAAAAGGCCCACGTGAGCCCCCTGCAATTTCACCAGGGGCCCAGAAGGCAGAACTTCAAAGCTCTCATGCTGGTAGAAATACGGAGGAGGCCTGGGAGCAGCCAGGTGGGGCTGGAGCTCTACCCTGTCACCTGCTAATGGTGCAATGGTAGGCAAGTTATTTTTCTAGCCTCTCTGAGCCTCAGGCTCCTGATCTGTAAAAGAATAATTCCTATACACAGAGCTTATGCGAGGATTCAATGAGGTCATCACACTAATAACTAACATTTGTTGAATGCTAATCATATTTCAGGCACTTTCAAGCACTTGATGTCTTAACTCATTGGATCTTCACAACGACCATGTAGGGTAGATACAGACATAAAGCAGTAAATCCTGTGGATTTCACATAGTGTCTATCACATACGTCACAGATGAATGTAGCCTTCACCATGATCATTAACAGTGTCGTCACCTTCATCAACGTCAGTGGTAACTGAGGGTTAAGTCCTGATATGGAAGCCGTAGGAAGAGGACTGGAGACCCTTTTGCCTCTCCAGTCCTCTCTCTTGCTCCTGTTGCAGGAGAAAATGTCCTCCCTCTCTCTCACTCCCAAGCTTACGCTGCACACACTCTTTTGAGAAAGCAAGACAAAGGACATGGCGTGCCGTACCTGTTTGGGCACCTGTCCAAAGTTGCTGACGAACCCCAGGATGGTGTTCCTGATCAGGGGGTCACTGATGCTGCTGAGGTCCATTTTGTCACCGTAGAAGTAGGGGTGGAAGGTATTAACAGCATCGACTGCGGCTGACCCCTGCTGCTTGTACCCAAAAATGAGGTCTATCCAGTGGTGAAGGTTGGCACTGACAAAATCACTTTCCAAAGCCTGGAACCAAAAGCCAAAGAGCATGAAAAATGCAGCCCTTTCATGGACTCCTGTGCTCTCTGCACAGATCAGGAGCGGGCACGTGCATCAGGATGCTGGCTGCACGGGAAAGAGGAGTAATGCCTCCCCGCGCTCAACGAGCACTAAGTGGGCAGACGTGCAGGCCACCCAAGGACCACCCAATTCCTGCCTCCAGCTAGTGGCAAAGCAGATCCGACTGTTCCCACCACCCCAGCTCAGGCACTCCATAAAATAACCATGAGGTTCAGAATATCTATGCCATGCATGTCTGGGAGTGATATCTAAATGGAAGAGAACAAACTGAAAATAAAGTCTTGGGGTCCTGCTGAGATCTGACATACGAGGCGGGAGAGCTGATTCTGACGACAGAAGTCAGGAGGCTGAGACTAGGGTAGCAGTTAGGAGAACATGCTCGGGAGCAGACTGGACCCCAGAGCTGCCACTTATATTCCTTACCATCGCTGTTCCTCAGTTTCTTCATCTGTAAAATGGGGACAATAATTGCACCTTCTTTGCAGGTTTATGTGAGGGTTAGTTTGTGCCCATGCCTGGTGCAAGGCGAGCTCCATGTAGTGCTACATTGAGCACCTACTGGGTGCCAAGCACCATGGTTGGGGTTTTATATGTGTCGTCTCTGCCCATTAACACCACCTTTTGCTGGCAGGTATAATTACCCCACTTCGGGCGCAGGATCCTGTGTGGTTTGTTTGTTTGTTTGTTTGCTTGTTTTGCTGAGGAAGATCTGCCCTGAGCTAACATCTGTGCCAATCTTCCTCTGTTTTGTATGTGGGTCGCCACCACAGCATGGCCACCGATGAGTGGCATAGGTCTCCCCCACCCCACCCAGGAACCAAACCTGGGCCGCTGAAGCAGAGCATGCTGATCTTAACCACTAGGCCACGGGGCTGGCCCCCTGTGTGTTTTTTTAAACCTACCCTCCCAACTCCCAACTTTCAGGTCTCAGAACCACACAGGGGACATCCATCCTCACTGAGCAGATCTCATTTCACTCAAGTACCCGGAAATTATTGATAGCTGGTTGTGGAGCCCTTTCTGAATCATCCCTGGAAGGGAAAGGATAGAATTTGCCTTTGAGGTGCACTCAGTCCCCAGGATGTGAGCGTCCCAGATTGGGACACCTCTGTCCAGCCCGGGGCATGCAGCAGGCAAGAGCACTTCCCACGCACCTAAGGGGCAAGCGTATGACGACCTTGAGGAACGTTCTGTCCATGTGCAAGCTTGCCATCCCTGGGTGGGAGCACAGAAGACGTTCCAGACTCAGCCACGGAGACTTGCTCTCAGTTTACAGCCTCTAAACAGGACCTAAACCTCACCCTACTCAGGAATACAGCTCCCACTGGGAGCCAGCAACATCTGCCTCTAACTGAAGGTGACATCTAAGAGGAAACAAAAAAAAATTTAGCATAGGAGCCCAAGCATGCTTGACCTTTTGTGGATACAGCCCAGATGGATGGCGCTGGCAGAGATTAGGGCACCCAGATTGGCAATATTTCTTAAGAGTTGCCACACATGAGCAAGAGGAAATGTGGGCCAGTGTTTCAACACCCCGGTTCACTTGAGAGATGGCACCCATTTCTGCTGAGCAGAGCCCAACTCCAAAGCTGGGTCCCCAGGACCCAAAGACATTCGTTTGGAATTGTCTGGGCTGCCGTTATTGCTCCTCTGGGAGGACATGCAGCCCTAGACCTGGGCCTGGGGAGGTCAGGTCACCTATGCCAGGTCAGTTTTCTGAGGCATATGGCCACAGTGACTTTTAGGAAGCCACACTGGGGTAATGCCATAGGAGGCGTGATGAAAGGCATAGCTCTCCCAAGCCTACCATTTAGCCTGGAGCACACCGAAGAGCTTTCTGTAGATGTTTGCATGAAAGCACTCATTGGTGACCACATAGCAGAATGGTCACACACTCAAGGAAAGATCACAGGTCAGGATAGCTGACCCTTCCTCTGGGCCTTTTTTCCTACCACTTCATAACCAGCACATTTCCCATATCCTCAAGCTCTTTCTGAGCATCTCTTCCACCTCCTTTCCTTAGATGAAGCCTGGCTCTCCCCTGAGCCTCCAGTGGTGGCTACCTGCTGAATTACACCCCATGTGTCTTGGGGCCAGCAGATGGGATTGGTGCCCTCTTCAATCCTTATTGTCACCTCGAGACCACTGTTCCTCTACCGTCTTGTTAAAAGAACAAAAATCTGTTCCTCTGTGGTTCATGAGATGTAACTTTACCACCCCCATCCTCACTGCTGTCATCTACCAACTTCTCTTCTATTCTCCTCATCTATCAAAGACGGTGACTCCTGGTCATGTGTTCCTTTCTTCTCCAAGATCAGCCATCATCCTCACTGATTTCAATCTCTCATCTCTCAGTTCCTTAAGCTCCACTTCTCCAATGACTTCTGCCTCCACTCCACCTAAAGTCACTCACTCTCAGAGACACACCTTAACCCATGTCAGTATTCATAAGTCCTCTATCTTCAAAATCACGCATCAAACATCCCAGTTGATGAAAGCCACATCTTCACTTTGCTCGTTGTTTAACTACTTCCTGAGACTATTCTTCCACCTTACGAGAACTTCCAGTCCCCTTGCCCCTTTACTTCTTTGCAATCTATCGACACTTTTTTGTCTTCGGTCACATTTTTTTTTCAGTGAGGAAGATTGGCCCTGAGCTAACATCTGTTGCCAATCCTCCTCCTTTGTTTCTTTTTTCTCCCCAGAGCCCCAGTAGATAGCTGTATGTCATAGTTATATATCCTTCTAGTTGCTCTACGTGGGATGCCGCCTCAGCACAGCTTGATGAGCAGTGCGTAGGTCCACGCCCAGGATCCGAACCTGCGACCCCTGGGCCGCCAAAGTAGAACATGCAAACTTAACCACTAAGCCACCAGGCCAGCCCCAGATATAGTTTTATTTAGTTCTTTGAACATATTTACAATTGCTGATTTAAATAAAGTCTTGGTCTAGTAAGCAAAGTTTGGGCTTCCTCAGGCATAGTTTCTATTGACTGCTTTTGTTCCGTTGTTATGTGCCATACTTATTTTTCTTTGCATGCCTCATGATTTTTGTGGAAAACTGGACATTTTAAATAATATGATGTGGCAATTCGGAAATCAGATTCTTCCCTCTCCCCAGGTTTGTTTTTGTTGTTTCTGTTTGTTTAGTGACTTTCCTGAACTAGTTCTGTAAAGTCTGTGTTTTTTGTCATATGTGGCCACTGAAGTCCTTGCTCTGTTAGCTTAATGGTCAGCTAACGATTGGATGAAGATTTCTTTAAATGCCTGGAACCAGTAAGTCTCCCAGTCTTTGCAAAAGGAGTCTATGTGCATGTTGGGGCATGGTTTCAATGTTCAGCAAGGCAGTTCAAAACTCTGCTTCTACCTTCACATTCTGCTTGCACAGAGCTTCAGTGTAAGCCAGAAGTAGGGCAGGGCTAAGGGCCTGTGTAGGTATATCTTGAGCATGAGCACAGCCTTGTGCATGAAAACAGCCCTACAGATGTGTGTCCTTCTAGCTCCCCAGGGATATTTTGAAGTTTTTCAAGATGTCTCATACATATCTCATTCCCCAGTTTTTCTTTTTAATCTTTTTTGTTAGCCTATTGTTTGCCCAATTATTATCCACTGCCTCTGCAGCCACAGTATTAAACAATTGTCTCTGATTGTTTTTGACAAATGCCACTGAAGAAAAGGCTGTTTGCACTGGGCAGACTCTGAGTAATGTTAAATAAAGACAGGCTTGCTGGTGGGGTCTTTCAGAGAACCACTAGGCAGGTCAAATAATGACAGTTCTCTGGGTATGGAGCTTTGAAGGAACTCCAACCCCACTTGGCTGCCTCATTGACTGCCAGGCTGTTGTTTTTCACTGTGATTGTGAGCTGTTGGTTTTCAAGTCTACTGTGGAGCTAGAGAGGAGAAATAGGAATAGTGCAAGTTCAAACTCTACAAATCTTGCTATTCTTACCAGGATTCAGTCATTTTTCTTGAAGGAACATTCTCCTGATTGTTCTAAGCCTTTGGTTAATTTCCAGAGTTCTTACATTTTGTTACAACAATTTTTGCCATTATTCTTATTGCTTTTATGAAGTAGAGGATTTTCAGAGGTTCCTACTCTGACATTTTCACTGATGTCAATAATTAACATCCTAATCCACTCCAATCTAATCTGCACTCCATCAAAAGAGCTCTCCTGGGGCCGGCCCAGTGGCGCAGTGGTTAAGTGTATGCGCTCCGCTTTGGTGGCCCGAGGGTTCACAGGTTCAGATCCTGGGCGTGCACCGATGCACCGCTTGTCAAGCCATGCTGTGGTGGCATCCCATATAAAGTAGAGGAGGATGGGCACACATGTTAGCCCAGGGCCAATCTTCCTCAGCAAAAAAAGAGGAGGATTGGCATCAGATGTTATCTCAGGGCTGATCTTCCTCACACACACACAAAAAAGTGTTCTCCCACTGTTATCAGCACCACCCAGTTTCCCTGGGTCACATCTCTAACCTCCATCTCATGGCACTGCACTTCTCTCTTTTGTAGCACTTTTCCCAGTTACCAGTTTTCCTGTTATTTGTGTGGTTATTTGATCAATCTTCCTCCCCTCTAGACCATCAGCAACTGCCGTCAGCTCAACTGTAGAAGGAGCCTGCTCATTTACCCCAGGCCAAGAACTTTTCTGAGAACACCTAGAGAAAGGGCTGCTGCCACGTGAAAGTCAAGTCCATCTCTGGCTCAAGTACTCAAGACCAGTGGACTATGGGAGGCATGACTGCTGTTATTGAATTTCCAGAGGTGAGGATAAGCCAGGGAAGAATTTTCTCCTTGCCCAGGGAGAAGGACAGAGGAAAAGGCACAGCTTTGTTGTTACTCATCAGGCCTGTCCTAGATGTTTTTTTTTCTTTTTAGGTATAATTTACATCTAATTAAATTCATCCTTTTTAAATATATAGTTCAATATGTTCTGACAAATGCATGCAGTCATGGAACCACCACCATAACCAAGATATAGGACATTTATATCAACTTGAAAATTTCTCCTGTATTCCTTTTCCATCTTCCCCTACTCCAGACCTTACTAATCACTGATTTGTCTTCTGTACCTATAGTTTTACTTTTTCTAGAATGTCACATAAATAGAATCTCATAATATGTAGCTTTGGGTTTGGGCTTCTTTTGCTTAGGATAATGCTTTTCAGATTCATCCATGTTGCTCCATGTATCAATAATCTGTTCCTTTTTATTGCTAAGCAATATTCCACTGTGTGGATGTATCATTTGTTTATCCATTACCAGTTGATGGACATTTGGGTTGTTTTCAGTTTTTGACTCATAGGAATAAAACTGATGAATATTTATGTATACACTTTTCTGTGGACATTTTTCATTTCTTTTGAGTAAATACCTATAAGTGGAATTGCTGTATGGTACGGCAAATGTATCTTCAACTTTATGAGAAACTACCAAGTTTTTTCCAAAGTGGCTGTACCATTTTGCTTTTTCCATTAGCAATGTATGATGAATTCTGGTTGTTCCACATCTTTGCTTACTCTTGGTTTTATCAGAATTTTAAATTTTATCCATTCTTGTAAGTGTGTGGTAGCTTCTCATTGTGGTTTTAATTTATGTTTTCCTGAAGACTAATGATGTTGAACATATTTTCATGTGTTTATGCTAACCCAGGTATTTGATCCAGGATATGTATCCCCAAATGGCCTCTGGCCTCTACCCACATCAGCCTTTCTGGGTAATAAGCCAAGTCCTCCCCAGTCCTGGTATATCCTTTGGCCAGTGAGAGCCCTTCTCTGAGCTATACTGGGCAGTATGGCCCAGGGAGTGGCCCCGCCTGCAGCGTTGGCTAAGGACATTGACTTGCCCCCAATCAACAAGAACCTGAATTTGCTTCCCCCAGTGATTCCAACAACAAACTGGCATAAGAGCAAAGCCTAATGGGGCTCTTGAAAGAGCCCAGAACACGAGCCTTTTCCTGCCAACCTGGGGCACAGAGCCCAGCCCCTTCTCTGGAGTCTCCAGACATGAGAGCCTCAGAAGTGCTTGTCACTAGCCCCCTACTTGGACAGAAAGCCCCCACAGAGACTAAGGGGATGCTGAGGTCCTCCTTCAGGATACCAGGGACCCTGGGGTGACCCTGCTCGACTCACCTGTCTGTGTAGGCTGATGAATTTCCGAGGGTCCCCATCAGCCCAGGGAGGGAGTTGCACGTCCCCCAGCACTGTCCCATCCTGCATGCAGCCTGAATGGGATGAGAAACAGCAGGGCTTTGGGTAAATAGGAGCCCAAATTGGGCTAGGAACCGGGGGGTGTAAACACCGTGCTATCCAGGACTGCCGATCCCGTGCAGATCAGGCTGTGAGCTGCGTCCTGCCTCCTCTGGCTGGAGTGACCCCCACCCTCATCTGCCTGGAAAATTCCTACTTGGGATCTAAGCCTTCGACCTCTCCACGGGGCCCTGCTTGCTTCCCAGGCAGCGTCTGTGCTTGGCTCACAAGTCGTATAAAATGATTGTAGTGTCGGCACTGTTGGTACATCTTCCTCCCCACTACTCTATCCCTTTTCACCGGGGTGCTTTATATCCAGTGCTAAAACAAGAAGGAGATCATAACAAGAACAATAAAAGCTATCATATTTTGAGCACCTAACTCTCTGCCAGGGCACTATGCTGGGTGCCTGGCAAACACTGTCTTACTGACTCTTCATTCAACTCTATAAGTTATGCATTTTCTCCCCAGTTTTAAAGCGAGGATAGCAAGGTTTTAAGAGGGAGCTTCTGCAGACATGAAGAAGAGGAGCCTGGATTCAACCCCGAGTCTCTTTCCTCCCCACTAGCTGCACAGCCTTGACCACGCTGCTTACCCTCTTTCAGGCTCACTTCCCTCACTCTTACCTTTCCGGGCTGGTAGAAGGATTAAAAGAGAAAATACACGTAATGTGCTTAGAATAATTCCAGGCATCTGGGGTTGCTCAATACACATTAGCTATGGTCTTGCTCACAGCGCCCAGAGCCCTGATGGTACAGCTGGCATAAACACTTCCCCTCCTCTCTCTGGCCCACTGGGCTGGGCTGGCATGGCCTTTCTCATTGTTCAGTCTCAGCACCCCTGTCACTTTCTCAGGCAAGTCCTTCCTGGGGACCAGAACAGCACAGGTCCTCTGGGTCACTCTCGAACCATTTTCCCACCTACTTTCCCCACAGGGCTTCTCAGCGGCCAACACTGTTTCACTTCTTTATTTTTCTATATTTTCTGTCTCCTCCCCCATCCCCGCACCGAATATGAACACCTTCAGGGAAATCTGTCCCAGGAGACCCAACTAAATCTTCAGCGCCTACAAAAGCACCTGCATACAGTAGGTGCTTAATAACTCTTGCTGTCCTGACTTCCTTGAGGGCTCCTGGTCCTTGGCACGTGCGCCATTTCTGCAGCTGAGCCTCTCCCCTTCTGCTGAGCCCCACTTTCATGTCTGAGGCAGAGATGGGACTCCCTGTCCAGCCCTCCCCTCACCCCTCCCTCAAGCTGGCCACCCGTCTTCTTGGCTTCTGGTCCCTGCCTCCCTCCCTTCACGGGCCACACCACGCCTTGTGGGAACTGCCCTTTGTGCTCGTCGAGTTCTCATCCCTGGTGCACGTGAGGCATCTGAGAACCTGAACACAGCCGAGGCCACCCGGTTCCACGGGATCAGACTCGCTGGGCCTGGGCCTGGGCTTGTTTTAAATGCTCCGCAGGCATCCTGGCTGTGAACCACTGCACAAGAGGGGAGTGCCTGGGGCAGAGGCTGGACCTCCTCATCATCTCCCCTGGGCCCTTACCTGGCCTGGCTCAAGGTGCATGCCCCTTAGTGCTGTTTGGAGGAAGAAGGGGCCTGAGGAAGGGGAGCTCTGGGGCACCAGGTGTACACTGGTGATGCCTCATGAGTGTCCTCCACAGAGCAGACGATTCCCTGCCCTGCCTCTGGGTGGAGAGATGCCCATGCGCTGCCCCAGGCTCTGACCACACGAGTTGCCCTGACATTTGCAGTGGAGGCTCCCGAGGTACACACACAGTCACCAGGGGACCTGCCCACTGGGGCCTCCTGAAATTTTTGTTCTTCCTGTAAAGCAGTAGATAAGACAACACGGCTCATCCTGGGGTGGAGCCTGAAGCACAGGAAAGAGGAGGAGCCAACAAGGGTGCCCACGAAATTGCCCACGGACACCACCCAGCAGTCTGTCCTGGGAGACACAGCATCTCTAGGTCCCACTCATGGAGTCCGGGTTAACCCATTCATGGGACATGAAGGAAAATGGGGCCAGAGAAGGGCAAGTGTTTGCCCAAGGTATGCAGCAGGGCAGTGCCAGACCTGGCTATTAGCAAGGGCTCCTGCTCCCTGGCCGCTGCCTCACTGCAGACTGCAGCCTGGGGACCCTCAGAAGAAGGGTTATGGGTGGGACCCTGGCTCTGAGCTGTCCTGGCAGCCTGGGGCCCAGCATCCTTCCTCAGCTCCCACCTTTTCATTGGCTGTTGCCACCCAGTGGAGGCCTCACACCAACCACACTGGTCCGGTGAGGGGCCTGTTTGTTCAGTTGCTCAGCAAAGATACTGCTACAGTCCACACTGAGTTGCTGCAGGAAACAGCCCTGCACTGCCCGGCCCAGCCAGCCTCGCCCAGGCCTCCACTCACCGAACTCCACCGCGTTGCAGTTGGTTAGGAACTCAGGCAGGTAGAAGAACTCCGGGGTTAGCTCCCTGACGTCACTCATGTTCTCTCTGGAGGCTGACTCCCATGCATTCTTCATGCTGTGGAACATTCTATCTGCCACATCGAAGCTCCCACCCTGTGAGGAAAAGGGGCCGACATGCTCAGAGGCATGTGGTGAGAACTCAGGCTGTGCAGGCACTGCTTGTGTGGCCCCCGTTCGTCTGCTGTAACTGAGGCATGGTTCTGACATTAGAACTTCTCACTCACTCCCACACACATGTCCATTCGTCAGGCCATGCATGTGTGAGAAGGTTTCTTTGTGCATCTGTTCCCTCAACCATTCTCTGGAAACTTGCACTGGGAGGTTGCACAGATCCACTATAATAAAGAGATCCATGTTTCCTTGTTTTGGAAATCTGGGGTCAGATAAGAGACAGGAAAACCATTCATTTGTCTGGCCATTCCCCACATTTGCCGAGGGCCAGCTCTGAATCAGGTACAAAGACAGGATACAAAGAACCAACCAGAGGACAAAGAGTGGATCAGATGCTATACACGGAGGTCAGGGGACATTTCCTGGAGAAGTTGACCTCTGGTGTGTCAGCAAGCTTGGTGGCAGAGAAGATGCAGAGTGTTCTGAGCAGAGGGCAAGGCCTCAGCCAGGAACAGAGGTGGAGGAAAGCAGATTAGGTCAGGGCCCTGGTGACATCTAACACAGCAGCCTTGACAAGAGAGAATGGGCCTGAAGATGGAGAGCTGGAGGCACACCAGCCTTCAAGGGATGGGAGGCTGGTACATGAAGACAAGATGTCTACAGCGCCCACCAGGGCCAGCCTTGGTTGCAAGGCCCATGTCCACAGGTGGCTTGATGAAGTCTCAAGCTTGGTAGCTGGGATTGGACCAGGTTAGACTTAAGGCAAACTCTTTCCTTGGATTGTCTGTTCCTCTCTGAATTGTCAGTCTCTTCAGTTGATGCTATCCTTATTTATCAGGTAGTCTTGGGGGTCAGGAGGAGGCAGAGAGGTCCCAGTTGGAGGAATGAAGATGCTGAGGGCAGAGGGGCTTCCAGAAAGAGTTTCTGAAACTGGGATTTGGGTTGACTTAAGTTTAGGGACACCCAAGGGGTGCTCTCCTTCCTGGGATCTGATAGTTCACTTGTCCCTATCAAGGCTGGGCCTTTGTTTGACCAGAACTTGCCTTCCTTCTGCCAACTTCTAGAGAGTACAAATGTGGCCTCAAGAACGAAGGGGTAGGACCCAGAGTGTCAGTGCCCTCCTCTGCCCCATCAACACCCTTCACTTTTCAGAGGGCTGAGGTCTCCCATCTGCGTTTACTGAGGAAGCTTAGGGCAGCTGCACAGTGGAGGAAGGGTTAAGAAGGACAAGAAACTTCTCTTGGCAGGTCTACTCTAGGTAAGCACTTCATACATACATAGATGCTCTCTCTTAGTCCTCGCAGCAGGTGCATTAGGAAGCAATGGGTACTTCCATTTTGCAGACCAGAAAACTGAGGCTCCACGAAGTTTACTGATTTTCCCAAGGCAACGAATGGCGGAACTGGGGTCCCACTCGTGGATGCATCTCCAAAGGGTATGCTTTGCTCTCGTGACGGTTGACTGGGGGATCTCTGGGTCTGGGCAAAAGATCTACTGTGTGGGGGCCAAGGGGACTCGGCTCTTTCTGAGAAGGGAGAACCTGCCACATGCCTGAGGCTGGCCACACTTGGGCACCCCGGCGGGCTGGTCAATTTTCCAAGTCAGACTTGAGGATCCAGGGAGATCCATGGGTCATTCTCTACACAGGGAGAGGGGCACCAAGAGACCCAGTTATCCCTGAGGGTGCCGCCAAACACAGTACAGGGGTGGCTTAAAGATGTGGCTTTTCTCCAAGGTCACTTTGCTCTTGGTTGAAATTAGGGGATGACGTCCACCATCAAATCCAAATGGAAATGGAAATAAAATGGAGGGAGAGTGTTTCTAAATAAATCTGCACCTAACGAGTCGCTCATTGAAACGTATTAAGAGCTTTGCGTATTTAATCTGCAGCCGAGCCTTCCATCCGTGGGAGATGGATGTCTCCCCCTTGGCCTGTTTTCCTTTTGCAGCTTTTATGAATGCTGATGGTAATCTCCTGAGAAACAATATGATTTGGTAATAAAAAGATTACCTGTATTAAATAAAAATAATATATACATAGGAAATATTGTTAGTGCTACAAATCTGGTTAAAGATATTACCACAAAGAAAAATGTTATTTTTTTCACAGCTGTCTAATGCATTTTAGCAAAAGTAATATCTTTAAAACTTAAGCCTGTATTATTTATAAAGGAAGCAATAACTGATTTTCCTATTTCCTACATTAATAAATGTATTTGCATATATTCGCTTCAGAATTAATGGGTTTTCTCACTGCTGCAATACGAAAGGAACGCTGAATCCCCTAGAAGAAAAAGGGAAGCTGCTCTGTTACTTGGATTGTAAGTCTGTGGGTCAATGCAACTCTGGTGGCTGCCAGCAATGAGTCAGGACTTGATTCTTAGGAAAGGAAGAAAGGAGAAAAGGAAGAGAAGACAGAAGGGAGAAAGGGAGAGGAGGAGCGAGGCTGAGAGGCACAATTGAGGTTGACCGAGCACCTCCATAAGCAAAGTCCAAAACAAAATAAAATAAAACAACAACAAAATTAATTCTAGAGATTGGATGGAAACAAAATGATCAGAGAGACTTACTAAACCAAGATCTGCTCCTAAATCTATCCTGCAGATATTTTCAAATATCAACAATAATGAATCTTACGTGTATTCAGACAGACCAAAAAAGAAAAATAATAGCAAGGTTAGTATCATCAAAAAAGGAACCATGTCTTATTAGCAGAAGACTTTTCCCGTGTGACATTAAAGCCAGAGACAAGGGAGCCAAGGCTGGAGGTTTCTGAGACAAAAGGTCACAGTCTGTGGATTCTATGCCCAGCTAAGACATTGCTCTGTGTGGCTGTGATGCTGAAAGCTATGCCACCAAGATTTCAAACACCAACAGGGTCACCCATGGTGGGCAGGTTTCAGTGGAGCTTCCAGACTGACAGACTAGGAAGAAGGGCCTGGCCACTCACTTTCAAAAAAACTGGCCATGAAAACCCTATGAATAGCAGTAGAACACTGTCTGACACAGCGCTGGAGGGTGAGAGGATGGTGCAAAAAAGACAGGCAGGGCTCTGCTCTGTTGTACACAGTGTTGCTGGGAGGCAGAACTGACTCAGAGGCACTAACAGCAAAGACAGTGCTCGTATACAAAGATGCCAGAAAGATATTTTGAATATTTAAGGCCTCAGAAGCAATGTAACACTAGGTATTCTTCTTCAATTAAAATACTTTGAGGTGCTCAATTTTGCTAAAAGATGAATGAAAATTAAAAGCAAAATACCAGGGGAAAAATTGGCCCACAAGGACTGCTGTTGGACATTGGCGTGAGTTGAATCAGAGAAAAGTTCATAATTATGGTACGTTGATTAAAACCGGAAACATCCTTGAAAGGAGTGTTCTGTATTAAAGGCACTGTCCCTTTTGTTGAGGACACTGAGTCTACGTGCACCTGTGTCCCTGGAGAAACATTCCAACTGCACATGCTTAAACCCCTCCCCAAAACGGGTAAGGAAACTATGTTGTAAAGAAAACCCATTCAATCTTGACCCGTACCCACAGGAAGTTCAGAAACTGCATGAGCTCAAGGACATTTGAACACACATATTTTTACAGTAAGTGCTACAAAGTCTATTCTTCCTTCCCGGTGGACTGACCCAAATCAACCCACCACCACATCCGGACAATGGACTTGTTTTACGAGTTCTCATGGCAGATGTTCTTTCCAGTAATGTAAAGGTATACACGTAAACAACTCACTCACAGGGCCCTGTCAGTGCAGCAGCTGACCCCAGCTGTGCCTCGAGACAGGGAAGCCCCTTAGCTTTGAAACCAAGCCCACCTGGGCGGGAATTTCACTACCCACTTGCTGTATGAACTCAAGTGAGTTTCTTAATCTCTTTAACCTCCCACGCCCTCCTCTGCAAACCTTGGACGACTGTTGTGGGTGTGAAAGCAGTAATGTGTGTGAGAGTGTGTGGGTGAGAGTGTGGGTGAGTGTGAGTGTCAGTGTGTGTGTGAGAATGTGGGTGAGTGAGTATGGGTGAGTGTGAGTCTCAGAGTGTGTGTGAGAATGTGGGTGAGTGTGAGAGTATGGGTGAGTGTGAGTGTGAGAGAGTGTGTGTGTGAATGTGGGTGAGAGTGAGAGTGTGGGTGAGTGTGAGAGTATGGGTGAGCATGAGTCTCAGAGTGTGTGTGAGAATGTGGGTGAGTGTGAGAGTATGGGTGAGTGTGAGTGTGAGAGAGTGTGTGTGTGAATGTGGGTGAGAGTGAGAGTGTGGGTGAGTGTGAGAGTATGGGTGAGCGTGCAGGTGTGGGAGTGAACGTGAGAGTGTGTGTGAGGTACCAGGCGCACAGGAAGAGGTACGGAACAAGCCCTGCCTCTTTCCCTTCACAGACTATTAACCCAGCAGCAATGCCGGGCTTGAGCCCCAATCTCAGTGTGCATGGGGAAGGTAACCAGGGGATCAAAACAAGAACAAGAAAAAGGATTTAGAAGTTATGGGAGGTGAAAGGTGGCCTATGGGGGAATGAGGAGGGGAGGTCCTGGGACAGGGCGGGAGGGGAATCTCAAGTGCACCGTCAGGGCAGTTTTGAGGCAACATCACCCCCAAAGAAGAGCAGGGGCAGATGTGTGCAGGTGACAGCACGTTGGCTCGGCGCCTACAGTCTTCCTCAGAAAAACGCCAGGCTCCTTACCCTGCTCCGGAAGCTGAGAGCTGTGGTCCAACACTGGGTTTGGGAAGCCCACATACAGTTCAGCCGCCTCATCAGTCTTGCTCTTGCTTGAGGATGGGGTGACCCAGAGTAGCCATTAACTTTCCCTCCTGCAGGACGTGGCCTTTTACTCGACAAATAAAATCCACAAAGGCATTTTGAAAAGCATGCTGCCTACTCTTAAGTGGAGGAGAATGGACATGTGTGGAGCTCTTAGAAACAGCCAAACAGTTCTCATGCTGTATGTATCTGACTTAATCCTCCCACCCACTGAGTCAGGGGTTATTTTAAAGGAGGAGGAACTGAGGCTCAGTTATTCCACACTACCAGTTAGAAAGTTCTAGAACCAGGACTTTGTCCCAGGTCTGCCTGACTCTATTACATGTGCCTTTTCTAATACTCCTTATTGGGTCAGTATAATAACAATTACACCTTTATTTTGGACATGACTCCACCGGGACCCAGGGGCTGGCATCCACGGAGCTGCCAGGTGAACAGCCTGGGCAGGCCAATTACTGCCCACGGTTCTCTCTGCAGTTAGCATATGTCTTCCACAAACACCAGCCATCTCACCTCAGGTGGTTCAGAAAACCCTTCCCTGCTGTTGCTAACAGCTGACTTCACATGGGCTGTGACTTCATTAACACAGCACTTGATTTCAGTTCCTTATTAAATGCAGCAGCAGCAGCACCACCACCGTGCCCTCGCTGGGGCGCTGGCTGCCTTGCTCTGTCCTGCACAGACAGGGTCTGACATCAACTGAGAGCAACTCGTGTTCTTACTGGGGCAGAAACAGGGGCCTGGGCTGTGGCCCCAGCAGCGGCGTGACCTCCTGGTTAGTCAACTGTATGAAGGCTCATGTATCTCAGCTCCTCCAGGCAGGTGAGATTCCTGAGAATTACAGCATCCTGGGGGACAAGCCCCTGCTCCAGCAGACAGTAGTCTCACACCTCCAAGGGAATGGGGACAACAGAGCACACAGCCCACTCATGTGTCACCTGCTCAGGTCACACTGTACATATACCATATCTTCTGGATTGTAAGAGTCTGTCATTGTAATAACAGATTTGGGGCAAACAAATGCACACAGCAACAATAGAGGTATGGATCAATTCTAAGACAAGCTCAAACTTAATAAGATTTAAACGTGAAGGGAATAAAGCACACCTTACACCCAGGAATCAGAATATGTTGCACTGCAATTCTTAGGCTGTGGTGAGATCCCCTCACACTGTCCACATCTCTCTGCATGGTGCCCAGCTGGCAGGCCATAATGTCCAAAGGATGCTGTACCTGCCTCTCAACAGTGCATCAGACCACGCTGGGTGCACCGCACAGGCACACAGCTCTCCACACCAAAGGTGATTCCATGGCCAAGCCATCGAGCAAGCACGTCACTCTGGCTTATTCACGCTAATAGGCAAGAGGCAGTCTGCTTAATGCAGGCGGAAAGCGTGCCCTTTCTGATGCTGACTGTTGTATGCACACTTGGCTCTGGAAATACTCCATATTCTCACTTTGCTGCTCTCCAGATAAATGAAGAAGGCCTCACTGCCCAGATTCTACCCCCTCTCCACTCTTGTTATTCTTCCCCACTCCATGATCCACGCTGGGGATGGAAGTCTCAGGCTGTTGAGAATATGGTAAGGGTCCTTTCCTTGTCACCATGGGGGTGTGAAGCAAAGGTCTCTGGAGGAGAAATAAGCCTGCCTCCTAGGAGGCAGGGCAGGACGGAGGGAAGAGCCTGACTTCAGGAAGATGCCAGAACATTCTTAAGGAGGACTGCAAGGCCCCAGGACTCCCAAAGGGAGCCAAGCACATTCCCTCCAGATGTAGTCTTTGTATCTATTCCCTTGAGAGCTAAAATTCACCTTTTACTCTAAGGAAAAAGCAGAAGACAGTGGGTTCTTCTGCTGGTTCCAAAGCTTGGACTAGTTATGACCCACTAGAAGAGTCAGTTAAAAGGAGGACGGTGAAACCAATTCAGAAGCACACACATGGGGAGCCCAAATGATTTCATCTCAGATGGGCCAATATGGCACAGATAGATTAGAACCTGCAAAAAACTGGAAATCACAGCAGACTTGAACACAGGAGTCAAAAGGTTGAGGCTAATGTGACTGTGTTTGTGTCTCTAAAAGCAAATAAATTGGCTCTGACCATCTCACCCTAGTTTAGACCATCTCACACCAGTTTGGTCTGGTCACCAATGGATCAAACTGGCTAAAATAAGCTCAAACTAGTAGTGACTAGCTTCAAAGTAGCCTTAACCCAATGTCCTCGTGGGTTCGCAAGGACTGATCACCTGCGTAGTGTCAAGCCCCGAGCTAGGGTCTTTACCCCCATTTTCTCATTTAATCACAACAGCCGGTGAGATATGCATAATTAACCCTCATTTCCAGAGGTAAAGTAACTTGCAGAAGATTTTGTATCTATTACGTGGCAGAGCTGGGATGTAAACCCCGTAGCCGGCACTGTTTCTATTTCACTCCGCCCCCTCTCGGTGTGAGAGGACCCTTGGTGACCGGTAGAGAAGGGGCTGTAATGCATTAGACTGGAGGGCAAGGGGAACTGTGAAAGCATCCAGAAGTCCCTGGGAGGGAAGCTGTAAGGGAAAGCATCACCCTCCGCGTCAACAGTGGTCATCATGTCTGTGGATTAATGAGCAACAGCTGGATGGGGTTCCTGGCATGGGCAACAGCTCTGGGGCTGTTCGTTCTCCAAACCAAACTTACTTAAAATACTTGTTGCCTGAGAAAAGCTCCGGGGAAGCATGCTTATTATTTTTGAGTGAATTTCCAGGGAGAGGGGGTTATACAATGTCTAGACGATCCACGCTGTCAAGGAGAGCGAAGACTGTGCCCAGAAACAGAAGATGGGCAGGTTTTTGCTTCTTACTATAGAAAGCGCCTTGATCTT
This sequence comes from Ceratotherium simum simum, assembly GCF_057802395.1. Classification (NCBI taxonomy): domain Eukaryota; kingdom Metazoa; phylum Chordata; class Mammalia; order Perissodactyla; family Rhinocerotidae; genus Ceratotherium; species Ceratotherium simum. The sequence goes on along the minus strand of NC_141905.1, from coordinate 7,939,500 downwards.
GGCTCCCCGTTCCTGCCCAGGGCCCAGGAGTTGGCTTTAGTGCTAACCCAGGGTGGCCTTTGGTCTCTCAGGGTCAAGGTCATCTGAGGGACCACAAAGAGTGCCCTTGCAGGTGAGGTCAGACAAAACACAATTTCTGGGACACTCGTGCTTTCCCATTGGTGAGGCTTCGCTGTCAGAGCAAGCCCGTGCATGTCCAGTGGCCTGTGACCCAGCACGGTCATGCCTCCCTCTCCACAGGACCCTTACAAAGCCTGGGTCGGGTCAGGCCCTAAACTCGGGCCCTGTGGAGTATTTGCTTTGGAGCTGGCTGAGCCAACTGGCTGCAAGTGGGCTACCCAAGGGCTCTCCCACAGCTCTGTCCCAGGCTGTGCCCCTGGGATAACCTGGGAAGCAGGATCCCAGTGATGGGGTCAGAGGGGAGAGAGAAAAAGAACTTAGCTGCCCAGGAGGGACTCTGTCTCAGCAATCCCAAGTGCCCTGGACACCACCACCCACTCAGAGTCAGACTTGCTCACATCCAGCTCAGATAGGGCTGCCAGGTAAAATACAGGAGGCCCAAGTAAATTTGAATTTCAGGTAAACAACAAATAATTTTTTAGTACAAATCATTGTTTATCAGAAATTCAAATTTACCTGGGCCTTCTGTATTTTTATTTGTGAAATCTGGCAACCCCAAGCAGGCATGATGGTCTGTTAGCTTATGGGTAGGTAAGTTGGTTAGTTTCTTTCTCTGGTTTAGCTGTTCATTTCAGCATTCAAGTATTGTGTTTGTCCTTTTAAGCTTTTTGGCTTGTATTTAGCATAGCTTTATGTGTTCCCATGTCACAAGTGATTTTCATTCTTCCTTCTTTGTGTTTATTTTTCTAATCTTTGACCACCCACCTTCAAGGAAGTCTTCAAGCTTCCTGCTTGTCCTTTCCCACTAAAACCTATTTATGATAAGTATTTTTTTTCCGTATCTCTCATTCATTCCTGATTTTTTAGAGTCTTTTTGCAAGCCTGTTGGGCAGACGTGCAGGTGTAACTGATGAGGAGCCTCGGCTGGACAACCCAGAATCCTGGAGCCAGCATCAGGTGGGAATCACCAGCAAAAGATTCAGTTTCTAGCAGGGAGGTCCCCACCTATCCAAGCCCAGCTCTTAGTCTGTGAGAATAGCTGTGTGTGTGTCTGTGTGTGTGTGTGTGTGTGTGTGTGCACTTGCACGTAGGGGAGTGGGGGAGCTCACCTGCAGAGAGTAGAAAGCCTGGGTGAAGGGTGGCATCCGGACCAGGTAGGAGGCGACAATGATGGCCGAGGAGTAGTGAGTGCAATAGTGGCACTGGACAGTCAGGTCTCCTGCAACGAAAGGACACCCTGGGGTGGCTTTCCCACCTGTGCTGAGGACACGCAGGTTGTACCACGCTCAAGAACAGCCAAGTGAGCCCCACTTCCGAGAGCACCTGCAGGCTGAGGGATCCCCGGTGTTCTGCTCACAGACGGCACTATAATTTGGCCAAAAGCCACCACTGGTGAAAGCACGTTCAGGACCCTCAGCTGCTGGGCCAGAGGCATAAACTGCTCTATTTTGCTCCACCAGGGTTTGGTGGAGCCAGAACGCTGATGCAGGAGCAATGGCATGGCCAGACCACTCCAGCAGAGAACAGCGATGCTGTCACTTGTGGAGCGTCGTGCACGCTGTGCGCCCTCTGTCACTCTCTGAGTCCACACAGTGACCCCGTGAGTCTGTGCTGTTCAATATCCCCATTTTGTAAACGAAGAAGCCGGAGTGAATCAGAGACTAGCTTACATCAGCAGTGAGTGGCGGAACCGGCGGGCGGCACAGTCAGCAGTGGGCCGAGCCAGCTACCCTGTGTGTCTGCTCGGCCACCTCACCGCCAGCCCCACCGCCAGCCCCACAGCGGGCCCAAAGTCTCCCTCATGCCCTGCAGGAGTTCTCTAAATCAGAGTTGTTCGGGAGGTTGGATGTACTTGGGCAAGGGCCCAAATTCAATGTATGACTCTAATGCACACCCAGGTTAAGATGGGAGAGAATGGTGCCAAATGCCCTGCCTGGGACACAGCTGGTGAGATCTGACGCTCCTCTGGCCTGCGTCTGTGAAAAGGACCCAGCGATGCCTGGTGGCAGCCAGAGAAGAGTACCTGGGGTGGGGACACTTTAGGCTCAGGAGGAGATAAGCTGGTCAAGGAGGGCCTTCCCACCCCTCCCACCTCCTCCTACCTCCTCCCACCTCCTCCCTCCTCCTCCTACCCCTCCCACCTCCTCCCACCTCCTCCCACATCCTCCGAGCAAGTCTGAGTGCCAGCCCCATGCAGAGCGCAGAGCAGGGTCCTAGGCAGAGGCCAGGAGGCCTCCGGGGGCTGTGTGGGGTGTGTGGGATGCAGCAGGAGCCTCCGTATCCTGCCAAGAACCTGCTCCCCAAAGGCAGGGCCTCGGTGCCCAAGTGAGCCTGCCCCAAGTGTGCTGCCTCTGGTTCTCGAGGGAACGTTTCATGGTTCATGGACAGATGTCCCTTATTTTAGTAGTTATATGTTTATTTCAAAGTGTTTGAGAAAAACAATATATCTAGCATCAAATGCATGATAGAAAAATTTCTTTCTTTTTTATTTTGTGAGGAAGATTAGCCCTGAGCTAACACCTGTTGCCAATCCTCCTCTTTTTTGCTGAAGAAGATTAGCCCTGAGCTAACATCCATGCCTATCTTCCTCTATTTTATGTGGGACACTGCCACAGCATGGCTTGACAAGCAGTGTGTGGGTCGGTGCTGGGGATCCAAACCTGTGAACCCCAGGCTGCTGTAGTGGAGTGTGTGAACTTAACCACTACACCACCAGGCTGGCCCCTAGAAAAATTTCTTTTTAAAATACATTCACTGAAGTTTAAGTGACTAGACCTAAAGAAAAGCATTAAGGCAATAAATAGCACAGGTGGCATGGGGACGTGGAAAACCTGTCAAGGGGATGTGCAGATGAACAGAGTCTGGGAACCAGGCTCTAGAGCCAGAAAACGCAGGCTCTGCCATTTAGAGGCTATGGTCTTGAACGAGTTGCTTAAATTCTCTGACTTCTTCCTCCTCTCTGAAATGGACCATTGTATATATGAACACAGGGTGGCCGGTTCCTGGCAACCTGCTGGAAAGTGCTGAACGAATGCTATTTCCCCGCCTTTCCCTGCCCCTAGGAATGGAGGTATTAGCTCTTAGCATGACAGCTCTCAGTCCTGGCTGCACCTCACCACAGAGTTATTTAAATCAGAATTTCTAGAGGTGGGGCCTGGACATCAGTATTTTTTCCGAGCTCCCCAGGTGATTCTCACACGCAGCCAGGGTGCAGATCACTGAATTAGAGAGTCCTCTACCAAATGTAATTGTCTGTAGATGCTCTCCTATCAACTATCATGTCAAGGCATCCAGGTGAACAGCATTGCAGAAAAAAAAAATCAAGCTGGGATCTACTCACCTTCAGTCTTCTCAACTTCTTTAAACCTCTGGATAAATTTCAGCTTCCTTTCCTTGGTCTGGGCACCCATGGGCTTCGAAAGATCTCGGAAAGTCTTGGGATTCACCAAGTTCAACGTCTAGAAGGCAGATGTGCAGCTGGAGTTAACTCCCGCAGACCCTCGTGTGCCCCAGCGAGACTTCGGGAGCCACGCTCTTTAGTTTTATGGTTCTCTTTATTGGTTTATTGTCGTTTGGTCTGACCCCCCTCTGGTGATTAGCAGGCAAGCTGGGGTTTTATGGCCCCGGAGCCAGTGATCCACAAAGACTTAATAGGGGAGAGATGGAAAATACGAGGAGGGAAAGATTGAGTTCACAATGAACCTGCTCCACATTGACCCAAATCAGAACCTCGCCACCAGCTACCGAAAAGAGACTTTCAAAAGAATTCCTGTTGTCCATGAGGCACTTGGCTCCTGCCCTCACTGAGCACTTTGCTTCTTAGTTCAGGGTCTTTGCTTAGAATCAAAGTGATTTTCTAGGAAGTTAGAAGTCATCTGTTTGGGGAGGAACAGCCTCATTTTTCTGGAGGCCCACTCCCTTCTGGGCAGCAGAAGCATGTCATGTCGCCCGTGCCTGCCCGGGGGAATGCACAACAGTGGAGACCTGAAGACTTTTCAGGGCCAGGTGTCCTCGGAGAGGTTTTCGTTTAGCAGAGCTGTTCCTGGGGTTTACGTGTCTTTATAGAGGAGGTGTCTTTATACCCCCCTTCCCTTTCACGAGCAGGGAGCCACCACAGTCCCCTGGGGAGGCGGGGCCTGTCACGACCTCACACCTGCAGAAGCCAGGTGGGGGCAAGAGTGAGGCAGACACTCCTGAGACCCCACTGGTGACAGCACACATGGAAACTCACACTCAGCTACAGCTCGTTCTGCCAGGGCAGAATGGAGCTTCAGAGTTGCCTATCTCCTGATTCCCCAAAAGGTATTGGAAATTCGGACTTTTAGGAGAAATCTCCCAATTTTTAAACACTGAGAAGTAATCAAAATTTTCAATACAGGGTATGGGCTAAACAAAAGGAGCTGGTAAACCACTGCTTTGCAACATGTGAGTTTAAGCCGGGATTTGCAAGTTTCGTTTTTGAAATACCTCAGCCTCAGATGATCACTAGTGCAGTAAGAAGCGACATGTGGCTGGTGAGAGAAGGTTTGCTGTGTAAGTGTTTTCAGTGAGGAGGGGAGGTCACAAAAGACAGAGGCCCCCCTCCTGAATCCTGGCGGCCAGCCATGCAAACAGCCCAAGGCAGGACCGGCCAGGGCTGGTCTGAACAAGGACTCAGCCACCTTCTGCCCTTTACACACAGCCCAACACACCTCCTGCTGGCCAGAGCCCAGGGGGTCAGGACATTGCTCCACAGCCTGGTTCTCTCCCCATGACGTCACCTGGGTCCAGCTGTGTCAGCTTTCCTCCTCCTCCCTCTCCTGCCTGCTGAGGTCCAGGGACAGAAGCCAAAAAAATGAATACTCTGCTCTTGCCATCAGCTTCCCTTATGGCTACATGTTTCAGTCCAGATCCTGGGTGAAATCCGCATACCATCACCTCAGTTACTGAAGCCAGGTTACAGGGGAGTGGTTCATTTTCTCTAGGTCTCCGTGTCTCTCTCCGTCTCTACTTTCCTCTCTCTCTCTCTACATGTTGATTCTAGGAAGAAATTCCATGGCCCATCTCACTTGATAGACGAGTGTGGGTCCATGGCAGTATCCCAGCAGATGGGTATCACTTGCCTTCATTGTAGCGAGTAAGCCGGAAGCCCTCTGGGGCTCATGTTAGCTACTGTCCTGGTCACGTAGGTTATCTCACAGGTGTGCTGCCTTCCCACAGGTGAGGCTGAGACAGGAACCCAGCCAGACTCCAAAGGCCTCCTCCAGGGTGAAGGGCCGAGCACGGGGCAGCCCTGGGGCCCAGGTGGACTGAACCTTGTAGCAGAGGCCCTGCATGCTGATTTAGGGTGCTCTGGTGGTCAGGGTCAGAAAGCCTCAGGACACCTGTGTATCGTCCATGGGAACACCGTACCTGTGAGGTGTAGTCGGCCAGGACCCAGGGAAACACTGGATACTGCATGTAGTCGTTGTAGGTCCTCCCGGCCAGGGTGTTGAGGTGCATGAGGTACTCAAAATTGCTGATGTCCCTTTTCTACCGGAAGAGACAAAGAGAGGATAAACCAAATGCGGACGGCATCTTCCTAAGGGCCACAGGGGTCTAACTCTCCTCGCTCCGCAGGAGACCCTCGCTGTGTAGGTGAGAGCAGACAGCATACACCTCTGCTGTTCCCCACGCACCTTGTGCCTGAGACAGGCCAACTCAGGGAGGCCACACTAATGCCAATACGAACTGAAGCAAATATAGTCAGGAAGCAAGCCAGCCAGCAAAAAAATACAGCTCAGCTGCCCTAAGCCCAGGAGGAGGCATTCTTTTGTGTTAACTGTTGGGTGTGATACCACAGCTGATCAAAAGAGCAAAAATGCTGTGAGTGAATTCACTGCTGACCCTTTTATGAGTAGGACAATAAGCTGAGGGGACTTTGCAGTCACAGAGGAAGAGGCCCTTACCAACGGGCTGAATGATCTGTCTCCTCTGGGACTTGAGGAACTTTCTTTTCCCTGTCCCTGCCTGTTGGGATAACAGGCTCTCTTAGGGCCCTCTGCCTTAAGATGTACAGTCACAGATGGAGACAGGGACTGTACTGGAAAAATTCACTTCTGGTGAATGAGCAGCCCAGTAGAGCCGTTATCTCTGATATGGGACCTGCATGCTGCGGTCTCTGCTTTCCGTGGCCTGCTCCTTGTGGAAGGATTTTGGACATGAGTGACAAGAGTTACTTTCTTGTTGCCACGTGATCTCTAGGACTGGCCCTCTCGGGGTCCCTTCCTTTCACTGAGAACCCTAGGCCAAATGTCCACTCTTTCAGACTGGGAGCCACATGTGTCTTCCCAGCACAGGAAGGAATGCTTGTGCCCCTCCTGAGTTGTGTTCATTTATACATATGTGTATACCTTCACGGATAGAGCGCATGAGTGCACATGGGGCATGTGTACATGCATATACACATGTGCACACACACATATTCATACTCACTGCCCAGCTCTGACTCCAATGCTCAAGAATAGCCTTCAATCACTGAGATCTTTTCAGGGAAATATTTGGGACATTTTGGTAAATTAAAAAGACAAGACCCCTCCTGATCCATTCACAGGCTTTCTCTCTCCATCACTGAGGCCTGAGCTATTTTCCAATTTGTGTTTCCAGAGGGTTTCCTCAGACCCAGAGTCCTCTGAGAGGGTCACTGTACCTGCCACCTCTGCAGCATGGTCCTGTCGGATCCAGGGTATCTCCTGTGGGACAGAAAGTGATGGTGGTGACCAAATATCTCAAGGCATGAACAAGGGGAGAGGGGGAACTTTCTGTGGCTTTGTGGGGCCAGGGCATCCAGGAGAGCCACAGACTTCCCTGGGCAGACAGCAGCTCTCCCAGCCAGGGCGACAAGATTACGATCCAAGCTCATCTTGTCCCACTCTGCCCTACTGGAGGTTAGGTCCTTGGAGCCACCCTTGCTTTTATGTGATGCTAGAATATGCTGCTGCCTTAAGTGTGGCCGTGGAAAAGTCCCAAGGCCGTGCAGAAGCAGGCTCGGGGGCCTCACAACCCCACACTGGAGTCCCACAGCCACATCTCGGCCTTCTTTGCCCATGTGAATATAATATATGTGAATATAATATATTATATGTGACTATAATATATTGACATGTGAATATAATATATGTATGTGGTTAAAAAAATGCAAATAATATGGAAGTCCATGAAATATAAAATAAGAGTCTCCAAATTACCGCTCCCACTCAAGAAGTATCCACAGTTAACAGTTTCCAGACAGGTTTTACCCATAGGCCTGCCTATATGCTCACATAGTATTTTTAAAAAATTGACCATTCGTGGGATCATCTTATCCACACAGATCTCCACCCTGCTTCACTGGGAACAGCACAGTGGGGACCGCTCGCGTTGCTCTCTGGCGTTCGTGTCTACAGCAGCAGGACCCCATCCATCATATGCATGGATCAGAATTGGTTGAGCCTGCCCCTGTGGTGGTCTTTGTCCTCACAAATGATGTTTCCAGGATCACCTTTGGACATCAAATATCTGGAAACTTTGCGAGTGTATCCACGAGATACTATCCACTACTACTAGGCTACAAAGTATGAGCATTTTCAAGTTTGCTACATATTGCCAAATTGTCCTCTTAAAAGGCTTACCAGTTTATGTTTCTACAAATAAAATAAAGAAATACAAATCAAACCAAAGAAATGCCATTTTTGACCAATGTAGTTAGGAAGAGTTTAGAAGTGTAACAGGCTGCAGTATTGGGGAGGGTGTGAGCAAGGGACTTTCTCCGTGTGAAACGCCCCTTCTGCTCTGCAGGGATTTGTAGCACCCAGGTCCTTGGCCTCCGTGGTGTCCCTTGGTTTCTTTTCCAGCTCTGTTTTCTTTCCTCTCTGTCTCCTTGAGACTCTCGTTCTATTCCCGAGACCAGGTCTTTGCTCAAGATGTTCCACCAAACCAAACCAAATCATGTCTCCTCTTTCCAGCTCTGCCGTCTGCCTCAGTCCTGTGCAGGCGCCCACCGACCCCACCCCCACGTGCATTCTCTGTGCACCAGGCTCCTCCAGGCCTCCGTCTGCACAAGGCCCGGATGCCCAAGTGTCCCAGCAGAGACGGTGCCTCTTCATCTCCCCATCACAGCACAGATGCCACATCATCTGTCCTAGGCTCCCAGCCCGCCTCATTCAATTCTTTCCTTGGCAGATTTTCTATAAACAGAAAGCAACTCCTAAGTTGGGATTCACCTCTTCCCCCCAATAGAGAAATCACCTATTTGGTCCATTTTATCCTGGCAGACAACAACAACGAACAGAGGCAAACCATGGACAAATTTACTGCTTTAGCTTGCAAAGGCTCAAGTGAAGATTTGGTTCTGCTCTGTCTGCGAGCCTGCCACCTATCCCAGTTCCAGAAGGCAGGCTGCTTCAAAGGCTATCACAGGGCAGAGCCCAGGCTGGAGACAATGAGGGTGACCACCTTGAAAAGGACGTGTGCTGAGCCTTCCCGAGGATGTAGACCTGAGCTACACATGCAGAGCTGGTATGGCAAAGCCTGCTGATCTTGCTACTTTATTTTAGAAGTTTGACAGTGGAGTGGGAATAGGGGAGCAAAATGTTCCTGTTAGGGTCCAGGAAATGAGAGACAGCCTCTGTCATTTTCCCTTTCAGAAAGGGTTCTAGAATTTTACCTGTGGTCTTTTGTGACATTGCCACCAGGTGGAATGGTGTGTAGAAGATAAAGGCATTTCACCATCCTATTCCTCATTTCATCGGCTCTGAGCTCCAAGGAAGATCCATCATTTCGTTACCAACAGAAAAGGGCGCCATTACCAGAAGTGCCAAGACAACTAACCAAAGGTGAGTTCTATTCACAAAACAATTGTTTTACATCATATTAATCTGAGAGCAATTACAGGACTCTTGGAATGGTCTATGTGAATTTTGTAAATATCTCGTAATTAAAGCATTTCTTTAAGAGTTGATAAATTGCATTGTTCCATCGTTATAGCGTAAATTTTAGATTAAACAAGGTGCCAGAGATGGCTCTTAGCTTTCCAAAGCCCTCCTGAGGTCTGGGGGAGGCAGCGTGGGAAAGAGCACTGGCTTTGGAGTCAACAGAACCTGGGTCCAAATCCTGCCCCCACCATTTGACTGGTCTGAACTGCTGTTACCTCCTCCTTCAAACATGGCTGACCACATCTGTCACACAGGAGTACTGTGGGGGCAAGTGTGATCATAGACCTAGAAAAGGCTAGCACAGGTGTGGGCACAGGGCTTCCTTGATGGGCATAGTTCTGGTGAATGTTGACGCTGTTCCAGATCAGGGTCAATTCTCTTCTACTCTGAGAGGAAGAAGAATGTGGTGCGAGAGTGAAGATTTGCTTCTGGTCAAGACCTGCCTGGTCTGCCAACACCTTTCTGTATGATCTTAAAATAACTGTGCCACCCCTGAATCAGATCACCTGCTCTGTCAACCCATCAGTCAACAACTGTGAGGAGCTCCTCAGGGTTTGCTGTGGAGTCTATAGGGCCAGAGTCAAGATCCTCAGGCAGCCTGGGATGGAGTTGAGAGAACGGAAGAACTCAAAGTCAGTGAGGACTAGGGAGGTCACTCTGCCTAACCTGAGGGTGGCCTAGCACGGTGGGCTCACAGAGGACATCTCATCAACCCCACACCCACCCCAAGACAAGACTCCTCTGGATGACTTCCAAAGATGGGAACACTATCTTCAGTCAGAACTTTGTGGGTGGTCAACAGCTAGACTGGCTTCAAATTCTTTCCTATTTTGAGGCGTGACTTTTATCCATGCCCCTTCATTTTTAGTCAAATCTATGTCCTTCAACCCCTAGAAGTGCTTTAGAAGCTCGAGTGCTGCTGTCTGGTGGCCTTGGGCCTTCCCTACTCCAGAACATCAGTGCCCATGGTTTGCCTCATCATCCTGCCTGACCCCTCCTGATTAACACTTCCACTCTACCCTGAGCCTGGCTCTCAGAGTCAGCCAGAGACACAGCCCAGGAACTCACATCTTCCCTAGAGAGGCTGGCAGAGCAGCCTGAGGGGGCCTTCAGAAGGTGGGTTAGCCCAGGCCAAAGGGTCTCTGCCAAGGATTCCTCGTCTGGCTGGAGGCTGGACCCTCTCAGCCCAGGGAGGGATGGTCTCTGCCCATCCTCACCTCTGGGACTAGGGGGCCAAGGGTAGTCCTTAGGCACCCAGAAAATAGCCTGGCAGACATCCAAGGAGGGCCCACAGGAAAACCAGGGCTCCTGAGCTAAAGTGAACACATTTCAAAATCCTGCTGCCTCTCCAAATTCTCCTGTGTGTTTCCTATTTACAAAACAGTTATGAGGACATGGTGAAATGCGTTAATGAGTGACTGAGAGGCGTCAGGAAAACACAAACCACAATGAGAAGAAAGTTCACTCATCCTGGCCAACTGGAAGTGCGTGTCTGCCAGTGGGTTTGGGCCGCGTCCCAGCACAGGGCAAGCGTTTGCTGGAGTCTTGCCCAGCCTTTCACTGGGTGAAGCTCCAGGATAGGGAGCACATGTGCTGAATGGTACCGGGGCAGGGGGCGGGGGTTTGGCAGTGTGGGGCATGAGCAGAGTTTTCCATGAGAAGCCAAGAAACTCGTAACAGAAACACACTCCCCTCTCTTTTTTTCCTCCTCAGAAGCAAATTTGGGTTAGCCTAGTTTTCAGATCTAGGTTACAGGTCAATAGAAATACATGAAGAGACAGATGTTCTTGCAAACCAGAGATTCCCCCTGTATTAACAGGATATCGACACTTTCTATTATAACTTCTTGACTTTCTTCATTTCTCTAACATGTAGAAATCTTGCATACAGTTCTAGACCTAATAACAACAATGTTGAATGCATTACAGATTGCAAAGACTTTCTGCCTGTTGTCTACTTTTCACAAAGACTCAATGAAATAGCCATTATCTTCATTTACAGAGGAGGAAATGGAAGCGTGGGTTGAGGGAGTGGCATGCAGAGTGGGGAAGTTCGTGCTGGCTTGCTGGAGCCACCCCAAGGCTGGGCGCAGAGCAGGTACCCACGAACGCCCCCCACTCCAGGCTGTGCAAAGCAGCTACAGGACCAAACCTTGACCCAGGGCCCTGACTCTGAACACAAGCTCTTGCCTCTGAAGGGGAAAAGAAAACAAAAGCACACAAAAAGAAACTACACAAATCTCTGTTCTGGCTGGATTAGAAGGCAGTTACCTGACAAACTAGTAATTTGTATATATTTGGAGTTAAGAAATGAGTGCTAGCAAAGATACCAAATTCTTAACTGCATCCCTATGCCATAAACAGGAAGCTGTAGATGAATTAAAAGTCTGGTTGGTTATACAGCATGAAGTTACCTCCAGATGCTGAAACTCAGTGGCTTTAATTTTTATAATGTTTCATTTATCTGCATTTTAAAATGTATTTATCTTGTATATTTTCTTCTTTACAAATATTGATTTTATGTCTGCTTATCCATGTTTTATGATTTTCATGTTATTTTCTAATTTAAATTATGTATTTTTATGAATATTCTAATTAGAAATACACTAGTAGTAGGATTTCAGGTAATTTTTAATTTTCTACTTATCTTCATTTGCTAATTATTTTAAATCCATTTATTGTCTAAATTAAATGATCTATTTATTTTAGTTTTGGATTAAACATAACAGTGGTTGTGTTCATGTATTTAAAATTTTTATAGTTAACTATATTTCTAATTTAATGATTTATTATTATTATTATTATTTTGTGTGTCTGCGTGTGAGGAAGATCAGCCCTGAGCTAACATCCATGCCAATCCTCCTGCTTTTGCTGAGGAAGACCGGCTCTGAGCTAACATCTGTGCCCGTCTTCCTTCACTTTATATGGGATGCCGCCACAGCACGGTCTGATAAGTGGTGCATTGGTGCACGCCGGGGATCTGAACCCGGGCTGCCAGCAGTAGAGTGAGCGCACTTAACCACTACACCATGGGGCTGGCCCTATAGTTTATTTTTTAATTTAAACTATTTCATTTTGCTTTTTTATACTTTCCAACATTTTTATTGCTTGGACTAATTCTGCATTTCAAATTATTTATTTGTTAATTATTTTATTTATTTCCTAATTCTATCTGGGTAGCGTGGTTTAGAATATTTATATATTTTTATTTCTATATATGCATTTTCTAATTTTTCTATGTTATTTTATTGTTTGCATAATTTTAACATTTAACTTTTTTGCCAATTTTCACAATTTCTAGGAATTTAATTTAAAGAAAAAAAAAACTGAACAGAAAGACTATAAATGCACAAATCTATTCATCACAGCCTTATTCACAACAGCACCAAATTGGAAACAACAGGAAAAGCAAAGTCCACCAGATTCAGTATTACACACTCATTCAAAATGCAGATTTTAGAAACTACAGCATTTAATGACATAATGTTAATTAAGAAAAACATGACTATATAATTGTCTGATTTTTATGACCATTATAATCACTCTGATTTAATAGTGTAAAATGAATACAAAGAGAAAACTGCAAGAAGTAATTAAATCCAAATAAATAAACAGATAAAAGATAGCCCTCTCAAGATCCAAAAGCAGAAGGAAATATTTGGACAAATTACAAAAAAGTTGAATGATGTTTCATGAGACTCAATTCTGTAGAATTAAGACATTTGTCCCTTAAGAGGCAAACCTAGCTTTTTTCCCTTCCATTATCAATGTCTGCTTCTGGCGGTCGCCATGGAAAGTGGCTCTGTCCTGGTACATAATCCTCCCAGGCACACTGCTGGGGGAAGCCAGGAGTAAAGCCCGCTGGAGAATCCCAGAGGCCAGGCCGGGGCTCCCCTCCTCCCCATGGGGAGCAAGCCAGGCCTGCGGGAAGTGTGGATGTCCTGGAGACTCTTTCAGCCACTGAGTTGTTTCACCTTGCAGGCTGGCGTCAAGATTATGCTAATTAACTCCAGGTCCCAGTCTCTTGTTGCCTGGTGACAAAGTTTCACAGCTGAGGAGAAGGAGCTGAGGCAAACAGGGTAAGTTTTTCTCTGGTGGTGGCCCTGAGTTTATCAATTTACTTTAACTTTCCCCAACAACCGCTTGAAACTCTGCTTTTTTCTCTCCTCCCTTGAGTAAGCAACTTGGGAAATGCCAGTTCTCCTGGTGCACTTTACTTACAAACCCCAGACTCGGAGCTAATTCATTATTTAGGAGAGGAAGCAGCTGGCCCTGAGCCCCAGGCAGGAAAGGCACCTAGCTGGGGACCCAGCCAGGCGTTCTTGGGTGCCTGGGCCGTGGGTGAGCTTGGGAAGGTTGGTGTGCGAGTCTGCGGGGCTTTGGAGCATGCATTATTCTCTTTCCAAAGTCTGAGTCTCCTTGAGCACTATGCTGCTCCACAAGTGGGTGGAGACTGGTGTTTAAACTGCTTCTTCACCCAACCAGTTACCCCACTAAAGAAACTGCAAAGTGGATCCCATTCACTCAGGAGGCTGGAGCCTTCCCTGTTCGGGTAACTTCAGCAGACCTCACTAGATTACTGCTAACTGTGGGGGGGTTTGGAGCACAATCTGTCTTTTGAGGAGTCTGGTGGCAAACCCTTTCCACAGGTTATCCTGAACACGGAACCCACTAATAAGTGCATAAGTCTAGGCTGGGTTGGACCTTGCAAGGACAGACTCTTCATGGAACATGTGAGAAGGCACACTTCATGTCCCTATATCCATGACAGGTATAATGGGAAAAGGTAGGCATCCCTACTTTGAGTCTTGGTGACCCTGGACAAGCTACTTGGCTTCTCTGAGCCTCAGTTGCCATATCTGTCCAGTGGAGATGAAAATCAGGTGGCTGTAAGAATTACATATAATGTCTGTAAAATGCCTGGCTAGAGTAGGTGGTCAGTATGATCCATACACACAGTCTGAAGGCAGGAACCTAATTTAAATGGGTTAAAAACTATGTAGTGGCATTGCTTTGCAAAGGGTCTAACACGCAGTAGGTTCTCAGTGCGTTTACAAACCGTATGGCTGTTATATGAACCAAGTACTGAGTACCAGCTCCCATGTGATGAAAGATTAGGAAGTGTGTACAAAGTCACACACCTAGGAAGGGACAGAGCCATGACTGGTCTTCAAGCTGGGGTGACTCACATGCCTTCTGGGCTTGAGCCTCAGTCTGGAGGGGAGAAGGGTGGTGCAGAGACAGCCACCATCCACTCTGCAGAGCACCTGAGCCCCCATCTCTAGCGACCGATTTTTAGGGCCTAGTGTATGGTGGCTCCAGCTTCCTCTTGGGCTCCAAGGCTCTCCCACTGCTGCCCCACGCTCCTTGGTTGGCAATATTAACAAGAGGTGAGGATGACTTCATGCTCCTTCCCTCCACCCATCATCTGGGTGATGGGAGAGTCAAAGCTAGGTGATATTTTCTGGTCCCCAGTACCCCTAGAACACATGCAACTGAGCCACATCTCCCTCGAAATAGGCGTGATGGGCTACCCTGCTGCAAACCCATTGCCACTTCTTAGTTGTCAAGCTCTCTGCCAGTCTCACATAATAGAACTCAAGTCAACCCCCAGAGCTGGGTCTGAGAACACGTGTGCTTTCTTTTCAGTGAGGGATGAGCCTCAAGGATAGGGCTTGACTGGACTGGGATGTAAGTTTCCACAGAATCTAGCTCAGTTTACACTGTGTCTGGAAAACACGATGAGCTTGTCAGCCCAGAGATCCAAATTTATCACAGGCCTTTGTAAAGTCAAACTTACACAGAAAAGCCAAACAGCAGTGAAGCCCACAGACAAGGGAGCCAAGCAGATGCTGGCTCTGCTTGACTAGCCTGTGACTCTGACAAGGGACGTGCTCTGGAGGCTCGTCCCTCCAGTGCTCTGGAGGCACTTTATCTGTAAAGTGGGCTGGATGGATTAAATGAGATAATGCACATGGCGAACTCAGACATAAAGGTAGCGCTCAATACAAAGAGGGAAAGTATGTAGAAAACGCCCGGAAATCTCAGCCTGCTTCTGCATTTTCTCTTGGACTTACACCTGCAATCCAGAAGAGCGTCCACAGACTCTGCTCCGCCACGTATCCTGAGTATGTACACACCCAGTACACAATACCTTCCTGTCCTGCCTGCAGCCGGCCTGTCTTCATCTACTCGCCTCCCGAGCTCTGCTGACTCCCCGTCTCTACCCAGCAGCCTGGGGAACGCTGCTAAACCTCCCCATGGCCACCTCGGGCAGGTGGGCACTGCACCTGCCGACTCCCGTCCTCCTCGTCTGCTCTCTCCTTGCTGTCCCTGTACCAGCCGCCCTTTCTCTTTCACCCCAAGCTCCCCCCGCTGTTAGGATTGTGCACTTGGTATGCCCTCGTCCTGGGGTGTTCTTCCTCAAATCCACCTGTGTGGCCTCTGCTTAGTGTTCAGATCTCTGCTCAAAGGTCACCTCAGAGAGGACTTTCCCAACCATCTCAGTCTAAATTAGCCCCCCGCTGCCGCAGTATTCTCCTCCTGACCCTGGGCATTCCCCTTCACATCAGCAGGTTTTATTTTTTGCGAAGCATTTACACCAACTGAAATGATCTTGGGTCTTTTTGCTTGTTTCGTTTTTATTGTTTGATTTGCTTTTTCCTAAAATAGGAGTTTCACAAGAAACACAACAATGTCTCTCTTGTTCACTGCGTATCTCCTGACCCGACTCTGACCTACAGAATGACTCAAATACAAATTGTTGAATAAATGAATGAATGAATGATTGAGCAAGTGAGTAGCTTGGGCTGTAGCAAGCTCTAGAAGTTAAAAGTGGACAAAAGTATAATCATATCTACAGGTTGATATTATCTTTCTTTTTCTTCTATTATTATTAACAATTTGTATTTAAAAGCTTGCAAAGACGTCATGCTTGGGAATCAGCAAAGATGGTTCCACAGGTCCTACATCTGGGATTAATGACCAGTGGGGAGTGTCCTGGGCTGCTACTCGGAGGGAAGTGATCGCTATGGCGCTGTCTGTGCGTCTGTCAGCCTTAGCTACCAACGCGAAGGCACTGACTGCAGGCGCTGGATTACCAGTCACTGAGTGCCCACTGCACACTAGTCACCACCTTATCTACTCTTCAGAAACACCTGCAATTTTCTAGCCCATTTTGCAGACCAGTAAACTGAGCTCATGATTAAAATCAGGTTGGCAGTGAAGGTGGATGGAGCCCAGTTCTGTTGCCCTCAAAGGCCCCGCAGCCCTGCTGCCCACGTGCCTGCCTTCTGTCGATGCTTGTCTACACAACAGGAAAGGAACAGACCAAACAGCTGATAGATGGGCACGACCCCTATTTGGAAAATGCGAAGAGCTGCCTTGTCCTAAAGGAAGTGCTGCTGCCTTTATTGCCCTCGTCCCCACCATTCATAGCAACTATTTGCCCAAAGTTATCAGAAAAGGGGTCTCTCTTATTGGTGATAGTGTTGAATGCTTCAGTAACAACTTCAGGTAACCCTGATAAAGCCTTGAGGAGGAAAGGGAAATCTGAATTTAGGATATATTTCTACTGAAAATATTTTAGATTAGAAGGCACAGCATTTTTGAAAGACAGGTGCCTTACACACAAGCAATGAGCCCAAAACCGTCATTTTGCACGCTTTAACCTGAAGCATCCCTTTAAAAATTAGACCATGGTCCTTCCAGTGCTTTTCACCTCTGGATGGAGAAAGTTTAGCCACTATTTAAATGAATATCCTCCCCCACATTGCACCATATTGCGGTGACCCACACATAAAAGGCTATGTGGTTTTTATATCACAGTGATCTGTGCTTGACTGAGGGTTTTCAGTGCGGTGGAGGGTTGTTGGCTCTGAGAGAATGTCTCTGGAGGGAAACAAGAACGGCTGCCCGAGGCTGCCTACCCTTCTCCCCCTCCACCACGCCTCTCAGTACAGCCAGGCTCACAGATGACGCAGGACAGCAGGGGGCTGCCTCAGACGGCTGGACTCTCCACCTCCTGCCTAACCCGTGTGGCTGCAGCTGGTGGGGATGCCTCTCAGGTGCTCCTCAACCCCCATCTGCAACTGCTTTCAGGCAAATCAGGGTTCTCAATGAACAACCGTCACCACTGCCGCCATCCCATCATCACAGCTCCCACTTACTAAGACCTCACACCCTGAGCTCTTTCTCCTCACATTGCCCCGTTTACCTGAGCAAACTGAGACTCAGAGAGGGACTATAGCCGGTCCAAGGTTACACGTTAGGAGGAAGATGGAAGCCAGGGTGTGAGCCAGGCTTGTCCACCACACCCCTCTGGCCCTCGACATACGTGGACATATGTGGTCCCTTCTTCTCTTTGTCCAGGGAATGTTTTCTCAGAGTTCCCTCTTTGACCCAAATATGCCCAATATTTAAAAATCTCTCTCTTACATACACACACACACACACACACACACTTATTTTAAACAGGGTGGCATGAGTGACTTCACAGAATTCATGAAATCAAAAAGGAAATGGAACTGTGTGTATATGTGTGAACATGTGTGTGGACGTGTGTTTGTAACTTCCTTTCCTGATTAGAAGTAGATTTCACATTATTGCAGAGAATTTGGAAACTACATAGACATGTAAGAAAGAAAGTAAAAATAACCCAATACCATAATATCAGAGAGCATTCCTGCTAATATCTGGACATTCTTTCCTTTCATCCGTTTTCTGTAGGTGTGAGTGTGTGCATGCTCATGAGAGCACTGGGGTCATATGTACGTAGAATTTTTGGATAACATTACATCTTAAAATGTTTCATTACAGCATTTTTGGAAAACACGGTTTTTGTTTTGTTTTACTTACTGTTTAATATTTATTTAATTCTATGACTACGTAGTAATTATTTAATCAATTGTCCATTGTTAGATATTTGGGTTGTGTCCATTTGTTTTTAATATTTTAAATGGCACTGCCATAAACATATTTATACAGAAAGTTTTGTTCTCATTCCCCAAAGAGAGATTCCTAGAAGTGACATGCATGCTTCCCTGCTGGCTGGGGTCCCCGTCTCTCCCCAGGTCATTAGCCCCATCTCCTCAGGCCTCTTGCTTGAGCCCACCCCTCTACCTTTGCTCTAGTCCATTTCTACTCCTGAAAGCTTTTTATTTCCCCTTGGCCTAATCTAATTAAAACGACCTCCTTGCGATATTACTAACCATCTTCCCAACCTCCTAGCACACTTATTCTCACACCCAACGATTCCTCACACCATTATATGCATCTACCTGGGAAGCCTTCCTGTTGCCCAGGGTGCCCCATCCAGGGCTGGGTACACACTCCGTGACCTATAAATATTTGGTGTGAAAGCGACAACAAGTTTCCCCCAGAGACCTCTCCCTTAAAAAATCTTCTGCATGTTCTAGAAACCCTTTCAAAGTAGATGGAAAAACAATGGGTCAAGTTGATTACAGAGCAGCTGATCACAAGCTGTGAAATCTGGGACAAAGCTTTCGTCCTAGACCTTTTCTAGGGCACAGGAACCGGGACTGACCTTGTTAAGCACCTAGAATTCATTCATTCAACCAGTATTGACTGAAGGCCTACTGTGTGCCAGGCACCGGGACACCTCAGTGGACAAGACAGATGAAGAGCACTGAGCTTAGAATCTGGTCGGGGAGGAGAGTGAGGGATGATAAAAATAAGCATAACAAGCAAGTCCATTATAAAATATATTTAGCTGATAGGTGTGATGGAAGAAAATACAGCTGAGGAAGGAGGAGCAGTGGGTGTTGGGGGGTTGGTTTGCATCATTAGTTGGTGGCTCAGGGTAGGCTGAATTGAGAAGGTCAAAATTCACCCAAAACTTTGAAGAAGGTGAACAGATCAGTCGAATAGATATCTGAGAGAAGAATCTTCTGGAAGAATGAAACAGTTGGAGCAAAGGCCATAAGGAGGAGCTTGCTGGGCATGTTAGAGGAACAGCCAGCCAGGCCTGGTGGCTGATGTGGAGTGAGCGTCAGGGGAGCAGTGGGGAGCCCCTCAGAGAGGCCGGGGGCAGGCTATGGGGGCCACCGGAAGGACTCCAGCCTTTACTTGGCTGACACAGGAGTCGCTGGAGGGCTGTAAGCCATGATGGGACTTGTTGTGATAGAAATTCTCTGGCTGCCGTGTTGAGAACAGACTGCAGAGGGACAAAGACAGACACAGGAAAACAAGGTGGGAGGCTATTGGGACGTTCCCACGACAAAAGGTAGCGACTCAGCCCAGGGTGGTATCTTGGCAGGTGGTGGGAAAGGGTGGGATTCTGGATATGTTTTGAGTGCAGAGTCAGCAGGATCTCCTGATGGATTGAACACAGAGTGTAAGAGGAACAAGGGTGTCGAGTGTGATGCCACAGTTCAGGGTCTGAACACTCACAAGATGCCACTGCTGTCAGCCCAGCTGGAGAAGGCCGTGGGTGGAGCGGGTTGACAGTGAGCTCAGTTTTGGACATGCTGAGCGAGGTGTCTTCATAGTACAAGCAGAAATATTAAGTAGGCAGCAAGATACATAAGTCTGGGATCGGGGCACAAGTGAGGGGAAGAAACAAAAGTTGGGGAGTCATTAGCGTATAAATGTATTTAAAGCAATGAGACTAGGGGAGATGACCAAGTTATCAAGTGTAGACCAGCAAGAAGGGTGTAGACAGAGAAGAGGAGCAGGTGGCTTGGCCTCCGCCCCCTGGGAGCACGTAGCAGAGGCAGCCTCTAACCCAGCCTGGTCAACTCCTTGCCATGTCTGGGCTATTTCCACCGGCCCCTGGTGCCCCACTCAGTGGGCTGGATGTATGGGGTCTGGCACATGGTGACTTCCTGGTGGACCCCAGACCCTGCCTGAGAGCACCCACTTCCCGGCAAGGTACCAGCCCAGTACAATCCTATGGCTGGTGCCAGCCTCGGGGCTAGGCTTCCTCCTCTCTCAGGTAGACATGAGAGAGGCGAGGACACCCTGTCTGTGACCACCTTGGGGGAAGTGTAGGGACTGGCCTTCTCTCCTCGGTTTGACATGTCCTGGGGATTTTCCTCACAACAGCTAGAGTATTATTTGAAAAGTAAGCCAGATCATGTCTGTCCTCTTTTTTTATTTTTAACTGTGCCTCTGGCCTTCCTTCTTTCCTTCCTCCCTCCTTCCCTCCTCTCCCCTTGCTTCCTTCTTTCCTTCTTTCCTCCCTTTCTTCTCTCCCTCCCTCCCTCTCTCCTCTCTCCTTCCTTCCACCTTCTTCCCTCCTTCTCCCCCTCCTCTTGCTGTCCCTCCCCTCCCCTGGGCTGCAGGGCCTTTCTGTCTGATGTTTCCTCTATCTGAAATACCCTCTCTATCTCCCTGAGCCCTCACTTCCTTCAGTCTCTGCTCAGATGTCTTCTCAAAGAGGCCCTGCCTGGACACCCTCTCCAAAACAGCACATCTCCCTAACACCGCTCTCTACCTCTTTTGTCCCAATTCTTTCCCTTCCCAGCACTCATGGCCACCCTGCATTATATGTTTGTTTGCTCTTATTCATCTCCTCTTCTAGAATGTGAGCAAGGCCTTCATTTTATTTGCTACATAAAACAGTGCCATGTTCATAGTAGTTATCCAATACGTACTATTGATGAATGAATGAATTCAAAAGGGCCATGGAAAGTTCCGCTGTTCCCTTAGAGTTGATCCTCAGGGCTTGCCTTCAAGGCATCTCCTATCTCACAACCTCACAGGTGGGCAGATGTACAGCAAAGCCTTCCTCGGAGCTGGGGGCTGTCCTACAGCAGATGGAGGTACCACACAGGGGTAAGCACCAGTGTACACCACCAGGGTACACTGGGTTCTGCACACCATGTCCACCCCTCAGCAAGTTCTCACTGGGCCAGATGGGGTTGTGGTGCAGAAAGAATGCACACACCACAGGGCACTTGAGGAGACCTGCCCCCCTCTCTGCGATCCTGGGGGCCTGTGACTCAAAGGATCTATGTCACCTTGTCCTCCAGGATAAAGTAATCTAAAGTCTGCTCCTGGGGAGGCAGGGATGCCACAGTAGGTAAGGACGCTGGGCTGTGGAGTATGAATTGGCTTTCTATCCACTCAGAATCCTGGAGTCTTGGCTCCACTAGTGATCAGTTACACTGTCCTGTCCCTGCCATACTCCTCCCCCTGCCTCCCCCAACACACAGAGTCACAATAAAGGCCTCCAAGGCCCTCACTCACCCTCGCCCCGCCCTTCAGAAGCAGCCACTTTTATTATCGTGTTTATAGAAGTGGGAGCTGAAGCTGAGTGAGGCTCGGGAGACTGTCCGGGGCCACCCGGATGGTAAATGGGGAGCTGGGCAGCAACCCACTCGTGGGTGGGTCTAACAGCCCTGTAAATTTCCCCTGCCGAGCCGCTCCTCCGAGCTCCCTTATCTGCAAGGGAGGCCGTGGCTGTGGGAGATGATGCGATAGTGTCTGTCTGGCCATAGCAGTACTTAACCACATTGGTTGAAACTGAATTAACGCTCGCCTCTTGTGAGGTAGAGGGGCCACCTCCCATGTGTTGAGGTTGGTTTGTGTGTTTTGAATGGGTTGGTGTGTTGGTTGATGAACAAGGCGTTTCCAGTCTGTTAAACTAATAATCTTAATATTTTATTTTAATTGTAAGGCACCTATTCCCTTTTGTTCCTTTAACAAATCCAATTAAAACAGAGTACATTCAGAATTACAAAATAGATGCTATTAAACCAATAAGAAATCATAATCTTTTGTTATTGGGCCATGTGACCCCCTGGGAACTTTTGCTCCAAATAAAAGTTGAATTCTTATTATCCTCCAGGGGAAAGGGGCCAGTTTGACAGATAATGGCTTCCCAGGCAGCACAAGTGCAGAGCCACACTGGTGCTAAGGATGGAGAAGTAAATAATATTAGGGGTAGAGGAAGCTATACATGCATAATATCCCAGTAAGATACTTAGAGCTGCCTTGATCAGATTAACCAGATAATTGCCAAACGGAGTGAGCCTGGTCATTTCCATATAGACACTCTGTGTGCTGCAGCTCTGGTGTCATGGGAAGAATGTTCCACCTAGAAGCCCTGGAATAAGGTGAGCTGTGTGAGCTTGGATAAACCACTTTACACCTACCCCACCCCTCAGCATCCTTATCTTTGGGTGGGAGGAATATTCCTACCTCAAAGGAGACTTGTGAGGACTGAATGAAATGGCAAATGGGAGGTCGCTTTGTGAAGGAGAAGGCATGATGTGCCTCTAAGTGCTGATGTAAAGAATGTGTGTTTTTGCGGGGGTGGACAGCATCATACAACCGACACATGGAGATGCCCATTGGTTGGGAATAGCGGAAGTGCATCTCACAGGCGTTAGATTTTAAAGTGAGCCCATGTGGTGAAAATCAAACTTCTGGTGGCCTGCACACAGCCTCTCAGGGCCACTACACAGCCAGCAGCCCCCAGGGCAGAAGAGGGCCCCGTCTCTGGTGAGCACCTGGGAATGCCTTGGGCTAATGTCCTGGGGCCATGCTGGATGAAAAGCCTGTGTCTTCACACTCCTGTCACATTCAATGTGGCAAGAAACCCACACCATGGGCGGCGCATGGGGACTGGAGGGGCTAAGGAACAACAGATTCCTGTCTCCATCACCACCCTCTTGGGGGCACACACCTATTAAGTGAACTGGCTGGTGGCATTATGTGTACTCTTGAAACTGTTTCTCTCTCTCTCTCATTATCTATCTCCAAGCAGTTAAATGACTCCATTAATGCTATTAACATATCTTTAAAATGCATATTATTCAGATATATTTAGATATATACATACATATATGTGTCTATGACATATAGACAATGTGACACCCTACACATTGGCCCTTGGGCAGTGGAGTGGACAGGCAATGGGCCAAGCTGAAATAGTTTCTTCAGGAATCCCCATGTGCCTGGGGTCCCTCCAAAAGGTCAGTGGGACATCTGTATTACTGATCCCTACAGGGACTTTGAGCAAAGATTGCATCACCTTCCCCTCACTCTCCGAGCGGGCCAGCTGCTTCATCTGGAGTGCACGCCATTCCCCTTTGCACCGCCTGCAGGGGGGCCATTGCTGTTCCCTGGCTAACCCATGCCACATTAGAATGGACCTGAGCGAGTGTCTGGTCACCTGGAGTCTGAGGACTCTGTGACACTCCACGGTTCCAATGTCAGAGAACCCCCGGGGTGACCAAAAATGGCAACACACCTTTTTGGGGACGTCGGGGACAGCAGCCTTAATTTTCTGTTACAGAGGTGGCTTGCGCCCTGGGAGTGCTCAGATTCCAGAATGTCTTCCTTTCCTTGGAGCCAGTGGAGGCAGCAATGTGCCCCCAGGAGGAGGCATCTCCTACTGCGAGAGTGAAGGCTACAGAGGGAGGAGAGAGAGATGCAGCATAGCATAGTGGAAGGGACATAAGCTTTGCTATCAGACACATCCAGTTTTTTTTTTTTTTAATTTTTTGTTTATTGCAGTAACATTGGTTTATAACATTGTAAAAATTTCAGGTGTACATCATTGTACTTCTATTTCTGCATAGATTACATCATGTTCACCACCCAAATACTAATTACAACCCATCACCACACACATGTACCGAATTATCCCTTTCACCCTCCTCGCTCCCCCCTTCCCCTCTGGTAACCACCAATCCAATCTCTGTCTCTATGTGTTTGTTTATTGTTGTTATTATCTACTACTTAATGAAGGAAATCATACGGTATTTGACCTTCTCCCTCTGACTTATTTCACTTTGCATTATACCCTCAATGTCCATCCATGTTTTCACAAATGGCTGGATTTCATCGTTTCTTATGGCTGAGTAGTATTCCATTGTGTATATATACCACACCTTCTCTACCCATTCGTCCCTTGATGGGCACTTAGGTTGCTTCCAAGTCTTGGCTATTGTGAATAACGCTGCAATGAACACAGGGGTGCATGTACCTTTGCAAATTGGTGTTTTCAATCCAGTTTTGATTTTGGCTGTGCTGTGTTGTCTGTGTGGCCTTGGAGAACTCACTTGACTTCTCTGCGCCTCAATTCTCTTATTTTAGAAATAGGATTGACCCTCTGCCTAGTTGCTGTGGAGGTGAGAGATACAGGAAGGGCCCGGGAGCACGCTTGCAACAGTTACTTTGGTACACATCACCTGAGTGAATGACGGAGAGCGGCTCTTGACATGATGCAGCGTTTCTGAAACTGATGTCTGAAAACCCCCATAACCGTGGGGTTCCTGTAAGACGCCACCCCTGCTGTCTGCATCTCTCTCCTGCCCGTCATCATCATCTCTCCAACAGCTCTGCCAAGCGTCTGGTGGAGCTATTGCTGTGAGCTCCACAGAAATCTTTCTGCCTCTAGTTTGTCCCCTTCCTAGCAATCTGTCCTTCTGCACATAGGAAAGAGGAGTCGACATACCACAGCATGGGGCAGTTGTGGAAAAAATAAAAGCACTTCATGTTTATACCCCCAGTGAGTCTCTACTCCAAAAACCGGATAACACTGTAAAGCATGTAGCAGAGCACACAGTTCCTGACCCAGAGTGGGCGCTGACGAATGGTCATTCTTCCCCTCAGTGCAGACTATGCCCGAGTCAAACATTAGTGCCTATTTCAGAGGCCTGGCCAGAGGTTCCAGACACACCCACTCCACAGACGGCCCCACAGTGACCACCCACGTCTCCACCTGCCATGTGGCTTCCAGTGAAGGTCCAGCTCATTCTGGGAAGGGGTGGAGGGCACATGGAATGATTTGTGGTGTGGGAAGTCACAGCAGAGGCAAGGCTGCCCTGTTACATGTCTAGTGAGTGGGTCTCATGAGAGTCAGGAGAGAGAATAAATGCAATGACTTTTGAATGAGTGACTTTATTGAGGGAAGTTTGCATTATATCCCCTTAAGAGATGGCCCACAAGCAAAAGATATTTCTCATCTCATCTCATCTTGGCATGAAGTTTGCTATGAATTCAGTCCCAAATACTGGCTGTGAAATAGCACTGACTTTTGGGATTTCAGTGTCTACCCTGTGTCTCAATGCATGAGCCAAAAGAGTGAAGTAATTATTGTGAGGTCATGTTAGCAAAATGTTTAAAGATATCAGATATATACGAAGTCAGCCTTACTTAAAGATATAAAGATATATGAGTGTGAAGCACCAGATAAATTCTATTATCAGTGATCATGATGATCTTACAACTGAAGATGCTTGCAGATATTCTGACGGTATTAAAATATAGGTTGCCATTACATTTTTAATTTAGATATCCATGGGGTGTCCCACCATGCTGTTTGATTCACAATGACTAGATAGAAAAATTAATTAGAAATTAAAGTCAAACCAACTGGTCTAGTTTTTCCAAAGGCTAAAAACCAATTGTACAAGACAAAAGACAGCGTATATTTCAAAACTTCTCATTTTGGGCTTCTAAGCTGTTCATATGAAATGAAATCTATTAATTGTCTATCCTTCCATCTGTCCATCCATCTGTCTGTCCATTTATCTATCCATCTATTTGTTCATCTCTTTAAATCTTTTCCTCTCTATAATTGCCAGCTTCCTTGTGTGGGTTGGTCCCACTCTGACATTTGAGGATTCTATGAATGGATAATAACAAGCCATCTAACCAGTTTTAGTTGTATCAAAAGATCATCTCTTTCATGCTTCTTTTGCCGATACTTACTCTCCTACTCAATGGGCAGACCTGGGCAGGATACTGACCTTTCAGAGTCAAATGAGAGAAGGGATGTCCCTGGTCTTTGGGGGCTCCTGGCACTGGTCTGCTTCTAGTAGCACTCAGTAGCTTAGGGGATCAGGATCAGGATGGACCCTGAGCAACACAACACACCCTGCCCTCCATAACCAAGAGCAAGGGTCCCAGCCAGGTAAGGTGGCCCTGACAAGAAGCATGAGGGGGTGGGACCCGATCATGCTTCATCTGGCCTGGGGCTGTCTGGGGACCCAGACAAGCTGGAGAGGAGGTGAAGTGCATTATCCCAGCCAGCCCCTACTTTGCCTTGTGAGTGATTAGTGAGTAGGCTCAGAGCCAAGGGGTCTGTTGGAGAGAAGCTCCCTAATGGAGAAACTTAATGTAGACAGCTCCATGCTGCTTCCTCCCCCTCACTCATCAGAGCTAGGAGGGCTTCTTATCCCAGCGTGGGTGGTTTGTGGGGAGCAGGCTCAGCTGAGCCCAACTGGCTGGATCTCCAGTCTACTGAAAGCACCATCCCCATCCAGGGCTCCTCTAACCCGTGCTTGGTGTGTTTGGCCTCCCTGAGCTGAACTTTATCTTAAATATAAGAAATACGAAAGATAGCCAGGCTTTTGGGTGCTCAGGGGAATCTGATGGTCAGCATCAGTAACAATCTAGATTTTAGGGGCTTTGAGCCTGGGGAGTGGCCTGGTTACTGCTCACCTGTGTGACACAGAGGCTTGGTACATAGGAGGCTCTCAATATACTTGCTGAGTGAGTGAACAAATGAATGCAAGCAGGAATAAGCACATGGACTTGGCTTAAATTAGTCCCAAAGGACTAATAAGGATCATGGAAAAAGGACACTTTACTATTTGTTTAGGCCCATGGAATAGAGTTGCCAAATAAAATACAGAACTAGGCAATGTTTGGGACATATGTATACCAAAAACTATCTGTTGTTTATCTGAAGCTCAAATTTAACTGGGAATCTTGTAATTTTATTTGCTAAATCTGGCAACCCTACCATGAGGAGAAGTCATTGATAAACACACGATCAGAACACAGGCTCCCCTGATCTCAGTCCATCATTTTTTAATTAAGATTTTAACTCAAGTGCAGTAGGACACTCTCTGGCACACCACCCTGTGTATAGCTGTCCCCTGCAGAGTGCACGTGTGCACATACACGGTAGGCATATGCATCTGTACCACAGCAGTGCCCACATGGTACACACGTGGATACCCTTTATGGAGCAGAACGGCTCAGTGGGGGCATCAAAAATCACAGACTTCTAAGCGAGGCTGAGCAAGCAGCCATGGTAAGAGCAACAGAAATAGAACATGGAGCCCCAAATATTTTTAAGATTTTAAAATATTTTTAAATTTACCTACAGTAAAATTGCCTTTTCTTGTATACGGTTCTCTGAGCTCTAACATACGTACAGCTTCACATGACCACCACCACAGTCAGGATACAAGCAGGTCCAGCACCCCAGAAAACTCTCTGGTAGTCCCCAAGCTCAGACTGCTCCCTTCAAGTCAAACCTTCCCCACCCCTAATCCCTGGTAACCACCCATCTGTTTTCTGTACCTACTGTTGTGCCTTTTCCAGAATGTCCTAGAAACGGAATCATTCATTATGTAGACTTTTGAGATTGGCTTGTTTTACTCAGTAAAATGCTTTTGAGATTCATGCAAGTTGTTGCATACATCAGTAGATTCATCCTCTTTATGCTTAATAGTACTCCATTAAAAGGATATGCCACTATTTATTTATCATCCACCCACTGAAAGACCTTTGGGGGGTTTTTTGCTGTTTTTGGCAATTATGAATAGAGAAACTATAAACACATGTGAACAAGTTTTTGTGTGAACGTAAGTTTTTGTTTTTCTAGGGTAAATACCTAGTTGGGGAAATGCTGGGTCATATAATAAGTCTATGGTTAATTTTATAAGGAATTGCCAAACTGTTTTTCAGGTGACTGCACCACTTTGAGTTCCCATAAGTAATATAGGAGCACTCTAGTTGCTCCACATACTTGCCAAATCTTTGTACTGTTGGTTTTTATGTTTTATTTCTTATTTTAGACATTCTAATAACTGTGTAGTGGCATCTGATTGTGATTTTAATTTGCATTTCCCTAGTGACTAATAGTGTTGAGTAATTTTTTATGGGCTTATTTGCCAACCATATCACTTCTGTGGTGAAATGTCTTGTTAAATCTCTTGGGCATTATTTTATTGCATTTTTTTCTGTTACTGTTGACCTTGAGTTCTTTATAGATTCTGGATACTAGTCCTTTGTTGGATATATGATTTGAAAATATTTTCTTCCAGTCTGTAGCTTGTCTTTTCATTCTTAACAGTTTTTTCTTTTTATAGAGCAAACTTTTAAATTTTGTTAAAGTCTAATTTGCCAATATTTTCTTTTATGGATTGTACTTCTGCCTAACTCAAGGTCATGAAGATTTTCCTTCTATGTTTTCTTTTAAAAGTTTTATGGTTTTACATTTTACATTCACATCTATGATCCATTTTGAGTTAATTAACTCAAAGTTCACTAGGTTGAGATTCAAATTTTGCATATGGTAAGCAATTGTTCCAACACCAATTGTTGAAAAGTTTATTATTTCTCCATGAATTTCCTTTGAGCTTTTGTCAAAAATCAACTGATCATATTGGCCATATTTATGTCTATCTATTTCTGGGCTCTATTTTCTATTTCACTGATCTACATATCTGTCCCTCTACCAATACCACATGTTGTAATTACATGGTAAGTTTTAAAATAGGGAAGCATGAATCTTCCAACTTTATTTTTCTTTTTCAGAATTGTTTTGGATTTCTAGTTTCTTTTCCTTTCAATACAAATATTAGAATCTGTTCGTTCATATATACAAATAATCCTGCTGTAGTGTTTATTGGAATTGCATTGACCTTTAGATCAATTTGGGAAGAATTGACATCTTAACTATATTGAGTCTTCCAACTCATGATCATGGTATGTTTCTGTGTTTATTTAGATCTTCTTTGCTTTCTTTCATCGGTGTTTTGTAATTTTTATCAGAGAAATCCTGCACATTTTTGTTACTTATGTGAAATACACAAGTATTTTATTTTTTGGAGCATTATTATTTTTCAAATTTCAGTTTCCAATTGTTCATTGCTAGGATATAGAAATTCAGCGGGGGTTTTGTATTTTAACCTTGTATCCTGCAACCTTGCTAAAGTCACTAATTAGCTCCAAGAGTGTTGTTTAAATTCTGTGGGATTCTTTATGAGGACAATCAGGTCATCTGTGAATAGGGACAGTTTTATTTTGTTCTTTCCTATGTGTATGCATTTTAGTTTTCTTGCATTATTGCACTGGCTAGACTCTCCAATATGATATTGAATAGGAATAGTGAGAGTTTACCTTCTGGCCTTGTTCCCAAACCTAGCAGGGAAAGCATGCACTCTGTCCCCAAGTATGATATTAGCTGTGGGTTTTTTGTGGAAGCCCTTTATCAGGTTAAGGAAGAGCTTTTCTATTACTGATTTACTGAGAGTTTTTGTCATGAATGGATACTAAATTTTGTCACATGTTTTTTCAGCATCAGTTGATATAATCATGTATGTTTTTCTTTATAGTCTGTTAATATGCTGTGTTACATTGATTTCTGAATATTGAATGAAACTTGCATTCCCACTTGGCTGTCATATATTATTCTTGTTATATATTGCTGGATTCAATTTTCTAATATTTTGTTGAGGATTTTTGTGTCTATGTTCTTGAGGGACATTGGTCTGTAGTTTTCTTTCTTTATATTGTCTGTGTGATTTTAATATCAGGGTAATGCGGGCCTACGAAAATAAGTTAGCATTGGCTCTCTCCTCTATTTTCTGGAAAAGATCATGTAAAATTGGTGTTGTCATCTTTAAATGTTTGGTAGAATTTGCCAATAAAACCATTTGGGTCTGGAGATTTTTGGGGAAACTTTTCAACTATGAATTCAGTCTCTTTAATAAATACAGGTCTTTATGGGTTGTCTATTTCTTCATGGGTGAGATTTTTAGTTTGTGATTGATTTTATCTAAGTTTTTTCTAGAGTTGTTTGCACTATTCTCTTATTATCCCTTTAATGTCTGTGGGGTTTTAGTCATATCCTCTCTTTAATTACTGATATTCGTAATTTATGTCTTCTCTCTTTTTTTTCATTGTTAGTCTGGCTACAGATTTGTCAATTTTATTAATCTTTTCAAAGAACCAGCTTTTAGTTTCATTGATTTTCTCTATTGTCTTTCTCTTTTCAATTTTATTGATTTCTGCTGTTGTCTTTATTATTTCCTCCTTGTGCCTGCTGTAGGTTTATTTTGCTCTTCTTTACCAGTTTCTTAAGGTGGAAGTTTATATTGATTTGAGACCTTTCTTACTTTTTAAAATGTTCCTAGCATGAACATTTAAAGCTATAAATTTCCCTCTAATCACTGCTTTTGTTGCATACTATAAGTTTTGATATGTTCTACTTTTATTTTTGTTTAGCTCAAAATTTTTTTTTATTTCCCTTGAGACTTCTTGGAATGACTCATGGATTATTTATAAATATGTTGTTTAATTATTAGCTATTTGGAAATTTTCCAATTACCATTCTGATACCGATTTCTGATTTAATTCCATTATTTTCTGAGAACATTCTTTGTATAATTTCAATTCATTTATATTCATTAAGGTTTATTTCATGACCAAAAATATAGTCTATATTTGTGAATGTTCCAGGTGCATTTGAAAAGAACATGTATTCTGTTACTGGGTAGAGTGTTTTATACATATCAACAGATCCAGTTGGATGATGGTACTGTTTAGTTCTTCTATATCAGTAGATCTCATCTGGGGGCAATTTTGCCCCCCAGTGGACAGTCAGCAACGTTTAGAGACATTATTGATTGCTACAACTGATGGAGAGCTACTGGCATTTAGGGGGTAGAATCTTCTGGCCTTCTGCTGCTAAACATCCTACAATGCACAGGACAGGCCTTCCCCCATCACTGCCCCACCCCTGCCAACAACAAAGAATTGTCTAGCCCAAAATGTCAAGAGCGCCAAGGTTGAGAAACCCTGTTCCTTGTTGATTTTCTCTCTAGTTGTTCTATTGATTATTGAGAGATGAGTATTGACGTCTCCAACTCTAATGATAGATTTGTCAATTTCACTTTTCAATTTTAACAGTTTTTGCTTCATTTATATCAAAGCTCTGTTGTTAAGTACATACCCATTTAGGATTTTTGTATCTTCTTGGTAAAGTGTCCCTTTTATCATTATGTAGTATTCTTTTTAATCTCAGGTAAATTTTTATTGAAATATACTTTGATATTAATAAAGTCACTCCTGTTTCCCTTCAGTGTTTGCATAGTATGTCTTTTTCCATTCTTTTAGTCTAACTTACATTTGTTAATTTAAAGCAGATTTCTTATAGATACCATATAATTGGGTCTTTTTCTTTTATTAACTATTCTGATAATTATGCTTTTAATTGGTGTATTTAGGTCATTTTCATTTAATGTGAGTATTGATATGATTGGATTTAGGTCTACGATTTTAATAATTTTCTGTTTGTTCCATTTCTCTTTTCTTGCTTTCTTTTAGATCATTTGAATTTTTTTACTGCTTCATTTTAATTTATATATTTAGTTTTTTACTGTGTCTTTCTGTATATTATTTTAGTGATTGCACTGGAGATTAAAATATACATACTTAACTTTCTACAACCACTTAAAACTAATATTTTACCACTTCAAAAGCAATGCAAAACCTTACCTACCATATAGGTCCCGTTAACTTCCCCCATTATGTTGTAGTGGTCCTATGTATTCCATCTACGTACACTGAAAACCCCATCAGACAGTGTTATAATTTTTGCTTTCAACCACCACACATATTTTAAAGATCTTAAAAGGAGAAAACTATTATATTTACCACATATTTACCATTTTCACTGCTCTCTCTTTATTCTCAAAGTCCAAGTTTCTCTCTAGTACAGCAGTCCCCCCTTTCTGAGGTTTCAGTTATCCATGGTCAACTGTGGTCCAAAAATATTAAAAGGATAATTCCAGAAATAAACAATTCATAAGTTTTAAATTGCACGCCATTCTGGGTACCATGATGAAATCTCACACTGTCCTGCTCGGTCCTGCCTGGGACATGAATCTTCCCTTTGTCCAGAGTATCTGCATTGTATACGCTACCTGCCCAGAGTCACTTTGTAGCCGTCTCGGTTATCAAATCAACTGTCGTGGTAGCACGGTGCTTGTGTTTAAGTCACCCTTATTTTACTTAACAGTGGCCCCAAAGTGCGAGAGTAACAATACTGGCAATTCAGATATGCCAAAGAGAATCTAGAAAATGCTTCCTTTAAGTGAAAATGTGAAAGTTCTTGGCAAGGGAAGAAAAAAATCATATGCTGAGATTGCTAAGATCTATGGCAACTTTTACTACAGTATATTGCTATAATTGTTGTATTTTATTATTAGTTATTGTTGTTAATCTCTTACTGTGCCTAATTTATTAATTAAACTTTATCATAGGTATGTATGTATAGGAAAAAACATAGTATATATAGGATTCGCTACTACCCATCGTTCCAGGCATCCACTGGGGATCTTAGAACATCTCCCCCGTGAACAAGACTACTGTATTGTTTCCCTTTCATCTGAAGAACTTCCTTTAGCGTTTCTTTTCAGCAGCTCAACTAGTGGCAAATCCCTTCATTTTTCATTCATCTGAGAATATCTTTATTTTGCCTTTATTCTCTGTTTGGTTGACAATTCTTTTGTTTCAGCACTTTAAAAAACATTTTTTCAGTACCTCTGGCCTCCATGGTTTCTAATGAGAAACAAGTAGTCATTCGTATTGCTGTTCCCCTGTAGGTAACGTGTTGTTTTTCTCTGCAGGTCTTAAGTTTTTTCTTTAATTTTGAGCAGTTTGATTACGTGTCTGAGTGTGGATTTCTTTCAGTTTATTTATCCTGTTTGGAGTTCACTGAGCTTCTTGCATCTGTAATTTTTATGTCTTTAACCAACTTTTGGAACTTTTTATCCATTTTTCCTTCAAATTTTCTGCACCACAATTCTATTTCCTCTCCTTCTTCTAGGATACATCCACATATCGATATCAATATCTACCTATATATTTTTTAGCAGGCAATCACGGGCTACAAGTTCTAGCAAACCCTCTGTAGATTCTATAGCCTATTGTTATAATGTCCTTTCAGTTTTCACAGAATTGACAGTGCTGTCTGAATCAGTCCCTCACGTTACCACTCAGGCACCAGCCTGGAACCTGCACAGAGGTCTATCTCCTGGCTCCATTCTCAAAGCCTGGGTTCAGGGATTAGGATTAGGCACTGAAGACCCTGTTCAGGGTTTCATCCACGTATAGGCAGCTCAGGTGCATCCGGGAGCTCCTATGCAACTTTATTAAACTCCTACCTCTTTGCAATCTCCCCAGTAATTTGTGGCTCCCCAGGAGCTGCCCCCACCCTCCCCCCACCTTGTTCTTCTGCCTAGAAATCCAGGATTTTGTTTTCTAAATCTGCTGTATACTTTCTGCCACTGTTTCTGCCTTTAGGGCCAAGTAGCACTAGGATAAAGCTGGAGAAAGCTAGCACTAGAGAAAAAAGCAACCTCCATGCTCTTGCTACCACAGTTTGGTCAGTGACAACGGTTTTCCTTCCTCAGAGTTTTTGGTGCCTCCCTGGCTGACTCCAGTGATACAGGATTGCCTGGGGCAGGAAAGAATGGAGAAAACAAAGGGAAAAACAGGAGATCTCCCTTACTCTCTCTGACCCTAAAAGGCCCTCTTTCCTGTTCCTTGGCTGGAGAGAAAAGCCTTTTTTGGAAATCCTTCTGTCATCACCAGTGCAAAGTCGGTCTTACGTTTCAGCTCCTTCTCCAATCTGTCTGATACTATTTCTCTCCAGAGACCTCAGAGAGCTGCTCTGCGCAATCTCTCTAGAGCCTGGAGCTGCCCTCATTGAGTGAGATGGGGCAGAGCGCACTTCCTTCCTCTTAACTGAGTGAGAGCCCAGCTGTCATTTTTAAGCTGCTTTATCCCATCTGGTTTCTCAGAGCTGCATGACATAGAAACCTCAACACTGGTGAACACACTACTGTCTTTGGTAACCAGCCAATTAATTATGCATGAATGTGGTTGGTCCATTGTTTTTAAAGAATAGGTTTAGCTTACAAGGCCTGCTGAAAGGAACGTCAATGCTGCTGTGAGCTGAGAATACTCTCAATGGTTTACTATAGGGACCTCCATCCATTCTAGGAGGCTCTGATCCAATAGGACTTGCACAGAGTGGGACCCTCTGCCCTTCAGCTAGGAGTGGCAATACAGTCATGCATCGCTTAAGGATGGGGACACATTCTGAGAAATGCATTGTTAGGAGATTTTGTCGTGGTGTGACCATCCTAGAGTGTACTTATACAAACCTAGGGTATAGCCTACTGCACACCTAGGCTGTATGGCACTAATCTTACGGGACCACCGTTGTACATGTGGTCCATCATTGACCGAAATGTCATTATAGAGCACATGACTGTAGTGGGATTGATAGTACGAATGTGGAAGGCAATTTTTACCCACTTCCCTTTGACACTGAGGATTACTATATGAGGAAAATGCGATGATAAGCTCACACAGCTGATTGCTGGCGCTTCATGTGTTATATAAACTTGGTTCCTGATAAAGGGCCTGTATGATGAAGCACAGAAACTATCTGGCACCCCTCCTGCCCATCCTGGGGAAATGGAAGCAATGTAAGCATTTGTCTCCTGACAGCATGCTTCTGTTTGCTATAGGAGTTTGGTCTAAAATAGAAAATCAGCAAGCAAGAGACAGCAAGTTTTAGAAAAGAAAAGAGCCTCCAGAACAGGACAGGACAATTCCTAGGACAGGAAGTTCCTCTTCCTAGCTGTAGACCTTCCTCACTCCTGAGCCTCAGTCTTCCTCCCTTTACAACGGGGATAATCCTATGGATCTTGCCAGATTGTGAGGACTAAAATCAATATATCCAAAGTTCCTGATAATAATACTTAATAGTTAACATTAATCAAGCTGTCACTATGTGCTAGGCGCTATCGTTAGCACTGTATAGTTTAGATAATTCACACTCCCTAAGAGCCCTATAGGGGGACTATTTTGAAAAATGAGGAAACTGAGGCACTAAAATTTAAGAGACTCATTCATGGCAGAGCTGGACTTCTAAGCCAAGCATCCTGAGGCCAGAATCTCCCATCACTCTGTACATCTGCTTCTCTGTATAGTGGCAGTCATGACTATCACCACACCCATCCGTGCGGAGGTGTGTACAGGTGAATTTCAGTGTGAAGGATGTGAGGGGAGGAAGTCAAGGGGTAGGAGGTGGAAAAAGGCAGCAGTCCCTTTTATGTTTTGCCAGGCTCAACCCCGGCCTGCTCCATGCTCATGGGCAGGGTGTAGGCACATCCTCTTACTTGTGGGCTGAGAGACAGACTTTTCTGTGCCGTTCCTATTGCCATGCAGGCATAGCAGCAAGGCCTAACTAGTTCCTCTGGACTCAGAAGGTGAAGAGACATGTAATACATAAGTCATTCTTAACTCCCACCTTATTCCCTCATATCCAGGCTATGTTGCTTCTGAGAACTCAGCAGGCCTACCCTGAGGAAATCGTGGGATAACTCGAAGTAAACCCTCGATTTATGTGAGGGTCTGGGAAGTGGCAATATCCAAGAACACACACATACACCTAGCCCTGGACATGGGGAGGAGGGGAGTATGTGAATGTCCAGGACAATGGTGAGATTCATAAGTTAGGGAATGGCATAGCCAGAGGGGCATCGAGCATCCTTCAGGCCACCCCTGCACCTTCCATCTTACATCTGGGAACACTGAGGTCTGAAGAGGGCGTTCAATTTGCTGAAGGTCTTTGGCTAGGTTACTTCTGTTCATGCCCTAATTTCTCTCCTCTTTCACTCCTTTTAAACCAATAGAGAGCAAAGCATTACAATTTGGGGGGAGTCCAGCACCCTCACGGCATCTCCTAACTAGATATTTTTTTCTTCCTATCAGAGTATATCTTCTAGCTGTTTCATGCGACTTACTCCTCAAACTGATCACCTACCAATCAGACAACATACTTCAAACATTCTCCCTCACTAAAAGAGAACATGGCCAAGGGTGGGAAAGGCCCCAAGGGCAAGAAGATCACCCTCAATGTGGCCAAGAATTGTATCAAAATCACATTTGATGGGAGAAAACGCCTTGACTTGAGCAAGATGGGAATTACCAACTTTCCCAAGTGTATTCTGCGACTGAATGATATAGATGAGCTCGATCTTAGCCGGAATATGATCAGGAAGATCCCTGACTCAATCTCCAAGTTCCAGAATCTACGGTGGCTGGACCTGCACAGCAACTACATCGACAAGCTCCCCGAGTCCATCGGCCAGATGACTACTCTGCTCTACCTCAATGTCAGCAACAACAGGCTGACCACCAACGGACTGCCTGTGGAGCTCAATCAGCTCAAGAATATCCGCACTGTGAATTTAGGCTTGAACCACCTGGACAGCGTGCCCACCACGCTGGGTGCTCTGAAGGAGCTCCATGAGGTGGGGCTCCATGACAACCTGCTGAACAGCATCCCCAGTAGCATCTCCAAGCTCCCCAAGCTGAAAAAGCTGAACACAAAGCGAAACCCCTTTCCCAAGGCGGAAGAGTCGAATATGTTCATAGAATCCATCAAAAGGCTGGACAACTTGTATCTAGTGGAGGAGAAGGATCTGTGTGGGCCTTGCCTGAGAAAATGCCAGCAGGCCCGGGACAGGCTGAACAGAATGAAGAACATGGCCACGACGACACCAAGAAAGGCCATCTTTTCCAGTTTGGTCTCACCCAACTCCATGGCCAAGGAGTCCCAGGATGAGTGGAGGTGACCTGGGACCCTGACCCTGAGGCAGGAAGGGAAAAGGGAGGCAAGGAAGATGGCAGTGGGCAGCATCCATAGGAAACTGAGGGATTCCCTCATCACTGCAATAGCTCCTCCAGCGAAGCCTATAAAATACCTCTCCCTACTTCCTTGGCTTGTGATTTTGTTGACTGAAGGGCTTTTAGTTCTTCGCCGTTCCACATGTTTCTCTCTTCTCTGCGTGCACACACCCACATATACAGGCACAATGAGTCAGAAAAAGGTCATCCATCTCACTTCTGCCCCAGACATCTCCTGCCTACAGCCTGGGCAGCTAATAGTGCCAGCACACTCCTGGTCTCGTGAGCACACATTTCAGGACCAACTGCCAGCTCTCAAATGTGGGTTTGTTCTGTGGGAATGCTTTGGGTCACGGCTTCAAAGGTCAGGAATTGCAGAGCATGGGTTTGTAGGAGGGCAGACGGACATTTAGTCTTGGGAAGGGGACAAAACTGGGTCACAGAGATGGGCAGATATTATCATTAAGTATCAGCAGGTAACATCTTGGGCTCAAAGCAGTACTATCTTTTTCTTATCTGCACTTGCATAATTTACTCTAGAAGTTTTCTAAACTAAACCTGGAGCCCCTGAGTGGCTGTAAATGAATCAGGTTGCATTCCCATGTTATTATGTCCAAAGCTTTTCCAGACCCTTGTGGGAATGAGGGAAGAATGGGTGCAGATACGGGCTGGTGCAGTCAATAAATAAATACCTTACTAGGCACTGTGCTAGGTGCAGGGAATGTGGCCAGTGGAGGAAAGCTTGGCTTGCCCTGTGCAACCTGTGGGGAAGACCAGTTGAAAGAGGACAGGGCAGAACAGCATTGTCTGAGGAAGTTAGGAGATCATGGCCACACGGTGTGCAGGGCTGGCCTGGCATAGAGAAGAGCCAAAGATTCTGGAGTTGGACAGATATAGGTCCAGGGCAGCTGTGCTTCTTACTTGCCATCTCCTTGGGCGTCTTATTTAGCTTTGGTTCCCTCATCTGTAAAGTGGGAATGATAATGGAGGGTGGTTGTGCATCAAAAGCAGGTGGCCCACAGAGTCCGTACTCCATAGACGTCAGTTCTGTAAGAACCAGAGCTTGGTGCATCTCAAAGCTGACAGTGTCCCTGCTCACACTCGATCTTTTGGCAGAAATAACAGTGGTAGGGTCAATCCTCACAGTAGCTGAGAATCTTCTCTATACCACTCACTCACACCTTCAAATGGCTGAAAAGGAAGACATCATTAGGAAACTGTTTTTTTTTTAAATCAAGACATGCCCACGTTGGTGGCAAGTTCTGCAGCGGTCAATGGAAAGCACTGAGAGACGTCATTAGTTCAGTGGGACCAACTTATTTCTTGTTCACATTATAAACCATAGCAGACAGCATAGTTCGTTACTTCATTCCTCACTGCTTATCTTCCTTTGCAATGCTTAGCTGTGACAACTCCATCATATTACTAAAACCTCTGAAGACAGAGATTCAAAATTCCCTTTTCAGTTTTTCCCTTTACTAAACGTTTTCCCATTATAAAACCACAACATAGTTTTAAATATAACAGCTTAGGGCCGGCCCCATGTCTTAGCAGTTAAGTGCGCGCGCTCCGCTGTTGGCGGCCCGGGTTCGGATCCCGGGCGTGCACCAACGCACCGCTTCTCCGGCCATGCTGAGGCCGCGTCCCACATACAGCAACTAGAAGGATGTGCAGCTATGACATACAACTACCTACTGGGGCTTTGGGGGAAAAAATAAATAAAATTATAAAAAATAAATAAATAAATATAGCAGCTTAAAGTAGCCACAATTCTACAGTGTAAGCCAGCTACAGTACTGACAGCTTTCCTTACTGGTTTTCTGTGTATATTTTTGTATGTAGTTAAAATTACAGCATTCATGTCATATTTATCCTGCTTTGAAACCCATGTTGTTGCATGCTCTTAACAGCCATAATTTAAAACATCTGCAGGATGGGTACGCATGACTATAAGTTACTGTTGGGCATTTAAGTTGTTTCCAGTTTTTCACTAATAGCAATAGTTTTGTGATGAATGCCTGTATGATTAAGATTTTAAAAATATTTTGCAATATTTCCTTGGTATAGCTTCATCGTTGTAAATATTGTGTTAAAGGGTGTGGTTGTTTTAAAATAATTTTTGATATATGCTATCAAGTAGCTTATAAAAAGTTTACACACATTTATATACCTACCATAATATATTAGAGAAGCCATTTCACTGCATCCTTGCCAGCACTGAGTATTGTCCTCTACATTTTTCTCTTCATGTAACGTCTGAAATGACTTCTTAGAAGCCCTTCAGAAGAAGAATCACGCATGTGAAGTGCATGATGAGATGCCGTGCCTCAGGCTCAGGAGCCACCGCTAGCGCGCTGGGTGGTGAACATGTCCCCGAGGCAGCCATCCTGCTATTTTAGCTACTTCATCTCTGACCCAAGAAGGACAGAATCCATGTAGGGATGCATGATCCCAGCTGCGAGGGGTGGCTACTTATTTTGGATACTGCCCATTTCCATTCCTCCCCTTGAGACACTTTTTCTTTAGAACTAGTGTTCCCTTCTTAGACATAAAAAAGGATCAGCAAAGAACAGGAGTTAAGAAAAAAGATCTCCTTGTGCCCCTCAGAAGGACCTTGGTCTGGGCCATGGGGCTGACCCTCTACTCCCTCTCCTGCTCTATTGCAGCCCACTTCCCCCGCTGCACTTGGTCCTCAAAATCCTTCTCCAGCCACCTCTTCTGGATTCACTGCCAACTGAGTGGTTGGCATGTAATGCGACATTTATGTGCCATTCTCGATCTAGGTGCTTTGCTATGCCTTCATTCTTCTGGCCATGTCTTAGGAAGGGGTTATAAGTGCATTTAACTTCGCCAGGATTGAGAAATAAATGGGCAGGGGGCTTTGACTTGCCACAGGAAACATTTACGTTAGACACCTTGCTAGCCAGGAAACCCTGGCAGTAGGATGAAGCAAAGACCGGAGATAGAGATCACTTAGGAGTCATCTTCTACATTTTAATTCTTTTCTGTCAAGAAAAAGGTTTGAGGTTGACATTCCTTCATGCTCTAAAATACCAGTCACCTTTACTTCCTGGAAATTGTATTAGGCCTAAAAACACTTGATAGGAAGACCGTGAGCTTTCTCTTTCCTCAAACAGAATGAAAACTCTCTTCACACCAACTCAGTCACCACCTTCTCTGACAGCTGGGCATGAGCTAGGTGACCCCTGTATGACCTCTGCCCTTGCTATGTTTTACCCCCATGACCTGGAGTAATTGCCTCAGCTCCTTATGTCTCCATCCCCAGGATACGCTCAACATCTCCCTAGAGCAGCTTATGGAAAAAACTTGAAGACTAATCAGCCAACAAGAATAAACAGCTCTGCAGAAGAAGATCCCTCAGGAGAAGAAATAGAGTGGCAAGGGGAACGTTCTGGAAACCAGGCTCTCTGGTGCTGGCCAAGTCACTGACTTGCTTCTTCAATTCACTTTGTCTCTCTTTGCTTTAGACCATGTGTGTGTGAAAATGATTTTGGGAAATATTTGGTGTGGTTTTCCTTAATGCATTGAGAGGAAATATTTAAGAAAATGATAGATATCAATTATAGATCAAGATTTAGAAGAAGACTTTAAGACTTAAAAGACTTATGGTTTCTACACTTCACTGGAACTGGTAAAATCTCGACAGCAGTCGCCTGTGATAAGTTATATATGATGCAATACCTCCAGCAACTAAAATTTATGCAAAAAGTTCTTATAAAGAAATATACTCAAAAATACTATAGATAAATCTAACTGGAATTTTAACAAATCTTTCAGTAATGCCCAGGTAGGCAGGAAAAAGAAAACAAAGAAATGAAAAACAGGTAAAAAAGTAGTAAAAAAAAAATAAAATGGCAGACTCATGTCCTAACATTTTAATGATTACATTAAATGTAAATAGTCTTCTTTATTTGTAAAAGCCCCAAAATAGAAACAACCAAATTTCCCTCAATAGGCAAATGGTTAAGCAAACTCTGGCATATTCATATCATGATCATTACTCGGCAATAAAAAGGAACACACCATTGATACATCCAACGACTTGGATGGATCCAAATGGCATTATTCTGAGTAAAAAAGGCTAATCTCCAAAGGTCACATACTCTCTGATTCCATTTATAGAACATTCTCTAAATGACAAAATGACAGAGATGAAAAACAGATCAAGTGGCTGCCAGGTTTTAAGGTTGATGAGGGGTGGTAGAGGGTGGGCATGACCATAAAGTGGTAGCACAAGAGATATCTTCGTGATGATAAAGATAATTGTGTATGTTGATAGTGGTGATGGTTACACAAATTTACGCATATGATAAAATGACACAGAACTATGCAC
The DNA here is from genome assembly GCF_057802395.1 of Ceratotherium simum simum. Taxonomy (NCBI): domain Eukaryota; kingdom Metazoa; phylum Chordata; class Mammalia; order Perissodactyla; family Rhinocerotidae; genus Ceratotherium; species Ceratotherium simum. Next base: position 7,898,395 of record NC_141905.1, on the reverse strand, counting down.
ACATATTGTACCAATGTCAATTTCCTGGTTTTAAAATTTTGTTATAGTTACATAAGACGTAACTATTGGGGGAAATGATGTGAAGGCTGCAAGGGGCCTCTATGTATTATTTTTGCAACTTCCTGTGAATCTGTAGTTATTTTAAAATAAAATAAAATTTTTAAACAATCACAGCTCAGATGCAGCGATAAACAGATTCTCGTACATCCGCCAAGTGCTAATTTATGAGTAACTATGGCAACCTATAAGTTCCTCAACCATCCCAGAGTTAAGGCATTTCGGGAGAAAGAGCACCTTAACCTCAGCTCATTGGACTAATCTAAACTTATCCATGTTGATCCTGTCTTTGAAGATTCCTGAGAAAGATGCTAAAGTAATAAAAAGACAATGCATGGCTTCTCTATCCACGTCCCAGGTTTTCTGGTGATGGCTGGGCACAAACAGCAAGTGGGGTGGGGACCTGGAACCAGCCAGTTGCTCCCTTCACAGTTCTGGGTTTTCACACCCCTGCCCCTACCCTCATGGAAGCAAGATGACTGGATGGAGCTGGAAGGACAAAGGGGACGGGCTTGGTGCAGAGTGGGGCTTAAATTAGGCTTCTGCCTAGAAATGGGTCTGAGGTCATGGCTAAGGGTAGAGCAAAGAGGAGACATGAGCAAAAAGGACAAAGAGTAACATGGAAGGTCTGAGCACCACCCAGGTGGCGCGCACTGCAGGTCACCGAGATCTGCTGCTCGTGCCCATTGAGCCAACCATGTGAAAAGCTTCTAAATGCTGGGGCATTGGTTACTCCACCAGGTGACTTAGTTCACCTCTGGTTCCAGCAATTCTGCTCTAGACCCGGGGGTCTGAGTCACACAGTCTCCACAATTGCCCTCTCAGGGCTGTGCTTTACCAAGAAGCCCAAGGAGCATATTTCTCTGCCCCAGTGGTGGAGTTGAAGCCATCGTTACGAAAGTGATCATGCACATGACAGATTCTTAGCCTCCCAGTCGATCAACAGTGTTGATCTCTGGTGAGCAGGGCTGAAGGAGCAGAAGTGGTGGGGAGGAGAGGTACTTGAATTTCAGCCTCCATGCTGCTAGCCGAGGTGCCTCTGGGGGTGTGACTGATTATCATGGAAGATCATCTTTGGGAAATTAATAGCTTCTTAAGTTTGGTTTTCTAAGTTCTTTGTCCTTCAATATTTTTCAAAGATAATCTATAAAGGAAACTTGGATAACGCTCAACTTTGTGCCAAAAAATGAATTTCACTCTAAACATTATACTTAAGTAAGCTATACAATTGAAAGAACATTTCAGAAATTACAAACACTCAGATACAAGCAGGCCCCAAATATAAGCACTGCCTCACCCCCACCAGCTTCCTCTGGCCCAGGGACGCTTTTGCCTCCATGACACGGCAAGTGAGCATTTCAGACTGTGTGAGAGACCATGGCTCTGGAAGGACACCTTTGCCCGTTCAAAGATGTGTGCTGTGTACAACAGAGATGGGACAGAGGCAGAGCCAGACAGGCATCCTAGAATTATATATCTCTGAGTTCTCTAAATTCTGGGCTCAACGAGAACTGAGATCACTGGGAAGCGTGATAGCTGAGCCAGATTAGGCTAGCGTCCCAGACAAACGCCTGTGCAGAAATAAGTCCAAATGTTAGGGCCCTACTTTTCCAGAGAATCAATATAAAAAATCACATTCTGCAGTGCTCTCTTTTCATGTTTTATAAAAAGAGAATTGCCTTCCTCAGTACAAGGACAAATCTGATATTCAGTGCCAAGAGAAAGTATGTTCCAGAAAAAAAAAAACGTTCACAAAAGCCCTCTGTTTCTTGTTATCTGTCCCTGGAAAATGCTGTGACCCAGCACAACTGTTTTGTTTTTCGCAGTTTCAAGACAATTCGAGTAACTCGATCACTCTAGGTACCTGATCACATCTGTTGTTTTCCTCCTTTAAAGGCATTTTGGAGTAATTTTTAAAGGATCGTTGTACTGTGTATCTAATTTTGAAGCTGTTTCCAGCCCTTTGTGGAAGGTTACAGATAACTTGAGGTGTAAGGACGTGTCTTTATTCACCTGGACATTCTCAGCTAGCTGCCCTCTCCCTGTGACTTCAGCTATCCTTTCTATTTGTGCAACTGGTCCCCCTCACATCTCAGCAGAGCCTGCCTGTGTCTAACACTGTGGAGCTGTCAGACACTCACCCAAGGAGTCTAGCTGGCTTTACATTAGAAGCCCCTGTAGGCTCACAAAGCCTTGCACCCCACGGATGTCTGAGTATGATGCCATGCTGCCTTCAGAATGGTCTAGTTTTGTGCCCTGAGGAGACACAGATGTATTATGGATCCCAAGTTCATCCAGGCTTTGCAAATATTTTCCACTTGGGATCCAGGCCCAGAGATCCTCCTCAGAATTCAGTTACGGAGGAAGCCACCATCACTGGAATTGCAGGCAAAACTCTGGTACCCAAGAGCTCTGGTTTCCTATATGTGGGGGATGGCTTCCAGAGGGGCCAAGTCAGTCACCAAGAGCTGGAGGTTGAAGATATGAAAACCTATAGCACTAGCCAAGCATCTAGGGCCAGTTGAAAACCCTCAGAATTGACCTTGCGCCTCCTTCAGAATGAGAAGCTCGTGTTCACCAGAGTGTCCAGAAAGCAGCTAGGCATTTTCCAAGACTCACTGCTGAACTGAGCGTTGCCCTTGGTAATCCAAATGGAAAACGGTCAATTTCGTTCCAGGCATGTGGCAATGGCCAGCCAAGCCCTCCTCAGGCTGGGGGCCACTGTTGCCTTCCCCCTCTGAAGCTCCTGAAGGCACAGTGGGGCTGGTGGGAGAAGGGCTGGAAAGGAGAGATGCAAAAGAGCTGAGAGCACAGATAGCTGCTGGTTTTTAATCAATTGTTCCATAGACATGCCTAAAATACACAGCAGGTGATTCTAAAACTAAGCAAAGGCATCACAATATTTATGGAGCACCTACTATGAGCCCAAATCAGTTTGATCTCAGACCTCATGCTGTCTATTGCAGCACAGTCTCACCTCATGCTCTGGCTGCCTGCATGGTCTCAGAGCCTAGGACCACTGCTCCCACTGGGGCTTCTTCATTTTGTCAAAGCTCGCCTTCCATGAGCTTAGACAAGAATTTCTCTGGAGCACTGTGCATCATTCCCAATTGACCCCAGCAGCTGTCCCATTTTATATTTCCCAAGGTCTCCATGCTTGGAGCTGTGCTGGGGCTGTGCCAGGTGGGCATCGAATGGCCCTGGAAGATCCTGTTCCCCTGGGCTCAGATGACCACGATGGAAAATATAAACACAATGGAAATAAAATCAGCATAGTGATCAGCTGTCCCACAGGTACAAGGTAGGATATAGGTTGGTGTCTAGAGTCATCCCTGTGGATGAGTGAGGAGTAATTTCCACACATTTGACTCATCCCCAGGCTGAGAATTATCTTTCTGCCACCTGGCAGTCATTTCTGTACAGACCCCCAACCCAGTGGCCATAGCCACGATTTCGCTCCTCTTATGCATTCTTCCTTTGCTCCTCCTCTGTCTGCTCCCTCTCTATCTGGAGCAGAAATTTAGAAGCTTACCTGTGTGGATAAGGGTATGCATTGTTGGGGTAAAGCACCCCTAAGAACAATGGAATAGGAATGAACAGAGTGCCACTCACAGCTATAGGGACAGCTACATGACCACTGGGTGATATTACATATATACTACATTTATAAGACAGTAACCTGCAGAGACGAATGGAGTTCAGTGAAGCGACTTGTGTCAAAGTTGATGCAAGGAGAGAGAAGTTCCAGGGAGAGAGAGAATGGAGCTCATGAGTGCTGTGGTCCCTGGGGGAGCTCTCTGGATGGAGCAGTGGATGACTATCTGCTTTTGTTGACCCCTCAGTATTCTCCCCGCTTGTGATGACAGAACCTAGATCCTCTTTGGGAAGCACCCTCCTCTCAGTTTGGTCTATGTTGTTGGGTGGGACTGACCCCACACCCAGAAGGTGGGTGGGCACATGACCCTGATCTGGCCGGTGAAAGCACTTGACTGGTTCTGGGATGGCACCAACCTAACTTGGGCAAATGAAAATCACTTTTGGGATTTTTGCTAGAATTACTGAGACAGAGTATTCCTGATGTGATGGAATTCCTAAGTAACTGACTGTCAGCCTGGAGCAGCGGGGACCTTCATGCTGTTATGCTGGGAAAGCCTGCCAAGAACAGAGCCAACCCAGGGGAAATCCTCACTGTGAGATGGAGAGCCACAGTGTCCTGCGGACTTACTGAGTCCAGAGATCCAGCCATGCCTGGAGGCAGACCTTTGTTGGTTCACAGGTATGTGAGGTGATGAATCCTCTTTTTTGCTCCAGTTCATTTGAAATGGCTTTATATCACTTGCACTGAAACATTGCAGAGAAATCCAAGTGTGGACGTTATGGTTTATTTGAAACATAAACAATATGAGATCACCAGGGCTGATACTCACCTGATACACACAATTCGGGCTGTACTGTTGTTGAACTATTGAAATACGTCCATACCAGTTGGTAAACAGCTACCCCAAGCTACCCCACCTCCAGTGGCCCACTGTTGCCTGGGCCTCCTAGCCCACCCCCTAGCATGCCCTGGACTTCCCCACAATCTACCAACTGAAGGGTTATGACCTGGCACAACAGAGAGCTTCTGCTGGCAGCCACTCTAACTGGTCATTTGTAGGTCATCAATGAGCCCCATGTTGCAAAATTCAGTGGTCATTTCTCAGTTCTTATCTTACTTGGCCTAGCAACAACATTTGATCAGCAAGACAGTTGACCAATCCCTCCGTGAAACACTTGACCTGGCTTCCAGGTTATCGTCCACACCTGCAGTTCCTCCTGCCTTTCTGGTGACAACTTCTCAATCTCTTTTGCTGGTTCCTCCCATGTCCTTAACTTCTGCAGGCTGGCGTGCCCCAAGGCACAATCTTTAAACCTCTGTTCCACGTGTACTCATTCTCTTGGTGATCTTGTCCTGGCTCATGCTTTAAATACTATTCCAAGTTTACATCTCACCTGGACCTCTCCCTTCAACTCCAAATTCATACGTCCCATGGCCTCCATGACACCTCCGCCTGGATGCCCCAGAGTCATCTCAGAATCAGCATGTCCAAAGCTGAGCTCCTGCTGTCCACCACACCCCAAGTGGTTCTTCTGTGGTCTTCCCCATTCCATTCTCCTATTGCTCAAGCCTAAGTCCCTGGTCTTGTCCTCAGGTCCTCTCATTCACACACACATACCCCACACTTGATTTGTCAACAAAAAAATCCCATCAGACATACATTTCAAAATGTGTCCATACTCTGAGCGCTTCACACTGTCTATGCTGCCACTCTGCTGATCCAGGCCACCACCATCTCTCGCCTGGATTACTGCAAAGCCTCCTAACCATTAGGTCGTCCAGCATCTGCTAATAAAACTACTATGGTTTATTCTCAACACAGCAGCCAAAGTGAGTCTTTCAAAATCTAAGTTAGGTCACATCATTCCTCCAATACTTGCCATTTATTCAGAGTAAAAGCCAACGCCATTTCCATGAGCCCCCAAGACTTACCTGAACTAGCCCATTGCCTCTCCCCTCTCCTCCCGCTGGCTCCCTGCATCCCAACCACTCTGGCCCCAGCTGAGCCCACACACTCCCCTGTTCTGCTCTTCCCTCGGCTTGAAATGCTCTTTCTGCAGTTGTCTGCGTAACTTATTGCCCTGCTTTGTTCAATTCTTAATTCAAATATTGCTTTCTTCTTGAGGGCTTCCCTTACACCCCGTCTGAGATTTCAATCCCTACCTCCATCTGCTTTGTTTTTTATATTTATACTTATTGTTATCTAATATGCTTTACATTTCAGCCATCTAAATTGTTTTCTATCTTCTTCATGAGAATGCGAACTCAATGAGGATGGGAAATTTTGAGTATTTTGCTTGTTGCTCTGTCCAGCAGCAAACATCACCCATAAGCTATCGATAAATAATTTTGAATGACTTGGTTGTACCCTTTTCATAGTCATTATAAATATTTTGAATACCACTCCTGGAGACACCCCTCCCTACCCTATCCCCACAGTCACCTAGAGAAAACCAGCAACCATCTTCTTCTTCTATTCTCATTCCTAACCAAAATAAAAGCAGCCACTGACTGGGATTTAGACTTCTGGAGAACTGGGTACTTGTAAAGCGGGTCCTTGGGAAGGAGCTGCAGGCAGTTCATTGATTGGGAAAGATGTTCTACATCATAGCTTCATCACTTCACATCTGATTTGCACAGCACCATACATTAATTTATCTTCTGAGCTTTCAGAGAGCCTCACAGAGGAAGGACAGACCTGGGATTGCTCACACTCCCTACCTGAGGGCCCGATGCCAAGGTTGGGCCTGGGTTGACACCTCTATGGGCAACCTGCCCCCAGCCACCACAGGCAGAAGGCCATTTCCTGCCATTTTGGTCTGAAAAAGCCGTAGGCCAGGTGGGACTTCAAGTCTGTTTGCAGAGTTTTAATTGGCAGAACTTCAGGAGTAGCAGGAGGGTTGTGTGGGGATGGGAGAGAGGAAAATAAAGAAAAAGGCAGATTGAGGTGCTCTTTGCGTGACTTCTTTACAGTAGGATCAGGCAAATGAAGAAAATCAAAGCAAGGCCAGCACCACACCCAGAGAGCACGGCTGGACTCCAGCCCGCACTGTTACCTTAGAGTGAGGGGTTCCTCCGCGGCGCCCTTCCCCTTCAAACTGGGCTGGAAACAGCAGAAGCTACACAAAGAGGGAAAGGAGTCTTCTGTCAGCAGAGTCAAGACTCTTCCCCCACCAGGGAGATATTTCAGAGCCAGACAAGAGGCTAGGCCCACTCCTGCCCCTCCAGGCCTCATCCTGCCCCCAGAGGGTGAACCCCAGACCTGGGTGTACCTCTGAGGCACCCCTCCTCAGCACCCTCCGGCATCACACACCCTAGCCTTAATAATAATAATGACAACAAGAAAACAATAGTTACGATAAAAACTGCATGTTTTAGATGCCTCCTCTGGGCCAGGCACTGGGCATTTCTGTTGCCAATGTTAGCACCCACTGCTGTACTCTGGGGACAAATGTCATCTTAATTTAAGGCTCCTTGAGCTGGGGGGGGTGAAGTTGGGCAACGTTCACTGTCTGAGCTGGATGTATACGACCTCTAGATTAACTGTGGAAAACTGTCTAACACACAGAAATCACAGGAGGAAAGGAACGTGAGGTTCAGCATTGCACACCTCCTTCTTCAGTTTGGTCTAAAACAGAACTGGAAGGCAACTTTAGGAGGCCATAGAACAGCAGGCCTTGGAAGAACCTCAAAGGCAGGCACGCAGTCGATGGAGATGCGCCCAGACCTGGTGCAAACAGCCTCTCTGCCGGAGTTGTTTTTCCCGTTTTCCCCACTCCAGCCCTGCCCTTCGGACCTAGCAGCTGGTCCTGGTGCCAGTGACTGGCCAGAGCCAACGGCAAGGCAAGGCTAGACCCTCTGAGCACAAAATGGCCTGGGACATTCAGGCCAGACATGTCAAATCTCACCTCAGAACTTCCAGCCCAAAGTGGAGCCAAACGTAACCACCCCCCTCTGTTAATCCAACATCTATGTGGTCTGTTTATGGCTAGGAACCCGCCTTCCCTTCTATCCCTTCTAGATTCTCTACAAATCCCTCTATCTATAACTTTAATAATAATAAATAACCATTAGTATTAAAAATTTAGACACTAGCTTAAATTTCTTAGATTGATTAATCTATTTGGAGAAGAGAATTAAACAGCAGGCTTCTCTCTTTAAGAAAAAGGATGTTGCATGCAGAAATGGGGAATCAGTTGTTTGGAATTCTTTCCAATGAAATATGAAGTAAGAACAACTGAAATTGGCAACTGGGATCAAAAAGAAAGATTAAGCCAAAAAAAATTACTTGGAAAATTAGAAAATAAAGCCAGAAAATTCTGGAAGGCTCATTAAACAGCCACTTTCTCAAATATGTTGTGTCTGCACAGTTTTTTCTCCCTTCAGACATGACTGTCCTAATCACTTCAGTCCAGGGAATGGATCTGTTTCCCAGGATTTAGGGAAGGCACTACTATAGCTTTCTCTATACTTTGTTACATAATTCAACAGCTCTCCGGGGCGCTAAGTTCTTCCTTGTGTCTAACCTAAATCCTGCTGACTGTGGGTTGAGAACAATTCTCCTGAGAACAGAGCTGAACAGTCTCTGTTCCTCTGCTCTTGGTTCATGATCAGTTTCCTCAGAGCATGGTTTTCAAACCCTTACCTTTTGAAGGCCTTAGTCCGATCACTGTTGTGGAAGACAAGAAACTTGGAATATCCATTATGGAAAAAGATCTCCAGGGCGATGTCCTATAAAGAGAAACCCCTTTTACTGCTCCTGAAGTTTCCTTGAGTGGAGATGCCCCCAAGCAACAGAGCCACTGGCAACGGGTCATAGGTCATTAGGGTCTCTGTGTCAGGTGTAAAAGGGTTTCAATATAAAATGGAACTGGAGGATATGAAATGGAGAATCTCACACATATGCCCTCAGAGGAATGGAACTTAATTAAGACACTGATTTCCCGTCAATGCCTGATTTACAGAAGATTAAGACACATCTCCTGACCAATGAACATCGCCAAGAATCCCTCCCCACCCTCAAGCAATGAGCTTACTGTGTGGGCTCTGGCTAGCCTTCCCCGATTTGCCCTCCTTTCCCTTAAATATAGCCCCACCGAACCCTCAGAAGACTGGCCTGTCGCTTGCTACAGCCTGCATTTCCCGAGTTGCGATTCCTCTGCTATTCCCAAATAAACTCAATTTCTGGTAATTCGAGCTTGCCTCAGTTTACCTCTTCATTTAGGTTGACGCAGGCAACCCTTCCTGGTTCGTCCTTCCAACCTCCCACAAGGGCGGGGAGTATGAAGACCCAGGTGAAATGATGTGTGGGGCGCCCGGCAGAAAGGGTAGGAGGGCAGGGGACCTCAGCGTCCCTTTGGCTGAAGCAGGAAGCAAGAGCTCCACCCCCAGGACAAGCAAGGGGCCGACAAAGGGACGAAAGTGCCTGCTAACACCTTCATGCACTTTCACTTATGGATCAAGGGTTTGGTTTCTTGAACCAAAGGGTCATCTTAGCAGAAACACCAGAGGAGCTGGTTGCGTGGGTGCAGCTCCCAATCTGAGCAGATTCCTATGCCGACCTGCAGACCGGAAGGCACAGGGCACTTCGCCAAGCCCGTTTGCTGAGCCACTTTGATGTGGCCGCACTGACATAGCAATGTCGTTTCAAGGGTGTTTTGTTGATGCCTAAACGAAATCAGCATGCTTTCCTTTCTTTTTCCTTTCCCTCCTCCCTCCCTCTCTGCCTCCCTTCCAATCCACGCTATGTAAATAACAGACTTGGAATAGTGATAGAGTGAGTCCACATACAGCACGAGGCTCAGGGATGAGATGGGGTCAGGGAGAGAATTGCCAGCACTGGAGGGAGGGTCTGGGAGGGGTGAGGCTTGGCATGGAGGCACAGATGGGGTGGGTGAGGGTCAGACTCAGCGATGGAGTGCTGCGTCCAACAGCAGAGTCAGGTCCTGCCTCCACCTGCTGGAAGGGACTTCTCCAAGTCCAGTTCATTAGGCTCCGGAGCAGAGGGAGCGTGTTTGTGATGATCATGCAAATCCCCTCTCCTCTGCGGGAGCACATGAGAACCTTGGATCTTTTTCTACAAATTGAAATACAAATAACGTGCAAATAGACGATGGATGTAGAATCTGTTGAGGCTACGGCTTGCCCTGGCAACCTTGAGTGCCAGGATCTGACTTTTTATTCCGGGAGAATCCAGGGCTGGAGAAATGGTGGCTTTGCTCACAAAGCCCCCCACCTCCCATCCCCTCGCCCCACTTGGCCACGTTTGCACGCCCTCCCATTTCTGGCTTCCACCACTGTCAGGCTAACCAACCATCTGGAAACAATCACCGTTTACTGCGGGGAAAGAAACTCACTTACTGATACCTATTTCTACTATATATAACCTCTAAGGTAGACAAATAATCATAAAAAAATATTTTTGATGCTATGCACCAAAAAAATGTGCTAAGTGCTGTATACGTAATGGTAGAAAAGAGAAGACGTGGTTGCTTGTTCACCGGAGGGAAATGGAAGCCCAGAGAGGTGCCCAATTGCGTTAAAGTGGCAGAGCCAAGGTCAGCACTAGCTCATGCTGGCCACACTGCCCAGAACCATGGTCAGGGGTGGGGGGAGGGGCGGTGCTTCTTCCACTCACCCCTTTCTAGATCACCCTCCTTGACAAAAAGCACACTAAGGTGAGGCGAAACGAGAACCAACACTCTATGTGTAAAATCGGTGGAGACGGAGGAAGAGGGCTGTCGGATTCCAGAGGCTTGCTGGACCCTTGTCAGCAGGGCAGCTGATCCTTTCTGGAATAGCCCCCCTGAAAGGCCTCCCTGAGCTGCACTTTCAGAGAATAATAATGTGGCCTCCTGCATGAGGATCACATGATGAATTACAGACCCAAAGAGATTTACAAATGAAAGCCACTCTTATTCCCTTCATTAGGGCCAGGCACTGTCCCTAGTCGGCCTTGCAGAACAGAGGCCCCGCAGAGAGGGTGGGGGAGGAATCTGGCCCTTCCTCTCCTAGAAGGGGTCCCGCATCTCTTCCTCTGCCAGCTGCCTGGGAGGCCCTGGGCCCAGGAGATGCAGCTTTGCTATGGGCGAGGTTGGGCTGGCGAAGGCAGATGTGCTTGGGGCCAGTGGCGACCCCGGAATTCTTCCTCCTCCCTCTGCCACTGAGGCAATGCCTCTGCGATTTATACAGTGAGAAGCCCTAGGGTGTGAGCAGCTGAAGGCAGAGCTCTGCCTCTGAAAGGAACCGGCTCTGTTTAGCACCTGGGTGAGCCCTGGAAGGCACTGGGCGAGGCCTGGGACCCTGGTTGGAGGGGACAGTCAGGAGATCTGTAATCCACTTGGCCCAGGAAATGACAGGAGCTTGGAGACAGTTGAGGCTGGGGGTGTGGGCAGGGGGGCAGCCACATCCACACATCCTCCAGTGTAGGACAGTGTCCGGCAGAGGGGGTCAACGAGGCCAGAACAGGGCAGACTGGCACTGAACTCTCAGTCATCAGCTCTGCCACGAGGCAATGGAGCTGCCCTGTCCTGTGTTCCTGAATCTGCAGGGCAGCTCTGGGGCACGTCAAGGAGAAAAGAAAGCAAAGAGGCTGGAGCCTCAATGACACAGCAAGAGAGAGAAGGGCCCAGTGGCCACAGGGCAGGGCCTGGGAGAGAGTGGAGCAGAAGTCAGAACCCCGCGCCAGGGGCCCAGGCCCAACATAAACCAGGGGAATTCACTGGGTGTCCCAAAGGGACCCGGGCTGGGCTGTGAAGGGGGTCACAGGGGTGTGTCCCTCCCATTCGATGGGGCCTGGATGGCACCGGGATCGCCTGTCCCGTGAAGAGATGGTCCCCCTCTTGCTCCCTCCCTGGGGCATACCTGCAGGAGGAAGCGTGCCTGCCGGAGCTCCCTGAGGTCGCCGTAGCTGTGGCGCTGGCATGAGTAGTGGTCGGAGGACCTGTCTTTGCTGCACATGTTGAAAATGAACGGATCGCTGATGCTGAAAAGCAAGGAAGACACGCAGTGAGAGGGCAGCTGGTGGGCTTGTTCCCCTTCCTGCCCCGCGGCCCCACCTGAGCTTCTGGGCACACATCAGAGGAGTGCTGTGGTCACTGCCGACCAGGGTGCCAGCACCCACTGACCCAACAAACCCTTTCTGAGCACCTGTCCGGGGCAGCCATGCCCTGAGGAGTAGGGTGGAGCATCGGCCTCACCAGGAGGGGGGCCAGTCTCCAGGATAGACATAGCACAGGGTGCGGAGCATGGGTGTGAGAAGGCTCTCAGGGTACAAGGGTCAAAAATGGGTTGGGGGTGGGGGAAGAGTAAAAGAGGTACCTCAGTTATGTTTGGAGAAATTTCAGGCTTCTGGAACACAGGGCCAAAAGATGGCAAGCCCCACAAAGAAAAGCCCCTGTTCAGCATGGCCTCGGCAACATGAGCCTGGGGTGGACCAGCTATGTTGGGGTGGCATCTGGTGCAGCATGGGAGAAAGCAGCAAGAACCCTGGAACTCCCCAACGAGGTGGGCAGCAGGGCTGAGAGCGCTGATGGGCTGGAAGACAATGACCACAGCATCCGTCAGACCCTGGAGCACTGTGCCCAGAGCCAGGGATAGGCGACATTATAGCAGAGGCCAACAGGAGTGGAGAATGGTCCCGCCAGGCCAGGCATCCTCTCCCAGAAGTCAGAATGACTCTCATTGGGAAGAAAGGGAGAAGGCGGAAAGGGAGAATCATGAATTTGACTAAATATTTATCCCAAAGAGAACCATTTCTGCACTGGAAGTAAGTGAAATACCTTTAAATAACCAGATGAAGCCATTCACCACCCATACAAATGGGGACTTGAGAAATCAATGTGATTTCAGTTATAGACAGTTACATTTGTGATCTCCTGAGTTATGTAGCAAATTTAAATTGTGCACATGATCACAAAAACTCTGATAAAATGCCCTTTCAGGACTTGAAAAATGAAGGGCCTTCCAAGCACCTCAGCCCTCCAGAAGACTTTGTGTCAACCATGGGCCCAAAGAGCCAAGAGGTGAAAGAGCCCCTGCGCCAGTGCCAGCGCCAGGCTGGGGGAACGGGTGAGAAGATTGTGTTTCACATTCTCCCCATCCCAGGTCCAAGTGCAGCCCTCACCACCCAGCCTCCAGGGCAGGCCACTCACAGAGTCTCCACGCCACTCTTCTGGGGGAGACCGAGAGAGAGATCAGGCCATCACACAGGCCAGCAGGACCTCTCCAGTCAATGGTCAATGGTGGTGGTGCGGCATGCGTGGTGCTAAGAGCTTGGACCTGTGCACTATGCACAACGGTCACTGCTGGGAGAGGGGGAGGCTGCCCGTGTAGGACACAGCCTGAGCCCGTTGCTTAGACCTCTGCACAGCCACTCAAGGATGTGGACTCAGGCCCTTTGCTGCTTCTCCTCCTCCTGCCCCTTCTTAGAACAATCCTATCTGGCTTCCTGCTCTGAGCCACGTTGCTATAGAATTGATCAAATACATATATGGCTTTGGTTCTGAACGCTCCTGCCTGGATGCTTGCATTCAAACCTGCTGCTGACAGAGGCCCTTTGTCCATTATTAAGGCCTCCATCTGGAGCTAAGCTGAGCTTCCCCTAAACTTCTCTGACCCCCAGTGGGGCTGTGGTGGTAATCCTAGTTCCTACCCTGGGCTTAGGTCAAACAGCATCCCAGGTCAAGGCACTGGTGAGAATGACAACGACAACTCCTCTGTGCTCCTGTAGCCCCATGCCTGTGGGAGCCACCACAGCAAACATCCTCTGTTCCTTAGCTGCACGCTTGGTTGGTTCCTGTCCCCAGCAGATATGAGTAAGTTTGCTGGGGCACAGACCTGTGCCCATAATTCTCCATCCTCTGCATCTTCTCTGGGGCTCTGGGCATGTCTGCCGAGTAGACTGACAACTGTCACGATCTAGAGCCTGCTAAGCACTTCCCTGTTTCGGTTTAATTTGACCCTCATAACAAGCCCTTACTGAGCATATGTTGTTATTACTCCCATATTAGAAATGAAGAAACTGCATTCCGAAGAGGAGAACTGACTTTTCCAAGGTCACGTGGAACTAGATTCAAACTGGATTCAAAGCCAGGTCCTCTGACTTGAAGACCCAAGCTCGCTCAACAACACCTCTCCTCCCCTGAGAAAGCAGACAGGCTCCCTGGCATTCTCAGAGCTCTTCCCACCGGCTCCCTCCTTTCAGTTTATTCTGTGTGGACTGATTCTCTACCTAGGACTCTAGACACTAAGGATGTGAAGAAGAATGCTCTGGAAAATTCTTTTAGGAAGCAGCTTTTAGGAGGAAAGATGATCATTTTTCTCCTGCTTATAGTGATTGAATAACCATATAGGGCAGGAATGCTCAGACCCGATTCCCTAGAAATGACTAACTCGTCCACATCATTGAGTTCACTGATGCGAGTCCAAATTGGAGTTCTGCCCTATGTAGCATTAGTCACACAGCTGTGACTGGCTCTCTTTGCCAACACCATATTCTACATGTTCTGTGCTTTAAATGGAGTTCAGATCCCCAAAGTCAATGAGCAGAAAGGAGTAGCCAATCCATGTTCCTCTTTAGGTGAGCTGTGGCCCTCGTACACAGCTCCTTTGCATGACAGCTATCATGATATTTGCAAATTGCCCAGGGTGGTCAGAGTATAACATTTAATATTCTTGACTAGGACACTTACAGTAAGCTAAATAATAATCATGATACTGGTTGACCTAGTCTTTGATAACAGAAGTGGATTTCAGACTAAAATATACTTTGATCCCACATTCGAAGTTATCCAATTACTGTCAGAACTTACATCTGGAATTTATACCCAGAACCATTTACTAGATCACAAACTCTTTACCAGACTTAGCCCACATTTAACTCATCTCTTTGTATCTGTGAAGTCTACCACAATGCCTGGGACAAGACAGATTTTCAATAAGTATTTGTTGAATTGAATTAAACAGAGATATGATGCCTTAAAACTGCTGACTGATGTGGAGGAAATATCTGAGTAAAAACACCCTATCACAAATAGCCAGCTGGATGGTCTGGATTCCCACCAAATGAAGCAAGCGCTATACCTTGTGAGCATGGCTGCCACTGTTACGGGTTGAATTGTGTCCCTCAAAGGAGATATGTTTAAGTCCTAACACCCAGGATCTCAGAATGTAACTTTAATTAGAAATAGGTAAATAACAGAGGTAATAAAGTTAAAGTGAGGTCATTAAGATAGGCCCTACTCCAATACGACTAGTCTCCTTACATAAAGGGGGAATTTGGACACAGAGACAGACACACACACGCAGAAGATAATGTGAAGACACATAGAGAGAAGATGCCCATGTGACTGGAGTGATGTGTCTACAAGCAGAGGAACACTAAGGATTGCCAGGTAACACCGGAGGCTGGAAGAGGCAAGGAAGGATCCTCCCTAGAGCTGTAGAGGGAGCATGGCCTTCCAGCCTCCAGAACCGTGAGACAACAAATTTCTGTTTTTTTAAGCCACCCAGTTTTTGGTACTTTATTACAGCAGCCCCAGGAAACTAACATAGTCACTCTATTCAACCAAAAAGAGATCCCACTGAAAGCAAAATATAAACTTCTAGAAAGGTTCTTAGTTTCTGAGGAAAGTTCCAAAGTACACAGGTCTAATCACTGCTGGAGGGTTTGCAGTGTTCTTGAGTTTTATTTGGGATATTTTTATGGTACATCAGAGAGTCTTCTTCAAGGTCTAATGCTCAACTTTACTCAATTTGAAAGCAGTCTTTTAGAGAAACATTTCAGGGTTGACTTAGCTTTATTTTTAACTGGCTTATTTATGTATCTTCCTTAGTCTCCATGGTCAAAATAAGATTTAATACCCATTGATCTGACGTGACCTAATAGCCCGTCTCTGAGAACTGCATCTCCATGAGGGCCAGCAGTTTCTCAGGGCAGTAGACAAGACCTCAGAGAGAAAGCACTGTCTGGTTAACAAATACTGCTTTGAGATATGGTGACTAAAATTACCTATGCAATTCCCAAATGGTATTCCAGGATAGTAATTTGTTCTCACTACACTCCTACTTGCATTCTAGAAAAGTACATTCCAGACATTGGAAGTCTCCTTCATCATGGCAAATCAAGTGAGTACGTACAACCTGATGACTGGACTTCTATTAAAAGTGCAGATATAGTCAATTTGGTCATGATTAGATGCACCTCATAAACACAATTTACCTAATCGATAAGATCTTATCTAACACTAACTCGATTTAAACCAGAGGTGGAGAGGGAAGCAATGGATTATGCAAGTCATTACGCAGCACGCCACGCATACAGGTGGAGTAGAAAGCTGTCACCAGCTCTCAGAAAGGCTAGTCTGCAGACCCGTTGTCCATATTGATCAGTATCAATAAAACATGAGCAATAAGATGGGATGAGGGTGCCAAGTATTAATTATGCTCCTCCTGCCTTGGAAAAGCACAGAAGACACAGCAATCGGTAAACGTTTGGTATGAATAAAAGATGGAAATTAGCAGAAATAAAAATGCCAAGCATGTTAAAGCAAATCTAAATCAAAGGAGAGTGGGCTGACGTCTATTCTTCCACACTCCTTAAATTCTTGCTCCTGACATAAGCTGGAAATGATATGACAGCTGAGAGTTAAAATTCTTAGTTATGGCAGGTAAGATTCTGGTTCCTCTGTCAATAGTCTAAAACAGTGGTTCTCAAAGTGTAGTTGCAGACTAGTTGTATCAGCATCAGTTGAAAACTTGTTAAAATCTCAGGCCTTACCCCAGAACTATCAGATTAGAAACTGGGGTGAAGGTGGGTCCCAGAAGTCTGTTTTAATAAGCCCTCCAGTTTACATTAGTTTGAGAGCCACTGGGCTGAGAGGTTATCTTGTCATTATTTGAAGCTTGGCTAACCAAAATTTCAAGGCCTGTATCTGGATAAAGAAATCTTCATCCAAATGTCTTCAAAAGCAACGAGCAAGTGAAAACATAACTTGATAACTGAACTTCTAGCAAAAGTGCAAAGATAGTCTATTTGATTTTGAGTGGTTGTACTTTACAAACACAAGAGAATTAATCAGTAAGAGCTGATTGAACCCAAATAGTCCAAATACACTTGATCCTAAAGAAGAATCTTGGAATTTCCTGCCAAAGACCTCCGATATTAGTTGCTATAAAAATGATTCTACAAATTTCTAGCCAAATCGCACACATCCTCCAAGACCCAGATCTTAGCCTACTTCCTCAAGTAGTCGTCCTGCACCACACCATCCCGACATCATCCCCAAGTGTGAACCCAGAAAACTCCTCCCATAACGTGTATTTTGTCCCATGATGACAGTGTGTTACAAACTCTCGCCGAAAGAGCCTGTCTATGCTGCTGACTGCACCTGTGCGCCTTGCTCGGCCTGAAGGGGAGTGCCTGGTATCTCACATAGAATGAGCAATCAACACATTGTTGAATGAGTGAGCTGACAGGACTGGATTCAATTACACAAATAACCTAAGGAGAGATCCCCTGTGTCCTGCAGTGCGTTCTGTATCAGGGGAGGCATGAGGAGCTGCTGCATTGTCACCCATTCCAGATTTTAGCTTTGGAGAACCACAGTCACGGATGCCTGTGCCTTAGGATTCTTCTGTTTTATTGCATGGATCAGTTGCAGGCCCAAATCTAAGCCCACAGTAAGAATAAGGTGGGAGGGGTAGGGAGTGAGGTGGCTGAGAAGGAAGACTGAGGCTCAGGGAAGCATCTGCTGGGAGAAGTGGGGACTCACTTGGATAAGCAGTGACGGGTGCAGTAGACATCGCCCACGGGAGAGAGTGTGAAGTTCTCGCAGATGTAGAAGTGCTGGAGGCCAAAGAGTAGGACCCCTTCAGAGACCAGGTGGCCCTGCACGATCACCAGGGAGTACTTCTGTGTCACCTGGAGGGAGAGAGTGCCAGAGTCAGGCCATGTGCATGTGAAGCATGCCTATCATCCTTATGGAGGGCAGGAGGGCAGTGACCAATCACACACTGGGCACTTGGAGGTGCAAGTAGCCCCCTGTAAGAAGGACAGCACCGCTGCCCCAGAGCTGCACTGCTCTTCACAGTTTGAGTGGTACTTCTACACCCAACCCCCTGTTTAGTTATTTAATCTACCCAAGGCCACCCCCACCCCAACCAAGACGTGTGGATGAGTGTTTACTGCCGTATTGAGCATGTTGATGTCCTTTCTTTAAGCCCTTCCACAACCATGCAAAACATTCCACAGTTAACAGTGAGGAAAGTTTTCAAGGTACAAGGTATCCCTCAGCCACAGAGGTGAAAGAGCTTGTCCAAGGACCAGCTGGCAAGTGGCTGAGCCAAGACTGGAACTGGGTCTACCTGGAATCGCAAGTACAAGACTGATACTGCTGTCCTGCAAGGCCACGGCTAGTCCCAGGTGTGCAGAGGAGGCATGTGCTCCACCCGGATCCCTCCTGGCAGACCTAAGCTGCATTCCTCCAGTAGCTGGAAATGTTGGCAGACTTCCAGAATCGCCTCACCTGAAGAGAACACCTAGCCTAAGGTCACATCACCTGCCTAGTGGCAGTCTGTGCCCAACAGCTAGTCAGTGCAGAGTAGAAAGGGCCAGATGCTTTGCCTCTATTCAGGCCAACTCTGAAGAACCATCCCAGACCTTGAGCTCCTATGGTATCAGCTGTGGCCTTTACTGAGACTGCATCAGAGTTCCACTTCTCCCTCTGCCCAGTTCTGAGACCCTCACTCCCAAGAAACTTCCTGCATGCACATCTCTGGCTCATAGTTGGCTTTCCAGGGAACCTGACCTGGGACAATGTCTTGGTATGACCCAGTGTCCTGCACAAAGTAAGGACTGAGTGGGTCCTTACACGGAATACATCCCTGAGGGAACAAGAGAGGGAATAAATAAATTTTAGATGATAGGAGCCCAAATGGACCAAGAATAAGGCCAAGGCCAAAGCCAACATTTTTTCAGGGTGATTCTATGGTAATTCCAGTTATACAAAAGAGGAACTGATATTTTTTTGACTACCTACTCTATGACCATGGTCACCATTTTTCACATATTACCCAATATAATCCTTATAACTGGACAAGGGAAATTTTACTACTCTAATTTACAGATGAAAGAAAAGAGGTCCCAGAGATAAGAATCTCACCAAAGATCAGTCACGTAGTAAGTGGCAGAGCCTAGGATTGAAGCTAAACTCGCTGCTCACTTTTGGGAGCAATGATGAGGCCACAGTGGTGAAACCTGGAAGAGGAGCCTGAATACCAGTCCAACTCCTGCATCCAATGAGATTAGTCAATGTGAGGGCTAAAGCCAGAAGGTAAAGATTCACCAAGGATTTTGTTCCAAGATAAGGGTTAACCTCTACAATCTAGGACAAGTCATCACCGAACTATTTTTCCTGAGTGAGGGTCAGCCAAGAGTCCTGGTTCCTGTAAGCCAAGCCTGCTGCAAGCCGCTGGCTCTCCCAGCCTCTCCTGCATCCACTTTGTCAGAGGAGCTGGTCCTCAACCACCTTCAGAGCCACACTTCAACACGGACTCATTTCCAACTTCATTCATTCATCCAGATGGTCATGTTTTCAACAGTTAGGGATTCAGCACCTACTACATGTCAGGCCCTGAGCCAGGCTTTGGGGATAGAGGGACAGACAAGACAAACAAGAACCCTACCCTTATCAGGCTGAAAATCCAGTGGGTGAAGGTGGGTGGTAGACATACATGTCGACTAATAAGCTATTACAGGTTGTGATACACGCTGAGAGAGAAAAACAAAGTGATAATGACAAGGCAGAGAGAAACTTGGAGGGCACACTATTTTAGACAAACCCTGAGACGTGAAGGATGGAAATGGGGCAGCCATGGAAAAGCCCGGAGAATAACATATCAGGGAAAGAAAACATCCAGCTCAGAGCCTTGAGGCAGGAAGGGCAGATTTGGGGAGCAGAAAAGAGGTCAACGTGACTGAGATGAAGTTGGCAAGTAGGAGAGCTCAGATCTTGAAGGCCTTAGACGCCTGGGTAAGGCCACTGGCTTTTATTCTGGCTGCAGTTGAAAGCCACGGGATGGGGGGATCATTTCTAAAAGAGGACACTGGCTGCTGGGCAGAGAAGAGATTGGAAAGAGCCAAGAGTGGAGGGAGGGTGAGCAGTCGTGCGGCTATGTCAGTGGCCCTGTGGAGGGATGGTGGCTTGGGATGAGGTGGCAGAGAGAAGTGGGAGGAAGGGGAGAAGTGAGGGAATCTAAACAAGAAGAGGTAGACCTGACAGGAACTGCTACTAGACAAACTGTGGAAAACCACAAAACAGGAAGGATTGAGCATAAAGGATAGATGTCTACTGTGGGACTTGGGCAATTGAGTGGAGTCCCCCAGCTTCCCTGGAAGCCTTCCCCAGAGGCAACCACCCTCACCACTTTATCATATTGAAGGGCAGCAGATATACCACCCTAAAATATGTCACTTTGGCATGAAGATTATTTTGAGTTACAGATGCTCAAAAAACAGCAGGTACAAGAAGGGCACTCTGGTCTCCCCTTTTCTTCCTGACAGCGGGAGTTAGAACTCTCAGGTGAAAGATGCCCTCCCTACACCAGGAAAGAAGAGCATTCTTATCACCAGAGACGGGGAGTCCAGACCGAGAGAAATCTGTGCAAACAAACCATGGTAAACTAACCCTCAACTTCTTTAGCCCCCCTGTGTATTTGAGTTACCTTTCTTAACCACTCCTCTTAGTTCAACCTAAGCACTGAGGCCTAACTGCTTTTTAGGTCTTCATTTTCCTGTGAAGGCTCTCATGTACATATGAAAATAAAATCTATATGCTTTCCTCCTGTTAATCTATCTTCTGTCAACTTAATTCTCAGGCCTAGTTGGAGACCCGACGAGGGTAGGGGAAAGTTTTACATCTCCTATAGTATATTCTTCTGAAGAGATTCTATTAGTACATAAGCATGGTTTATACATATTATTATTATTTTTTAATGCAAGAGCATATTCATATACTTACTGTTCTGCATCTAGTTTTTTTTCCTTAACAGCCTATCTTGGAGATTCTTCCAAATCACTTCTCATAGAGTTGTCTCACTCTCATTAACAGGTGTAGACTCTTCCCTTGCATGCAGGTACTGTAACTTTCATGACCGATCCCCTAATGATTCCAGGATTGTTTTCAAATGGTTTTGGGTTTTTTTGGTTTTGTTTTTGTTTTGTGAGGAAGATTAGCCCTGAGATAACATCTGTTGCCAATCCTTCTCTTTTTGCTGAGGAAGACTGGCCCTGGGCTAACATCCATGCCCATCTTCCTCCACTTTATATGGATCGCTGCCACAGTGTGGCTTGATAAGCGGTGCCTCAGTCCACACCAGGGATCCGAACCCGCGAACCCCAGGTCGCTGAGGCGGAGCGTGGGAACTTAACTGCTATGCCACTGGGGCCAGCCCCTGTTTTCAAAGGTTTTGACATTACAAGCGATGCTGCAGTGACCATCCTTGCATATATGTCACTTTGAACAGACAAGTAAATCTGAAGGATAGATTCCTAGCAGTAGAATTGCAGCTCAAGGGCGAGAGCATCTGAAATTCTGATAGCTATTGCCAGACTGCCCTCCTGCAAGGTGGCATCAATCTACACTCCCACCAGCACTGTTAGGAGGGTTACGCCAGGCTATTTAAACATTTTCTCTTATGCCTTTGTAGAGAGGAGACTCCATCCTCGAATTCACATGGTGAGATGTGGAGCAGTGCCACCAGCCCTGACCCGTGTACCTCCCAAACCTCTCCCCTTCCCACGATTCCCCACCCTTGCCCAACCTCTGTGGTGCCAACAGCAGGGGCCGGAGAGCATTCTCATGATCTCCCGGTGCTTTCCTTTGGGGAGAATTAAGTAGCAATCAGAATAAGCCAAACCACAGGGAAAATGTCTGGTAAGAGCTGGAGTAATAGCTTAAAAATTGATTCTGCTAGAAAAGAATGGCATTTTAAAAACTGGAAAATGAGCTCAAGTGAACTATTACCTGCTTTTCCATTTAAATTAGCACTGGGAGGGCTCCATCCCCAAGTTTACTCATGATTAAGAAATCCCTCCTGCTGCGATTCTATCGAACACTTTAAAAAGAGTAGAACTTCTGCTTCATAAGTAAAATTCTTTTAAGATCGGCTGGATGATATATTACCACTCCTAATAGGTAGATAACTAAGCATGTGGCCACACCTGGCCTTGCGTATGAGGAGGAATAGGTTATCTGGAAATCCAAAAATGCCAGAGCTGAAGTTAGAGGAGCAACAATCTGCTGGAACATTCCATGGAAGCCCAGGCCAGCATGTTCTCCTAGAGTCGGGCCTTGGTGTGCACTGCTGCGGGAGGGCAGGGTCAACCGAAGGCTCTCCCGAGTTCTTTCCAGCGTCATGGGCCTGCAATTTGGCGCAATGCCCTAATTCTATAGGAGGAAGAACTGAGGGGCAGAGCTGTCAGATGAGGCACCTAGGAACAGAGCTAACGTGTACGTTCTCTTATATTTGTGTGCCAAATCTACCGCAAGGAAAGCTTTAGCCCTGCTTAAATGAATCACGCCTCCCTTTTCGTACCTCTCCTGCTTGCCTAGACCTTTACAATACATTCCTTTATCTGGCGTGTGAAACGAGTATGCTCAGTTTTCAAAGAAGCACAGATTGCTGAGGAAAAGTTACGTATTGAAAAGGAGTGAGGCTATATAAATTACATTTATGTTGGCTACCATGCACTCTGGCTTCTGCTTTTTCTAGGTTGATCATTTTGAGATGGAGCACTGATTCACACCAGCAATCAAAGAAATGTATATTAAAATAATAAGGATATACTATCTTTTATGTATCAATTTGGCAAATCTGGGAAGAAATATACTGCGTGGCTCTCCTTCTGGCAGCTCATCTTTTCAGGTGGAGACAAGGAGCAGGGGTGCCCCCTGCCTGCCTGCGTGAGCCATTTCCACAAGCAAGCCTACAAACAGCCAGGCCACCCAGCCTTTCTCTGCCAGCTCCAGGAGACCAGTTGGAAAAGGACGGAAATTGTACCAGTGTAATGTGAAACGTATTACAAGTCTTGAAGACTGTTCAAAGCACAGTGCCTAGTGTAAGCTGTGTTTACTAAGGATCTGCTTATTGGCGAGTGATTGCAATTGGAGCACGATCCTAGCTGGGGCAGCTCTGAAAGTCGTAAAACCTGGACTCATGGATCTCAGGCATTCATTCCAAGTGTTAGTATGTATGAGAATCACCTGGATGCTTGTTAAAGTTCATATTCCCAGGCTCCATTCCCAGATGTTCTGATTCAGCAGGCACAGTGGGCCCTGGAATCTGCATTTAATGAGCAGCCCAGATGATTCTGACGCAAGATCTGAAGACCATACTCAGAGAAACTGACCCATGGACACCAGCGAGGCTGTGAAAGATGAGGTTTCGTCTCATGTACGCATCTTTCTCATAACGCACTCATTCATTTGTTCATGCATTCATTCACAGGTATGTACTGAATGTCCAGTGAGTGCCCCACTCAGGCACAGAGGGAGATAGAGCTTGCTTCCTGGTGCTCATGGTCTAACAGGAGAGGGAGAAGAACGTCAACTGTCCGGGCACACCACAGGGTTGGCAGGGGGGAAGTACAGGCACTCTGGGGGAACAGAGGGTGGTGCCTGGCCCAGGCGGGGCAGTGGGCGGGGCAGGGGTGACACCAGAGAAGTGGTTCCCAAGGAGGTGACCCCAAGGTTGGGCTTAGGAATTAAGAAGATGAAAACAGAGGAGGAGCAGTCCAAGCACCAAGTCTTGAACCAACAGGACATGTGTGGAGATTATAAGTAGTTCTGTTTAATTAGAGTAAGGAGTCGGGGGGACGGGTGTGCGCAAGTGCAAGGGTGAGTCCAGGGGAGCCGCAGGGCCAGCTCAGGAGTGGCCTTGTGCACAAAGTATGCCAAAGAGAGTCTCAGAAGGTGTAAGTAGGGACGATACGTGCAGCTCTGCATTTTAGAAAGTCAGTAGTGGCGTTTCACCCTGACGGGAGGTTACTACATGGAAAGTTAACACACTTCTTCACTCTTTACAAATGACCTCAGCTGAAAATACCTGGGATGAGCTGGCTGCTGCCCCTGCTTCCAGAATAAAAATATTTCCCTTCGAGCTGATTCCTTTCTACCGAGGTCAAACTAATATTTTGCATCGAGTTTGTGTGAAAAAGAAAAATAAATGTTTAGTTTCTTGTGTAATTAAAGAGAACAGCAACAAAACAAGTCTCACTTGAGTTCCAACTCTGGACTGGGTCTGGAAGCCCATTTTGCCAAGTGGAGCCTCACTTCTGAGAGCAGCCACATGGAGGGAGTGCAAGGGACCATCCCCAACCCCTCCCTGGCTGCCGGGAGCCCACAATGAACATGCATTAAATAAACTACTCCTCACGTCAGATGAAGCTGTTTGCAGACAAATGTGTTCGTGGTTCTGAGAATCATTAATCAATGACGCAGAAGTAGCACAGAATGATTACTCAGGTATCGCTGGAGGCGATAGGAGCACCAGTGTGCACACAAAGAAGTGAGTTAAACTGCTGCTGCCCTGGAGCTCCAGGGCTGCCTGCTTCCCCTACCAGCCTCTGGCGGGGACGGGCCACCCAGAAGCCTGGAAGGAGGTTATGATCTGGAGTCTCCTGGGCTGTGTCCAGCAAAGGCCATAAAAGCAAGTGCTTCTGAGACGGCCAGGGAGGAGGAGCCAGGCGCTTCTTGTGGGGCTGTCCGCCCAGCTTATGTGATGGCCACCTGAAGACAGGCGCTCCCGGGTTTTCTGAGCATAGGTGCACACCTGCCACGCACACTCTGTGTGTGCTTTCACTTAGAAATTTAGGGAAAGCACAAGGCTCAAAAGGTGTTATGGAGACATCTGAATGAGGGGAATTTCCAGCTTATAATCAATGCTTGCTACAAACTGTCTATACAAGCAGCAAGTACCAGCTCGGGAAATGCAGAAAATACCCCGCAACACACACACGCACCTGCCATGAGCAAACTTTCTGTATCTTTGCTTGAATGCATTCCTGGTTCAAGGATCAGTGCAATACTCCTTCCTTCCTTGACTTCTAGTTTCTATCCTTGACAATAAGTATAGTGGACAAGGATTAAGGCCACAGTGGACAGGGCTAAGGCATGTGAGGCAGGCAGGTTGGCACATACTTGGTGTGCTGTGTCCCAGGCAGAGATGCCATGTGTAGGAAGGGACTTGGAGGCCTGCCTGCCTGGACCAGCATCAATCAGAATTTTTGCAAAGTGGAAGCCAACCCCAATAGGGAAAGGTTGCTGAAGGGTAGGGTGGGTGAGAGTTTATGTCACTTGCCCAACACAGCGGGTTGGGAGATAGCGGAGAGTGAAACCCACATGAACTCGGAGTAAGACAGACCCGAGTTGAAATCCCAGTTAGCAGCCCCTCTGGCCCTGCTTTCGCCATCTTTAAAATGGAAATGAGAAAGCCTCCCTCACAGGGGCTCGGTGAGACCAGATGAGATTTCGGGTGAAACATGCACAAAGCGAGGGCTCCACATCCAGCTGTTGACATCTTTGGCCATAACAGCAGTAAACAAAGAGCAGAATGGGGCTCTGAGTCCAGTCTGAGCACTTGCCCTGTGCCAGGCAGTCAAGTGCAACCCAGTGAAACGAATCCAACACCTCGTGCAAAGAACAAATACCTTGATAATGTCAAGAATCACTTTGCCCTTGCAGCTGCTCATCTCCCAGCCCGGGGAGCCGACACTCATTTGGGCCTCCCACCCCTGCTAGCTCCTCCCAGCAGGCAAGGGGACCCCAAGTGCTAAGTGGAAACAGGACAGCTCCTGTTCCTGGCCCCTGCTGGGCTTCATATGCTCATGTCTGCACAGCCCAGAGATCCCTACTACAACAAGCCTCGTGTGGCACTTCTGACAGCTTCCTGCTGTGTGACGTGGAGACCAAGGAAGACTGAAGTTTAAGTACAAGACAGGGGAGGATGGGAGAACAGCCTCTTCCTGGTCCTGTCTTGCCTCTTGGGGGAGGGGAAAGTCAGCCATCTGTGGGCTTCAGCCTCTTGCTCCCCAAACAAGACCCCTGAGTGAAATGTTGTTGGGTGAAACAATCAGCAAAAATAAGACTCTCAGAGACCAGGACAAGTACCAAGGGCATCCGCCTGCTGCATAGGCCAGGGCTGGGACCAGCTTTGGGCTGTGATTATAAACTGCAGACCTGGGCTCCAGCCCAGCCCTGTCGGGCTGGAAACACCTGCCTGACCTTGGGGAGCACATGGGAGTCAGGCTGTCTGCAGAGCCTCTCTTTGGAAGGTGAGGACAGGGATTAGGTGGGATATGGACCCTGAGTGACACCAAATGTGGCAGGCAAAGATGTCCAAAGATGTCTCCCAAGAGCCTCATCCCTGGTCATCCCATCAAACCCTAATCTAGTGCTGCTCGAAGGAAATGCCCAGATGAAATTAAGATTACAAATCAGCAGACCTCAAAATATGGAAATTTTCTTGGATGATCTGGTGGGTCCAATGCAATCTCATGAGCCCTTAGCAACAGAAGAGGAAGGCAGTAGAGATGGTGGGAGGGATGCGATGGAAGAGGGAGAAAGAGGGGAGACGAGGCAGAAGGGGGTCAGAGAGATCTGAAGCGTGAGAAGGACTTGACCTGCTGTAGCTGGCTTTGAAGATGCAGGGAGGGGGCCACAAAGTGGGAGATGTGGGCAGCCTCCAGAAGCTGGGAAGGACCCCTGGCTGACAGCCAGCAAAGAAACAGGGACCGCAGTCCCACAGAAACAGGGGACTGAATTCTGCCAGCACCTGAACGAGCTTGCAAAGAGATTCAAAATAGTAATAATATTTAATAATATTTATATTTAATCATACTTTAATAATAAATTAATAATATAATTAATATATTAAATAAATAATATCTAATTTAATACTATATTAAATAAATAATATTTAATAATAAATATTAATATGTTATATTAATATTAAAAATAAATAAATAAGATAAATGTATGTTAAGTCACTAGGTTTGTGGTAATTTATTATGGCAGTAATAGAAAATTAACATACTAAATAAAACCAACGCATTGCCATTGCTCTCTTCTTATCAAACGATGAGAAGAACCAATATGGAGACAACAGGTAATCCAATATTTCCTTACCCCATCAGGAAAGTAGGAAGCACGGCTGGGACTTGATATCTGTCTAGTATGCCTCCTTCATAGCAGGGTTTCTCACCCTGCCACTATAGACATTTGGGGCTGAATAATTATTTTCTGCTGTCCTGAGAATTGTGGGGTATTTAGAAGCATCCCTGGCCTCTGCTCACTAGATGCCAGTAGCATCCCCTCCCCACCAAGCCATGACAACTAAAAATGTCTCCAGACATTGGCAAATGTCCCCTGGGGGTAAAGTTGCCCCTGCTGAGAATCACTGCTTTATATAATCCTTTAAGGGTGTAAGGCAAAGAAAAGATTTTATAGTAAGAAAGCATTGATTTCTTAGCTGTTTTTTCAATTGACTAGGCATTTACTAAATATCCACTTACCTATATCAACATATTAATATATGATATGTCCAAATGGTTACCAGCTGTACGTCCTCAGCAGCTGGATATTATGAATACACACACATATATAAATACACATATGTGTATATGTATATGTTATATATATATGTTTTAATATCCATTTTTTTAATTTCACACAGTAGACACACATTACTTCCATAATCAAAATAAAATGAACATGAATTTGAAATTTTCATTCATCAGCGTTTACTGAATGGCCCCCAGGCACACCTGAGGTTAGGTGCCTGGGGTCTCTGTTAAGGAGCATCAGGCAGCGAGAGAGGCAGACAGGTGAGGTGGTGAAGGTCAGCCAATGTGCCAGGAGCAAGGGTAGGAGGTCACCTAGGAGGAACTGGAGACAGTGAGGAGGGAGACCAGTTCTCCAGCTCTCAGAGTGGGGAGCAGTCAAGACCGGCCTCAGAGAGTCAGCTGCTGGAGTCTAGCGGGCAGGGGAGTGCAGGGAGACGACCCGGCATGAGCGAAGGCATGGTGGTGCGCTGTGATGGGGACTTGCGAATGGGCTCTGTGTCTGGAGGCTTTGGGTTAAGCAGGAATATGAAGGACAGTGTTGTTTCAGGACAGTGTTTCTTGAACTGTTACCCAAATCCGAAAGCAGCTAAGCAACGTGGCGGAAGTTCTGCAGCAGCCCATTTGGCCAACACACTT
The DNA here is from genome assembly GCF_057802395.1 of Ceratotherium simum simum. Taxonomy (NCBI): domain Eukaryota; kingdom Metazoa; phylum Chordata; class Mammalia; order Perissodactyla; family Rhinocerotidae; genus Ceratotherium; species Ceratotherium simum. Next base: position 7,870,484 of record NC_141905.1, on the reverse strand, counting down.
CAAATCAGCCCTTCTGTCCAACCCCTGGAAGGAGCAGATCCCAAATTAACACCCTCCGGGAGTCTCTGCAAGAAATCTGCCCCTGGAAAGGACACGCTTCAGTTTCTGCACCTTGCTCATGCCCATCACAGGCTCTCTGAGCTTGCCGCCTGCTGCTGGAAGTCTAGGCTGCTTGCTCAGTGGCCCTTAGTTCAGATTCACTCTCATCCAGCTGCAGTTGGACTAGCCGTCAGCTCTCACACATTCGTCCCCGTGTAGTCCCTGCACGGCTTGCTGGCCATGCCCTGCCTGCTCCTCTGTTTTCTGGGGCATCTCCTTCACCAACATCTCATACAGAAAGAGTTGATGAGTGAGACTCTGAGGTCCACCCAGCCCTTAAACCACACAACCTTTGGAAAGAGAAGAGAATTAGTCTTTAACGAGCATCTCACATGTGCCCAGCTCTGAGCTAGTCTCTTTGCTCCCATTTAAGCCTTACAAGAGTTTTGTGAAATGATTGCTATACCGCCCATATTAAAGATAAGAAAAACTGAGGCTCACAAAGGTTAGCTAACATGCCATTCAGCACACAGGCAAGTTGGGATTTGAACTCGGGCCTGTTTTACTCTAAGACATGTGCATCATCTTCCATACCTTTCTTAGACTTGGATAAGAGGGGCCCTCCACTGGGCCCATACTTTAGGGAGCTGCCTCCGACCCTCCTCCAGTCATACCAAGGGGACATACACACCAAGAACCTTGGATCCCCCAACCCAGCTCTGGGCGTTCCAGACTGTGGACTTCCCTGCTAACCGCCCCAGCCTGCCTCCTGGCCTGTGCACACTTTATCTCCAGGTCCACCCTTTTGAGGGCTGACAGAGCCACAAGCGTGCTCACCCCAGGTCTGAGACGTCAGGGGTGTGGGGCCCGCTTAGACATATGGGTCAGGTGTCCAGACACATCCACCAGGGCCCTCGGGGTGTGAGATGATCCCTCGGGTGGTCAGGCTACCCGCAGGGGGCCAAGGTGCTGACGTACAGGAAGGTCAAGAATTCTAAATTTGAAACTGGCTTCCCAGGTTATTGCAGAGGTCAATGCAGGAAGTTAAAGCATATTTCACTTGTATTAGCCTGATTTATACCTTTTAAATATTTTGATGCATGGTGTGCGGGCTTCCACCAGCACCCTTGCTGTGGGCTCACAAATTTAGGAGCACGCCTGCTCTTTTTGATCATTGATTTTCTATAGCAAAGGAAGATGTCACTTCTTTTCTCATGTCTGATCATCTTTAAAGAATAGTTGTGTGGGCTGTATTACCTTTTCATGATCAAGAAGCTCTTGTAAAATAACTTGTCTTTCCCGACACAGCTCCAAGAAATCCTCGGAGTGCAGACTTTCGTGTAAGGCAGGGAAGAATGTCAGCTGGGTGCAGTCCACCGCCACCTCGTCGGCCTTGCTCTCAGCTTCCTTTGGTGTCAGTTCATCTGCAGAGGCATAAAGGGACACAAGGTTTTGGCACGAGCCCCCTGACACCACCAAGGATGGTGCACAGCCTGGGCCTGAGTCGCTGCGAGGAACTGCAAGGTTTCAGGACAGACGTGAACAGTGTGGATCTCAGCGCGTCCCACACCACCCCTCTGACCCTGTGGTGTGGTGAACATACCTTCAGGCTGATTCACTCTAGAAGGCGTGCCCAGGCCTGGCTGCTCTGCAGCTCTCAAGCGACCACAGGACAACATTTCAAAATTCACCCTCATTACCCAGGAAAGCAATTCCCTGGAGGGTCATCCAGGATTTGCTTTTCCTGAACTCCACTTTGTTTACTCTTTTAAGAGTGGTTTTTAAACAAATTATGGAAGCACTATCTTCTTATTGTTAAGAACTTGGAAAACCCATGAAATTGTGAGAAATAAAAAAATTGTGAGAAATAAAACAAACCTTACTTTTGCACCGAGAGATGGTGCTAATATTAACAGCTCCCATTTAGTAAGCACTTGCTCTGTGCTGGACACTTTTGTTGACATCTTTTCATCTGGTCCTACCTAAGTTGCAAATTCTATTTCATCCTCACTTTACAAACAGGAAAACTGAAAGAGGCTGATTACTTTGCTCAAGGTCATACGGCTACTAAGAACTAGAGGCAGAATCTGAACCAAGTTTCTCTGAGTCCAGACTCTGGTCCTTTAATCTCTAGGCTGTTTGTCCTCACTGTTCACAATTTGGTTTATTTATTTCTGATATCTTTTCTGTACATATGTGTATATGCATGCACACACATGTTATTTTTAACATGATAGGAATTATACTGCATTTACAGTTTTTCTTTTCCAATATTTTTTTCACTCAAGATTATACCATAAGCACTTTCCCATTCCATCAAAAGTTCTTAGCAAACAGCTTAAATGGCTGTGTAATAATCTATTATGTGGCTAGTTCATAATCACCTAACCCATCTCCTGTTTTTTAAAATTACAGATAGTTTCTATCTGTGTACTACCGTGAATGTTCTGTGCTGCAATCTGTTGTGCGCACAGCTAGACTTATTCTCTACGGACGTATTCCTGGGCACGGACATTTGGGAGCCAGCTAAGCACATTCCTAGGTGGTTTTCTGGATCCTGCTCCTCCGCCCTGTCCTGGGTGGCCACCCGCCTGGAGCAGGCGCATTGCACATGACTGTGATGTTGAGGGGCTACCGGTCATTTCCTTTGTGCTAAGAGCCCCAGGAGCTCTGTGTTTTGGGGACGAGGAGACTCAGTGGCTCACAGCCATAGTCCACATAAAATCAGCACACACTTAGCACCACTGCACTCTCTGCCGCCACCCTCTCTGAGAGGGACAGCAGACAGACCGTCCTTCTGATCTTAGAGTTGTGGGGCTTGGGGTGGAGACAAGAGAAGCAAACAGGTATTACAACATCATCCGAAATCCTGTGCCACAGCGGGACCCCAAATCAACCTGGTATCAAAGCCCAAGATCCTCATTTCTGGGCTTGTGTTACTGCAGACCAGCAAGACAGCAGGCTCAACACCACACCCAGTACTAAGGCACTAAATGAGCCAAGTTTGATCAGAGCTAAGAAGCTGTCACTTGGTTAAGGAGATGACACAGCTGCAGCCTAGGATGCAATGAAACTCACACACAGGGAGTGTTTGAAGCAAAAGGAAGAGTCTGGTAGAAACACATAAAATCTGAAATATAATGTGTATGTCTGTGTGTGTCTGTGTGCGTATTTGTGTGTGTGTTTGTATGTGTTCATGCCAAAATAACCTCTGAAAATAAACCTTGGATTTTCAGCAAATCAACTCAACCAAATTCCTCCATGAGAATTACACAAATAAAGAGTAAGCATAAACATAAAAAAAAATGATTCAAAGTATTTTTTTTAATTTGGGAAATAATAATGACTATTGTATTTGTAATTTTCATAGAGAGTTCAGTGTAAAAAGTATTAAATATCTATTCCATCCATTTTTACTCTAAAACATTTTCTTATTTTCCTCCTATGTGTTTTGGGTCACTTACTGAACATGTATTTGTATTGTTTGGGGACACTTTTAAGCTTTCCCTGATATAGCAAATTTATAAGATAGTTCCCCTGAAAAAATCCTTCTGCTTGCAAACTTCATACAGAATTCTCCCCCTAATGGAGTGTCTGGGTCTGGAATAGATTCCTCCGCATTCTAGAGAGCACAGTAATGAAAAGAGTCTTAGCTCTGCCTACTCTATACCTGCAGAATTTTCTTCCTAAAACACATTAATTTGATATCTTTAAGAAGATGTCCAATAAAACCAAGAATTGGTATAATTATTAAATAAAAGGTAGATAAACTGATAAATTGAATACCTTGGTTTTCAGCATTTGTTTGAGAACTGTCACCACTTCTGTCTTGGCTCTCCTGAAATAAAACCAGAGAAAAGAAAAATTAAATTCTGGACACAACCTATGTTCCACCTGCCATTCCACAGATTCACACACACACACACACGTGCATGCGACCCCTTCAAATTACTCATACACTCAGGACTCAGATGAAAGGGGAGAGAAATGCTAAACCCTAAAGGACCAATTATCAATGTTCCTGAGTCAAAGGGGAAGAAACCCACAATCTTCCATTAAGGAAGATTTACAGTAATTACCAAAGATGATGCCAACGTGGGATTAGATAATATCCTGGATGTCTGTGGTATGGGCCACCCTGGAAAGGGGACCAGGGACAGGATCTGGGGCTGGACAGCCTGAAAGACCAGAGACCAGGTTTCATAGCCAATCTTCGGCTTTGTCCCCAGCAGAGTGGGCAAGCTATTTTTTCTGCCTCCATTTCCTAAGAAATGTATTGAGGGAAAAACACTATATACCACCAGATGTTTATTGACAATACATTAAAAATTCAATTGTCTACAGAATAAATGCAATACAATTTTTTCATTAGGTTTTATAAAGGATTTAACATGGGTAAAGTTTCTGAGGTTACAGACTAGAGAATAAACCCAATGTTGTAACTCGGGATGAATGCAGAAGCAAATGTCTAGTGTTCCAGTGCTTGGAAGGCTGACTATTAGAATATCTTGAATCAAGATTGTTCAGTGGGGACATAAACTATTAGCAGATTTTTCTATATCTCCTACCAAATGAATCCAACTGGTCCCCCATCCTTAAAAAGGCAAAAATGTGAGTTTGACAACACAGAGTTCAAGCTTCATTAGAACAAACTCCCAGGGACCGCCTAGATTCCATTGCCTGGGAATCCAACACAGCTCCAGTGTTGTTTGAACTAAGTGGGTCACCGGCTCGAGCTTGCAGAAATAGCTGAGTTCAGGATATCTTCATTGTAAAGCTTGTTACAGGATTTGCTTATGCAATAATGCCCATGGCAGTGCTGGTTGTCACCGCTCCACAACGAATAACTCATGCCAGCAAAGAATGGCCATGACGTGGCTCTTTCCAAACACTGGTGTCCAGATTATTCCACTGGACTTTTGTGGATGTCAGTGCAGTACTGGGTTGGTGGTGTAGACGTGAACCATGCACCTAGTCATTCCTTCACTCATTTATTCATTCATCCAGGCTGTGGTTACAGCACCCCTTCTATGCACCTAGTGATTCTTTTCTTCTGTTAATCGGCATCAAGAGTAAATTACAATCCTCCTACATGTAACTGCGTCCATCCTCTCTCCTCCCTGCCCGTGCCACAGCTCTCCCGAAGCACACCAAGCAGAGTCCTGATGAAAAGAACACGGGGTGGAAAAGCTAGGGAGACGCTGCCCTACGCATTTTCTGCCTGGCAGCATCATTGTCTTGCTGCATCTAACCCTTACCTTGAGCTCTTCTGCACTCAGTGCCTTCAGCGGAGACAAGCGTCTGATGCGTTTCCTCATGCGAGCGGGTCCTTCTCTCCAGTCCAGTTCCCACTGGAAGCAGGGCGTGGCTTCTGCTGTCTGGCCCCACAAGCCCAGCTCCCCAAAAAGCTGCTCCTGGATCCTGGCCCAGGCGCTGGCTGCCTTGATGTCGCCACATTTCCGCCTCTGGGAAGCAGAAGTGCAGCGTCACTCCGGGACACATTTCCCCATGGGCCTGGCCCCAGACCTCTCGGGGTGAACAGACCAAGCCCCCCACAACTGTTTGAGAAAAGTAACCCCCTACAGGCAGCTCCGAGCACCCTTGGGGTGTGTAGCGTATTCTCTGGAGCCAGGACCAAGCCAGGAGAAGAAATCGGCTTCTCAGCTTTGAGATCATTTAATCCAGTGTGGGGGAGGAGAAAACCCCCAACCCTTGGCCTTCAGAGCCACATGACTGCTGGGTGCTGCGCAGATCAACAGGTCCCGGAAGTCCTAACACTACTCATCACAGTGGAGTGGAGCTATTTTATAAAATGGACACAGACTCTCACCACAGCCCCTACCCTTTAAAATGGACAGGGAATTTTACCACAGCCCCCACCCTTCAAAAATGATGCTGAAAATGCTTCTTTCAATGTCTGGACTGGAGCTGTGGTGGGAATTAGCAGGCCTGCCGGCAACTGGTTGATCTAAGTCACTCCTGTCTCTGGATCTCAGATTCCCCAACTGTTAAATGAGAGGTTTGGCCTAGATGATGTCTCAAGGCCTTTCAAATCCTAATATCATATGATTCTAGAATGTTCAAGGATTCTAGAATGTTCACAGAAGCTAAAACCTTTGATATTAATGAAAATAATTCCCCCTAATCGCTATGAAATCCTCAGAGTTTGCATATATGGTCCTGACTGTTACACCTTCTGCTAGAGTATAATGCACACCTTTTGTAAAATACATCGACGCCTCTAAATGTCGTTTGTACGCCACGTTGAAGTTTCCTACATCGCCTGTCAAGGAAACATTTCAATTCAGCTTGGACAGTAGAATCAACTTTGTTTGCAGGGTGAACTTTTGCAATTATTTGAATATTTGATGCTGTTTGCTCTAAATTTTAATTTTAATTTTTCAGAAAACCGACATATGAAAGTGTTAAGAAGCATAGGTCTCACACACTTAACACACAGAGAAAAGAAACTCATTCTCATGAGCCCCTCATCTGCTGTATCTCATTTCCTCTACCCAGTGGCACCGTGAGTAAGTAATTTCTATTATCTTCATGAAGAAACTGAGTTTGGGAGGGGAGAAGTGGCTTCACCAAGGACCACCAGGTGACCGAGCTGAGATTGAAACCCAGTCTGTCTGATGCCAAAGCCTTTGCGTAAGCCTGCCTGCTAGATTCCTTTCCTAGGGGCCTGGCATCATTTTATTAACTCATGATTTCCGCAGGTATTACTTCAAAGACTGGCAGGCTGAGAACTAGGTGCTGCAGATCTGGGCCATTTTGAATGGGTATATCGTTCTTAGAATTCAACAATTCCCACGAAAGGTGGCGGATGGTGTAGTGCTCAGCACACGGTCTTCAGCGTCAGAGGAAGCTGGGTTATCATCACGCTTCTGCTGTTCCCTAGCAGCTTCCTCTGAAGGAGCTTCAGCTTTCTGATCAGTCACATTTGGCTAATAATGTTACCATAATAATAAAACTACGGGTTTATGTAAGGATTAGATGAGACAATATTTTCAAGAGTTTTATATGGCGCCTTACCCAGCTTAAGCAATTAGTAGTAATATTGTGAATAAAGCAAACCCCATTTCAAAACAAGATTATCTTGTTTCTCCACAGTTCTTAAATTCCTATCCAAAACAGCTGCAGCACTTTACACAGTACTTGATTGGTTAATAAGGAACTCCAGGAAAAGAACTGTCCAAAGCCTTCTATAGGGACTCGGCTATATGAAATGACTACTTGTTTGGAGAAAACATTTTAGCTCCCTGGAGATTGTCTCTGTGTTTCTAGTAACATATTGAGCTTTATAGAGGATGAACAACCCCAAGCTGTTGGGTTGTCCACCTTGAGTTTCAAATTAGTCTTTTAAGAGCATCCCCTCCCCCTGGAGGCTCCACCTATGCAGCCTGGAGGTTCATGGCTGCCTGTCTGCACCACAGGGCAAATGCGCCGTCTTAAATATCTACACCAGACAGACGTGTGTCAGTGGTGAGATTCTTCAGAGATGAATGATGGTTTAGCCCGTGATAGAAAGCTCCATGTGGTCCCAGGACAGAGGACGTGAGATGACTAAATATCAAAAGCCCTGTCTTCCCGCACCCACAAGCTGCTCTGTAACAGCTGTGTTTCTGCACAAGGTAAGGGAGTGAGCCAAATGCCAGACCACAGGTTCAGAGCCAGGGATTCTGGTGTGTTAGAGGAAGCTATGATTTTTGGCTGAATGGAAACTCTTGGGTAGCCTCACTGAGATTTTCCTCTGGGCAACCAGCCCTTCCCTACTTTCAGTCCTTGGTACTTCAGTGGGGCCCGCCCCAGCCCTGTCTTCAGGGTCGAACGTCACCCAAGTCTGGCTAATCTGAGTGGCGGTGGGTGGTTATAGGATGGGCTAGTGAGCATCATTGCCCGGGATTGGGAATGGCGCTCTCTGGAGCCCGTACAGAGGCGACAGTGCAGAATGGCAGATGTGTACACACTCAGGCCACCCACCGCAGCCCCAGGGCACCTTTATGTGCATCAGGACAAGCGCCCTGGAGCAGACACAGCCCACAGGCACGCAGATCAGCAACGAGAGGATACCTCCGTGCAAGTCAGAAAATGGTTCCCCACCCTTTACACGCTGCCTGCCTGGTTCCAGGATGTACAGCTTGGGGACAGAGCAGAGAGCACTCACATGCTCTCTCACCCATGTGCCCTGGGCCTCAAATGTATTAGTAATCTTACACATTTGTGTGTGCATGTTTATGTGAATGTGTGTGTGGTATGTGTGTATGTGAAAGAGAGAGAAGAGAGAGGGAGAGAGAGGAGGCAGATTCCTTAGAGCAGAGTTTGAATACCTGGATCCAGCTCTTCTTGAAGCCTGCTCTTCCCCTGGATTTTTCAATAACATAAAACATTTCATTTGTTGCCTAAGCCAGTTTGAGTTAAGTTTCTGATACGTGCATCTGAAAGAGCTGTGACAAAAACTTAATAGATATGTAGAGACTGAGCAAGAAACGGAAACAGCCTGTTGGCCCCTAGAGAGCCCAGAAGAGAGTGCGACAGAACAATGCCACTCACATACTAAAAAAGGGCCATTTCTGGGGTGGCAGCATCTTGCAAAGAGCTTTAACCAGTAAAGACTAATTTTTTAAAAAATAACAGGCAGAATGAGGCATTTCTGTAAATTATGATGAAGACTCGATATGAGAACAGGATGGTCTGGGTATCTAACAGCAGAACCAGAGCAGCTGGACCACAGAGAAAAGAAAGAATAGAACTTGGAAAAGGTAAAGGGGGAACCTGGGCAGGGCCAGAGCAGAGGCGACTTTTCGCCAGTACTTCTGGAGTGACAAGGAACTTGGGAGATTGAATATCAGAACTGTCCAATTTGCTGGTGATAGAATGATGGGACATAATGATGCTTAGGTTAATTTCCAGGGCACCGAGTAATGTTATCTTGTCATGCTGTCGGCTCTCAGTTGTGGGTAAAATGCCGAGTTAGGGAAGTCTTACACAGCTGGTTATTGAGAGCCCTGTGGGCTGGGGCCCCTGAACCTGGTTATCACCACCCTCTTCGGAGGAGCTCCCTAAGTGCACCTGGGAGAAGCTGTCCGTGAAGAACCTGGCAGATCTCACAAGTCTGATTTCTGTCCAGAATTTGGACTTGCCTTTTCTGCAAGAGGAGTGGGGCCTGCACTGGGAAAGTGTACTCCCCATTAAAAAAAAAGCAGGGTGAATGCTCCAGACCCCATTATCTCCACAGACGGTGATTACGTCTGCATTCCTTTAAACATCAAAACAATCTTTCTTAAATATTTAAATACTTGGAAAGTATCCTTATGGATTAGCCTCAAAATGCTGATTTTCTCAAAAATACTTAAATCTACAGTAAAACTCTATACAACTTTCTCAAGTACTCTCTGCAACCCAGTCAGGCCTGCTGCTGAAAATAAGCCAGGCCAATGTTCTAGAAGGCTGGATCCTTTCCTTCCAGCTCAGAGCCTCTGCCCAGGCTCCGTCCTTCCCGCGTGAACTTTCAATCTCACAATCAGCAGAAACTCATGAAGTACCGCAGAGCACATCTCTCCCGGCCATAACCAAATCTTCCAGGCTCTTCCAAGCATAAGAAGAGAAATGGTCACACTGTTGGCCAGGTGCGGATTTGGAAGTTTAGATAAACATCCTCTGTCTTAAAATGGAGCAAGTGTGATGAGGATGTCCATAAATAAAGGACACAATCCTAAACAGTGCATCTTATTTTCCCCCAGCGGCAGTTGAATTTAGTAGCCATATTGCTAGTCCTGAAAGAAGTCAGTGAATACAAGTGGTGGGGCACAGATGTGCCGGGGCCTGTCCAAGGGGCACAGATAGCATCCGAATAAGCCAGCAAGGCACCTACCCAGCTGTGCAGTGCAGTCAGCAAAGCTGGGGTGGGGTAGGTGCCCACGGTGAAGCCCTTCTCCAAACTGAGAGTCTGTGAAAGACCAGCTGGTGCAGTTGGGAAACCAGACGTGCCTGCTGGTTGCTTTGACAGCGGCATGTCCTGTATGCCCCCAAACCTCCTGTCGCACCCCTGCCATGTCTGATCAACTGCTTTCTCCTTACTCATGGGATAGCTGGGAGGCTGTGTTGCCAGACTGCGTGTTTCTGGAGTGCAGGCTGCACATCTCACGAATCCCTATTCCCAGGGGCATGTTGCGGGCTCCCAAATGAGCTGATACGGAGGGAATCAGACCAGCTTACTTGACTTAAGTTGATCAGAGCCTATTTTGTTTCCTCCACACTTGGGCACAGCTGTTTCAGCATTCCTTGACCCCTGCCCCACCCCAGGCACACCTAATGGTTCCTTATACCCCACTGCTCCTCTCCTCCTAGTAGAGCATCCTAGCTTTGGCCTCATCAACCTGCTGGGGTTATTTCTTTACTCGTGGTCCCTCTGCTGAATTTTAAGAACCTTCAAGGCAGAGCAGTGCCATTATAATCTCTGCCTTTCCTATACCTAGCACAGGCTTTGGAACAGAGAAGTTGTAATGTAAATAATATAATTAGTAAGGTTTTTAATACTATATGTTGTATTCTATTATTAGCAACCATTTTCAAAAACTTTTGTTAACAACAATAACACCAACTAAAAATTAACTTTGTAGCCATTCCATAATCACAGGTGGGACATCTGTTCTCTGCCAGCCAATGTCTAGGTGCTTTATACTTGCTCTTAATCTTCACAGTTAGAAATTATTATCCCATCTTAAAGACAGGGACCCTGAGGCTCAGATCACAGGCGTGGGAAGGGGCAGACCTGAGATTCACATAGAGATCTCACTGGCATGACAGCCAGTGCTGTTTACTTAGATCATAAAGAAATCAGGCCTAGAGAAGTGTTTTAAATATCCAAACCTGCCCTCATTAGTTACAACCCATTGCCTTCAGGATAAAATGCAAAAGCCCTACTGTGGCAGCAAGCCCTGTCTTCTCCAGCCCTGCCTCATCTTCACCCTTGTCCCTTCCCAGCTGAGGTCACCCAGTTACTTCCTCTCCTTCCAGTTAATTGATGACATCCAGCTCTTTCCTGACTCAGGAGCTTCACATATGCCCTCCCTTTAGCCAAAAACACTTCCTCAAAATACTTTAGCCCATTCCTCCTTCTTCACATCTCAACTTAAAGGTCACTTCCTTAGAGAGGGCCTCTGATCTGCCCAAATTAAATTCTCTCCCCATTATAATCTCTCATTGTACCTGTATTTTCCATGTCTATTGCTCAGCACAAGGTATAATGATCTATTTTTTGTGCAGTTATTTAATGTATATCTCTCCTTCATAGTGAATCTATCTGAGAGTGAGGCCCATGTCTACTGTGTTTACAATTGTGCCCCTAGCTCCTAACAAAGGGTCTGGGGCACTCTGGGCTCTCGATACCTATTTACTAGTGGATGAATGAGTAGATGAGCAGATGGACACACTGCTGGTCACCTCAGCTGCTGGAAGTGTAAGTCCAGTGCACAGGCCGTGCAAGTAGGACTCAATTGTTGATCACCAATTATTGACTTAGGCAATCTAGAACTTAAACCAAAGGCCCTTCTGACTCTGTATTTTAGGTTCCAGATGGATTCCAGTCTGCTATGTAGAGAAGGAAACTGTTTTGTTTCTTACCTGTACATGATCTTTGTATAAAGATGCATATAGCTCCTGTCCTTTTCTTCTGTAGTTCTCAATACATGACACAAAATCCTGGAGAAGAAAGAAAACAAGTCACAGCTTAATGATAGTTGTGATTTTAGATAAGCACTTCTCTACTCTGGCCAATTACCAGGGGAAATAACACTTACAGGATTTTTGCCCAAATCAATCACAACCTCATGAATGAAGACTTCACCTAAGCTGATACGATCACACACACAGTCACATACTTCCACTTCCAGCTATGATGAGCTAGCTAGTAGCAGATAAACTTTCCCCCCAAGAACAACTAGAAAAGCTAGATTTGAACAATCTGCTTTAAGACAGCAGAGAGCTACCAAGAGAGCCAAGACTTAACGAGCCAAGATCTTGGAGAGAAAGAAAACTCACTGAGATGTGCCTAATGCCCAATATCTGTGCATTTTTATTTTCCCTTGAGATATTTGCAAGTTTGCAAATAGCACAAGAGGCTGAGAAGCTGAGCAGAAAGTGGTGGCTAAGAAGTAGAGAAGCTTAACAGAGCTTTTGGAAGTCTGAGGTGGCCAGGGAGACAAAAACCGGAAGTCAGGCCCACCAAGGCATCCAGAACATAAGGAACCAAGAGGCCAAAATGCTACAGTCAAGAGAAATAAGCCCAGCCTTCTGCATTGAAGTTCCCCTTTAAGTACCTTCCAATTCATAAGCAATGTGGGGCTGAGAGGCTGAGAAGATAAATAAAGTGTCCAGCAGTCTCAGTTTGCAGAAGCCAACAGCAGTTGGGCTTTGAGGTGGGATCTCTGAAGGGCTGCACCACAGGGATAAAGGAAAGCTAGAAACAGACCAGGCCTTACAAAGCTGAACCCAACTTCCAATGAACTCAACCTCTGAGTACCTTAGGTGATCTTCCCCTACTTCAAATACATGCCAGAAGACAAAGAAAGACCTCTCTGGAAAAGGATCACGTCATCTGAAGCCTCGAATCAAGAATTTTCATACAAAATGTTCAGCAGTCAAGCAGAAATTACTAGATGTGCCCATAAAAAAGACCAATAGAAAAATAGACAATAGAAACATACCCACATGCAGAGATATTAGAGTTACCAGACATGGACCCTAAAATGATGCAAGTAATATGGACCAAAAAATGCAATATGGAGAATTTTGTAAGACATGTGGAATATATGAAAAATAACTAAATCTGAAAATTCAAATCTGCAAATGAAAATTCTAAATCTGTAAAATGAATTAATTGAAATTACAAACTCCATAGGTAAGTTTAACAGCAGAGTGGACATAACTGAACAGAGGATGAGTGAACTTGAAGAAATATCCTTGCTAAAATATGATGAGATAAAAGTATGGAAATATAAAAACGATAGAGAGTTAGATACATATGTAATATGCAGCAGACATCTAGAATATGTGGAATTGAGGAGGAGAGAAAGAATGGATCAGAAGCAATATATTAAAAGTTAATGAGAACTTTCCCAAATGGATGAAAGGCATCAAGCCACAGATTTGAGAAACTCTACAAACCTGAAACAAGAAAAATACAAAGAAAACTATATATAAGCCAATCATAGTAAAACTGCAAAAACAGAAGACAAAGAAAAAATATTCAAAAAGACAGAGAAAAAGTCACATTATCTTTAAAGGAGAAACAATAAGAATGTAGAGGCCAGAAAACAATGAAACAACACCTATAAGTCCTGAAAGAAAATAACCACCAAACTCAAATTCTCTACCAGTGAAACTATCATTCAAAAATAAAGACAGGGGCCGGCGCAGTGGCTCAAGCAGTTAAGTGCGCGCGCTCCGTTGTGGCGGCCTGGGGTTCGCCGGTTCGGATCCCGGGCGTGCACTGACGCACCGCTTATCAGGCCATGCTGTGGCGGCGTCCCATATAAAGTAGAGGAAGATGGGCACAGATGTTAGCCCAGGGCCGGTCTTCCTCAGCAAAAAAGGAGAAGATTGGCATTGGATGTTAGCTCAGGGCTGGTCCTCCTCACAAAATAAAAAAAAATAAAATAAAAATAAAGACAAATTAAAACATTTTCAGATGGATAACACTGAAAGGATGCATCAAAAGCAGAACTGCACTAAAGGAGCTTTTTAGGTAGAATGAAAATGATTCCATACTGAAGCATGAAACCCGGGAATGAACGAAAAACTATGGAAATGGTAAATATATTAGCTTGTCTAAATGAATATTTGCTGTTGGAAAATAATAATAAATTATGATATTTGAAAAAAATGCAGAATTAAAATACATTAAAAAATTTTTAAAAGATGGATAGGGTAAATGAAATAAAATATTCTAAGTTTCTTTAATTACAAATTTGGAAAAAAGCGCTAATATACATTAGTCTCTAACAAAGCAAATCTGCATGTCGTAATCTCTAGAGTAATCACTAAAAGCATAATAAAAGAATATGCAACTTTCAGTTAATAGAAGGGAAATAGAATAATTTAAAATAGTTGATAATACGTTGTGAGAGAAAAAAAGGAAAAAATAGATATTACAAACAGAAAATAAACATTAAGATGGATTTAAACTAAAAACATCCCTAATTACCTTAAACATAAATGGACTCAATGCTCCAAACAAAAGATAAACAGAGTAACACTGGATCAAAAAACAAAACCTAAGTAAATACCACTTACGAGAGACACTCCTTGAAATAAAGACACAGAAAGTTGACAGTAAAAGCATGGAAAAAAGATAAACTGGACAAACACTAACCAAAAGAAATCTGGTAAAGCTATACAAATGTCACATGAAGCAGACTTTAGGGCAAGAATTGTTACTAGACATAAAGATATTTCATAATGATGAAAGGATAAATACACGAGGAAAGTATAAATTCTACATGTGAAACATCCAATAACATAGCTTCAAAATATATAATATACAAAACAACAGAAGTAAAAGGAGAAACAAACAAATCTACAACCATAGAGGAAGACGTTAACTCATCTCTCAGTAACTAATATAATAAGCTGACAAGAAAGATAGAGACAAAGAATGTTTGAAGAATATAATGAGCAAATTTGACCTAATCAAATGTAAAAAAAAAAAATGCAGAAAATCAAAAGATCAGAATACATAAATGGAACCATTACTAAAATTGACCACATCATGGAACATGAAGCAATTGTAAAATAATTTCAAATTACTGAAATTATGCAGAATATATTTTCTGAACATAGTGGAATTAAGCTATAAGCAAACATCAAAAAGAAAAGCTCCAAATATTTAGAAATTAAGCCATAATATTCTAAGTAACCCATGGGTCAAAGAAGAAATCAAAATGGAAATTATAAAATATTTTAGATTAAATGAAAATATTACATAATGAAGCATATATGATAGAGATGAAACTTTTTTGTGGGAATATATGTAATCGTGAATAGTATTTATTAGAAAAATTAAGCCTGTAAATTAATCATATATATCAAGAAATTTGAAAAACAATTTAAACCCAAGGAAAACACATTTCAAATCCCCCAGAGAGTCTGATAAGAAAAAATGAAACCGGCAAAAATTACCAGGAGCAGGAATGAGAAAAGGAGACATCATTCCAGATCCCATGAAGATTTAAAAAGTCATTATGAATAATTTGTGTCAATACAGTTAAAAATTTGGATGAACTAGACACATTCCAGGAAAACACAACTTACCAAAATTGATACAAGAAGAAATAGAATATCTGAATTGTGTAATGTCTATTACAGAAACTAAATCCATGAATAAAACTCTTCCCACAAAGAAAATTTCAGGCCTGAGCATAAATGAGAGTTAGAGGATGAGAGAGAAATGTTGAGGAATAAAAGCAAATTGAATTCAGTAATATATAAAAGCATAATGTATCACCACAAAATTGGGTTCACTCCAAGAATACAAACTGGCATTAACATTAAAAACCAGTCAACATGATTCACCACATTTATGAATTAAGGGAGAAACATCACATGATCTCAAAAGATGTAGAAAGAGAATTTCATAAACTGCAATAACCATTATGAATAAAAACTCTTAGTGAATTAGGAGTCAAAGAAAACTTCCTTAATCTGACAAAAGACAACTACAATAAATCTGAAGCAAACATTACACTAGTTTTGCCCTGAAATCAGTAATGAGACAAGGATGTCTACTATCGCCATTTCTAGTCAACATTTTAATGAGGTACTAACCAGTGCAATAGAGCAAGAAAAAGAAATAAAGGTATAAGATTTGACAAGGAAGAAATAAAACTAAAATTACTCACAGTAAACACCACTCTGTACATTAAAAAATGTAAAAATATCCATAGATAAACTATTTATAATTAAAAAGAAACTTTAGCGAGGTCTATGAATACAAAACTTAATTGTATTTTTATATGCTAACAACAAACAGTTGTAAAATAACAAAATTTTAAAATTATAGATTAATTGCTTTAGTATTAAAGAATAACAAATACTTAGAAATAATTTAATAAAAGATGTTCGAAGATCCTTTAAAGAAAACTATAAAACATAGTTGAGAAAATTTAAAGACCTAGTAAATAGAGGGATATACCACGTCCAAGGATTGGAAGACTCATTATGAAACTGAATTCTTCCAAAATTAACTTATAGATTCAATGCAATGTCAATCAAAATCCCTTCAGGTTTCTTTTTTTTTTTTTTTTTTGGAAATAGATTAAATAATTCTAAAATGTACATAAAAATATAATGAGCTAAGAATACTCAAGGCAATTTTGAAGAACAGAACTGAGAGTCTGCACTACCAGATATCAACAGTTATCACTAAGCTACAATTATCAAGTAAGACAGCGATGTAATAAAAAGAAAAAATAACAATGGAATAGAATAAAACTCCCAAAATAGACCCCAATGAATATGGTCACTTGATTAATGACAAAGGTGACACTGCAGTAGAAAAATGATATTTTTAATAAATGGTGCTGGGTCAATTTGATATTCACATTGGAATACAATAAAAATTGACCATTACTTCAAGCCATGCACAAAAAGCAATTCATGGGTGGGAGCAAAGCTGTATTAGGCTCAGGAAATAACTCCAGATGGTAACGCAAATCCATAAGAACAAATGAAGAGAACCAAAAATGATAAATAATGTTAACATAAAAAATCTATGAATATATATTTACTCTCCTTTCTTCTCTCGCCTTATTTAAAATGCATAAAGTTACATAAAGGAATAATTATAAGAATGTATTGTTGGGTTTGTAACATTTATAGATGTAATATGTATAACAATAATACCATTAAAGAGGGGGGAAGGGATTAAAGCTATATAGGAATAACATTTCTCTATCTCACTAGAATTAAGTTAGTATAAATCTGAAGCTAACCATGATGAGTTAAGATGTATATGGTAAGTTTAGAGCAACCACTAAGGAATAACTCAAAAAATAGTGAAAAAAGCATATAAGAAATTTAAATGTTACATTATAACATATTCAAATAATGCAAAAGAAAGCAGTAAAGGAGGAATAGAGAAATAAAAAAGACATGAAACATAGAAAACAAAAAGTAAAATGACAGACATAAACCCAACTATATCAATAATAACATAAAATGTGACTGGACTAAACAATCCAATCAAAAGGCAGATATTGTCAGATTGGATAAAAAATAAACAAGATCCAATTACATGCTGTCTACAGGAGACACACTTTAGATTCAAACATACAAACAAATTGAAAATCAAAGAATGTTAAGAGATATACAAACAGTAACTACAAGAAAGCTGAACTGGCTATACTAATAATAGACAAAAGACTTTAAAACAAAAATAATATTAGGTTAGAGCATTAAAATATATGAAGCAAAAACTGACAGAAAAAATGGAGAAATAATTCAATAGTAATAGTTGGAGACTTCAATATCTCACTTTCAACAATGAAGAGAACAACTACACAGAAGATCATGAAGGGAATAGAAGACTTGAGCAACACTATAAACCATCTAGACCTAGCAGACATCTATAGAGCACTTCATCCGAAAACAGCAAAATATAACTTCTTCACAAGTATACATGGAACATTCTCCAAGACAGACCATATGCTTGGCCATAAAACAAACCTAAGTAAATTTAAAAGGGTAGACATAGGGGCTAGCCCGGTGGTGTACTGGTTAAAAGTTCGTGCACTCTGCTTTGGCAGCCCAGGGTTCTCAGGTTCAGGTCACGGGTGTGGACCTATGCCCCACTTATCAAGCCATGCTGTGGCAGATGTCCCACATATAAAGCAGAGGAAGATAGGCACAGATGTTATCTCAGGGCCAATCTTCCTCAGGAAAAGGAGGAGGATTGGCAATGCAAGTTAGCTCAGGGCTAATCTTCCTCACAAAAAAATAAAAATAAATAAATAAAATAAAAGGGTAGACATAATATGAAGTATGTTCTCTGACCACGATGAAATGAAATTAGAAATTAAGTAACAGACAGAAATTTGGTAAACTCAAAAATAAATGTAAACTAAACAACACACTCCTAAATAACCAATGGATAAATACACAGGTTTATAGGAAATGAATAAATATAAAGGCATAACATACCAAAATATATAGGATGTATGCCTATAGTGAGAAAAAAAGAAATATCTGAAATCAATCTCCTAACCTTCCACCTTAAGACACTGGAAAAGGAAGGTAAACTAAGCTTAAATTGAGCAGAAGGAAGGAAATAAAAATTATAGCAGAAAGTAATGATTTACAGAATAGAAAAACAATAAATAAAATTAACGAAACCAAAATCTGGTGTTTTGGAAAGATGAACAAAACTGACAAATCTTTAGCTAGATTGACTAAGAAAAAAAGAGAGAATACTCAAATTACTGTGATTATAAAAGAAAAGGGTGACATTACTACTACCCCTACAGAAATAAAAAGGTTTATAAAGGACTGCTATGAACAACTGTATGCCAATAAATTAGATTACTTAAATAAAATAAACAAATACCTAGAAAGACACAAACTACCAAAACTTACTCAAGAAGAAATAGACAATCAGAACAGACCTATAACAAGTCAAGAGATTAAATTAGTGATAATAATAATTAAAAAAAAAAATACCCACAACGAGAAGCCTAGGCCCAGGTGGCTTCACTGCTGAATCCTATAAAACATTTAATGAAGAATTAATACCAAATTTTCACAAACTCTTCCAAAAATTAGAAGAGGAAGGAACATTCCCCAACACAATCTATGAGACCAGTATTATCCTGATACCAAAACCAGATGAAGACATCACAAGAAAAGAAAACCACACAACAATATTTCTTATGAACGTGAATGCATAAATCCTTAACAAAATACTAGCAAACTGAATCCAGCAACATATAAAAAGAATTTTACACCCTGCCCAAGTGGGATTTATCCCAGTAATGCAAGGGTGATTTAACATCTGAAAATATTTAATGTAATATATCACATCGATAGAATAAAAAACAAAAACCACATGATCATTTCTGTAAACATAGAAAAATATTTGACAAAATCTAACACCTTTTCATGCAAAAAAAAAAAAAAAACTCAACAAACTAGGGAAAAAGAGAACTTCTTCAACCTGATAAAGGACATCCACAAAAAACAAACAGCTAAGACCATACTTAACAGTGAAAAACTGGATGGTTCCTCCCAATAACAGGAACAAGACAAGGATGTCTACTCTCATCACATCTAGTCAGCCTTATACTGGAGCTTCTAGACAAGGCAACTAGGCAAGGAAAAGAAATAAAAGGCATCTAAATTGGACAGGAATAAGTAAAATTATTTATGTTCAAAGATGACACTATCCTAGATATAGAAAATCCCACATACTCCATAAAAGACCTACTAGAACTAATAAATGAATTCAGCAAAATTGCAAGGTACAAGATCAACACACATAAATCAGTTATGCTCCTAAACCAGCAATGAACAATCCGAAAAGGAAATTAAGAAAGCAATTCCATTTACAACATCCAAAAGAATAAAATATGTAGGAATAAATTTAACCAAGAAGATGAAAGACTTGTACACTGAAAACTACAAAACATTGCTGAAAGAAATTTTTTTCCATATAATATCACATTTATTTTTAAATGACACAGAACATATTTATTGATTAAAGAAATAAAAAAGAAAACATTGATGAAAGAAATTTAAAAAAGAAAAAAAGTAGTAGGAAGACAAGCTCAGGTTTGTCTTAATTTTAAAAGACCTAAATTAATGGAAAGACATCCTGTGTTCATGGGTAAGAAGACATAACATCGTTGAGATGTCAAAGTAATCTACAGATTTAACTCAAAGCAAACCAGATATTTAACTCAATTTCCACCAAATTCCAATGGCTGTTTTACAGGAATGGAAAAGCATCCTCAAGTTCATACAGAATTACAAAGGATCCCAAATAGCCAAAATAATCTTGAAAAAGAAGAAAAAAGTAGGAAGACTTACACTTCCTAAGTTCAAAACTTACTACATAGCAATAGTAAACTAGGCAGTGTGGCACTGGCATAAGGACAGACATAGAATGACATAGAATTGAGAGTCTAAAAACAAAATCATGTGTCTTTGGTCAATTGATTTTTGACAAGGTTGCCAAAAACCATTCAATGTGGAAGGAATAATCTCTTTAACAAGTGGCGCCGGGAAACTAGATAGCCACATGCAAAAGAACGAAGTTGGACCCTTACCTCTCACCATATACAAAAATTACCTCAAAATGAAACAAAGACCAAATGTAAGAGCTAAAACTATCAAACTCTTAAAAGAAAACACAGGAGTAAATCTTTTTGATTTCAGATTTGGCATTTGTCAGATTTAGATTTGACATCAAAAGCACAAGCAACAAAAACAAAAAAATAGATAAATTGGACTTTACCAAAAATAAAAACTTGCGCTTCAAAGGGCACTATCAAGAAATAGAAGTACAATGATGTACACCTGAAATTTTTACAATGTTATAAACCAATGTTACTGCAATAAACAAAAAATTTAAGAAAAAAAATAAATAAATAAAATAAAAGAAAATGTAAGAGAAATATTTTTCTGAACTAAAAAAAAAAAAAAAGAAAGTAAAAAGAAAATTCACAGAATAGAAGAAAATATTTATAACTCATATATCTGATAAGGGACTTGTATCTAGAATACATAAAGAACACTTACAAATCAATAGTAAAAAGAAAACTCACCTAATTTAAAAACGGACAAAAGATATGAATAGATATTTCTCCAAAGAAGACATACAAATGGCCAAGAAGCATGTAAAAAATGCTTGACATCATTTGTCACCACAGAAATGCAAATAAAAATCACAATGAGATAGCCAACCAAGTTGGATGGCTAGAATAAAAAATTCATATAATAACAAGTGTTGATGAGGATGTGGATAAGTTGGAAATCTCATACACTCTTGGTAGGAATGTAAAATGCTGTAGGCACTTAGCAAAACAGTCTGGCATTTCCTTAAACGATTGCCATATAACCCAGCAATTCCACTGCTAGGTATATACCCAGGATAGGTGAAAACTTATATCCAAAGAAAAACCTGTACACAACTATGTATAGCAGCATTATTCAGAACAGACAAATTCCTTCATAATTGAAGGGGAAATCAAAACAATTTGCCTGTATCCAACAAAAATATCCTTCAGAATTGAAGGGGAAATCAAGACATTCTCAGATAAAAGAAAATTAAGAGAATTTGTCACCACCAGAGCTACGCTATAAGAATGGCTAAATGAAGCTCTCTAAACAGAAAAGGAAAGATAGAAGGAATTTTGAAATATCAGGAAGTAATAAAGAATACAGTAAGCAAAAATATGGGTAGATACAATAGACTTTCGTTTTCCTCTTGAGACTTCTATATTATTGGTGATGGTTGAAGCAAAAATTTTAACACTGTCTGAGGTGATTCTAAATGACTGTAGAAAAAATATTTGAAACAATTGTACTATAAATGAGAGAAGGTAAAAGGAGGTAATGTTTTTATACACTTCATTCAAACAGGGAAAACTACACTACCAGCAGACTCTAATGTCTAAGTTACATATACATATATATTATTACATATATATATATATAATATAATTCCTAGAGCAACCACTAAAAAAGCTATACAAGAGATATACTCAAAAATACAAGAGATAAATTGAAATGGATCACTCATATATTGCTGGTGGGAATGTATGGTATAGCTACTCTGGAACACATGTCAGCTGTTTTTTAAAAATCTGTGCAACTATCACAGGATCCAGCAGCTGTACCCCTGGGGATTTATCCTAGTGAAATGAAAACTTATACTCACACAAAAACATGTACATGAATGCTTATAGAATCTTTATTTATAATAGACAAAAACTGGAAAAAAACCCAGATGTCCCTCAACAGGTGAGTGGTTAAGCAAACCGTGGTACATCCATACCATGAAATACTTCTCAATAATAAAAGGAATGAACTGGTGATACATGCAGCAAGTGGGATGGATCTGCACAGAATTATGGTGCGTGAGAACAGACAATCCCCAAAGGTCACATACTGTATGATTCCATTTAAATAACATTTTTCAAATGATTAAATTATAGAAATGAAAAACAGATGAGTGGTTACGAGAGGTTCAGTTGGGGTGGGAGGGAACTGGGAATGGCTATAAAAGGGCAACCTGGGGGCTTCTTGTAGTGATGGAAATGTTCCTGGTTGTGATATTGTACTATAGGTTTGCAAGATAATGCCACTGGGAGAAACTGGGTAAAGGGTACGTGAGATCTCTCTGTATTGTTCCTTACAACTGCACGTGAATTTACAATTCTCAAAATAAAAAGGTTAATTTAAAAAAAGTCATTGAGGATTCTTTATCTTTACCTTTCAAAAAAAGGTACTCATAGCCAGAATATACAAATCACTACTGTAAATCAATAAGGAAAAAAAAATTCAATAGAAATTAAAAATAAATAAACAGTTACTTCATAAAAAAGGATGACCCAGTGGCCACTAGACATATGAGAAGGTGGTCAACCTCATTTGTCATCTGAGGAATATAAGTTAAAACCACAATAAGAATACCTAAAATTCAAATAGGCTAATAAAATCATGTTTTGATTATGATATGGAGCAACTGGAATGCTCTTACACCGCTAAATTGGAACAACGATTTTGGGACATTGTTCGGTAGCATCTTAAAAAGTGAATACTCGGTGACTCAGCAATTTCATTCCTAGATATATACTCAACAGAAATTCATATATATGTGTTCCAAAGGACATGTGAGAGAACATTCACACAGCAGTGTTTGAAATAGTCCCAAACTGGAAACAAAGCAAATGTCCATCAGTAATAGACTGGATAAATAAATTATGATAGATTTATATATCAAATACTCTATAGTAAATGGCTCTTGAAGTGTGGTCCATGAAGCCCTAGGGGGTCCTGAGACCCTTTCAGGGGATCTGCGAAATCAAAACTATTTTCAAAATACGAGCGCATCTTTGCCTTTTTTCACTTATTGACATTTGCATTGATGGTCCAAAAGCAATGGTGAGTAAAACTAGTGTTCTAGCCCAAATCAAGACATGGGCATGAACTGTACAATAATTGTATTCCTTGCCACCAGGAACTCATAGAAAAAAATCCTCACTTTAGAATGTCATTGATGAAACAGTACAAATGAGTAATTTTATTAAATCTCAATCTTTGAACACTTGTTTAATAGTCCGTGTGATAAAATGGGAAGTATGTGTAAAGAACTTCTTCTGAATACCAAAAAACATGATGGTTGTTTCAAGAAAAAAGAACTTGTGTAATTGTTAGAGTTGTGAGCTGAGCTAGCTGCTTCTGTCATAGAACCTCATTTTTATTTGAAAGAATGACTGACAGACAAAATTATAATTCTTAAGGCTTGAGTATTTGGCAGATATTTTCTTGAAAATGAACTAAGTAAATCTGCCATCTCAAATAAGAAAACTGACAGTGTTTGCTGCCAAAGCTTTCAAACTTCAAATAGTAGAATGTTGAAAATTTTGTCTGCCTCTGTGAGCTTGACAGTTTCCCAATTGCTAAAGATTTTTCTGATAAAATGTGGTGACATGAACATGATTTTTCCATATCACATAATGAAACGTGTCAACATTTGGAAGACTTATGTGACCCAGGGAACAAATATTCTCAATGCACGTTCTGATGCATGTTACAAAATCATGTATGGGTTAAAATATCCATTCACAGTGCAAGATAGATCAATATATTTTAATATAACAGAGTACAAAAATTTCATTGATACAGGTTTCAAGTTAGTTACCTTTAAGAAACTACTACTTGTTGAGTTTTGGTGTAGTATCAAAGAAGAATATCTATAATTTTCTGAAAAGGCTATTAAAATACTCCTTTCTTTTCTAACTACATATAGGTGGGAGGCCAGATTTTCTTCATATATTTCAACCAAAAAACACTATTACAACTGATCGAATAAAGAAGCAGATATGAGAATCCAGCTGTCTTCAACTAAGCCAGATAGATATTAAAGAGATTTGCAAAAATATAAACAATACTACTCTCGTCACAATTTTTTGTTTTGAAAAATATAGTTACTCATTGAAAATGCTATTTACGTTTACACAATGGGTTTATTACTATTATTTTAAAATAAATTAATAAATGCATTGTGTTTAAATTTTTGTTTTAATTTCTAATAAGGTAAATATCAATAGATACAATCTACATAAACAAAAGCTCTTTTGGGGTCCTCAATAATTTTTAAGAGGGTAAAGGGGTTCTGGGACCAAAAAGTTTGAGAGCTGTTGCTCTACCACTGTGAAAATGAATGAACTACTACCATGCAATGACATGGATAAATTTCACAAACATAGTTTGGAGTGAAATAAGCCAGACAGAAGAGTATATACTATGTTATTTCATTTATATAAAGGTAAAAATACAGAAAACTAATGTATGATATTAGATGCCAGGAGAGTGGCTACTCTTGGGGAAGAGGGTGCTGGTGACTAGAACGGGCACGGAGTGGGGGGTGCTTCTGGGGTGCTATTAATGTATTTTTTTAATCTGCGTAGTGGTCACATGTTCACTCTGGTAAAATTCTTAAATCTGCGTATTTATGATTTGAACACTTTTTTCTATGTATACTTTACTTCAATAAAATAAAAAAGTGATTATCAGCAAAGACTGAAAAATATGAAAACAATATAGCTTTTAAAACCCCAGTTACTGTTTTGGAGTAGTAGGAATAGAGTGATTTCTTTCTTTTCTTTTCTTTCCTTTTTTTTCTTTTTGGATTGCAAAATTTTCCTTAATATTGGTAATACATGTTTATATACATCTATAAGTATAGCAATCATTACGAGCATCGCAAGTGGCATAAAATCCTGACAAATTTGACTAATTCTACATCTAAGGCAAAAGCCCAGACTTCTTTCTAATATGATGCTCTGGAGACACGCAGCAGGAGAAGAGAACCGTTGGGGGGCCCTTGGACACAAAGCAGCTCCCATCAAACAGCAAATGTGCTATCTTGCCAAAGAGGGTTGGGCCTTGTCTGGATGGCCCCAGGGGGTTAAGTGGGACCAGGGTAAGGAGTTTCAGGCAGGCGGACTTCAGCAAGATATATGAAAATATATTCAGACTTCCCTGTTGTTCTGAGTGTCGCTAAATGAGAGTGTGGGCGGTAAAAAGAGTAGAAGTCCAGACACCTTAGTTCTTGGCCCTTACTAGCCACATTCCATGGGCAAATTACTTAATATTTGTGAAATTTGATTTATCAATTATGAAATGAGGTTAATAGCACCTCCTCTGTCTATTCTGAAGAGATGTTATGGAGCTGGGATGAGAGAGTAGAATGGAAGTACTTCCTAAACTGAAAAAGGTCACTCAAAGAGACTATTTGGGTGTAAGTCATAGCTAAGATCAGTTGAAAAAAATTGACATAAATGGATCTCTTCAAAATTAACGGTTATAGAAAATGCTATATGAGTTCAGTAAGAAATCATCTTTACTCTTCAAATCAATACCCTGTCTATAATAGCTGCAGCCCAGGGTTGTTTACACCCCGGCTCAGACACTCCATTTCCAGCTTCAGATTTACTCTCTGTTGTTAAGCTCAGCCAGCGTTCATTGTCCACCTCCCATTTTCCAGGCACTGGAGTACAAAGATGAACCCCACCTATGGTTTAGTGGAGCATAATGGAAGAGACAGATAGTTATAGGCCGACATGCCCAATGTTGAGACAGAGCTATGCACAGGACATGATGACACAGAACACGGTGACACAGGACACAGGAAGCACACAGAAGAGGGGACTTGAGCATGATTGTGTTCAGAGCAGTCTCCCGGCTTGAGACGTTGCCTCAGCTGAATCTTGAATGAGACATTTTAAATAGAAGCCTGACGTGATCCCATTAGCATTTTTGATAACTCACTCTGGCAGCAAGTTGAAGGATGGGTTTAATGAAGGCAAGACTGGAAGTAGGGAGCGCCTGAGGACACAATCATGATAGTACAAGTGCGAGTCCACACGGGGCAACGAGTGAAGTGGAGGAGCCAAATTCAAGAACTATATGAAAAGTAAAATTAGTAGGAATTGGTGACTGTATAAGACAGTAAGAATTACTCCAAAATTTCTGGTTTGCCTGAGTGAATTAAATTAGATAAACTAAGAAAAATTAAAAGCACTCACAAAAACAAGAGAAAGAGCGGGTGATATGAGGACACGTGGAATGAGAAGTGTCAAAGGCAAAGCCGGACTCCCCCAGAATAAAGCTCAGGCTCAAGGTCCAAGGTTGATGGAGATTGTGAGTCATGAGCGATCAGACGATAGATCAACCCTGAGAGAGGTTGAGATCCCTCATGGAGAGTAAGCACAGACAGGAGATTGATGAGACAAGGTCAGAAACCTGGAGAACACTAGGGAAGTTTAGGCCAGGAAAAGAAGGGTTAGAGAGGTTTAAGAAAAATAAGTAAGAGAAATGTCATGGAAACCAAGGGCCATTTAACCATAGTGAATGCATCAGGGAAGTCCTGTAAGATGAGGCCTAAAAACACCCATTGGATTTGTTTGTAGAAATTGGTCATTGGTAACTTCTGCAAGGGTTATTTCAGAGGAATAACTAGACAGCAATGAGTCAACTAGAGATTTGGAGATAAGGAAATGGAGACAATGAGTATGGACAACTCATTCAAGAAACTTGACTCTGAAGATAGGAAAAAAAGGAGTGCGAGCAGGGCCATGAGCTAAAATAGGAAGGATACAACTCAAGTATATTACCAGGCTGAGGAGAGCTTGGCAGTAGATGGGAGAAGGTTAAAGCAAAGGAAAGAGAAAGGTCAGTGCTGGTGCAGTTTCTATGGGAGAAGAGAAGAAAGGATGGGATCAGCAGCCCATGTAGAGGTTGACTGAGCAGTGGATAAGAGAGAGACTTCTCACGCTCAGAGGCTGGAGGGAAGTACTTAAGGTTGGGTGCTGATGTGCGTGAGTTCGTAAATGGAACACTGGAAAGTGAGGTGGTTCATACATGATGGCTTCCAGTTCCAGAGTGGAGTAGAAGGCAAGATGGTTCTGCCTCCCCTAGGAGCTACGTAATGGTCATGAACAGAGTGGTGAAGATTTAGAATAGTGGATTAAGAGGATGGAAGGGGGGAACTCACCAAGGGCATTGATGGATTATCTAAGGGTAGTGATAATCCAAATATTTGTGTTATCCCTTGGTCTGGTCTCTCAACATTACTTCCAATTAACTAACGTGCACATAGCACTTGACAACTGACAAAGGAGTTTCCATATGCATTATCACATTTAATACTTAGCCTCTTGACAAATCTATATCATGATTATTCCCATTTTACAGAAGAGGAAAGCGAGGATAAGTGAGGATAAGTGACTCCATCAGTACACAAAGTGGCAGCTGGAGAAGATGAGTCCTTGACTCTGCCACCGTGTGCATCTCCCCCATCTGCGTTTCCATCCTGGGCATCTCCACAGTGCTAAGCAAACATTACTTTCCTATTGGCCTGTGAGACCTTTCAAGCCCCAGAAAGTTGTCACACTTAGGATGTGGAGACAGGAAGAAGGTGATCTGGGTGGCTTCAAGGGCAGAGGCCCATCTGCCTGAGCAGCAGGGAGTGTGGCACATGGATCAGGGACAAATGCAGAGCAGAGCTTCGCATCACTTATTGGAGCTAAATAGCCTTTGCTTAGCAACTGCCTGTGCATTCAAGAGTTTGAGAACCTTTGAAGTAGAACAAAGGGTCTCCGCAGGACATTTAGAGATTTGAGAGAAAGCAGATCTGGATTAAAGAGCCTGTGCTCTGCTCTCCCAGTGCCTCCTTGGGGAAGGGTTTGGCTACAGGATACAGATCAGATCTTGGAATGGGGAACAGTGCACATCCCACCTGGAGGTGAAGCGAGCTGACCTCAGCTTGGCGGTGCCCTCCTGTGCCAGGGGCAACCCTTGGGATGGCCAGCTGCTGGTGACTCTCTTGCCCAAGCTGTCCCACAGGAAGTGCCTGCTGTCCACTGATGATAGTCATTACACTTGTTTGTTTAAAGCATCATTAGTCCTGTAATCACAGTTGTGTGGCCTCGCGAAAATGAGAAAGGCCAACATCTGAAGGCAGCCCCTCAGATCCTGCTCAGAAACTTGGTGCCAAGATTACAGTTATAGGTTCTGGCCTCTCCAGCCGAGTACCGTACCTCCCGGGTCTGGACTAGACTCAGCAGTGAGGAAGCGCAAGTCTTCATCTGCACCGCATCCACCATGTGCTGACATGTTATGCATCTCCTTTTAACCCTCTGACTCACCATTTCCACTGCTAGTAATTTATCTCAAAGAAATCATAAGATATATGCACAGATATTCACCAGACAACATTTGCCACCATCCTATTTTTAGTAGCACAAAATGAAACAATTTAAATATGAACGCATGGAAGGATGGTTCGTCCCTGTGACAGAGTATTATGCAGTCACCACAAATCACGCTCTCGCAAAGGGCCACCGCTGGCCCATACAGCACCTCTGTGTCCCCTTTGGGCGGACACCATCCTGGACCTGGATGGATGACTTGAATGGTGGAACAAAGGCTGGATTTCAGCCTCCTTTTGCCACTCTGGCCAGATGCCCTTGTACACATCTACACAACCGTTCACTGTAGCCCTGGTGTCAAAAAAGATTTAATGATCAGGGACCAGGTTGTTGATGTATTGAGATTTTTAAAAGGAGGTTAGAGAACAGTATACTAGCAATAACAACAATTAAATCTGTATAGATTTGTAGAGAAAAGAAAATACAGTGTGCTAGTCATTAGTGCTGTTTGCCAAACATTTCCAGTTCTCTCCTTCTGTAGGACTGTGGCATGACTTCCCTTCCTGCTACCTTTGAGCCAAGAGAGGCCAGGGAGAATGGGCAGAAGCTTTAAGGGCTCATGAGCAATTTGCTAAGCTCTCTTTTAACTGCCATGGCAACACTCAATGTTCTAGATGATGGCTGCTCCATGAGCGAGTGTCACTGAGCAAGGATATGACACAGCAGACTCCTGGCTGACTCACAATGCACTTGTAGCACAGGTGAGAAATAAGCCTTTGCTATTTTAGGCCAATTAGATTTGGAGGTGTTTGTCACTGCAACATAGCCTAACTTTTCCTGATTAATACACACACCAAAAATGTTAGGAAGGGTTATAGTGGATTTGCATTAAAACACATAAAATTCATATGGATTCATATTTGTGATCAGGGGAAACAAGATCAAGAGAGCTACAGTGAAAACAAGTGTGAGATGAATTAAGTACTATGAGCTAAAAGTTGGCACAATTTGAGTAACAAAATAAATAACTGGCTTAAGGGATTATAGTCCAAATTACAAAATAAATATGAATGAGTCCCTACTGATATAAATAAAAGAGTGAATAAATAAATAAATAGGAGAGAAGAGACAAACCTTCCTCACAGAAGAATTTCAAATGATAAATGTAGCTATGTCCCCCACCAGGAGGCAGAGTTTAATCACTCACTCTTGTAAGAGTGAGCTGGACTTAATGACTTGCTTCCAAGGAATCCAGTGTGGAAAGGGAAATATGGTAGTTTTACAGTGGAGAAATCTAGTAGACACCACCAGGACCCCGTGATGAAGGCTGACAACACCAGTGATGATGTCACATGGGAGTCACGCACCCCTGACCTGATATGACGCAACGAGAAGGGCACTTCTCTGTGGTCTTCCTTCCCCTAAATCCATAACTCCAGGCTAATTATAAGAACCAGACTAAACAAACTCAAATTGAGTCACATTCTGCAAAATACCTGACCAGTACACCTCAAAACTGTGAAGGTCGAAAAACAAGCAAAGTCTGAGAAATTGTCACAGACTAGAGGAGACTGAGGAGACTAAGGAGACGTGATAACCAAACATAATGTGGTGCCCTGGACTGGATCCTGGATCAGTGGGAAAACCAGGAAAGCAAAATGAAGTCTGGAGTTTAGTTCCTAGGAATGAGCACTGTCAGTGTCTTAGCTTTAACAAATGTACTGTGGTATTGTGAGATGTTAACAACAGGGGAAACTGGGTGAAGGGCATATGGCAGGATTAAATATGAATGTGAAAAATATTCAAAATAGTTTATTACAAAATACTGTACAATGTAATTCTCACAACACTTCCACCAAAGCCCCATCATGAAATTGAAATGGAAGATATGAGTCCCTGCTCTCTCAGTGGAACACAGTCCCACACTTCTCTTGACTGTAAACAACCCATTGCATTGAGTGTAATTCTCAGGTTCAAAGACAATTTTTGGTAAATCTCGTCCCCTCCAAATTGTAGAAGCCAACCACTTCATCAGACACTTAACAAGGAAATAGAAATCTCTCCCCCAAATGGTGGAAAAGCTGCCTGGTGGATGTACAGAAGGACAGTACAGAATTCACAAAACCACAAATGTGTCATTCCCGATGAATAATTTAAGGGAATTTTAAGAGTATTGTTGACAACTTGATTTCTATTTTATGAATAGATTTTAAAACTTAACTCCATATAACACAACTCCACTGTAGGCAGGCTTCTTCATAATTTTTAAAATTTGTAAATATTCACTGAAGATTCCATAAAGGAAAAGCAATAACCACACTGTTTGATTTTAGTGCCAAATCTAGATTTCTTTAGCGTTTGACTTTCTCTGGCCAAAGAAACAAGTGACATGTTCAAGTTAAGCTCAGGCGATCTCCCTTCATGGAGGCAGGAGTGAAAATGTGGGTGCGGAGGAAATTGCCACCCCCACGGATCGCACGCTCCCCTTGGTCACTCGGTCACCTCTCCTCCTGGTGCGGGCTGAGAGGATGAAGGAGTTGATTAACAGTGCCATGTAGTTGGGTGTCAGCAAACAACAGAGGAAACCATGTCTGTGAGCCCTTTGTAGTTATCATGTAGCCAGTAATTACTATCAATCCTCTTCCCTTTCCCGGCAAGCCAGCTCAGGGCTGCAGAGGCACCACCCACATTACAGTGGCTGGGTTCCCCCCAGCACCCCTAGAATAAGTTCCTCAAGGACATTGCCAATCTCTGCCCCCAGGGTCTGGCAAATGGAGGCAATGATAAAAGTTTGAGAGACTGAAATGAAGCTCATAGATCCTCATCACTCCTCTGGGCCAAATTCTCTGCAGCTGGTCATTCCCTGCCCGGAATAAAACACTCCACGTGGGCAGGGTTAATGAGACACCACAGGGCCAGCTGACAACACTTCTGGGTCTGCGAAGGGCGAGGGTCAGGGGCTGGGCAGTTCTGGCCCTCACTCCACTGCCACGTTTAAACCCATCTGAAATTCAGCATCTGCCTGGTTGGGAAACATTCAATAAACAGATTACCTACAGTTTTTCTATTGTGCCTTCTCCACAGAAGGCTGACATATCTGCCTTTAAATATAAGTCCTGAGTAGAAACCTTGTTTTAGTTAGATGATAGAAGCAGTTGATGAGAAAACAAATGCTTTCCCTGTTTGTGAGTAAATCATGTATAATATCTACAGGTGCATCCATAAAATGTTAGCAGCCCATTATGAAGAAGACAACGTGTGCCAAGTGACAGATCCCGGGGTCTGCATCAAGTGGTGGTCATGGTCGAGGGGTCTTTGGGGATATCCATTTGGACAACTCAGGCCAGGAGATGCTCTTTTCTCCAAGTGCCCAGATAATTGTACTTTTCTCTGCTATGGAGGTACAGCCCCTGGATTCTTAATAAATGTCAAGCAATACCAGAGTAATAATCATATTTCCAGCAATAATGACAAACAACTGGTGCTCGGAGTGGGTGAAGAGGGACCAGACCACCACAGAGCAATTCATCTCTTGTTAAATTCACTCACATATTAATTCCTAAGATGAACAGTGGTTTCTAATTTGTCTTTTTTGAACTGTGATGTTTTTATTAAATTCAATCATCATGAGTACATGGAGAATGACTACTTAAAAAAAAAAAAAAACCAACAGTCTGGTGTAGCAAAGAACAAGAGCTTTGGAACTGCAGGTACCAGGCCTTCTCAAGGAAGCCACCCTCCCTCATCTCTGCCTCCTCCTTGGGCGTTAGGGCCTCCATGAGGCTCAGACAAATGGGACGTGTTGCTTCATTGATCTTACCTGAATTCAGCCTGGTCTCCCCGTGTTTCTGTCAGACTCACCCTCAGAGGTAAGGCTCATGGAGACACACAACTCCTCAGGCAGGGGCAGGTTAGGAATTACAGGAAGGGGTCTGGATGAGAGGTGAATGTGAGGATCTACCTCAAGGGTTTGCAACCCATGAAAACATCTTCCCCTGAACATGTATTCAGACTTGAGGTTGCTGTTATGGAGTGAATTGTGTACCCCCAAAATTCAGATGTTGAAGCCCTAACTCCTAGTATCTTAGAATGTGACTGCATTTGGAGATGGGGCCTTTAGAGAGGTAATTAAATTAAATGAGGCTGTTAAAGTGGGCCCTGATCAAATCTGGTCAGGGGCATAAGAAGAGGGAGAGATACCAGGGATGTTCTCAGCGAGAAGACAGCCGTTTACAAGCCAAAGGGAGAGGCCTCAGGAGAACCCAAACCTGCCACATCTTGACCTCGGATTTCCAGCCTCCAGAACTTTGAGACAATAAATATCTGTTTGTGAAGCCCCTTTCTGTGGTACCTCATTACGGCAGCCCTGGCAACCTAACACAGCTTCTTTCACTCCAAATAATGCCTCTCGCTGAGGCAGCCTGGACACTGCAACTGACATTTCAAAGCGAGATAACAAATGGGCACTGGAGTTTATGGGGATGATTCCTTCTTTAGGCTTTAAGGACAGAGACAAAGCCACCTTGGTCACGACTGCCCCGTCACTGCCCGCCTCCAGAGCAGACCCTTGGCCCAAGCTCTCAGGACAGCGCTGGCTACAATCAGGGCCCGCACCAGGAGCTTCCTGAGGGCCACCTTGACCACATCCCTGTCCTCCAGGGTGCTGCCCACACCTGCTCCCCTTGGCTCTCTTGGGGGCCACACTGGGACTTGCCAGTAGGTGCCCACTGTGGGGCTGCATGTGGTTCACAGGTAACCTAATCAACACCAACCCCTCCCCTCTCCCTTAGGCTGGGCCCTCATAGATACGGCCATCGTGAGTGCAAAATAGATAGCTGTGGCTGCATGGGGTCATGGCTAGGCTGGAGAGGACTTGGCAGGCTTTCAGAAGGGCCAGAGTTCTTAGAGTACAGGAGAAGCTATTGGTCCAATGGAAGGGGGGGTGGGGCTCTTCCAAGCAGACCGGACCACATTTGCCCAAGGGTAGAGATGGGAGAAGACAGGGTACATTATGAAAAAATACGGAAATGTGCCTGACTGTAGCAAAGACTCTGTGCAAGACTGTGGCAGGAGATGAACTTGGAAAAGCAATGAGGGTCAGGCTTATTGCACTGTGGTCATGGATCTGAGTCCTATCCTGGATAGTGTGGGAACAAATGATGGTTTTGATCAAGGACATGACATGATCAGATCTGATCTTTAAAAACTCATAATGCGAGTGGCATGAGGTCTGCTTGGCGGGGACCATCGGCTTTGTTCTCCCTATGTCGCTGTTCGCAAGCGCTTCTGCCTCTTGGCAGAAGTATAATTGATGGGTGAAGAATAAATGGACCAACTATCTTGCCTCCCACTCCACAATGGAGCCAGAAAGCTCGGGCACAGTGTAGATGCTCGACTGTAAGTCTTTATAGACTGCTTATTTATGATCTTAATTCCCCAGGAATTGGCTGTCTTCTTTTATCATTATTTTTCCCAGTCTCATTTCTTTATTTTATCACATGCGTCCTCATCTAAAGGTACCATAAATCCTCTGAGGAGTGAGTCAGAATATACATAAATACATGAAATGAAGTTAAGATAAGCTGGATACGATACTCCAGTAATACCAAACCAGCCACTGACCCACAAGGCAGATGGTCACAACCGTCCCTTTGCACCTGGAGGGACTCCCCTCACCACCAATCTTCCCTCACATCCCTCCTCCTCCTGAGACTCCTAGGTCTCAGCTCAAACTCCTCCAGGAAACCTAACTTAGTGCACCTCTTGAGCTTTACACCTCTTGTTACATTGTAATTATTCTACCACCTAGAAGGTGGGACTCGCAGGTCAGGAACTGTGACTTTTCTTGTCAGTATCCCCTGGCCTTAACCCAAGGGCTTGGGATATGGTAGGAAATCAATGAACGTGCATGGAATGTTGAAGGAGGAAACGTTCATAGCAGAAATGGGTGTTTAGTAGACAAGAAGGAGATGGAGATATAGATAATGATGCAGATAGAGTCATAGACATAGGCCTATTTTCTGATCCCCTAGAGAGCTTGGAATGGCACTGACAGATGGCTCCTGCCACCCTCCCCTGGGACCATTCCCTCATTTGATCTCTGCACTCCATTTATATGGACCTCTCTCTGGTCTCAAATATACAGACTCATTCCCATCCTCCAGCCTTGGCCCTAGCTGGGTCCTTTTCATGAGTTCTCCTTCCCCAGATGTTGGATGGCTACTCTTTCCTCTCAGCTTCGTTATCACTTCCAACCTACGGCAACCACCAGTCAGTCCCCAGCATACCATCTATTTCCTTCAGAATACGTCACCCTATCTACTATTTTCTCCTCTATTCCTTTTTGCTGCAGTCTGTTTCCCCAAACTGAGAGCAGACGCCTCATCTGTGGTCCCAGCCTGTAGGGCAGATCCTAGACAGAGGAGTCCATGAATTAGGAACCATTTGCAAGAATCGATCCAATGCATGCTCATTCAATCGCACTTTTGTTTTACTCAAGGACCTCAGCTCCTCCCTTTATCACTCCCAATTATCCTAGTAGATAAACTAGCTTCCAGGGACCCCTGAGCCTTACTCCCGGGTCACCCAGGACTGGACTGCCACTTGCTTCTGCTGTCTCCTCTCTCTCCTTCACAGTCAGTCTCTCCTACCCCCTTTGCAGGCCAAAGAGCCAAGTTTTCACCAACCCCCATTGACAACAGTGAAGAGAAGAGAATTTCAGAACTTCCTGTTCTGAGACTTTGAAAGACTTTTTTTAATTAACCAAAATGGTTTCTCATAATAGATGGGTCCCAGAGCGAGAGCGCGGCTGTAACTCACGCGGCAGGCGCCTGGCGGCAGAGCTGGGAGCAGGGCCTAGCGGGTTGTGAATGGCAGCAGCGCCTCAGGAGGGCCCCAGACTGATTTTCCACTCCACCACCATCTGCCGTCTTATCATTTGTATAGTTTGCGACACTTCTGTCTTGTGAACTCTAAAGCGTTTCTGCATTGATGAATATGTTTAAGTTTAAAATATTCAAATTTAGAGAATTAAACAAACAAAAAAGTGTTTCCCCCATCCATAAGTTCTATTATTTAAAAATTGAAAGCAATCCTGGGATGACGATACCTTCCCCCAAGCACAACATTCATTTTTGGAATGCAGGTATGCCTCACATTAAGACATTTTCTATATAAAATATAGAAAAATCTGAACCTCAAAATAGATTCCTGAGTATAAATAGCCTTTAAAGTAAAGGACAGTATTCAGTTTTCAAAAGGATTAAACCTGAGATTTCTTTAAATTGCCAGGTTCCTAAATTAATTTCAAATCTGTTTTAATTTACAAAATCTTGATATATATACACATTTTTTTTCAAAAACCCATCTACCGTGATTCTTCTTATATCCCAAACTAGGGAGATAAATAACCAGACTACAAGGATTCCTTAATATAGGGACCATGTGTTATTCATCTCTATACTTTTAGCAAGTATGCTAAAAGTATAGAGATGCTCTGTCCCTTCAATGAATTTACATGTTGTTGAATTGCATGTGATGAAGTATTTATACACATTAAAATATTGTGGGTTGAACTGCAGACTTGGACCTTAAGTTACTTTGAAATATTCCTCAATGACAGCCATCATCTTTGGCATATAAACACAGCCTGATTTTGTAATAAAATAAAATACTACAGATGAGAAAAGAAAGAAAATCAGTAAATCACTGGCAGAAGGAGGTGAGAAGATCTAGTCAAAGTTTTCGGACTAGATGTTTCTGTTTGGGTAGAAGTCCTTGGAGAAGGAGCTAAGCATCCATCCGTAAGGACTTTTCAAAACCACATGATTTAGATTCGATGTGCTTATGGGCAGTGGTTGTGACCTCACGTTGAGAATCTTCCATTGATTTGTGGAACTTGTATAACCTTCACACCTGCTCTCTTGGAGAGGTTTCAAGCTATCATCTTGCTGCCAAAAACAAAACAATTTTAACCCCATTTCTTGGGAGGCCGAATGACCAAAAGAGTGCTCAGAGAGGTGGCTTTGGGCTGCTCAGGGGGCAGATCCCGTGGCAGCACTGCACCTTTGTGGAGCACAGTGACAGAGCCATCCCCTGGTGCCAGTCACAGACAAGGAAGTGTGTGACCTGCAGGAGGCAGGACCACAAGCCAGCAACGGGACCAAGTGAGTTACTATCGGTATTGATTAATCATTTATGTGTAGACTTTGCCTTCTTAGAAAGTCTTGATACAATAAACTATGTTTTAAGATAAGTTTTAAGAGCCAGCCCTGATGGCCTCACGGTTAAAGTTTCACATTCTCTGCTTCAGCGGCCCAGGGTTCACTTCCCGGTTGCAGAACCACACCACCTATCTGTCAGTTGCCATGTTGTGGTGGCGGCTCACATAGAAGAAATAGAAGGACTTACAACTAGGATATACAACCATGTACTGTGCCTTTGCAGAGGAGGAAAAATAAAAAAGAGAGAGGAAGATTGGCAACAGATATTAGCTCAGGACAAATCCTTCCCGGCAAAAAAAAAATAAAAAGGTAAGTTTTAAGAATAAACAGTCAAAAGGAAAGTTCTGGTAGAGAAAATTCTATCTTCTAGGTGAGGTAGGTGCTTGCTGTACTTTAGGAGAAGGACACCATCATTCAATTTTAGCAGTGGGATTTCTTGGTCAGGCCAGGGTCTCTGCTAGCCTAGCCACTGTCTATTGCATGAATTAGAAAAAGGAGCCCCCTCTGGACAAACAAATGAGAAAGACACCTTCCTTCTGGGTAGATGCAGACCACACCACAGCTCATGGCTTGCTAGCAGAGCTCAGACAGAAGTCAGAGCCCATACCCAAAACTGCCCATCTCTCTGTGGAGCCCTGGTCCCGCACAGGTCAGCTTCCTCGCTGTGATGCCACTGCACACTGCAGTCCAGCCAGCCTCACATCTGCCAATGGTCACTTTGCAATGATGCCTGTCCCTTGCCTGCCCCAAGAGACCAGCCTCGCTCTGCTTGGACTGTGGGGATTCCTGCACCCACAGTGATGAGCAGTTAGTGGTTCAGCGGGCTCTACTCATGGCCAAGCCCTGACGTTGATCTTTTGAAGAGGACAAGGGACAGTCTTTCTTAGGCCACTGTATTCTCTCTGCCTTTATTTGAAATCTTGTTCACACAAAACTGAGGGAACTGAATCCAACACCACCTAAACCCCTCCCTGGAAAAATCATCCAAGAAGTGATTGAGGAGGTTCAACACCATGAGTGGAGCCTTTTCCTCCTCACTGAACAGGTGACATCAGCTCAATGCTTAAACTGCCCAGTGTCTTTATGCAAGAAGATGGCAGAGGTGGGCATCATGTCCACTGAGCTCTCACAATAAACTGTAAGCATTAGTCAAAAACAGGCATTCTGGGATTCGAATAGGGTTGTTTAAAGAATGAAAACTTCAGGGCTTTGAGCCTGGTGTCTTCTGTCTTAGGAGCCTCTCTTCCAGGAGATGTCTGGGGACTCTGCGGGGTTTCAGGAAGGGTCCTAATCTGACGAGGTTACTGTACTGTACTTAGCACTACAACGTGCTTGTTCCAGTTATAATATTTCATCAGAAACTAAGGGGCTGCCCTAAAAAAGCAGAAGAATGTGAACTTGCAAGCAAGGACAGATGGACCACCAGCTTGATCTGTGTATCTTCTCTCATTCCTGTGTATGGAGGGACATGTGTGTCACCTGCTCTCAGCAAGTCATTGGTTATAGTCCCCAAACCTCACCTAACAGAAAGGATACATTAAAAGATTAGACCTAAGATGCCTTTAAAGGGCAAACTCAACTGGAGAATTTAAGTTACAGAAAATTTTCAGAAAAAAAATCGGTTGTGATATTTTTAAATACAAATAACAGACATAAACAAACATATTAAATAAAATGATCAAATAATAACAAAAGCACAAAGCACAGGATCAAATATATCAACTAAACCCTGTGTCGTATAGTACTATAACCTCACAATGATCCAAACACTGAACCACAGAATGGCAACTTTGATATATACTATTAATAGCAAAATGTCTGCTTTTCTTGAAGAAAAAAACAAAAGCTATATTGCTCTAAGCAGTTTTGAAATAAATATCTGATTCAAAACTTCCCCTGTGCATATAATCGCATGCTAATTTACATTTTAATTACTTCCTAAGAAATCAAAAGCGTTTGTTGACAGTGGAACATAATGTCAACTTCACAGTGCACTGTTGGTGGATGCTTAATGAACTTAATTAGATAATTAGTGATGTTAATTATCCTTCTATAATGAAGACAAAGATGTCTTGCACAGGAAGCACTTGGTAAAGAAACATCATTAAAGGTATCAGTGCTTGCTTTCCTCATTTACTTCTATTTTTCAAACTCCTATAACAAGGATTTGCGATAGACTAGTAACATTTAAGACTTTCTTAAAGTGGAAAAGGAAAAGCCACTGTCTCCATCAACCCATTTTTGTCCCTCCCCCTCATTCTGGATACTAACGCTGTGTTGGCGATGCTCTGCTGTTTCAAATCCTCTGCTGTCAGGACCTATTGACTGTGATGTGATGGGTGGGTTCTAACATCAATTGTTCGCAGAATGGGATATATGAGTGTGTGTGTGTGGGTGCACGGGTGTGCGTGAGTTGAGGAAAGAGAAGAAATGAGAGAGAGGGCCCTGGCTGAGTGCCCAGACCACTGGAAGAAAATCTACAGGGCTAATTTAACCCCTCCCCATTGCCCAGGCCTGGCTGCATTTCCATGACCCTACAGTGCTGTGTCCCCACCTCCATCACCAGGATGCCTTGTGCTGTGGGAAGGTCCCTGCTGGATGTGGTGTTGGAATGCAGCCGCCTGCAAGACCAGGGTCTACGACAGAAGCTACACAGACTTTACTTTCAGTTGAAATGAAAAAGGAAACTTCAGAGGTTTAAGAGATAAGATATTGGACTGTATCATTTTTCTCTTTCTTGCCCCTGAATACCACCCACCACAACCAGAAGGTAAGGAAGTCCTTTCGGGAAACAATCCTAGTCCAGACACACCATGAAGGGCTCGAAGTCCAGGCTGGGGAAAGTAGCATGATTTTTAGGGTCAGCTGTCTTGGGAAAAACATCGAGAGAAAATCAGTCATTGGCAGCCTTGCCCACTGCAATTAAGAAAGCCAAGACTCCATTTAGCAGAAGGTCTTAGTAACAGTGCTCACATCAGTGGGGCGATTTACACTTTTCAAGTCTTTTTTTAAAAATCATACTTTCATTTGTTCCTGAGTGGTTTTATTCCTCTAACAATAGTCTCATTTAATTCCTTGCTCACAAGACTTTTCCAACCACCGAACGCAACTGGGTTTTCCAACAACACAACACTGTGATTTTTCATAAAGTCCGTGATGTGAGGTTTTCTGAATCGCTCTTCTCTTTTCTATGTTTTCAGTGTTGTTGTCCCTCCAGCCCGCTCCTCTCCTGATGCGCTGACACAGGCTGCCTGTCTGCCCTTCCGCCACACCAGTGAGAACGTATCATCAAGACCTCGGCTCTCTCTGGGCTCTCTCGCCCCTCCAATTTTAGAAGTCCTCATGTGTCTTAATTTTCCCCCAAATTTAGGCCACCTGCTTCCAAACATCTCTCTTACAGGCATATTCATCTCCTGGGAAAGTCACTTGCCCACAAACATCATGTTGAATTTACAGCAAGTTTAGGTAAAACTAGTTCATGTGACAACCTTCTGAATTTCAGATTTTTAAAATTTCTCACAACCTCTTAAAGATCTTTGACTTGAACTCTTTTACATAGGAAGTCTCTAGGAAATCTAACTTCTATTTTCACAGTTGGATTTTTACTTCCTCAGCTGTTACCCTCGACAGGGCCACTTACTTCCCCTTCATTTCAAAGCCCATTCCTTCCTGTTTTCAAAAATCTTTTCTCAGCCCTGGGGCTCTCCTAACTCATGAGCCGTTTTCCCAAGTGAATGAAAGCTAAGGCTTCCATCACAAGTGCTGTTCGCCCCTTGAACACGGAAGCACCAAAGTCCTAACCTCGATAGCATTGTGTCCTCGTCAGTCTGCGCCCTCCTTCCTGAAACGGGCAGGAGGCTCTCTGACGCTCACCGTGCCTTCAGCCTCAGCAAGACCAAAATCATTCAACAAACATGCCAGAAAGTAGGGCCAAGAGCTGCTTGACCGCTCACACAGTGACTGCTGACGCCTTCCAACTCTGCACATTTGCTTCCTTTGCTGCAGTTTTTATTTTGGTTTCATGATTTCTTTAAAGAGAAAATAAGTCTACAGGAACATTTATGTATGAAATGATACGATGTCTGGGATGTTGCTTCAGAAGTATTCCGTGCAGGGAGGAAAGTGGGTAGTGATGGAGATGAGACCAGAGTCGCCATGAGTTGAAAACTGTGGAAGTTAAGTGATGGATAGATACATGGTAATTCGTTTCATTATTTTCTCTACTTCTATAGATGTTTGAAATTTTCCACAACAATTTTTAAAAAGAGATAATGGGTAAAGTGCTCAGAATGGACAGTCAAAAATGCCATTTCCTTTGCCAGGGACCTGAGCCAGGGGTGCCCTTAATCCAGCTGCCACGCCACTGCTGGTCTCAGCCAGCATCTCATCCTCTGCCAGGGGCAGGGCTGCTCTGTGTCTGGGGGTGGGAGGCAGTGGGCCTGGGCACACACTCAGGGGAGCAGCCAATGGCAGGTCCGTAGTCACCCTGCCCACGCAAGTGTCCAGTCTCAGATCTTCAAGGCCCCCAGGTGTGGACACTGCTGGTCTTAGAGGAGGCCCTGGTGCGTCCGGGTGGGCAGGGGGCTCGCCCACAGGACAGCCTGTAGAGGACCCCAGGGGCCTTGGAGCAAGTGTCCAGTGCTTCATGTCCTTGCCAGAACAGACAGAATTCCTGCAAAAAGCTTGTCTTTGGAGTTTTGCTAACTGCAGAGTGCCACTCTCTGGCTTCTGGTGACTTCTCATCCCTTTCTGCTAAATCTCATATGGTCCTGGCTTCTCTACGTGGGCCATTTCAACTTTCTAATATATGGCTTTGAAAACAGCAACTGAAAGCTTGCTCAGCTCTCTCCAAAATCTACAGAAACGTGGTGAACACAGAGCCTGGCCCTGCTCCACAGGGTCTTGCTCCTCTCGAAGCCCCCTAAGCTGTGCTCGGGCGAGGCCCACCTGGCCCCAGCACGGGACAGCTGTCCACCCATGTACAGTTGATCTCAGGAGGAAAGTGAGCTGAAATCCAGCTCATGCTTTGCCCAGCAAGACACAGCTCAGGTGGCTGTACCCGTCCAGAGAAGCTCCCAGCCCTTTACAGGCTAGGAATGGCCCTGCTTTGCTTATCTCAGCCTCAGTTAAACAGAACTCTCTGGTGTGCTCTCTGCTTTCCACTGCTCCCACCACTGCCACTGCAGCCCCCATCATCTCCCACCTGAGTGACACCACCGCCCCCAGCCGGCCCCTCCCTCAGGGCCCTAACCTCCAGTCCAACCCCTACAAACAGTGAAGCAGTATGAGCTCCCTGCTTAACCCCCACTATGGCCTCCGTGGCCCCCTGAGCTGGCCTCCACGCCCATCCTGCCACCTGCGGTGCCCCCCATTGTCCCTCTGCTCACAGCCTCGCACACTTTCATCCTCACAGCCCCTTCCCACCCCCAGCTCCTGTGTCCTGTGCGTCCATTTTCTGTTTGCTAATGCTTTAAAAAAAAAAAAAAAGGTGGCATACTATGTATTTTGGAATAATTTTGGATTCACAGAAAAGTTACAAAGCTAGCACAGAGAGTTCCTGTCACCCTGTCACCTGGTTTCCTGTGATGTTAACATAGTACATTGCCATAGTATGCCCGTCAAAACTAAGAAACCAACGTAGGTTGTCGATATTTTTTCGACTTGTTTTTAGACAGGAAAGCCTGAAACTGAGCAGATGAGCAAAGCCGTGCCCACTGACATGAGGAGGAGCGGCTGGCCAGAGGGTGCGCTCTGGCTTTCTCCAGGCTGAGGGTGGACGTGACCCAGCAGCTTCCCGGACACCCTCGTTGGTGGCCTCCAGGGAGCCTAAGGTACCAACCTCTGACGACAGGCTGACACCCGCAGCCTTCCCCCCAGTAGAGACTGTGACTTCACAATCTCATTCCAGAAGGGACTTTGAAGAGGGTCGGGGGAAGAAAAAGAAGAAATAACTTCCATCACATCAGCCTTGCCTCAAAGTTCAGCTCACCTGCCAAGAAGAAAACGCTTCCACTGACGATGGAGACAGGTAAGAGGAATTAGGAATCGTACATCGTCTGTCTCACTCCAAGGAACAATTTTTCAGTGCTGTAGAGCTGTCAGCGCTGACATGATAAGGAATAACACCACATGAATAATGTTTCCTCCAAAACCAACTCCTTTAATTACAAGCCTCTTCTTTCCAGAAGAGAGACAGAAGATGCAGAAACACCAATTTCATGCACTTGTGCCTGAATAATGTCTCCACGCTGCTTTTTCCAGATGGCGACCTTCTCACTGGAGGGACTAATGATGTGGGCATATTTAGGGAAAAACCAATAACGGAGTCTTTAACCTTCAACAACAAAAAGTGTGTTGTACAAAATGTTCCTTGGGATACATTAGAAAATATCAATTACATTGCTCACTGAGGTGTAATCAGCTGTAATAATCAAAATTAATTTTTAAAAATAATTAAACAGACCCCAGGGCAAATAGTTGATGCTCTTATCCTATGACATCACAGTGTACATATGTACCCGAGAAGTTGTGCCTTCTGTTAGCAACAAAGCCATCTCTCATCTCTCGAGGATGAGTGATGGATGCGGGGTCTGAAGGCTGGTGGGTTTCACCCCAGTGAAAGGAGGGGCAGCTCCGTGCAGTTCCCTACACATTCTTTAAGAACCTTCTATGCACCGGGCACTGTGCCCAGCCCAGACTGAGTCATTGGTATAGGATGCTCCAAAGCAAGAATGCAGTTAATTTTTAAAATTAAAACATAGTGCACTTTGTTTCAAAAATTATTTGTCTTTAAAAATTCCACAAGATATTATAAGCTGTAGAAAGGATAAATAAATCAGGTTGAAGGTAAAATGGGGCTCAAACAGGAGGGCAGAAGCCAGGGAGAGGGGTGTATGCACATACGCACGCTCGCGCGCTCGCGTGTGTGTGTGTACACGTGTTTTGCAGAAATTTATCCCACTAGGTGTGTGCAGTTACAAGAATTAGGCCACGCTTATCTCTCTGAGCTTCTGAGTGCCAGATCAAAGAGGAAAACATAACAGGGACAGAAGTCCTGCTGTCCGGGAGTTGCTGTGGAAAAGCATTATTCTTCCTGGGGCTACCAGCTGAGGGAGACGGCCCCCACGGCCTCCCTCTCTCCACTTCAGTCCAGCCGCACTGGCCTTTGCTGCCCTAGAACACTCCAGTACACGCCTGCTTGTGTGCCTCTGCCTGACGGTCCTCTCTGCCTGACCACTCTTTCCTGGAGGGGCACAGGCTCACGTCCTTCCTTATTCTCTGCTCCCACAGCCCCTGCCAGAGAGGGCTTCTGACCACATCCATCAACAGCCTAGCACCTCTCTTGCCACCCTCTCCCACTTACCCTGAGCAATTTTTCCTCATTGCAATTAGTACCCCTAATATTTACGAATTTATCTGTTTATTGTCCATCTTCACCCCCTACAATTCAGTTTCCATGAAAGCGGAGAGTATATTGGTTTTTCTCTCTTCTGTAACCTCAGTGCTTAGAGCAGGGTACAGAGTGAGCACTTAGTAAATATTTGTGGAGTAAATGAATGAATGAATGAGACCTCAATTGATATAAAAGACAGCATCTTCAGCAGCCTTGCTTCATCAAAGACAGAGCCAATTTCAAATATTCTTTCTTCCAGATCTCTCAATGTGAGCCAAGAGCAAACTGTTACAGACCATTTGTAAACCTACACAGCCCCACACATTGCAAGCTTCTTTCAGATGAGCTGTTTCCCAACCAATCTCCCCAGGACTCGGAGGCAGCCGAGCTGTGCCAATAACAGTGACCCAGCAGGGAGTGGGCACTAGCAAGAGGCAGCAACAATAGCCTGCAAAAGTTCCCATAAAATGCATGTCCCTGCCCATCATCCCAGCTGTCCCTTCCCTAGCTCCCCAG
The DNA here is from genome assembly GCF_057802395.1 of Ceratotherium simum simum. NCBI lineage: Eukaryota > Metazoa > Chordata > Mammalia > Perissodactyla > Rhinocerotidae > Ceratotherium > Ceratotherium simum. The sequence continues at coordinate 7,825,881 of NC_141905.1, read as the reverse complement.
CCAGACTGACCTGGCCTCCTGGGGACAATGCTAACACGGTCAAGGAGGAGAAGCTTGGGTGAAGCCAAGGGCAGAGGGGCTGGCCCCCTCCTTCCACAAATGGCATCATCAGGAGCAAGCGCCTGGGGACAAGTGGGGGTGCTCCAGCTTTCCAGGGCTCAGTGCAGTTACACACGTGCAAGACGGTCCTCCTCTTGGCAGACAGAGCTAGAGGGTAAAATGCAGTTTTGCAAACTGTCTTCTGTTTCTAAAGCACTCTCAGTTTCCAAGTGCTTGCACATGTTCTAGCGTAAACACAGCCCATTCCCGGTTGTAAGTGCAGAACTCGAAGCTCTGAAATGTTACAGAACGACCTAAGGTCGTGCCCAGCAGTACAGAGATGGGAGATCTTGGCTTCCCTCTGCCACTTCCCGGCTGCAAAGCCCTTGGCTTTTTCTTAGATTCAGTTTCCATATCTATAAAGTGAGGCTAATCATAGCCGTGTGATGCGACTGTTAGGAAATCGAAGGGAGTTACTCTCTCAGTCAGTCAGCTAGTGAGTCTGTCAACAAGCTTACTGAGCACCGTCTTCCACAGCCAATGTGCTGAGGACAGCCTGCCCTCAGTTCGGAACACCAGGCGGCCAGCCAGCCCAGTCAAGCTCATTTCCTGTCTTCTCTTCTATGTTTGGGCTCTTTCTCCACATATCCTGAAGCCTATTGTTCCTGAAGCTGGGAAAGAAGAAAGCCTCCGTCCCCCTGCTCTCTGGCAGTTGCAGGCAGCCCTTCACTCCTCTCTTCTCCCCAACAGCTGGTGACTGTGGCCTTCCCTAGAGGACAATAGACCCATGGGGACAGCAAGGCCTAGATTCTGAGCTGGTGGAATTTGGGCTCAACCTCACTTTCCAAATTTACATGGGCAGAGAACTCAAATTGTATGATGTGTCTATCAACCGTCTACTCCACCTCACTGGGGAGCCCCTTCCCACAGTTTCCCACAATTATTTGCCCCATTGTGGAGGGAAGGAGATAAAGACTCAGGGAAGTTAAGTAGATTGCCCAAGGTCTCCTGACCCTAAGACCACGTCCATTCAATGACCACAGTCTGCCTCTGAAGATGTCAGAGACCCCAGCATTAGAATATATGACAGATTGTGTTTTCCATAAAGAGCCTCTGCAATATTTCCAGTCCCACATGCTCTTACAAAACCTTGCGACTTCCCCACCAGGTGGTAGAGTCTATTTCCCTCTCCTTGAACCTGGGCAGAACAATGTAGCTGTCTCACCCAAAGGGAGGCAGCAGAGGTGATTCTGCATGGCTTCCAAAGCTAGGTTGTGGAAGGTCTTATTGCTTCCCCCTGGCTCGCTCTCTCTTTCTTTCTCCCTCCCCTTCCTCCTTGCTATGGAAATTAGCCCTTGAAACCCAGCCATCAGGTTGTAAGGAAGCCCAGGACACATGGAAAAACCATGTGTAGGTGTTCCAGCCAACAGTCTCAGCTAAGGTCTCAGCCCAAAGCCAGCAGCAACCACCAGATGTGTGAGTAAACGAGCCTTCTGATGATCCCAGCCAAGGCCTCAAGCATGGTGGAGTAGAGAGCCCCCCACCCACCCCCACCATGCTCCAAATTCCTTACCACTGCATCCACGACCACAAAAAGTCATCGTTGGTGCCACTGAGTTTTAGGATGGTTTGTTATGCAGCTAAGAGAAATGAATTAGAAACCCCAAGGCTCAGCCCCACATAGTTAGAGGATCCACTACTACATGTCCCGGCAATGACACTGATGTTTCTGTCCCCACTCCTGCTGAGCTGTGGGCTAGTGCCCTCTGAGCACAGCTGACTCAAAAGGAGAAGGGGAACGAGGACAGGCTTGGAACACCTGTCATAAGGAACGCCTGCTCTTGGTGCTCAAGGGAAGCCCATATGCACTTTGAGTTAAAGCTAGCCTGAGACCTTGCCCTACTAGGTGTGTCAGAATGTGGAAGTAGTTCACGTCCAGTGACAACAGAGAGGACACAACTCATGGTGTTTGAAGCAAATGCTTGATGCTTCTTTGAGAAAAAGGGGTCTGGGCTTACCTCTGCCTTACACTCAGGGTCCTTGGCCTGCCGTCCAGGCATCAGCTTCATGGCTGAGGACAAGCTTTCACTCCATGAAGTGACTTTGCTGTGGTGTCCGACATTCGAGCGACTGGCCAGCAACTTCTTCTCAGATGCTGGAGACAGAGAGACAAAGACTGTCAGAGGCGAGGTTGAGAGGAGAACACACACTATTTCTACAGCGGGCTTGGCTTTCAAAGGGCGAGCCAGGGGCACGAGCCCAGTGTGCCTGCCTCCAATAGGGGAAACAACCCAGGCTATAAACTTATACTGCCATCTTCTGACTAAGAAATATAGTGTGGGTTTGGGGGTCATCAGAGCTGGCTTAGACCCCTAGCCCCACAGCTCATTGACTTGAAGTCAGATTTGGACAAGTTAGCTAATGTTCCTGAGCCTCAGTGTTCTCATCCTGTAAAATGGGGATAATGGTAACTAACCTCATTGCAGTGTCATGAAGAGTAAACAAGACTATGTGTTTAAAACACAGGCCCTGGAATACACAGTTTTCAATATATGGTTGTTGGAAAAAAGAGAGCCATTTGTAAGTTCTAAGGTTCATCTCACCATTTTATTCCACCATATGTGCATGAGTATATATGTCCCATTTTATTGAACTTTTCCCTGAAACGGAATCTGACATTTTGACTTCAAATTATACATTTATGTACATAGATACATACATATTTGCCGGGGCTAATATTGAAAGCCAATGAAATAAAGGTTCTATACCACTGGGCAGTCTGGAATGATATGCATGGAAATAACTAACTCTTGAATCATTACGAATTTTGTGATGTTGAAAGATAAGTATATGAGCCATAATTTGAGAGCAATGTCCTCTTTAAAAATGAAATTAAAACCTCATTCCTACAACTGCATTGACTAATATAAGGGTAAAACTGTTGAGTCACTGGTAGACTTCAAGGGACATTAATATCTTTGGGATGAAGATTTTCACTTGGAACATGAAGAGCCTGAGGTTCCAGGTCACTACATGACTTGGTGTAATATTTCAAAGCTGGCAGGTAAATACCAGGGCAAAATCTAGAACCCTAAGTTCCAGAGCCCAAGCTAGAGCTCTGATATGTGGCCCTTCTCTCTAAAAGATTCCTAGAATCTGCTTGCTTGGTTGGCACTTCTGGCCTTCCTTTCACCCAAGATGCAAAGCACCATTCATTCTTTGTGAGCAAAGATTCATGAGATTTCAGTGATGTACATCCCACCCACCAAAGAGATAAGAGAGAAGGTCTGGGTAGAAAAGGCTCTGGGCCCTGAGTGGAACCTTGGGGGAGTCTGGCTCTATGAGACTCAGAAATTCCATTCCCTGGAGCCAAGTGGACAGAGACCTAAGTAATGCTGCCAGGCCTTGAGCATCGTCTCCTCCCAGAGTGGGGTGACCTCTTCAATCTTCACTTTGCTCTCTGCGGGTTTCACAGAGAGATCAATCTTGAAGGTGTCCTCCAGTTCCTGCCGCCTCTGTGCCACAAGCTGCTGCCAGAGAGTCCGCACCGTCTTTTGGATGTTGTACTGGACTAACAGAGAGAGCACATCACACAATCAGGATGGCCTTAGTGCTTCTCCCAGAGAGGGCCAGGAGATGGCATATCATGGTTGCTTTTATTCGCATCCTTCTTGAACATCACCCCAGCTTGGTAAGCTCCATATAGCAGTCTGTATGTAGAGCCACAGAGCTGATGATAATGCTAACAACATCCTTGTGAGCTGGCCTTTCCTCTGTCTCCACCACCAAGATCTGCCTGCCTCACATGTCTAGAGAGAACACGATTGATGGGCTCAGAGAACCTCTTTCTCCCACCCCCACAATTCTGTTAGATACCAAACAGAGAGATACCTGTGTGAGCTCTAGGTAACCAAAGAGCTCCCCTAAAACAGCTCCTTCCAACCTTACATTTGACGTTATCCCCTCAGGGCAATGGACACCAAACCCAAGACTGTCCCCAGGGGCCTAGGACCCACGCTGGTCCTCTTTCCTGGTCTTGGATCATGCTTCTCACCACCCACCCATCTCAGTGCCCTGGATTTGCCCAGCCATAGACAAATCTACCAAGCTAATTCTTCCTGCTACGCCACACAACTATAATCCCCTGAACAGTGCCCAAATTCCCTCTGATCTTGGACTACTGGGTGCCTCCTCTGGTACCAGCCTCTTCAGTCTGTTTTTCTCATCGTAGGGGGATGGATATTGCTCAGTCCACTCTACTAGCCAAGTTCCGAAATGCAAATGTTCGTGTCGTAAATAACACTGTGTCAGAGTAAACTTACTCACAAGATTTTTGATCACTGGCTCTGGGCACCTATCTGACTAGAAAACAGAGGCCCTTATGTCTACCATCTGGTATCACAAGATATCACAGGGTGAGTGGCAGGGTCAGCAAACCGAACTGGTGGAAGAAGGTCTGCTGAAGCTTCCTGGATCAAAAGGGAGCAATCTCTCAAACACATGGATCTGGCTGCCATTTTTTTCATGAATTGCTAATCCCTTTAACTTGATTTGATATTAGCAAATCCAAGAATTAAACTTCATTAAGCCAAAAATCTCATAGAAGTAATGAGTTTATTTACTCCATTCCTATTTTCTAGGAAAGAAAACTGAGAGACGGCTAGGTAATGGCTTGAACTAGGTGAGATGGCATGCCAGTTTCCACATCTAGTGGCCTGAAAGAAAATTCGAGAGACCACCTGAGAATTGAAATCAACTTACGGTGAGGTCTTCTAGGATTTTAGTAAGTACACTAAGTTCTTAGTCTAACCAGGTCAAGTCCCACAGAGCTTTCTCTTCATCCATCCATCCATCCATCTATCCATCCATCCATCCATCCATCCCATTCCATTTCTAATATACAAAGCTCATTCCAGTTTTATTCTCTATCAGGTTACCTTGCTGTACTACTACATTGTCTGAGATTTCTTAGGGCCTCTTCTGGCCTTTGAGAATCTCCTTAGTAGTATCTTGGGAAGGATAACCTGAAGAACACAACCCTAGCAGTTACCACTATCCGTCTACTCCCCCACAAAATAAACAACAAATAAAATGTACCATCACTTAGACTTGGGAAGTCTTCCCCTCCTTTTTCTCCCGCTTCTTCATTTGGAGAAAGAAAGACTTGATGATAAGGAGTCATTCTAGGCTTCGGTTCCAATCCAAATCCTTCTGGATAACTAGTAGACAAGAGATTTTTCACTATAAACTCAGTTTCTTTGGAATTATTCCGTCATTCTTTATTACAAATAATCATCCTCCAAACTCAGTACATATCGATATGGAAAAACTCGTCTAATCAAGTTAAAGCAAACATCTTATGACAACTTCCATGACAGATATTGTACAATAGCATTCTGGGAAATAGGAAAAACACCCTCTATTTATTCATATCTTATTAAATCCAATTCATACTCCCAGCAGGCCCCCTGAACCCTCTCCCGGTTTCCCCACCATCGAAACTGGTCATTTCTTCTTGCAGACTCCCAAAACATTGAACACTGCCTTTGTTTGGCCCTGATCTCATCCTGCCTGGAATGGGGCCAGGGCCAGCTTCACGGGCCGTGACCTGTGCAGTTGTACAGGGTCCATACTCAGAAGGGCGCCATGCTTGGACTCTTTGGCTACCGTCTTGAAATTCTTGGTAATTTTTGAATGAGACCCTCATTTGCATTTTGCAAGGGCACATCACATAGCTGGTTCTAAGTTGGGTGCAGTGGTTTACATATTAAGTTCCTCGTGAGCCGTGTGCTCCAAGGCCCCTGGTCATGTTAATGTCCATGTGCCCTCTTCTCTGGACCCCCTCAGCCAACCAAGCAGAATGCACACTCAGTCCGTGTTTGTGGATTGAACCAAAAATGACAAACAAGGAAATGAAAAAACACCAGTATATGAGAATGTCCATTCTTGAAATTGCTAAAATGAAGTCCCTTTGGATTTTCGAGGCCATTTTGCCAAATAGAGGGGTTGAAAAGGGTGGAACTTCGAGCACACAAAACAGCTGGCATTTCACTCTTCTTCCCTGTGCTTCTGGTACGGATAGGGCCTAATTCTTGAAATACAGAAAAGAAAGAAGAACTTCCCTAATTTAACCCATACACTGAAAATGGATTCTTCTATTTCAAACAAATAAAAAGGCAAGTACCTCCTCTGGGCTGGGAGCATTTTCCAGGGCTTCCCAGAGAGTTTTAAGACAAGACAACTCCAGTGTTTTGTAATGTTCAATAGGCAACTTGACAGAATTTGGGGATTTTTTTCCAAGTACTTAAACGTAATTTGTACTGGGATAAATACAATCAAGGAAAAGGACAAGAGCAAGGTGTGCTGCCCCGTAGTCCTCTCCTCCTCTGCCCTCCACATGGCTGTAGTGATGAGAGAGAACATCTGTAGGCAGTATGACACCAAGACACTGGTGATGCGCCATACACACACAGCCACACAGAGAGAGAGAACGTGCACGTACACAGAGAAATCTAACGTATTTTAAACTGTGGACTTTGAGAAAAGGATCTAAATAAGCTTAATTTAATTTCTTTTTATTACTATCTCTTACACAAATGTGTTTATGGATGTCATTTTTATATCACAAATTGTATGTGCATATTTTTTTCTGCAAGCAAAATCAATCCTGGTTTGCGTGATACAACTTATTACATATTTTTCCATTCTAAGATTGCATTTATCAAATGTTAATATTTCTGAAATCTGGCTGTATCATAAAATCAATGTGTATATTAATGTTAGAGTTTTCTATCCCCAAAATTAAATCAATGAAGGATCTTAGAACCTGAGAAGAGTGGAAATAGGGAAAATTATTATTTCATGATGCTTCTAGCTGCTCAGTCACATGAACAGGTTTGAGAACAACCTACCATATTATCAAACGTTGCATGTCAGTTGGGCAACCAGATAAACGAAACGACTATATCATTTATATCGACCTCAATCAAGTGTCTCTCTACAGTTTTGTTTCTGCCTTGACCCCTGGTGGGCATGGAAGCAAATGAGCAGCTCTTACCTTCTCACACTGAGCAGCAAAAGACAATGCATGAGACACAAGAGGAAGCTGACATTGGAGTTATAGGTGGCAAAGATGATGTCCCAGTGCTCCTGTAGAAAGCCGAGGATGCTGAGAAGGCTGAGGCATTCGGAGAGGGACTGCTGGGGCTTGGAGAGGCAGTAAAGAATGACTTTATTTAAACTGCTGTATAAAGCACTGATGACGGTGTCCCTCTGAGAAGACGCATTCTCGACGACCTGCGTCATAAAATAAACACACACACACATACTTGTGAAAACTTTGCACTTTTAGATAATGAGCGAGCTAACTGTGGAAATGATACAATCAAAAAGTGACATGATCTAAAATTCAGGTAGGACTAATTTCTCCTACCTTTGGACTTTTATTTAAGTGAATGATCAATAAAGGCAACTCACACATTTGGATTTACCAAAAACTTTTGTAAAAAAAAAAAAAATTAAAAGTTTATCATGGTCATATTACGGAAAATAGGTATGGGGACCAGAGATTTCTGAAATACTGGTAACATGGTTGACATACAGTGTAGAAGAACAAGCTATCAATAGTTTTAAATTTTTAAAATGTGTTTAATAATATTTTTTATATTATTGATAATAATTATCATGTATAGACTGTTTACAATACTCCAGGTATCACGCTAAGCATTTTTGCATTGATTTGCATAGATTTACATTTAAACATCATAATAATGTTGTGAAATAGACACTAAGATTATCTCACTTTAGGAAGAAGGAGGCTGAGGGTCAGAGAAGTTAGATGGTCGGCAAGGGTCAAGACATTTGAGCCATGCTCTTGACCACCATATCATCTAAAGGAGACGGGAGTCCAAAGGATTTTAGTACACAATAAATTTAGAGGGGGAAGGCAGAAGGTCCCGATTTGTAGCTTTAACACTGACTGGTCCATCCCTCTGTTTGGCTTCATTACTCCAATCCAACCAATAGATAAATAAGTCTTGGAGATCTAATGCACAGCATAATAATTATAGACAACAGTACTGTATTATAAAATTCAATGTTGCTAAAAGGCTAGATCTTAATTGTTCCCACCACAAAAAAAAAAATGATAATTATGTCACTTGATAGCAGTGTTAGTTAACACTATGGTGGTAATCACATCACAATATATAATGTATCAAATCAACACATTGTACATCTTAAACTTACACAATGCTATATGTCAATTATATCTCAACAAAAATACATAAAATTTTTTAAAAGAATCTACAGAACGAAAAATACATGCAAAATTTTTCAGTCTATTAGAAAGGTTGTTAGTTATAGATTGTGTTCTTAGAATTTCACAGATAATGCAAGTATTTATACTAATGAAGTTAAGTTTTATTTAAATCTGCTGGAATTTGGGATTCACATTTTTATCATCATCCTGTCCTGCTCCTCAGATGGGTCACATCTTTCAGACTGACGTTGAGAGTTGTGGGAGTCAGAGGCAGCGAGCACGAGAGAAGGCTGGTGGATGTGGGCAGCACTGAGAGTCTGTGGGCCTGGCACCCCCTGAAGATATGTCAGCCCCCTCAAACACCCAGTCTTTGGTATTAGCTCTGAGTATTTGCTTTGACCACTGGGGAGCTGCTATGGAATGCGTGTTTGTGCATCCCCAAAATTCATGTGTAGAAACCTTAATCTCCTATATGATGGCATTTGGAGAAGGGGTCTTTGGGAGATAATTGGGTCATGAGGATGGAGCCTTCATGGTGGGATTAGTGCCCTAATAGAAAGATGTGAGAACGCTTGCTTCCTCTCTCTCTTTGCCATAGGAGGATACAAAGAGAAGATGGCCATCTGCAAACCAGCAAGAGAGCCCTCACCAGGTACCAGATCTACTGGCACCTTGATCTTGATCTTCCCAGCCTCTAGAACTGCGAGAAATAAATGTCTGTTGTTAAGTGGCCCAGTCCATGGTATTCTGTTCTAGCAGCCCGAACTGACTAAGACAAGAGCTCAAGAGCTACTTTCATTCTCAACACAACTTCCCAAGAACCTGATTTTAATCCCCTCAGAGCTGACAAGGGATATTTCTCCCCTCTTGGAGTTATTCTTGAAGAAGCCTCTCAATACATTCTTTTCAGGCTTGCCTTGAACTGCGCATGGCCATACTGACTGTCAGCCCAGGCCGAGGCCTAGTCCTGGGGTCTGCGGGTGACTCCACAGACAGAAGGGTGCTGGGGCCCCTGATGTCACCCTCTCTATGAGGTATGAAGAGGAAGGAGAGGGGCTTTCCTGGATTCCGCTGCAGAGGACACACTGAGAGCTGCTGCAGGAGCGGCTGGAGGGAGATCTCAGCTTGGTAAGAGAAAGTGCTTCCAACAGTCACGGTGTCCCACTGGCTGGGACCACCTCGTGCCATTGTGAGCTTCTCATACGGGGAGGGGTCAAGGAAAGAGCGAACAGCCACTTGTCAGAAAGGTTTCCAGAATGAAATGGGAGGCGAGGACTGAAAAAGTGTTCAACTCTAGACTTTTCAGGTTGTATGATTCTGTGTGTGTGTGTATGTGTGTGTGTGTACACAAGTACAATAAAGAATGTGTGCACACACACAAACTTACATCTAAGGGTGTGTCTATAGCCTTGTATGGCAGGACTATACAAGGGTATAGGGTGTGTGTGTGTGTATGCAGATCCATCTGAAGAGAGAGAGAGCACACGCAAGAATACCAGGACTAGGTAAAAACAGACTCTTGCCTCGATTCCAGGAAGCCCAAATATGACCAATGGAGGTGGGTACTGAAGAAGAAATGAAATAGGCCTTTTGGAAATAAAGAACTTTTTGGCCCTCTGTTGATGAGGAATAACAATAATTACGATTAAACCAATAATCACAATAAAAACCCAAAGAGGGGTGTAGAGTCTAGGAGGGGACAGAGCTCAGGGGCCGGCCCAGGCGCTGCGGCTCCCGGTCACTGAGATGAATCTCAAGTGGCCTGAGATGAGGGCCCTGCAGGGCACTCAACAGCCACCAGGCATTACCTGGGCCGTAAATATCCTCCTCCTTTCTCCCACCCACCTCGGATTCTATTTCGGAAGGACAGCAGGTCAATCTCGACCAAGCGGACAGTAGCCAGCAGCGTGTCATACAGACACGTGGTGAGTCAGCAGGAGCTCCCTTACCACCACGGCCAGCCCGGGGTTCTTACCATCATGATGTGCTCCGTGATGAAGAGAAGGATGTGTCTGGGGTCTGCTGAGAACATCCCGCTATACAGCTTCTCCACCAGCTTCTGGGTGAAGTGGGAGATGTTTGTGAGTGAAGGAGCAGCAGCAGCTTCTGTGTTTGGCTGAGGCTCTTTACTGCCTGGGGGCGGAGGTGGTGAGGAAATAGACTGAGTTTGAGAAATCATCAGAGTCTGAATGCCTTCTCTTCACAACAGTCTCCAAGCTCGTTTTGGTAACCAATCACATATTCCTCCCCTCTGTGCACCCCATTGTAACCTTCTGTATACCACATCGCTCCAAAGATGGGGTCTTAGACACAGCAGGTGCCCAAAGAGCACACACATTTATTCAAAGTAAACTGATCTTAAACGATCTGGTCAGTGATGTAGACCAAGTGGAGAGAAGGCAAGTAAGGGGCAGCATTTCTTCCAGTGGCCATTTGGAAGCAGGGTGGAGGAGAATTTAAGGCATAAAGTAAATGGGAAGGTGTCACGGTGACCCGAGGACGGCTGCTACGTGGGGCAGAGGATACAGCTGTGATATCCGTCGTCTGCTGTGCTCACCAGCATGGCGGGCACTGTGCTCAGAAGGGGATGCGATGATCTCAGCTAATCCTTACAACAGCCCTCTGAGTGAGCCATGGCTGCTGTCCTCACTCACAGCTCAGGCACCCGCCAGAGTCACCCCGCTGTCCAGTGACAGAGCCAAGATGGGACCAGGGACCCCTGAGCTCGCACTTTTCACCGCTGTACTGTCTCCCACACTTCAGATACTCCACGAGAAAGACCGCAGTCAGGGTTTCCGCATCGTGGGGCAAGGAAGAATCTGAAGATGAGACATGTCACTAAGGATTCCGTGGCTCAGAAACCACAGAGAAAATTTTGTCTAAGCTTGTTGGGAAGGTATAGCTACCCTGGAACTAAGTATTCTGAATAAGCTTCACCTGAACTTCTTAGGGGCAACGGCAGCATCTTCCTCCAAGGCTGTTTATTTAAGAATAACCATTTATTTACTGTGCTATGCCAGGCACAGGAGCGAAGAATGAGATGCTGAGCAGAAGGATGTGAAACTAAAGCTGACGTCTTGACTTCCCTCACGGAAAGAGGACAAAATCCTACTAGGGATTTTGTTCTCCTCCTACTAGGAGGAGAACTGATTTGAGCTCAGGGGGCAGAAGGCGTTTCTGTCCCCAAGTGGCCCGAGGATGACAGAGGCGTCATGGAAAGCAGTCACTGAGCTCACTCGTGGAGGGACTGGAGTGCCGACCGAGGGCGGCTTCCCACGGCTCCTAATGCGCCCTGCAGCGCTGCAGCCCAGTCCTCCTCTAGGGCACTGGGGTCAGCGGCTGGTGGGTGCGCTGGCTTTCCTGCTCAGCTGTCAACAGCTTTGTGCCATAAACAATGAGGAGCAAGTCCCCCCACTCACCTCTGAGCATCGGTGCATTGACTCCACTCATCACGCGAAATATTTCCATGGTGGAGAGCAGGACCTCAGACTGGAAGTCTCGCTTCTGCTGGCTGGTGGTGTTGTCTGGAGAAGCCTGGAAGCACACCCGTGACTAAGACAGCAGCCACATGGTCATCATGTCCACTCAGTGCCCACTGGGTCCCCTTCCTGGCCGTGTGCTAATACTACAGCTGCTGGGGGTGTGGACTGCCGACAGCTCACAACTGCCCCTTCTCTAGGACACTGCCTTCTGTTGACCAAGTTGCCTAACTCAGGAAGTGATGCCCACTTCTCAGGGCGAGGAGGCAAGTGGGGGGCTCCAGCCAATGACCACCTAGCAGGAGCCTCAAGGTGGGGCCAACTCTGGGGTGCAGATAGCACAGCGGTGCTCCTGTTGGGACTAGGCAATGGCTGAGGCCATGTCCTGGCTAGCTTCTCCCTTGTCTTCCTCTGCGTCCCTTGTCTGCTTCCTCTAAGAATACCGCCCCCAATGAATCACATCCCCAAAATCCCCGCCTCAGGCTCTGCTTCTAGGGACCTGGCTAAGACCTGCCCTCATTCACCTATTCACTGCTGCTTGATGAGCTCCCTGATCTGCCGGGGCCGGTGGTTCCCAAGGCCTCCCTCCCACCACATCACTGCAGTCCCAGGAAACGTTCTCAACCACCAGCCCCCTGGCATCTACAGATGCCAGTGAGCTCTCACAAGAGATCAGCCCTCAGGTCTCCCTGGGCACACCCAGCCCTCGCGGTGCCCACGCCCTCCCAGGCTGCTCCCACAGCACACGGCCCAACAACACCCCTTCCAACCCACCTCCAGGAGCACCTCCAGTGGCAGCCACTGCTTGGGGCTGGGAGCCGCAAGCAAGAGCTCCCTCAAGAGTCGCTGCATGAACTCCCTCAGCTGCTTCCGGGTGGGATGTGACATAGCAGGATCCTGCGGATCTTCGGCAGTGCTGTCGCCTTCAGCCGCAGCCCTGGGACTGCTGTCATTCTGGGAAGACTCAGTCACGGCCTCCTCAAAGACAAGAGAACTTCAGCATGAGCACCTGCCCTGCCTCAGGGCTCTTTCCCGCCCACCATGGGTGTGCATGTGCAGGTCCCATTAACATGTAAGGAAACTGAGGCTCCTGGGAGCTGGGCGACTTGCAGAGTCCTGTGGCTCATCAGGTGGCCCGCTGTGGTCTCTGAACCTGAGACAGGTGAGAGTCATGGAAGAAAGCTGAGCACGGAGCACGAGAGGCCTGCAGCGCTCAGGTGATAATAGGAGGCTCTCACAACGCTATGTGAGAACACACCGGGAGAAGAGTGCTCGTACAATGCCTGGTCCCCAGCACAAGGTCAAGAGAGCCATCCCCACCTTCCAGGGGAGCCCTCCCTTTTCTGCCCGCCAGGCTCTGCTGATGTTGACACTAGGACCCTCAGGTGAAAGAGGAGAGGTAAGACTTCAGAGAGTACTCGCATCCGAGTCCCTGAGAGCCTTGGCCGTCACTTCCCGTTTTTATATTGATAAAAATACTGGAAATAAATGAGACGGGGTCATTAGCCCAGATACGTCCAGGAGGACAGGGAGATGCAGGGAGGCCGGACAACACACCCAAGAACGCGCGGCCAGGGACTGCAGTCTTCTGGCCCATGAACTGTTGACGTGCGTTCACCTGTCGGCACCTCCCTTTGCTCACTCATAAAATTAATGCAGCCATTCTTAATTAAGCCATAAAATGAATTTAATGGCACCTAGGGAGGTGGTGACCACCTTAATTAGTTCCATGCGGCCTTGGCTGGAAAGATGCCATATAAATTCACAGCAAATAGAAGCCTTTTGGCCACCAGCCTTCTGCGTGAAGAGAGTCTATCACATTTTCTGGGAACAAAGGCCTTTTGGAGCCGACTTGGAAGCAGGACAAGGCGGGAAGTGTGGAGATAGGCGCTTTGGAACTGGACCCAGGAGCTGCAAGACAGGGCCTGGCTCATCCGCAGTCAGCTAGGAGGTGACTTTGGGCCAGCCCTCCCCCAGGCAGGAACTGTTGAGTGTGGGGAGGAAGAGCCCTGGGTCAGAGCGTGCTCTGCGGGCAGCCGGCTGGAACCCCGACTCAGCAGATGGCGAGCCTGGCCCAGGGGTGCAGGGGCTGAGGTGGGGATCTCGGCTAAGAATGCCAGGCCACGGACTTCAGGGCCCTGGCCCCCTCCAAAGGGCTCCCTCGGGGGATGGTGAGGGGCAGCCTATAGGATTGTCCTTCCTCCCTGCCTGTCCTGGCCTCAGTGTGGGCCCCCCCACTTCCTCCAGTGCTGTCTGCACTGCCTGCCTCTGCTCTTCATTGCATCTTTTTTTTTAATCTTATGTTTCTAGTATGTTACTTTAGTTGATATTAACCTATCAAATCGTTTTATCTTTTTGCAAATCTTCTAGTTTTTATTATTTAGTCTTTTTATTAAAACTAATTGCTCTTAAACTCCATTTGGCCATTTAATTTTATTTTAAACTGACTGCGATGGAAAGGACACGGGCTTTGGGGTGAGAGAGTGACGCTCAAATCTTGGCTCTGTCACTCAGTAATCACGTACACTGTGGCGCATTGCATTCTCTCAACCATTTTGTGAGATAGGCCTTATCACCCCCCTAAACCGGGGAACTGGGTCCACACCACTTCCCCTCTCTGAATCGCACTTTCTGCCCCCCTCCCTACCGAGGTCTGCGCAGGGCGCCTGTGGTGTTATGCAGAGCACCAGGCGCAGGACTGCTGTAGGTGTCAGTGGATGGGGGCTGCCACCGTGAACACACTTCCAGAAAAGATTAGCTGAAAGAGCACGTTCGGTGATTCATTTGGTTGTTTAGCAAATAACCATGGAGCAAGCTCTGCCTGCCCACACTGTGCTTGGCACGGCCTCTAACCCTCCCTGACTGTCGTGTGCCTTTCTGACATGCTCCTTTAGCTATAGTTAGCGATTTGCAACAGGTGTCACCAGCTCACTCTCCATGTCTCGGTCACAGCTTCCTACTGCACCAGGGTGGGGCGACAAGTGGATTTCTGCCCTTCCTCCTTCTACGCCTGCCCTTCACATGGTCCTCACAGCCTCCTCTCAGCACCCAGATGCTCTTAGCCCACTGAGTCCCCTTGACCTGCTGGGACAGGCTCTCGGTCTCAAACTCACTCACATCTCTTCCCATAGTCCCCTCTCTGACCCCCCACACTCACACCTTGTCCTCAAGACCCAGCCGTCCCTCTGCCCTCCCAGCCTCGGCTCATCGGACTCTAAGCCAGGCCTGGGCAAAACCTCTGACTGACAGGAGTCCCAAGTCGTGGCCTGCGAACAGACAAGGCCCTGAGAACAAAACACAGGACACTCTGCCAGTCCCACACTCTGCTGCACGGTGTGCCGGCCGCAGGCTTCCTGGGGTGGAATTTGTTGTTTCACATGATCCGTGTGTGGCTATTCCACGTGGAATCGGACTTGATCCACCATCAAATTTCTCACCAGTGAGATTCCTAACAACTGAAAAGATGATTGAATCTCAGAGCTGAAAATGACCTCAAACTGCATTTAAGCCAAGAAAAGGAAAATTACTCGTTGTTTACTTAATGTTTCAGCCAAGTTGCCTTAAAATGTATTTTATATTTCGGTGAGGAAGGTTGGCCCTGAGCTAACATCTGTTGCCAATCTTCCTCTTTTTGCTTGAGGAGGATTGTCCCCGAGCTAACATCTGTGCCAGTCCTCCTCTATTTTATATGTGGGACACTGCCACAGCATGGCTTGATGAGCTGTGTAGGTCCATGTCCAGGATCCGAACCTGTGAACTCCAGGCCACCAAAGCAGAGCACACGAACCTAACCACTATGCCACCGAGCCGGCCCCTTAAAATGTATTTTAATTTTAGGGGGTAGGGAGGAATTTCGCCCTTCACCCTTGAAGGGTGATGATGCTCACCCTTGCTTTCACAGGGGCAGGGGAGTGGCATGACTTACCTTGTGGGTTCCCAGTGGGAAGGTGACTGCAGCCAAAGTCTGGAGGAACTCAGGGGCCCGCCAGGCCGGGTCCTGGGGGTAGGTGCTGTGCACGAGGCCAAGGAACTGCAGCACGCTGGCCGGGAAAGTCCGTTCCCAGGCATCGTCTCCAGAACCTGTCAAAGGCTGAGGGCACATTTCATGAGAGGTGGTGCAGGAGAGCATGACTGGGGCTGCAAAGGAGCCATAGGATTTGAAATCTAGGGAGAAGACCTCCTTTCTGAGACTCTCAACAAGGCACCTTGTTGCAAGACACCTAAGACTACAGATTAGCACTGGTCACTGGTCATCAGCTGGGGAAGGGTTTAATACGTGCTGGATTTGCTCTAAGGGCATCACACGTATTCTTCTTCTCACCTCACAACAACCCTTAGAGGCAGGTTCTATGTTTAGCCCTATTTTACAGATGGGAAGACAGAGGCACAGAGAGGTTAAGTTGCTTGCCAAAGGTCATCCAGCAGGTAAGGGGCAGAGCCTGGAATTGAACTCAGGCAATCTGGCTGTAAAGTCTGACTGCCTTCCCCACACTGTCTCTCAGTGATTAGACACAGCCTCTGTGCTCAAGGAACTCACCAATCAGCGTCAACCCCAGCCTTCCCCAGCCCGGTGCTAATGCTCCCAGCTATGGCCGCTGCCCTGGCTGATACCTGGACAGACCCTGTCGGAGGCTGGCAGGGCTTGTGGAGCCCCTTCCCACCAGCCAGCGGTCTGGAATGGATCATGTTGCACTGAGCTGATACCCAGTACCTTGAGGGGACCTAGGTATCTCTTTGCCCCCATAACCTGGCTTCAGCCTCGTGGCTGAGCCTCCATCATGGCTGCACACTGGTGCTCTGCTGAAGCCCAGCTCCCTGGGCCAGCCGTGCCCAGTTACCCTAACTGGAGACTGGCTCTATCCCTGATGTGTCCAGTTGCTGCCTAAGGTTCTACTCTGCCCTGAATGGACAGCCTGGAACTTGAAAGTTGACAAGCCTTAATATCAGGGGTCCTTCCCTACACAGCCACACCAACAACTAGACTGGGTGATGCTCAGCCTGCTCCTATGGACCTACGGATGTTATAGGTGCACGTCAAGTCTTCCTTCAGCTAGTTACTCAGCCCCAGCCCCTCCCATCCATGGCGTCCTCATTTCCCCACCAGCCTGCCTCGAGTCCTGGCCCTATGTGCATGAGTTAGGACATCCTGTTTACCAAGTGGATAAGTAGTGCCTGGAACTGAGACTCGTACTAGAAAAGTCAAACTTAACTGTAGGAAGAAAGGCAGTATGCATGGGACAATCAGAGAGCAGTTTAAAATCTCACTCATAGGATCCCATGCAGGCTTGTTATGGGCTGAGCAAGCAGCCCAAGAGAAACCGCTTCTGCAGTCATCTGCATCTGGCTTCTCTACCAGGTTCTTACAGCACTGTATTAGATGTACAGGGGAGGACCAGAGGGCGAGTTCTGGGAGCTTTCTCGGGAGTTAGGCTGCCCGGTTGGAACTCTGCCTCTGCCCCTTACTGATGGTGTCGCTTTGATCCCCCTACACCTCCAGTCCCAACTCTGTAACACAAGGATCGTAACATGACCTGTTTCATAAGCTTGCTGTGAGGATTCAACGAGACATCTTAGTGCTTCAGGCTTATTTTCACAGTGACTAGTACGAGGTGAATATAGAAGAAGCTAGGAGAAAAGGTCAGATAGAGAGGACTTGGACCTTTTGGAAGAGGAATTTGGATTTGATGCACTGAGCAACAGGGTCCCCCTGAAGGCTCTTAGGCATAGCAGTGACCTGCAATGTAACGCTAATGCTGAACACACAGGCCTGCACTACGCCCTCGCTCTGTGACCTCGCCTGAGGGAGTTAACCTCCAGTTTCCACATTTGCACCAGGAAGATAATGCTGTCTATTCCAATGGATAGTTGCACACAGCAGAATGGCTAACATCTAAAAGATTGACAATGCAAAACATTGGCAAGGACATGGAGCAACTAGAACCCTTCCAAAATAAGAGTTGGTGAGTAAAAATTGGCATTTCCACTTTGGCGAACTATTTGGCGATGTCTACTAAAGCAAGTCACGTGTGTAGCTTATGACCCACAAATTCACTCCTGGGTATATTTCCAACAGAAAGGAGTCTGTGTGTCCACAAAAGGTATGTACATAGCAGCTTTATTCATAATATTTCCAAACAGAAACAACCCGGAATGGATAAACAAATAGTGATCAATTATCACAATAAAATACTACTCAACAATTAAAAAGAATGAACTACTGACATATACAACAAGGTGAATAAATCCCACAAACATAATGATAAGTGTAAGAAGCCAGACGCAAAAGAGTACAGACTCTGTGATTCCATTTAAACCAAGATCGAGAACAGGCAAACTAATCTATGGTGACCGCTGGGCAAGGGAATAGTATCAGACAAAGTACAGTTCCAAGCAAAAAATAAAATAAATAAAATAAAAACTGAGAAAGACGTTTTAGAATTATTCACCACAACTAAGTTTCCGGTCTTTTTCTCTTATAATTCTAGTTTTTGTCTTTTATATGTTGATGCTGGTCTATTGTATTTGGTAAATGATGCTTTCATGACAGATATTTTCATTGAACCAAAACAATGTCTTTTCTTGTGTTAGATCCCAGAAGATTGGGGCTTGTTTTTGACCCAGTCTAAGAGTCACATCTGTAACATACCAGTTAACCATTTTATGTTTAATATTATAATGTAAATGTTCGGTCTTATTTTTTTACTTCTCTCAGCAAACTATACATTTTCTTTATTTTAAATGCTTTCCTGTTATTCCTTCTGCTTGCTTTTTTAAACTAACATTAATTGATTAGAAAGGTAACAAAATCCTTATACGGCAACAGAAAATAGGCATTTTTTTCAGGCACCACAAAATTAATTGCACAAGAGGCCTACCGCAAGATCATGAATAAGTTTCCCAAAGATGGAAAGTTTATAGATCACATGTTCTGACTGGACAAAACAAAACTGGAAATGGATAACAACAACGAAAAAACAAAAGATTCAACCACATGGACATTGAAAAATACAAGCCAAAAAGGTCTTTAAAACTGCAATCACAGAAACTCTAGAAACAACAAAAAATGAAGATGCCAAATATCAAAATCTTAGAAATAGCCAGAAAAAAAATATCAGGAGAATGATCAATATACCCCAAGTTGGTTCTTTAGATACATCCACAAGTCTTCAGCTCCTTAAGTAGTGGGAGGGATGGGGTAAAGAGAGAGATGAGCCTACAAATTAAGAACAAGAGGAGGGAAATAATCACACCGAAAATTAAGTGAATTAAAAGAGACCATTTGTGCAAACTAAATGGGAAGATTTTTTAAAATATTAATTACCTAAACTAGGTCAGAGAGACATTTGAAAGCCTAAATAGGCAATAATGGAAAAAATTCAGGCCTAACAAGATTCATAGGAACAATTTAAACAACATAAGAACTACAGATGTAACATCTTCTTGAATATAAAGAAAGGAGAGCGGTCTTTTTTTAATAAAGCTAGCATAATACTGATATCAAAACCTGACAAATATATAACAAAAAGAAAACTACAGCCTAATATCATTCATAAATATGCAGGCAAAATCATAAATAAAATATTACAAACAGAATAAGGAAGTATGAGAAAAGAATAAGAACAGAGTGACTGAGATCTTCGCAAGCACGCAAGGAAACTTATTGATGTGATTCAATTGGTAACTAGTTAGAAGAAAAAAGTATAAAGGCATACGATCATCTCATTATATACTAAAAGAGTATTTAATGAAAATTAAATACATTCCTGCTTTAAAAATGAGCAACAAGTGTAATCTGTACTTTCTTAGCATAATCACACACACACACAAAGTTGGCAAAAGATATAAACAGGCCATTCACAGTAAAATAAATAGAAATGGTTAATAAGCATACAAAAATGGTATCCGCCTCAGCAGTAATAAATGCAGAAGGACTCACTATGGAACCATCATCAGTTTGGCCATGTTGTTGAGGCTGTGGGGACTGCCCTGAGCACAAGATGGCGGGATGTGCGTTAGATGGAGGAATGCATAATGTCTAATGCAACCTGCCTGAGAAATGCATCCTAAGAAAATGCATGAAGTACACTTTGACCCACTCTCCCTCATCCCAGACTTTACACCAAGGAGGACATAGAACTAGAGAGAAGAGAGGTCTATGTACTCATGAAAGTGCATTACAGACTGTTTAAAACAACGAACACTCCAAGAAACAACGTAAATTTCCATTTACAAATATCGATGTTTCCCATGTATATTTATTGATATAGAAATATGTCCACAGCGTGTTGAAGAAAAAAGGCAACAGGAATTTACGTAGTCTAATCCTCTGTAAGGGTGTGGTACAACCTTAGAGAAGTGTCAGAAGGATATTCCACTAAAGTTCACTGTGGTTATCTCTGGGTGGGTGTATTTCAGGTGACTTTTATTTTCTACCTTTTTCTTTGGTTTAAATTTTACAGGCAATCGTGTATCATTTTACAAAAGCAATAAAGTTCCCCCACACACAGTCAAGCCTCCAGTTGCCCCGGGGGTCTACAGAATGAAGTCAGAATTTTTCAGCCTCTCATGCAAGTTCTTGTTGATCTGGCTCACAACTATTCCTGTTCACAGGCCACTTGGCCTTCGCCCCCAACACTTGCCTCCATGTCTGAAATAACCTTTCCCGCACCTCTGGTGGACCTTAAAGGCCTGAATCAAAGGCTCTCATGTCATGTCTGCAGTTGGTGAACAACTGTCTTCTCTAAGACAGCTCTCTACCTCACAGGTTTCTCATGTGCGAGGCCCACTTATCCTGGCAAAGGTGAGGCCCTTGAGAGGAGAGGCCTCTTCTTCCCCCTCCTTTGGTTCCTGAAGCTCCTGACCTAAAGCAGTTGCTCAGAAGTGTTTCCTTTGACTGAAGGCATTAAATCTCCCAGTGAAGAAAGCCAAATGTTTAAACAAATGGAAAATAGATGTCTTCTGGCAAGAGTGCATGAAACTCGTTGGGGACATTTAGGCTGGGTTTCCCACTGTGCACCTAAGCTGTCGCTAGGAACCCACTTCACCTCTTCTAGCAAGCATTCTGAGTAACACTTACTAATTACTGGTATTCCTGGGAAGGCGCTGGGAAGAGTCAAGGTGACCCTTCCAAACTCATCTTCCCATCAGAACCTCCTCACAGCATGTGGGGGCTGTGTCTCACCTGGCTCATGGTGGCTTTCAGCATTTCCAGGAGCAGTAGGGCACCTTCAGTGCACAGCCCAGCCCGGAGGACTTCTTCCCTGCGGTGCCTCTGCAGGAGCCACTGAAGCATGGTATCCAGGCTGTCCTGAAAGGGGATCAGGGGCTGTAAAGAGACCGCAGCGACACACCAAGGGGACCGGCCTTCCAGCCAGGACACTGCGTTTCCCAGGGGCCCCGGTGGTCAAGGCAAACAGCACAGCGGCAGCCTAGGTGGCCAGCCCACGTGGAGAATTTCAGGCCACTGGACGGTGCATAAGGGAAATTCACACGTCCAGGAAGGTGCTGGAGACCCACTGGCGTCTTGCCACGGGTTTACTTCTCTTGGTCTGACATCACAAGTACTCAACGTCTCACTCAACTGTAATGGATTTTTATAAATGAGACTGTAGATGACAAATGATGAATTCAAAGGCTTTGGGGAAAGTGCAGAGTGTAGTGGAGAGAGCATGGGGTTGACAAGCAGGATGATCTGACTTTGCCTCTTTAAAAGCTGGGCTTACGCAGGCTATTTAGCCTCTTGGTAGTTCAGTTTCCTTCTCTGCAAAATGAAAAGTACCTTATCTAACCTATGGGACTGTCAGAAATATCAGGTGAAATAAAATATGTAAAACATCTATCACGGGTCCTGACACTCAGCAGATATTTGTTTCCTGCAATACATTCTTGGAGAAATAAAAATACAGGGTGTTGATGAACATAGCACAGCATATTAAGAACTTTATTTCAAAGTGTGATCTATAATACCATTAGCAGATATCAAGATTTAGATAGGTCAAATATAAAGATGTGCAAAAGAGGTGAGTTTTTTAGCCTTCTGTTTGCAAAGCTATGCTTCCCCCCAATCTCAATTCAGTTTAACTCAACTCAAGACCAAGAAACAATTTGAGTCTGCTATTTGTCAGGTGCCCGGGAAGGTGAGGAAGAGGCGGGGTCTGCTCTTGAGGTGCTCAGTGTCTTAGGAGAGACGCAAACACGTGAAGGTGTCAGCGCCATAGAAGGCGAAGGTGAGCTGAGGCACAAGGGAGGGAACGGGTCCCTCTGTCTAGGGGATCTAAGCAGGAGGTGATATCTGAGCTGAGTGCTGGGGAGGACACCTCACCAGGCAGGTGACAGTGGGAGAAAGAGCTCATTAAAGGCACAAGCACAAAGCAGCTGGTCTTCCTGAGGAATGGACTCAGGGGGGTCGCAGCACGAAGAGCAGATGAGTGAGGAAGCTGCATGGGAGAAACAAGTCAGGAGCCAGATCATGAAGGGTCTTGATGCCAGTGGTGGAGTCTGAACCTGATCCCGCAACAACGGGAGCCAACAGAGACTTAGATTTGATGCGAGTGAGTGAGTGAGTGAGTGGGTGGTGAGAAGGTATATACAGTGTGTGTAGACTCTTCTTTGGAGAAATTTGGCCAAGGAAGGACAGAAGAGTGATAACCAGGAGAGCAGCTGGTCAAGAGTGTGAGTCAAGGGTGTAGCTTCTGGTTTTAGGCAGGACATAATTGAACATACAGTGGTCTATGTGGAAAGAGTCAATAGAAAAGAAGATGCTGAAAATACAAAAGAAAGGAGGGGTACGAGGGGGTGAGGTCACTCAGGAAAGGAGTGGAAGGAATCCAGATCAGCCTTGAGAATCTCCCCTTTGCCAGTGACAACGAGAGAAGGAGATGAAGGGGGTCATGGCACAAACAGGTGGTGGAAGGCAAGGTACAGCACCAATGTCCCCTCATGGGCAGCCTCCAGTCCCAGTGTGAGGTGAGTCATCTGAGCACAGGGCAGCTGTGGGCCAGAAGACTCAAGAGCAAGTAAGGTTTATATCAGAAGGTAGGGAACAGCAGGGCATTACTAAGGTAAAGGGACATGCTTTTGCTGAAGGCATAAACCGAGGCTCTAAGTCTGTGGTGGCCGCAATTTGCCTCTTCACACCACCCCCACCATCATGTGGTTTCTCTAGCTGTGCCCAGAAAGAGAAAGGTTTAAAAGTGGGACTGATGAAAACAGAGACCTGCTCGGAGGGACGATGGGATGCAGAGGCCGAGGAAGTCAAGGGTATTTGCAGAGCTAGCCAAGGGCTGTGGGACTGCTAGGGGAGGAATTGGGCCAGGACACAATACAAGTTGGAAGAAGTGGAGGGAGGGGAGGGTGGAGGGTCTTAGGGAACCGCCTGAGTCATATGGAATCAGAAAACCAAGTGTGTCACTCCATCCTGGGGGCGCCCCCTGTGCCTACCTTGGGCCCATCCACCAGCTCCGTAAGTGGCGTCTGTAGGAAGAAGGTGGACACGATGAGGTAGACTTCTGGGATATGCACATGGTGGGCCAGGAAGTCATTCAAGACACGGAACCCAGGAAGCAGGCAGCGGCTCTGCTCAGGCAGGGCAGGGTGGCTCTTCAGGTTATCTATTGATCAGGTGGAGGAGGCACAAAATTCGATTGAGGACAACTGCTATTACTGCTGGTCAAGGTGGGGATTGAGCACACAAGGGAATTCCCTGCCATCCACCCATCCCATAGAAATGCCAGATCGAAATATATGTCATACACACGTGAGCATAAGAAAGTGCTCAAGGAGAATTCCTATCCCTGACATGCTCATTCATTCAAAAACAGATACTGATTTGCTGTCTATCACCTTAGGGGAAACAAGGCAACAAGGACATAGTGTTTCAAGAAAATATTCAGAACCCTAGGCCCTCAGGAAGTACTCGCAATGCCGTGGGAGTCACACTAAGCAAGTGAATATCAAATATATGCTTGCGAATTGTGATAAGCACTATAAAGGAAAATAACAGAGACAAAGAGTGTACATCAGAGGTGCCCCAATTCAGGTAGGACCCTCCTCTCCTGGAGGAGGTGGCATTTGACCTGAGACCTGAAGGGTGAATCCACATCAGCCAGGAGAGGTGTGCTGGTGTTGTGGGTTAGGGGCAACATCCAGGAAAAGGACTAGAGCTGAGGAAAATATTCTTGAGGAATGGAAAGAAGCCCTCAGTGTCTGCAGAGCAGTGAGGCCATAGGGGATCCTGAGAAGGAAGTCGGGGTGGATGGGGCTGATCCAGGGTCAGGGGTCAAGGTGATCCTACTGCAAGGTGCTGTGAAGGTCCCAGGTGGGGAGGAGCCTGGTGGGCCCTCACTCATCGCCCGTGATGCAGGGGGGCACTTCCTTCTGGAGATGGCTGCACACTCACCCATCATAATGTCCACGCCCTCGGAGCTGCGCTCCACCCAGGATCCCACAGACAGGCCATCTCTAAATTGCCCACGGAGGGAGGAACTTGACAAGAAGTGCAGCAGCAGCTTCAGTGCCAGCACGGTGGTGCTGGGGTGCAGGTGGCCCTGCACCAGGAGCAGGAACCAGTCCGGGCCCAAGCTTAGAAACATGTCTTCCTTTGTCCTGAGGGTCAACACATGCAACACATTATCTCTCAGTCCATGAGCAAATGGCATGTCCAGAAAATATGAATAATGTCAGCCTCACTCGTTACCTAGGAAAGATGAGTTAAGGTCAACATCTGGATATCTCTCAGTGAAGTACATATTACGTTTTAAAAGAATGACAAAATCAAATGCCGGCAAAATTGCTGCAAAAATCTATGAATTTGTCTAGAACAGCTGGGGATCAAGCTGGCCAAAGCTTTTCAAAGCAATTGGAAACTATGTGTCAATAGACGTGAAGTGTGCAGGCCCCTGGATCGTCATGCTCCCCTAATAATCATACTGACACAGTGTCTGTCTAGCCGCCCATCTAACTACATCAATCTAGTCATATAAACACATAACAGTTATTTACCTCCCTTCTTAAATACATTTGTCAAAACTATTCTAAATGGAATAGTCCAGTATTTATGCATCTTTATCAGTTTAGGCAAAAAAAAATATATGGTTAATTGTCACTTTCAAAAATGAATTTTAAAATGATGAGTCTGGAGAATACAGACTCACTAGAGGGAACTGGAGGGCAGGGAGGTGGGCAGCCAATCCTCAGAGGCAATGGCTCAGCAAAGGACCCAGCCTCCTGGGATCCAGGGAAGGATCCATCTGTGCCGGGCAGTGTTCTCAGCACCAGAGGCCAGACTAACTCGGGTGAGGGTGTGGCTGGTGTTCAGTGAAATGAGCACTGGCCTAGGAGTCAAGAGATTGTCCTCTCTTCCAGCCCTGCCTTGATGTTTACTAACTGGATGACTTTGGCAGAGCTCTTGATGTAATCTTGGCATTTTCCTTGATGATGATGTTGATGGTGATGATGATGGTAATGAGGTTGATCACGATGATGATGCTGGTGTTAGTGGTGATGCTGATGGTGATGGGATGGTGATGATGATGACGATGATAGCATTTAGCTTATGGAGTATTTACAGTGTCCCAGGCACCATGCTCAGGGCTATCCATTAATTAATTTCCATCTATGGCAGGTGCTATTTTTATCCTCGTATAGATGAGTAGAAGAGAGCTATAGAGAGCTTAAGTAACATCCCCAAGGTCCCTGGAAGCAGAGCTGGAATTTGAATCCAGGAGGTCTAGACATCAGAGCCCAGGTGCTTAAGCACCACACTGCATCCCATTCCAAAAAGACGGAAAAGGAAGGGTTACACTAGCTCATCTCCAAGGCATCTTCCAGTTCTATCATGCTTTGATTCTAGGAATGTAAAGACTTGTAGGTTGGTAAATTTTTAAACACTATTTGCAAGGCTGTTTTACTGAAGGGTAACTCCCCACCCCGATTCCTCCCTCCCCCAAACACACATACACACTAAATGTCAACTCAGCAAGAGCAAGGATCTGGACCGCCTGCTCAGCACCACATCCCCAGAGTGAGAAACAGTGTCTGGCACACAGTAGGTGCTCAACAAAAAGTTGAATGAATGAATGACTCCAGGGTTGGAGGTGAAGCAAGCAGGCAGTGGGAGAGAGCTAATGAAATTTTATGATTCCACATTGTTTTGAAAGTTAATTGAAGGCAGATACTTCTTTTTCCAACTTGGAAAAATAACTAAATAACTAACAGTAAATAGCAGAAGAATTTGGCAAGCCTGTTCCTTGATAGACGTTATTTAGGCTAACCATTTCTCCATTCTATTGTCTGCCAAGCATAGGACATCAAAATCAGTAATTGTCGCGACTGCCAGAACAATAACAATTACACTATAGCAATGGTGACAAAAGGAGTTTATTGTAATTATACCAAATCTGTTTTGAGTTACTCATGGCCATTAAACATTTGCATCAGAATATCTTAGGGCAAGGTCTGTTTTATTGCGTGGAGAGAATATAATTTTCTTTCTGACTAGTGCAGGAAACACACTGCAGAACATTGACTCAGAGATGCTAAACTTTTCATTAAGAAAAGGTTGTAATACCGCACCCTGGATGAGGCAACCTCTGCCAAATCGCTCTTCCTGGATCTACTCACTCAGAGGACAGATGAAGTTGGGAGGAAGATATTACACTGAGCAGCATCTCCAGCAACTGGTTTCTGAGCCAGATTGTCTTTCCAGATGTTTGGCTTCCAGCTACAAAGAAAATTCAGATTTGAGAGAAAACGGATGTAAAGAGACATAATATTTTCTGCAGTAAGCAATCGCATTCACCAAATGCTTAGTTCACCCAGGAACTGGGGTAGGGATGGGATTCAAAATTTTGGCATTCAATTCTAGACTTCAATGCAGTGCTTGAAAAGAATTTCAGGAAATGTTCCTAAAGTTTTCTTTAACTAGAGATGTTTTCAATGTTCCCCTTCCCCCCAAAAAATCCTAAAGACGATAAAGTCAAATTTACTTTCCAATAGAAGAATTTTTTTTAATTATCATAAGCTGCAACATTTCTTGAGCACCTACCACGTGGGTATTATGCATTGGGAGGCACTAGGAGCACAATAGTGAAGGCGGTGGTCCTCAATCTCGATTCTGCTCTCAGTTTGCTCCCAGGCTAGGCCTTTGGAGTGTCTATGTTGCACTAAAAACAGATCTTGAATTGTAGCAAGAGGTACATAGGTCCAGTGGAAGAAGAAACTACTTCTAAAGGGTTATGACAGCGCTGAAGGACATGTTAACACTGTCTTAACAGAAGATGTTCAGTTAGATAAAAGTTTCAGAATGGAGTCCATATAAGAAGGAGGGTTGACTAAATAACTCACATTGGCTCATCATCCATTCATTCATTCCCTTGGTTGGCCAGTTATTTTACAACCAATTCAGGGCACACACACCATGCTGCAGAAATAGGACTGACCGACGAGGCAGCTTGGAGAAGTAGCGTCAGATTGCCCGTCTCTTATTAAGGTCCTAATCTCTTCGAGCCTCGGTTTCCTCATTTGCAAAATGGGAATAGTAATTCCCACTTCTCAGTCTTGGTGTAATTTATCTGCATTGAGTAATGCTGTCCAAGAGAACCGTCTGTGATGATAAGAATGTTGTATCTGCCCTGTCCAATGCAGTAACCACTAGCCTCATGTGGTTATTGAGCACTTGGAATGTGACTGAGGAATTGAATTTTAAATTGCATTTAAAATTTTACTTAACTAGAATTTAAATGTAAATGGCCATATGTAACTAGAGGAGCCCATCTTGCGTAGTGCAGATTTGGAGGGCCCAGGACAAAGCGGTCAGTAACTGTTCTGCTCACACCTGCCCCAGCAGAGGGAATGCGAAACAGAATGCAGCTGCTGTTCTGCACCTGGCTGGGGAGACAGACTCAAAGAAACAAATGACGAACCCATGCATCAGAGTAAGCCCAAGGGGGTGAGACGCACAGAGGAGGGGACTCAGCGTGGCTTGGTGGGACTGGGAATGGCTAGTCTAGTGGGGTGAGGTAGGGAGTGGGGTGGGGCAGGAGAGGCATTCCTGCAGAGGGAACAGCATGTGCAAAGCATGGACGGAGGGCAGACCACAACACATTAGGACCTGCAACTGCTTCCGAGTGTTGAAGTTGGGGCTGCTGGGGGGAGCAAGGGTTGGGGAGAATCAACCAGGGAGGTAGGCAGGGGCTGGAGCATGAAGGATCCTACCTGCTGGGCTATAGGAAACTGAGTTTTCTCCTGGAGGCCCTCCTTTGAATTCATTCTAGTTTGTGTAGGAAGAATATACAATTTGACTTGATTTGTAACCCTAATCATAAAACTATGACGTCACAAACTACTACTTGGGAACAACTACTCACTGGTGGGTGCCTTCTCCTTCCTGTGCCTCAGCCCTTCCCTCTGCAAAATGGCCCCACAAAGTGTGCCTCTCAGGGGCGCCCTGAGGGCCATCCTGCTGCCTTCAGACTAGAGTCTGGGAAAGGTCTCTCACCAGGCATAGAGGGGTCCAGGGCTCCATCCGCGCAGATCTGCCTCTCATTCACCGATGAAGGCTTGAGGGTGTACACAACAAACAGCCCAATTCTTAATGCAGAGAAAGAAGGATACACTCAGCCGTGGGCTCAACCTGTGTCTGACGAACACACAGGAAGGCTTTCTACACAGACCCACCCAAATGCAGCTTCAAGGGGGGATTTGAGGGGAAGCACATTATTCTGTGATTAATGCAATATTTCCAGAGACTTCTAAAATCTGTCAGGATTCATTAGAGCTCTGCCAGATCAATAGAACAGATAGTGATGAGGACGGAAAAGGCTAACTGTCATTCCAGCTGGAACTGTCCGTCAGATTGTCTACAGAAGGCAGTCATGTTGGGTCATCAGCTGGTGAGGTTGGCTGTGCTCGTGAAAATTCTTGAATTCTTGGCATAGTAAGTATGTCCGAGCACCAGGGAGCAGTGAACACACAGCCCTGCTGGGGGTCTAGCAGACCCACTCCTTTCCTGAACTCTCAGCCCTGAACAGAAACCCCTAGAAGGTTCCAAGGAAATAGAACCTGCCACAGCATTGAAGGGTAGTGATGCTGGGTTGAGTGTGGTCAGGAGAGAGCTAGGGCCTATACTTCCTCATAAAATGGTCCCAAGGCTCTGCCCTTCCCACTGGGAAGCTTGTCACAGTACCTGAGCAAGTCTTGGATGCTGAAGTGGCCCCTCAGCTGACAGCCCAGGATGGCAATGATGGTGGGGATCTTGGAGGGGGTGAGGCCCGGCTCATTGAAGAGGAAGACGAGCTTGGGTATAAGCCTTGCCTGGTGAGCAACTTCAGCATTCCGGGCTCCTTCCCTGTGAGCCCAGGAGAAGGGCAGTAAAAGCTTTTACTGGAATGAACCAAATTTGCTATGTTTCTGCTAAAAAGATTTCCCAGGCTGGGCTTACTCTGTGGCCCTCTGACTCCAATGCTCTCTTGGCAACTTGTCAAAAGGCTGTCAGACACCCATTGAATATGTGTCTGCCAAGTGCCAGAGTCCTTCGGGGACAAGCCTCCTGTACCCTTCCACCATCCTCCCACCCCACCCCCAACCCCCGGAAGCTGCCTTCAAAGACAACCCCCAATTATTGACTTTTAAATTCCAAGCCTTAGGGAAAACTAATGCTGGTCTCAGAAAACTCAGAACAAAGACAGCAGACTCTTGCGTGACCGCGGAGCACTTCCCAACAGCCAGAGACGCGGGCCCTTCGTGAGCCTGTCTGGGTGTGCGCTCTTCCTGCCAGCCCCAAACCACAAAGTGGATGCACACGCCGCTGAGAGTCAAAGGGGAGCGAGACAGAATTCAAGCATCCACATCCCCCTCCTTAGGAAAATCACAAATCCAATTTCCAGTAAATTCTACTCCCCCAAAGAAAACAGCTCCCAGGGTAAATGTCCATCTCACAGAAAACAACAGGTACAGAAAGAAAGTAGAAAGTGGGAAAGAAAAAAAAACTGGTGAAGGAGGGTGAATTTGGGTGGATTGCTCCTTCCTGAACTGTCTTTTCGGGACTAATGTTAAATTCTGCCGCCCCTCCATCCCTGATACACAAAAGGCAGAACCAGCCCAGTTCTGTGCGTGATTTGCATCCGTCGGCTCAGCAGGGAGGATGCAGCTCATCCACCTATAATCTCCCTCGTCTTTTGTGCTCTTTCTTATCACAGCACTGAGCGGCCCGTTTCTCTGTATTCCTTCTCCACAGGACTGTCTTGTTCTCTGAACTTCCAGCACTAAGAACTGGGTGTGAAATGGAATGGGTTTGTAATAGATACTCAGTAATGAGTGGCTGAATGAAAAGATGTTTGCAAATACAGTCAAAACACTGAAGGTGCTAATGATGGCTAGAAAAGCCGACCCAAGAGGAGGCAGGTGGGCATGGGTGTGAATATCCCAAGAGATGAGGAGGCAGGTGGGTTGATATATTGGCTTCCTTGCCTACCTTCTCGCTTATTCTGATCACAGCCCCTGGTTTCCTTTGGGATCTACCTCTTTCTAACTCTCTTCCACCCACTCCAGAGGTGAAGTAATGCTCCAGGCCTGGCCATGTGACCCAAGATGGCCCTGTGAGACTCCATCCTATTGCTAGGCCTATCGAGTGAGAAGAAGCCCTCTCTCTCTGCTGACCATGCTGAGTGGAGGAGATGCTCTCAGCAGCTATCAAAGAAGGCCTGCCAAGATGAAGCAGCACAAAGAAAACCTAGACAGGCTGTGTGACAGATCGCAGATAAGGTAGCGTGAGTGCCACCAGCCACGTGTGAAGATCTGCCCCGTTCAGTTGTACGAGCCAATAGATTCCCTCCTTCTCCGCCTTCCTTTCTCCCTTTCTCCTCTCCTCCTTGTTTCCTCCCTTTCTTCCTTCCTTAAGTTGATTCGAGTTGTATTTCTGCCACTTGCAACCAAAAGAGCCGTGATTAATTAAAAAAAGTGACTTGGAGAAGGCACTTAGAGGGAGAGTGGGTCAGGAGGCAAATGGGACAGAGAGCGTTTTCCCTTGCTGGCCATCTTACTGAGCCCCTGAGAAGGTGCTAGTTGCCAGGGCTAGAGAGGCTCCTCTCAAGACCCAAAACCAGCAGAGGACAGACCTGCCCCACATATGTGAGCCACTGGGAAGGACGTTGCTACGGACTGTGTCCGCCCATAATTCATATGTTGAAACATAACCCTGAATGCGCTGGTATTTGGAGGTGGGGCCTTTGGGAGACGCTTAGGTCATGAGGGTGGAGCCCTCAAGAAGGAGATTAGTGTCCTTACAAAAGAGACCCCAGGGAGCCCCCTCACCCATTCCACCATGTGAGGTTATAGTGAGAAGACAGCAGTCTGCAAAGCAGGAAGAGGGCTCTCACCAGATACCGCATCTGTCAGAGCCTTGATCTTAGACTTCCAGCCTCCAGAACTGCGAGAAATAAATTTCTGTTGTTTGTAAGCAACCCAGTCTATGATATTTTGTTATAGCTACCCAAATGAACAGAGACAGACTTGCCAGCACCTGGGGACCCAGTGATCTGGGAGTAGGAAAAGGCCGTGATTGCTAAGCCACTGGCTGTCCTGCCTTCTCAGTCCCTGTTCTTGGCATGAAGCCTTTGTTTCTAACCCCCAGGCTGCCAGGGCCCAGCCTACCTTGGTGATCGAAGGATTTCCATAAGATGGGAAAAGAGGGAAAGCTCCAGGTTGTCTGCAGTGTTCATCCAGAGCTGGAAGACAACAGACGCACAGTGAAACCAAGACGTGTGCGAAGAAGCGTTTCCAGGCAGTGTGAGCAGATAGGATGCTGGACGTGGTCTCCTTTGGCTTAGAATCACCGACACAATTTACTAGCTCTGGAATCGACCAGCTCTCCCGCCACCTAGAACATACAGGATCCCTCCCGGGTAAAAGCTCAAACACTGTTCCTCTCTTTCCCATCTCTTCTGCAGCCTGGTGCTTCACTGGGGCTCTAGATTCCAAGCAAGGACTGGTTGGAGTATGAACCATCTCCTACGTCTGCGTGGCCCTGGGCCCCACAGCCCATGTGTTCACACGTCAAACGCATCTCATCCTCACTGGATCCTATAAGGCAAATACCAGTGTTCCCACTTTAGAGATGAGAAAATAGAGGCTGAGACAGACTAGTTGAGTGACAGGTTGCACTTACCACCAGCAAGTGGTAGGACTGGGATTAGAAGCTGGGGCTCGCCTCTCATGTTTTATGCTATATGGACTACGCACCAACTTGTGCATGCAACACTTTCTTCAGTTCTCTCTTCCTTAAAAACCTGCGGCAAAATCCGCATTCCCCTATCCTGCGCAACAGGACTGTGAGTGACACACAGAGGTGAAATGCACTGAGATTCCCAGAGGGAAGTTTATCACTCAGGTTGTTGTCATTCCTAGGAAACAAAAGGCCGCTGCTAAGCATCCTTCTGGGGCAAAGTTGATGGCATTCCTTTATGCCTTGTTTCTACTTCCCTTCAGAGAGCTCCAATATTTCTCATCTCTGAATACTGACATTTCCTAAGGCCCAGAATCTAGAATGTTCAGATGTGGGATTACAGGAGGGCTTTCATTTAGCAGCAAAAAGAGTTCACACTGACAAACGATACTATTTGATGGAGGCAAGAAGGGTCATCGAAGTCCTAAAATAATATTATCTGCATTCTGTAGATAAGAAGTGCGAGGCTCAGAGAGACTGAGTAACTTGCCTCGTGCCCCACGGTTTTTAATTGGCAGCCTGGCTTCAAAGCCTGGTCTGTCTGACCAAGGAGCCCACTCTCTTGCCTCCACACTGTGTTCCTCCACAGACATCTTGCAGACAGTCACCCACAGGGTCAAGAATCAACCTCACTTGAACCAAGCAGGTAGCCATGGCTCCAGCCTCTTACTTAAGAGGGAAAGCCAAAGAGCCCCAGTGGACACAAGTTTATCAGGAGGCCTGTGAAGGCAGAGATCACCCCTCTCCAATCCCCAGGGCCTACCACCATGCATGCCACATAGTGGGCACTTAATAAGGACCTGTTAAATTTTTCAGTGAATGCCAAGTAAACCTAGGTAAAATACGTGGATTGCTCTCAAGCCATAAATAGACTGACAGATTTCCAGTGCCTGCAAACACAACCACTGCCCGGTACACACAGAGGTAGGGCAGAGGTAGCTGCCATTTGGGAGAGCTGGTAGGGGCTGATGTGGCTCCAGTGAGGGTAGGGGCAGCCAGGCCTGGCACCCAACATATGTGTCTGTAGGACCCCAAGAGCCCTGCACATTTGGAATATTCCCTCATGAAGGGAGTCATTGAACAAAAGATATGCCAGGCTCCGTGCTGGGAACTTGGAGAACTGAGAAAGTAAGACACAAGCCTCCCAATCCAGTATGCTACTATGCCCCTTACCCTCCCATAAAAGCATACCCCCATCTCCTTTCCAGAGCATTAGAATAATGAGAAGTCGCCACAGCACATTTGAGGCGGCCTAGCTCTTTTAGAAATTACTTTCCGGAATACCAAATATCTGAATTTGGGGAAACATGGATAATTGCATGTTTTGGTTGTTATCCTGTGTCACATAACCCCTGTACTAAGCACTGTTTTAAGACATCTGGATTAGATTAGTTTGAACATCAAATCGATAACGTGTCAAATTCTGCCCTCTCCCCAACCCTGGGACCACCTCACTTTCAGAATGAGCTAGCCTGTCCCTTCTTCAAGAAACCAAAAGCCTAAGACTTGAATGCCCTCAATGTCCTGTCTCCACCCCTCCTTCCCAACTTCCTGCCCCTCCCCTGCTTCTCATCCTCCGGCCCCTCCCCTGCTTCACACCAGCCGTCATGAATCCCACCCCTTCTCCTGTAACTCTTGTCTCCAAACCCTCCCTCTCCTTCAAGGACTTGTCCCGTCAAGAGTTGATTCTCCCACCTGTATTTTAACCACCATTTTTCACTGCTTTCTCCCCATCAACCTGCAATCAGACTCATCTCCCATCTTAAGTCCTGACGCTCCCACCCCTCTGTTTTCTTCTCTCTTGTTTTCTTCTTCAAAAGCCCACTGTCTACTTCCAGCTGTGGGAGATCGGGATTTGGCCACCCTGAAATCTATCTCTTTACCTTGGTTGTTTTTTCTAGGGACATTTGACCTCCCCCACTAACTGCCTAAAGAATTTGACATAGTGGCTCCTTCCTGGAACAGATCTATCATGATGGCTGTAAAGATAACGTAGGGTAAATGTTACAATAGGAAAGGCACCAACAAGCCCCTCTTATCAGAAGTTCTGTCTCTCTGGCCACATTCTCTGGATGACCCTGCGAAGAGTTGCCAGATAATCATTTACATTTATAAGGGAAATCTACATTTGTAAAGGTATCTCCCTCTCTGTTTGGAGAAGAGAGGGGGATGAGCTCATTTCTAGTGACTTATCAATGTGGAAGCTGAGGCCTTGAGCTACATAATAAACCTTACTCTTGTTTACTGTGCTTTAGTGGTAATCTCCTGTAACTGAGTCCCCCCACCCCCAAAATCCTCCTTTGTCATTGACTGAAAATGATATTTAAGACGAGAATTTCTGCTATTGTGTTGAGAAACGCAGTGTCCCTGCTTTCTCCCATGTATACATGTTATTAAACTTGGTATTATTTTCTCCTGCTAACCTGTCTTGTTGATTATTTGGCCAGCCAGAAGAACCTTAAGGGAAAGGGCAGAGGGAGATTTTCTCTCTTCCCCCGACACAGCCTCCTCTTCCCTCTTCACCTCACTTCTGACCCCGCCATTTACTTTTCACTAGGCCTGTCAGTGACCTCCAAGTGACCTCCAAATACAAGGCCTACATCCCTGCCGATACTTTACTTGATGTAGGCAGACATTTGGGAAACTCTTCTTTTTGGAATTCTCTCCTCCTAATCTTTATGTTTTATTTTATTTCATTTTGTTTTACTTTGTTTTCTTGGCTTCTGGATTATATTGGTTGCTTGTTTTCTTAACCCTAGCTTTAAAAGCTCCAGCTTGCCTGAGGGGGTAGTCTAGGCAGGGCAGGGGTCGGGTGGTGCCCATGGTCATTCCAGGAGCAGGCAGCAGGGGCACGGTGGGTTCCTGCACAGGCAATTCTCCGGCCAGGCTGGTGGCAAGAATGCCTGAGAGCCAAGCTGCCTGATACGGCCATAGCACTTCAGAAGGGGCGGCTGTGCAGCCAAGGCGTGCTGCCTTGTTTAGCAGGCTAGTCCAGCCATTTATACACGTCTCCTTTCCCATGGTGCCCAGGGAGCCCGTGCTCCAGGCTTCGCTGGCTCCCTCCACAATCCTTCCACTCAGCTTCAAATCCAGGTCCAGGGTGTTCGTCCTGGCCTGACTCGATTAACTGCTATTTTATTTAGGATTTTTGTAGCTATATTTATGAATAAGATTGGCCTGCACTTTTTCATTTCCCTTTGTCCTTTTTTGGTTCTGTATCAAGATTAGCTCATAAAATAAGCCGCGGGTGCCCCCTTTCAGTGTCGTGGAGGAGTTTATAGGCTGGAATGGCCCGTTTCCTGACTGGTAGAACCTCCCCACAGACGCCCTGGGCCTGGACTTTCCTTGTGGGTGTTGTTTGTTTGTTTGTAACATTTTAAATCCGTGATTCCATCTATATGATAGTCATGGGACCATTTGATTTTTTTATTTTTGGGAAGTGTGAGTTTTGGAGACGTAAATTTTCTTGGAGATTTTATTCAAATGAGCTAAGTGTTCACATTTCTTGGCGCGAAGTTGCTGCCCTGTTTTCTTGTTGCCTTTCCAATTGCTCCTTCCTCCCTGCTCATTCCCTCTCTGCCTTCCTAATTTAACCGAGTCGTGCCTCCTGTCTTTTTTCTTGACCAGTCTCCACAGGTTTGTCTGTTTTATGAGAACCAGTCATCGGCCTTGTTGATCCTTTCTGTTTTTTCTTTCCTATTTAATTAATTTATCTTCTTGCCTTTGTTTTTCCTTCCTTCTTTCTCTGAATTTTGCTTTTGTTTGTTTGTTTGGGGGAGTTTTGTGGGGTTTTTTGGTTGATTTTTTCTTTTTTTTGGTCCTTCTAACTTCTTGATTTGGAGGCTCCATGCATTAATTTAAAATGTTCTCTTTTTCTAATATATACATTGATAACTATAAATTTTCCTCTAAGTCCAGCTTGCAGCGGCACCCTTCTCCCTGTTTTGATCTACAGTCACGCGCCACATGACGTTTCAGTCAACAACGGATCGCATATACAACCATAGTCCTATAAGATTAGTATCATACAGCCTAGGTGTGTAGTAGGCTATATACCATACAGGTTTGTGTAAGTACACTCTGTGATGTTTGCACAACGACGAAATCACCTAACGATGCATTTCTCAGCACATATCCTCTTCGTTAAGCGACACATGACTGCACAGTGTTTTCCTTGTTGTTCAGTTCTAAGTCACTTCTAACTTAAACTATGATCCTCACTGGTCCTCCTCTTTATCCCACTGCCTTTGCTGCAATTCAGGTTTCGAAATCTTCCACCTGGATTTCTGCAACAATTACATGACTTATCTCCCTGCCTGGGGCTCTCACCACCAGAGTAATAGGCCTAAAATAAAATTCTAACATATCATTCTTTACTTAACTCTCTCATGTATCAGCAGTTTAGCAAAATTTATCAGCAAACGAAAAATTGTTTATAAAGCCTGTATCCTAATAATTCAACTTTAATCACTATAAAGAAATATTTTCAAAAGTGGGGGAAATGTATACACATAAATGCTGTCTATAACAGCATTCGTTCATAACAACAACACATAGGAATAATCTAAGAATGTGACACTAGGAGAATGATGAAGAAACCAGGAACTCTCTACAAGACAGATTATTATTCTGACCTCAGAACAATGCTTGTAAACTTCCGTAATAAAGATTTTAAACTGTTTATGCTATGTGAGAAAAGGCAAAACTCAAAATAATACCTACATTGTGATTGTGACTATGATAAAAAAATATATACTATGCACAGAAAGTACCCAAAATGGATGCATTTAAGGTTGACAACAGATGTCTGGGTCTCAGAAATAGGAATTTTTCCCTCTACTCTTCTGTAATTTAAAATATTCTATAACAAGAATATATTATTTTTTAATTTAAAAGAACAGTTTTAAAATACTTCCGCGGACCCCCAACATGTGTTGGCTAACGGGCATGTCCTGCAGCTTAGCATCATCAGCCGTCTTCTTGCCCTCCCCTTCCAGCCTCCCCTCTACCTGCAACAAACATCCCTGCAGTGGCCCTCTAAGCCATTCGCTCTCAAATCCCATGATTGCTCTCATCCCTACATGTGTGCAAATAGCATACACTCCACCTGGAATGTTCTCCCACTGAATGCGTTCTGCCAGACTCAGCCCCAGAGTCCCTGATCCATAAATCTGACCCGACTGTTCTCTCACTCCCACTCCCCAGATGCCCTGCACCTGCCTCGCTGGTACCCAGCACATTGCAGTGTCACCTTTGTCATGTCCTGGGCCCAAATGATGGTGGAGGGCTGGGTCCTTGTTATCACCGTGTCTCCAGGACACTGCCAGTGCCCCTCCCCAAGGGGAAATCTGTAAACAATGCTTTGTGAATGGATTGATCCACCGAAAGATACTGTGCAACAGTCCTCACTTAGCCTCAGGCTTGCCCTCAGCTTCTCAGTCATCCCTTTATAGGAGCCTTTGTAAAGAGCAAAGGAATGTATATATATATGGTACTCCCCAGCTTGGAAATCGTTTC
Source organism: Ceratotherium simum simum (assembly GCF_057802395.1). NCBI lineage: Eukaryota > Metazoa > Chordata > Mammalia > Perissodactyla > Rhinocerotidae > Ceratotherium > Ceratotherium simum. The sequence goes on along the minus strand of NC_141905.1, from coordinate 7,788,368 downwards.
TGGTCTGACCCCCACACCAGCTTGTGAGGGAGACACGATGGTCTCCATTTCACACATGAGAAGACTGAAACTCAGAGAAGTCAAGAGACTTGCCCGAGGCCACACAGCGCATAGGTGGTAGGATTTAGTTATAACCCAAGGCCTCTAGGCTCCAAAGCCTTTGTCGTTTTCCCTCTCACTACCGTCATGACCATGGAGGAAGCTGGCCTGCTGGGTTAGAGGAAGTTCCGGCCTTTCTTTATCATCACACACACACACACACACACGCCTGTAGGGCTAATGACCAGTCTCCAGTTCACCTCAAAGTTGCAGAGGATGTGCTGGAAGATGCCAACGTTGGTGATGGCAGATGACCCGAAGCCCAGTTCTGCAGTGCCAGCAATGGAGAGGATCAGCTGAAAAATGCGATGGTTCAGGAGACAAGTCTTTTTCCTCAGCAGAAACGCCATTATCTGGAAAGGTTAAAACACAAGGCAATTTACTCATGAATACAGCGTGAGGACTCTTTCTCCTTCACCTGATTGTTCCTACCACACCTTGGTCAGCCCAGCCTGAAACCCTCTGCTCTCTGGTGCCACCTCCTTCGTTCCCGTTCTCAGAAGAAAAACATACACCAACTTCTGTGGCTGCTCCCCCAGTAGCGTTCACCTTTCTGTACTCGTGTGATTTGACTTCTCACTGGAGACCCCCTGCTCCTTCCTGAATCTTCTGTGTTTCCGGAAAGCCACTCTTTCCTGGTTGCCTCCTACATTTCTGAACGCTCTTTCTCATTTTCCTTTACCAGATTCTACATTCATAACCATCCCATAAAGGTTGCTGTATCACCAGGAAGCCAGCACCTACTCATGAACTCAGTTACATCGAGCATCACTTCAGGCTGCAGCCACTGACGGCCATCCTACTGTGGAAGGCCATGGGAAACTAGCAAACATGCAGGCATCCATACCAGGATGGAGGCACTGGGATCCCAGTGGCCCACACCTATCTCAGAGGCTAAGAAGATGGATCTCACCTAGGCGTATGTCTCTGTTGACCTCAGTCACACAAGAGTCAGGCTGCCCAGCCATCCATGAACATCTGGGTTCTTATCCACTCATCTGAATTCTCACCTCAGCTCATCCACAGCTTGATTCCCTGTGCCTGGATCTGACACAGTCCACCCCTTCTCCCTGTCCCCCTAGACACCCTCTGTCAATGTGCCATTGGGAAGTCTTGCTTGTTGTTTTGGACTGAACGTTTGTGTCCTCCCAAAATTGGTTGAAACTCTATCCCCCAGTATCATGGTATTTGGAGGTTGGTCCTTTGGGATATAATTAGGGTTAGATGAGGTCATGAGGGTGGAGCTCTCATAAATGGGATTAGTGCCCGTATAAGAGTCACAAGAGAGCTTGCTTTCTCTCTCTGCTCTTTGCCATGTGAGGATACAATGAGAAGTTGGCCATCTACATACAATCCAGAAGAGGGCCCTCACCCAACCAGGCACCCTGATCTTGGACTTACCAGCCTCCAGAACTGTGAGAAAATAAATTTCTGTTGTTTATAAGCCACCCAGTCTATGGTATTCTGTTATAGCAGCCCAAACTGGCTAAGACAATTGTGGTCAGTAAATACACAATATCTTTTCAGACTGTTCCAGTCACTTCTTTGACATATCTGAAATCTGACCACTCCCCCCATGTCCACCAGGATAGAATTAGGATGGCTGAACGTTGCTTGAGAAAAATCGCACACTCAGGCTGACTGGCTTCATTTTACATTAATAGTGTCAAATGTCAAATTAGTACTCATTTGACCTGGTAGTCCAATTCTGTTTTTCTAGTAAACTGCTTTTCTTCATCCTAAGGATGAGAATTGCATCTCTTCTCCCCTCTCCCCCAACCTTCCTTCCCCTCCACCACCGACCTCGTACTCTGTTGAGAAGATAGACTCCATTAGACGTGAGCACTCTCGTCTTCCCACCTCCAAATCCACAAATACAAAGGTATTGCATTCCTTCCTGTCACAAGCAGGGTCTCCATCCACCTGGAACCCACGTCTCGCCTTCTCAAGGACACTGCTCCTCAGGATAGCTCTTCTCTTCTAGCTCCATCCATCGCTCTCTCTTCTGTCATCTCCTTCCACTGACAAATATGCTGTACTATTTCTCATCTTAAAAATAACCCTCCCTTGAGCCCTGATACCTCTAGTTTGGACCCCATTTCTCTACTCATCTTCAGAGGCAAACTCCTAGAAAGCACCTTAGGCATACTCTGGCTCCATCCTCTCCTCACGTTCTCTCTTCAGCCCCCTTCAGCTGGCTGCTGCCTCCACCTGTCCGCCTGCCTTGGGAAGGGCACCAATGACTTCCAGGTGCCAAATCCAACAGGGACATCTCTGTCATTAGTTGGCTTCACTATTTATCAGCATTTAGCATTGTTAGACCACATCCACTTTCTTGAAACCCTGTCTTCTTTCAGTTTCTTTGACAAAATTTTCTTCAGTTTCTCTCTTCTTTCTTCTCAATCTCCTTTGTTGGGTTTTAATCATATTTCCTACCTCTGTGTGGTTAGCTCCTCATTGCTTCCTCCTCAGTCCTCTTCTCTTCTCTCCCTAATCCTTCTCTTTGCCTATTTCAACAGTTTCCTTGGATCAAATGTCATCATGGTGAAACTGACAACTCTCACATTTATACTTCCAGCCCCTTTAAGCCACAGAACCATCTATCCCACTTGACAGTTACCTTTGATGTCTCACAGACATTTCAGACTTGCATGTCCCAAATGTCTTCCCACCTTCCTGTCTGAAGCACTCGGCACACAGCACTGGCTGCTTTCCGGTGCTATCTGCCCAGGCTGCTCACAGAGATCTCGAGGATCCCCAGGTCAGAAATGTAGCCTCACAGCATATTGAAGTCTATCTCAGTCCCCGGCTCAAATTGCACCCCTCCGACCCATCTTCCACACTGGTGTCAAAGGTCATTCTAAAACATCAATCATTCCATTTCCCTGTTCCAAGTCTTCTTGTGATTGCTCATCTCCTCTGAGATAAAGTCCAGAGCTAGTCTTTCTCTCCTTCTCCATCCAGGCTTGCTGTGCCTCTGACCCACAATTGCCCTTTCCTCCCAGCCATGTGGAGAAACCCATGCTGGATCCCTCAAGTTAGTCTGTAACATTATCCTCCTTCTTTACTATGCTATGAAAATCCATCTTATAAAACTTGGCTGGATGTTGCCTAGTTTGAGAAGAGGATGATAAATACTTTTTTGCCAGCAAACTGGCAAAGTAGAAGTCTAAAAAATGGTAAAAAATGATTAGATCCACTCCTGAGCAAGCCATTTCATTGAAGACCTTGTTTTCTCTCACTGATTCATTCCACAAATCCTTACCAAGCACCTCCTGTCTGCCACGTGCTCTTAGGGTGCAGCCGTGAACGAGCAGCCCTGGTCCTGCCCTCACGGAGCATGTGCCCAGACGGTGAAGCAGATCACAAACATGGAAACAAGTAAACACACGTCACGCCGATTGGGCCTTCAGGTTGTGAAGAAACAGAAAGCAAGAAAAAGTGTCTAGAAAGGGATAAGGTAGGACAAGGGTTCTATTTTATAGAGTTGCCAGGGAAGGAAAAAATAATAATAATAATCTTGTTTCTTGACTCAGATCTGCCATTTCTCACCTCCCCTACCACTGCTCAGTCTTTCCATCTGATTTTCCTTAAAGACATAAATATTTGAAATGTTTCTTTTTGTAAGCTATAAGAAGAATTTAAAAATCTCCTTCTTCTGCCTTCATGTGTACAGATACAATAAATCTCTGAATCTGATGGGTTTTTTACTCAAACAAAGTATTTGGAAGTCTTTGCCTCATGACAATAATATTTTTCCATCCACCCCACTAGACAGTGCTGAAAACTGAATGTTTGCGTCCTCTAAATTCATCTCTTGAAACCTAATCCCCAGTGTGACGATATTAGGAGGTGGGCCTTTGGGAGGTGATTAGGTTATGAGGACGGAGCCCTTGTGAGTGGGATCAGTGCCCTTATAAAAGAGACCTCAGAGAGCTCCCTTGCCTCTTCTACCTTGTGAGGACACAGTGAAAAGATGGCCATCTACGAACCAGGAAGCAGGCTCTCACCAGACATCGAATGTGCCAGCCTCTTGATCTTGGACTTCCCCGCCTCCCAGTCTATGGTTTATAAGCCACATATATTTTTAGTATAACAGCCCAAACAGTCTGAAGCAGACAGTAAGTTCCATGGAGGGAGACATTAAACCCATTTTGTTCATCCATTTCCCTCGTGCCTAACACAGTGCCTGGCTATTAGGAGGTGCTCAGTCAATATGAGTCGAGTAAATAGATTCATGGCCCACTCCTTGCTTCTACCATCGCTTCCTGAAAAACGCAGCCAACCCAGTCTTCTGGGCCTCCTCCGATCACCTTTCTTCTCAATGAAGCTCTCTTTGACGCCCCTACCAACATGTAATACTGGCCGCCTTTGCAGCTCTGTGGCACGTTTATCGCTCTCAAGGCACAGCGTCCATGAAATGAGCACTCATTGAGAACTCACGATGTACCAGGCCCCACACATGGCAGTGAGGAGACAGTGGTGACCCCAGAGGGTCCCAGCCTTCTAAGGAGCTCAGAGTTTCTGGGAAGATGGCTGGGCAACCACCAAGTCACACACAGAGTGTGGTGGTTCTGGAAGAGATGCTCAGACACTTACTGCGTTTGATTTATACTAAAATTATTTTGGTATTTGTCTTATTTTATCCTTCTGGATACACCCATGAGAGCAGGAACCGCTTTGTACCTTTTTGGAAATGCTCAAAATAACTATGAAAATCTCTCACCGTAGCAGATATCTATGTGCTGAATGAGAACAAATCCCACTACTACTGCCTTTAATAATATAATCAAAGAAAACATTTATATACCAAGAGCCCCCATTCTTGAGTTTTAATATAAACCCAGATACATCCATTCACTTATTACCAAAATATTTACTGAATGACTGTTTGGTCTCAGTAATACACTGGCAAAGAACAAGAAAAGCCCAGGCCTTAGACAACTGCAGTCTGGTGGAGATGAGCAGAGTAGTCATGACAGCACCGTGTGAGAGCGCTTAGCACCGGGCATGTGCACAGTGCTATGGCAGCCAGGAGATGGTCGCACACCCAGCTCAGGGGTCGGGGAGATATCCCTCTTGCTATCTGAGCTGGACCTGGGAAGAGAAGAAGGAGTGTACCCAGGAGGAGAGGGAGATAGTACTCCGAGCCGAGGGCACAGGAACACAAAGTCACACGATGTGTTTAGCAACCTGGCCACGCAGGATTTGGGGAGGTGGGAGCGTAGGGTGTGAACCATTGGCTGGGCGGGAGGTGGGACTGGAAGAACAGGTTGGGGGCCAGTCTGAAAGGCCTTTGGAAACCAGTCTAAGGACTTAGGGATATTGTATCAGTGAGTGACTAGACGCCTTTGAAGAGCTTATGTAGGGGAGAGGTATCATGGGGTCTGTAACGCAGAACTGCGGCTGCCATCAATGGGCTGGGAGACAGAGGCAGGAGGAAGGGGCTACTGTCCAGCTGTGGCACCAGTCCAGGTGGGAGGGAGGGGCCTGAAGTGACACCATACAGTTTTCTTCTTCTCAGACCCGACTCGGGCCAAAGAGACAGAGAGGCTCTCTCCCTGCACCAGGAGGAGACAACCACATGTCCTAGTCTACCCTTCAACCCTAGCCCTCCCCCTCGTGGTTCCTTCATTGGCTGCCTCCCAGCCAGGCGGGACATTACCCCAGGGCAGTGACTTTATGAATACTAAGCAGCAATGACAATCACGGTGAGCACGCACACTGCAGCTACTCTGAGCGGGCACACTTCTGAGCACTCAGCATGTGTTAACTCACTCAACCTTCACAACCCCACATGATAGGTGCTGTTATTATTCCCATTTCACACACAGTAGAGCTGAGGCACAGAAAGATTAAGAGCTAAAGATAGCTAACATCTATAGAGCACATATTCTGGACCAGACATAATTCTGAGCCCTTCACTTGTATTAAATCGTCTAGTCCTCACTGGAACCTCATGATTCGGGAGACATGATGGTCCATATCATACAGGTGGGGAAACTGAGACAGAGAGGGTGAGTAACTCATCCAAGGTTAAACAGCAAGTTCAAGGAAGAGGTAGGATTCAAACCCAGCAGTCTGTGGCCTGGGCTCTTAGCCATCACGCTAGATGCAAAGTGGAGGGTCACAAATGATTCTTGAATTCTTCACTGAAAGGTGCTGGTAGCCACAGGCAGGTGAGCACACCATCCTGATGAGAGCCCCTCTCTGGCTGGCTGGCTGTCACCTGGCCCTCTGCTGTGGTGATGCTGGGCTTGGGGCCTGGGGGCTTTCAGCTTCCTTTCTCTAGAAGTCATGCTGAAGGGAATGTCCACTGGGGCTAACAGAGCTCTTCCCTGCTCCTCGGGGAAAATAGCCCCTTGGGGAGTCCCAGGCTCACGCGAGAGGTGGGATTACCTGGTACCCACAGATGTGCTGCATCAGGCGGTCACACATGACATTGCTGGTCAGGACCAAGTGCAGGACTTTCACAGCCGCGTACATGGTGTGGTCATCCGTTGCTAAGGAAATGAGACCCAGGAGGATGGCGGGCCCACCAATGAAGTCCAGGCTGCTGGCAGCAGGGCTGGAGTGGAACACCCTTACCCCTGTGTGGGACGAAAGGACAGGCCGTCAGCACGTCACAGCTTCACTGCAGTGGAAAGTCGCCAGCAGCATGCAAGGGCTAATGAGCTGCCAGTGCCACTGTCCACTCACAGCAGAGGGGCCTGTGCACGTGGGACAGGCTGCGAGCAAGGGCAGGGGGCTTTGAAGGTCTTAGGTCACGGAGAGTCCTGTGCTGAATGCTGTCTGGGTCACCAGACAGCTGAAACACTCTGTCTCAGCCCAGAGTGCCAGATGAGCCGGTTGCCCTCTGAGCCTCAGTGTGCTGGCAGCTCTGACAACCTCCGGCTCATGTCTGCTCTCTAGATCCTGAACCAAAGTGCTGCTCAGCTCTTGCCCGATTGCGAGGCCACCCACCGTTGCTGGCTGTTGTTTTCACCCAAACAACCACAGCCATTGCCCCCGCTCAAAGGCCCCACTGTGCTCACTAGACAGCCTCCGTTGTGCACAGATGCCAGCCTGGTGGCAGCTGAGTTCACTCCGAATCGTCAGAGGCAGCAAGGTGAACCGACCCGTATGCAGCGTGGGAGGCCAACTCTCTGGCAGGATTAACTCCCAGCTCTTGACCTCCCCTTCCTGGCTCCCCAACACGCTCTGTCCTGCCTGCCGCTCCAGAATCCCAGGCTGCACAAGCGATGACAGCCACCAGCCCTTCCTCCCAAAGAGCAGTAAAAGTTCACGGTCTGACATACCTAACGGGCCCACAGCCACAGCTCCAATGGTTCGAAGAGAACCCGAGAGGTGGCCGGCACAATTTCTCAGCAAGAACACGGGCGTGGTATTGTCACGGGATGAAACGTTCATCTAGAGAAATTGGCAGCAATTAGTCCTGAGAAACTTTCCTGGAAAAGAAGAGGTCTTGTCCACGAGCTTCTGGAGGCCAGGCACCCCGAGGCCTGGCCCCGTGCTGGCTCTCAGTGAATGAATAATAACTGAACCAACGTCAAGGGGACCGAAGCTAAAATTCAGGTTCCCATGTCCTGCCTCCCAGGCTGTGGCTTAATCACAAGGCAGCAGCTTCAGTTATGCAGTTGTGCCCCACGTGCTCACAGTAACAGCTAATGAGGGGGAGAAAGACCAGATGACTTGGAGGTGAAACAGTGCTGTGAAGGCAGGGCTGCCTCCCTCCCAGTCTAGAGGTGCCCAGCCTCTGCAAGCCCAGCCTCGCTGGTTTCAAGGGGCCAGGAAGTTGGGGATCCTGGCCTCCTCTGCTGGTAAGGCACAGCTTCGATTCTCAGCAGGACCTAATCCCTGATCCCTCCTCCTCAGTAAAGGGAAGTGGCCCTCCATCTGTGAGGGTGGAGAGAATGTCAACAAATCAGCCCAATTTCGGCTCTTTAAGAAGGAATTAGGAAATGGCAAATCTAATGGCATCTTCATCTACAAGTGTGTCTGCTTGCTGTTTTGCAAATTTGCTGTTTAAAATAAACACAGCAGGGGCCGGCCCGGTGGCGCAGCAGCTGAGTGCGTGCACTATGCTGCGGCGGCCCGGGGTTCGCGGGTTCAGATCCTGGGCGCGCACCGACGCACCGCTTGTCAAGCCATGCTGTGGTGGCATCCCATATAAAGTAGAGGAAGATGGGCACAGATGTTAGCCCAGGGCCAATCTTCCTCAGCAAAAAGAGGAGGATTGGCATTGGATGTTAGCTCAGGGCTGATCTTCCTCACCAAAATAAATAAATAAATAAACAAACAAACAAACAAACACAGCAAGTCAAAGAGCATTTTGCAATGTTCGGGGGTCAGTAGCTCGCAGAAAATGGAAGCTCATTGGGGTTCTCAGTGTCACAAAGGTTTTCTAAATATTCCTTTTGTTCTTGCTCTATGGTGAAGAATGAAGAGCACCCACTTTCTTCTCTGAGCAATTACAAATAAAAGGTTTGGTCTTGGGGGAATCTAATGGGTGGGGAGGCACAGAGTATTTTAACCAGGGAAGTGGGAAGCACTCTCGTGCATATCCATCTACACCGTGCGAACATAATTAGTGTCCATTTACTCATTGAAAGCTGAAGGGAGCCGTGAGATCGTGATTCCAAAGGGGCAGCAGGTGAAGCCGGAAGGCACACGCACCTCTTTGGCAATCAGGCGGCTGTCGACCTCGTTGTAGTCGTTCCTGATGTCTGCAACGGTGGTGGTGGAGGAGCTGGCCATGTGGAGGCCGCAGGAAAGACTCTCCTCGGCAACCAGGGGCGTGGCTTCCACACCAGGGTCCTCTCCTAAAACAGCACATCTTCAATCATTTTTACTGTTACTTTACAGAGAAGGAAATTAATCCTCAGAGAAGTAAATATCTACTGCTGCGTGCAAAGTGATCAGTGAGAGAATGTTCCTATGTTGTTACAGGTTGTTACCTTGTGTGTTTATATGTTGTACGTTTCAATGTCACATGTTTTGCCCCTACCTGTGCTTCTCTGACACTTACAGAAAACCGTGGAGGAATGTCACAAGATTAACTCTACTATAAAATAGAGGCTCTCCAGCTGTGAATTACTAAAGCTTGAGACATCTGTTAAGGATGAAACCTTGCTCTCCAAAACCAAAATGCTAAGTGATAAGAAAGCTGACTTATAAAAAAAGAAATAGGCTGAGCTGAAAGCCCTAAGATTTTCAACAAGCTGTTTGTCCATGGTGAACATCCCACTTGGAATTAGCACTCTGCTCCCTGAGTCAGGGAGAGCCACATGTGCCACTGGAGAAGCATGGATGAATCGAGTCAGCAAAACATCAGCTGACTTCATTACATTGCTCTGGCCAGTGCCATTTGCCAGAGGAAATGAAATTCAAAGAAGATGTGAGGCCTGGAGAGAGAAACACTCAATAGCGCTCAATCGCCCTTCACCATGCACAAGGCTTCCATACATAGATTCATTTATCATCCTTCGCAGATGGGAGCAGACCCCTTGACGTGACAGAGCACAGAGAGCAATGCTCCCTGCTTGAACAGCCGACAATCAATAACGAAAATGTGGATGTTTTGTCTGCCTGTTTAATAATTGAAGACAACAGTATACTTTAGTTAAAAAGCTTCTTCATTAAAAGGAATGTAACTTATTTATCTCATTCTCTTCTCTCTTTCTTTGATGATGGTACTACCCACCCCCTTGCCTCCATTATGTGCTTTAGAGTTGAAATCTACGGGATATTGTCATTTCCTTTTCTGCGACATTTTCTGTTAGGTTGTAAATATATAATGATCCAATTACAGAAGTCTTCCCTAATGACTGACCTGTGTTGAGTTTATTCTTTATAAATACACTATAAATAACTGAATGTCTATTTAAAAAATAATATCAGCAAGATCATTATAAATCAAAACACTCCATACCTTGGGCATGCACCGCTTGGAAGTTACCACAGTATCTTGGGCCAAGTTTGTCAATAACTTCCAGAGTTTCCATTGAAATGGTTTCTTCGAAGAGATATGCAGGGCCAAGACGCCATATTAATGATGACTTTTGTTTCCAAATTCGAGGGGTAGCAATATATCCATAAACATCCACAAATGAAGATGGATCCATTGAAAGGAAAGGTCCCGGTAAGGCCTGAATGTACAACATCTGTTAAAATGAAAAGAATGGGGAGGAGAAAGGGAGCTGTTTAACCTCAGAATTAATCAAATAAGTACATATGGATATAAACTGATGTACCTTATTCTTCTCTCAAAGTAAAAACTTATTTTATCTAAAAACATTAAAAAGATAACTCTCAAAGCTGAGAAGTATGCTGCAAAACAGTTTATGAAATGCTGATGGGAGTAAAAAACTGACACTGTGCCTTTGGAAACATTTTTAATAAGAAATATTAAAAGCCACTAAAATGATCATCTTTTTTGTCCCAGTCATTCCACTAAGAATCTAAATGTCCAGTATTGGCACATTAATTAATTTTTATGTGCTAAAAATGAAGTACAGATTGGAAAGGAAGAAATAAAATTGTCTCTATTTGCAGATGACACGTCCATATAGAAAATTCTAATGAATCTAAAAAAAAACAAGCAAACAAACTCCTAGAACTAACAAGCAAGTTTAGCAAGGTCACAAGAGATGTGATCAACACACAAAAATCAATTTCATTCTGTAGACTAAAAATGAACATGCAGAAACTAAAATGAAAAACAATACCATTTACAATTGCTCAAAAGAAAATGAAATACCTAGTAAACATGTATAGAATCTGTATACTGAAGATTCCAAAAGGATGATGAAAGAAATTAAAGAAAACCTATATAAATGGAGAGACATACAATGTTCCTGGACAGGAAGATTCAACATAGTAAAGATGTCATTTCTCCCCAAAATGATCTATAGGTTTAACGCAATTCCTGTCAAAATCTCAGACGGCTGTTTGTAGACACAGATAAGCTAATTCTAAAATTCATACGGGAAGACACAGGCCCTAGAATGGTTTAAACAAATAGTTTAACAAATAGCTTAATTCTTCTTTTTCAAAAAATAGAGGCACAACTCTATCCAATATTAAGGCTTATTACATGGCTACAATAATTAACATAGTGTGATATTGGTAGAGGTATAGTCATATGGAGCAATGAAACAGAATATAGAATCTGGAAATAAACCTATACAAATATGCCCAACTGATTTTTGACAAAGATTCAAAAGCGATTCAATCGAGGAAGGACAGCCTCTTCAACAAATGGCGCTGGAGCAAATGGACATCCACAGACAAAGAAACGGATGTCAACCTAAACCTCAGGCCTTATACAAAAATTAACTCCTAATTGATCACAAACTCAATTGTAAAGTGTAAAACTAGAAAACTTTTAGAAAAAAAACATAGGAAAAAATATTCTCGATCTAGAGGTAGGCAAAGAGTTCTTAGACTTGATGCCAAACACATGAGCCATAAGAGGATAATTTGATGAATTATATATCATCAAAATAAAAACTTGTGCTTTGCAAAATCCCATGTGAAAGAGGATGAAAAACAAGCTACAGATTAGGAGAAATTATTTGAAAATCACATATCAGAGAAAGAACTAGTATCTAGAATATATAGAAATAAACTCTTAAAACTCAACAGTAAAAAACAAACAATCCAATTAGAAAATGGGCAAAAGACATGAACAGACATCACTGAAGAAGATATTCAGGTGGCAAATAAGCATATGAGAAGATGTTCAATCTCATTAGCCACTGAGGAAACGCAAATTAAAAACACAATGAGACATCACCACACACCTGTCAGAAAGGCTAACATGACAAACAGGGACAACACTAAACGCAGAGAAACTTGATCACTCATCCATTGCTGGTGGGAATGTAAAGTGGTACAGTCATGCTGGAAAATAGTTTGGCAGTTTCTTATAAAACTAAACACGCAATTACCATACGACCCAGCAACTGGACTCTTAGGCATTTATCCCAGAGAAATGAAAACCTGAGTTCACACGAAAACCTGTACACAAATGTTCCTAGCAGCTTTATTTGTAACAGCCAAAAACTGGAAACAACCCCGATGTCCTTCAGTGGATGAATGTTGTACATCTGTATCATGGAATACCACTCAGCAACAAAAAGGAATGAACTACTGACACACGCAACAACTTGGATGAATTTCCAGAGAATTATGCTGAATGAAAAACCCAATCTAAAAGATTATATACTGTGTGATTCCATATATATAACATCCTTGAAATGACAAAATTTTAGATTACTGGTTGCTAAGCTTAGGGACAGGGATGGGGGAGGGCGTATGGGTGGGAGGTGGCTGTAGTTATAACTTTTATAAAAGGGCAACATGAGGGACCCCTGCTGCAACAGAAATGTTCTGTATCTCGGCCATAGTGGTAGATGCAGGAACCTACACAGGTGATAAAACTGTATGGAACTAAATATACACAAACAAGGACAAGTAAAACTGGGAAAATCTGAATAAATTAGCAGAGTGTATCGATGTCAACCTTTTTTTTTTCTTTCTTGCTGAGGAAGATTAGCCCTGAGCTAACATCTGTGCCAATCTTCCTCTACTTTATATGCGGGTCGCTACCACAGCATGGCTGATGAGTGGTGTAGGTCTGTGCTCGGGATCCAAAACCCACGAACCCGGGCCACTGAAGTGAAATGTGAGGAACTTCACCACCACGCTACGGGGATGGCTGGCCCTTCAGTGTCAACAGTTTTTTTTTTTTTTTTTTTGGTGAGGAGATCAGCCCTATGCTAACATCTGCCAATCCTCCTCTTTTTTTGCTGAGGAAGACTGGCCCTGGGCTAACATCTGTGCCCATCTTCCTCCATTTTATATGGGATGCCGCCACAGCACGGCTTGCCAAGCAGTGCGTCAGTGCGCGCCTGGGATCTGAACCGGCAAACCCCAGGCCACCACAGCAGAGCGCGCACACTTAACCACTTGCACCACTGGGCTGGCCCCTCAATGTCAACATTTTTTTTTTTTTTTGTGAGGAAGATCAGCCCTGAGCTAATATCCGTGCTAATCCTCCTCTTTTTGCTGAGGAAGACCGGCTCTGAGCTAACATCTATTGACAATCCCCCTCCTTTTTTTTTTTCCCCAAAGCCCCAGTAGATAGTTGTATGTCATAGTTGCACATCCTTCTAGGTGCTGTACGTGGGACGCGGCCTCAGCATGGCCGGAGAAGCGGTGCGTCGGTGCGCGCCCGGGATCCAGACCCTGGCTGCCAGTAGCGGAGAGCACGCACTTAACCCCTAAGCCACGGGGCCAGCCCACCATGTCAGCATTTTGATTGTGATATTGTTTTACAGTTTTGCAAGATTTACCGTTGGGGGAACACAGTAAAAGGTACACAAGATTTCTCTCTATTATTTCTTACAATTGCCTTTTAGCTTATAATTATCTCAATAAAAGTTTCAATACTAAAATAAAAGTTAATAGATTAATCACAAATTTAAAAATAACAATTTCAAAGCCATGTGGATAAAAATTTTTTAAATAATAGTATGTTAAGTTAACTAAGTAGTATACAAAATTTTCTCTACAATGAAGTCACAAATACTTTTTTTAAAGGGAAAAAACTGAAAGAAACTACAAACTATGGTAAAGTAGAAGGAATATAGGCAATCTTCTTTTTTCTATTTTTCAGTTATTTCAAACTGTGTTTGTATTATTTTTATGACTATAAAATCACTAATATACGAATATGTAAATAAATATATATTTTTTAAAGGAGAGCTTATATATTCAGAAATATTCTTTTTCTCACTACCAATTAAATGAGACTTTCAAATAAAAGCAAACCAAGTTTTCAGCACCAGGCCTGCCTGGCACGAGGTCCTCTGTGCTCTCTCTTCCCTCTCCATCCTGCGGGCAGACACTTCCGCTCTCTCACGCACAGTGAAGCTCTGCCCCACCCCCCTGATCCAGCTTTCCCTTTCTTCCCAAATTCCTACTTCGTGGACTCACGGCACCATTCAGAAGGATTGATAAACATAAGATGTCTCAGATTGCTCCCTATCAACCTTGCTCAATTCAGGCTGTTATAATACTCCCCACCTTTCTAAATTTAATTTATCTTCCCTTGGAAATAAAAGCAAAGGCTCTAACATTTGAGAACAGCTATTTAGTGGGGTCATCTCCAACCGAAGCTCTCCCATCTTGTTCTTGCCCAGCAGTCATTTGCATCTGAACACAGGCTTTGTTTGTTACAGTCAAATTTCACTTGCTGACGCTGACCTGACTTGTTGAGATCCTCTTGGAAAGTCAACTCATCAGATGCCATTCTCCATGGCATCACACTTCTCCCAACCTCTCTGCTCACTGACTCTGGTTTAGCTGGTCTCATAGGGTCAGAGTTCATCCATGTACCAATTCACTAACCAACACTATCAGCCAGTCCATGTTACTTCTTGTGGCTGTGAATTCAATGCAATTTGTCAAGTGTTTACTGCATGACACCATGTGCCAGCCCCCGTACAAGGTGTGAGCAAGGTTAAAATATGAACTGGACATGCAGCGTAGCCCCAAGGCGCAGGAGCTGTTTCACAGAATACCAGCCTATTCTGTGAAGGAAGACAGAAGCAAGCCCGCTCTGCAATCACGCCTGAACAGACAAAATAAAGACACTGCGACCACGAAAGTGACCACGCTTCCCATCCCGGCTAACGTGAGTGACTGCTTCCTCTCCAGTGATGGGTCTAGTCTTGCTCCATTCCTCTACTGCCTGGAGGAAAGTTCTGAACATACACAGACACCAAACTGCCTCTTTCTAACAGCACCCAGTTCAAAACAGACTGACCTCCACTTCTTGGAACTCTCCCCAAAATCACCCAAAATAAGCCCAAATCCTATATAAGCCTCTCCTAACTCCTTCTTATCCCATGGGGTAAGGAGTCTCTTGCTGCAACAGGCTGAGTAAATCTAACTTTTAATTTATATTATATGCACACTCCTGGAGGTATTTGGCTGGTGGGCATGGACAATTCCTAGCACCCAAAACAGTACCTAACATCTTAGGTGCTCAATAAATATTCAATGAGGGAAGGAAGAAAGGAAGGGAGAGAGGGAGAGGGGAAGGGAAGGAAGGAGGGAAGCAGGAAGGAAGAGAGGGAGGAAGGGGGCAAAGGAAGGAAGAAAGGAAGGGAGGGAGGGAGGGAGGAAGAGAGGAAGGAAGAGAGGAAGGAAAGAGGGAAGAAGGGGAAAAAGAAAGACCAGCATTGTTAATGATTGAAGAAAAAGTTAACTTTCTGTTTTGGAGGATCTGTTTTTCTTATGCTCCTGCTGAACCTTTCTGGTTACCACTGCTTTTTTTTGGTAAGATTACTTTACCAGAAGATAGCACCAAATTCATCTACAGAATTTCAGTTGTTGTAACCTAATGACTCTCAATCTGAGGCCATTTTGCTCCCAAGGAGACATTTGGAAATGTCTGGAGACATTTTTGGTGGCCACAGCTGGAGAGGGGGATGCTACGGCATCTAGGGCAGACACAAGACACAGATGCTGCTAAATGTCCTAACATGCATAGAACAGGCCCCCAGAACAAAGAATTACCCAGCCCCAAACATCAAACTATGGAAATACGGGGTTCTCAAAACCCTAGTAATCTAAGGTTCTTCATTCTGGCTTCAGAAAACTGAAAACATTACCAAATTACCTCTACCACAGAGATTCTGCCGTAATCGATCTGGGGTGCAGCCTGTGCGAGAGAACTTTAAAAAGACTTTCCAGGTGATTCTAGAATGCAGCCTAGGCTGAGATGCTGTCTCTGGAAATGGGGTGGAAATCCAGCCGCACCTGCTGTCTGTGTCTTCTGAGTCCTTCCCTCTCTGGCTTCTTCAGGGACCTCTGACAGAGGTCGCTGGAGCACGCCTGCCAGGTCCCACCTCCCAGCCTCCTCTCCCTCATACCTCAGGACCTCTGGTGTCTCTAAATGGCAGTGGTGAGATGCTTCCTCCAGCTATGTGTTCATATTCCATTACCTTCTCTAAGCAGGGGACCATCCGTCCCTCATCATTCTTGCTCTAAATCTGGCAAGATGTGTTGGTGTCTTTGCAAGCCCTAGTGCCTTGCTCCTAAGTGTAGTGTGCACATCAGCTGCATTAGACTCACCAGGAGCGTGTTGGAAAAGTAGGACCTTAGGCCTCGCTCAGACCTGGGGAATCCGTGTCTTAAAATGTGAGAACACTTGCTTTGGTCACTCTGGAGATTTGTATTTTCTTATGACTGTTCTTACAGCCAAAACTGTCATGACTAGCCTTATTTCCATGTTTTACCTTCTGCCTTGGTTGTGTAACTGTCATTCCATTTTCTAAAGATGCCCTTTTTGCCTCAACTCAGCTAAGTGTTCTGGACAGTAAGAAAGGTTTCACTGGATACCAACCCCTCCACCAAAGGAAAACAAAGAACTGAATGGAGGCCACTCCAGGGTGGTGCGACCGGGAGGCATGGCCGTGGGGCGAGCTCAGTTCAGGGGAGCCAGCTCACCTTGGCTGAGCCAATGACCTGTCCGTCCAGATAGGTGGAAACGGTGCAATTCCTTTTCATTTCCTTGGTGACAACCACAGCCAGGTGATGCCACTGACCGCAAGCCAGCAGCTGGCCACATCTGACCCGAAGCTGGCGTCCTGCAGAAGGCTCAGAGTCGTCCTCAGGTTCCATGACATCTGGAAGAGAACATGAACACCAGACCTCGCACACGATGTCATGCTGCAGCAGCCCAGGAGACCTGGGCCTCGCGCCCAAGGAGCCGTGGCCTGGCCCCTCCTTGCAGAATAATGACAACAGCGGCGATCATTCCTTCAGCTCTTGCTTTGTGCTAGATACTGTTTTAAGGACTGTTACAAATATTAACTCATTTCATTTTCATGATAACCTGTGAGGCAGGTGCCATCATGATTCCCACTTACCATCTTGAGGCACAGGGAGGTTAGGTAACTTGCCCAAAGTCATGCAGCCAGGATTCGAACCCAGGAGTCAGGCCCCAGGGTCCACCCCACACTAGACCACCTCCACAAGGATGTGCATTTGCCAACGAAGTCCTGAGAGGGCGGGGGAATAGGTGGCTGTTCTGTGATGCCAAGCCATCCTCTGGGCCTTCCCAGTGTTTCGCTGTGAACGTGACAGTCTCAGTGCACACAAGAAGGACAGGCATGGCTGGGATACACTGGGCTTTGCCATCTCGGGCCAATTCAGGCCATCTCAGGCTGGAGAGCTTAGAGAGCCAGGACTGGCGACCGGCACTACTGTAGGAGGGTTGGGCTCCCAGGCTCTTGTGCCAAGAGCTGCTGACTTAGCCCCATTTCCCCCAAGTGTGGGCAAAACCAGCTTTGGCTCCCAACACCTTACCCAGGGGTTGAAACTCTTTCTCTTCTGTAGACACAACCAAGGAGAGGTCGTCCGGGCAGAGGCTGATGGAGAAGCAGACAAAGGGCTGCTCGGTCCTGGCCAGATGGCGCACCAGGGTTAGGAAGCGCAGTGGGTGGCCCTCGATGACCGTGCCGTGCCTGCCGATCAGGAACCAGCAGGAGAAGGTCAGGCCTCCGGGTGGAGGGAAGGACCTGGCAGCACCTGGGTCAGAACATAAGGATGCCCTTAGGCTGTGTCCGGCTATGGAAGCTTGTCTACACTCACCAAGGCTCTGATTCAGCCCAGGGGTGGCCCTACTGTGTGCCAGCACTGTGCCTCGCCTGACTCATGCCCATTTGACGTGGACCCCGCGGGGCAGGGCTCTTGTCTCCTTATTCATACTCTCAGGAATAAGTCGTATTCCCGCCAGGCCTTGAGCCTAGACCCTCACAGCCTCTCTCCAATTCTGTCTCACCTATTATTCAACCCCTCCTTGCAAGGGAGCGGAGAGGGACACACAGACCTGAGATCTGTCACCATTTGGCCCATTGGTCAGCTGACCTAAAGTTGTACAGTGTGCCATGCAGGGCAGAGGACATCAGCCTGGCTCGGTGGGATTTTGCAAGACGAATGTTCCCCTCTAGGGAAACCCAGGCCCTCCCACCCAGTAACAAAGTTGGTGATACAGGCGGAGCCTGCTGCCCTCACTGAACCAGCAGAATCAGACGTGGTGACCCGTGCTGATGGGCTGTGAATGCGGTAGCTCCTCAGGACCCACCGTCCCATAGAAACCCAGACCCTGGTCCTCCTAACAGACGATGCCTGGTTCTCAGTGGAATGCAGCTCTGTACAAAGCAGGCCAAGGCCCAGGTCAATCCTCCATGAGCCAAGAACAGGCTTATTCCTGGATGGCTGTCAAAATAGAACTCATATTCCTCTCGAGAGAGCTGTAAGGTGTGGTGAGGTGTCCAAAGGCACCAAAACCATAAAAATGAATCACACCCAGGTTCAGCCAGCAAGTCATTTATGCAGCCCATCAGTGCTCACTGAGCCCCACTACATGCAGAGCTGTGGGCTGGGCTCCTGGGAGCACAATGAAGAGGACGCCACTGCACTAATTGAGGCATGACAACCCAGAAGGATGACTCCTGCACAGAACACAGGACCCGCAGGAAGACTCACACATTCTTGGAATGCCAAGCGGAAATCTGATATCAAAGCTTCCTAAGGACTTATTCTTGGGGCCAGGTGAAGAGAGCTCGGTGAGCTAACCCCTGGGGAACACCTACCTGTCCCAATCCCTCCGGAGACCGAGTACTCGGTGCTGGTTCCCATCACCGTAGACAGGGTCGGAATAAACAAACAGCTGGAAACAGGAAAGTGTCTCAGATCATTGAACCACAAGCCAATCTGTGGCCATGACATCTCCCGTCTGTCCCTCTGCAGAGGCCTCACTCCTTCTTAGAAATGAGACCCTGAGGACAGAAGGCTGCTGATGCCTGTACCACGGCCCTAAGAGAAGGAGTCCATGCTGGATGCTGGAGGGGAGGGCATTCCAGAATGCAGACACACCAGGGGAAGGAGAGGGTCCTGGCCCTGCACGGCTGGGGACACTGCCCCTGCGAAGCCACTGAGTAGACGGGGTGTCCATGACCAAGAAGTAGTCCACTGCTGAGTGGTGAGAGCTGATGGGAACTACAACTTCGTGATCAATATAATTCATCCAAGACACTGGGAAATTAACCAAGTATTTCAAATATACAAAAGCTTGCCATACCCATAACCTTCCGCGGACATGTCAAATTCCACAAACGATGGAGCCAGGACCGCCCTCTGTGGCTGCAGGCTGCGTGGGGAGGTCATGGAGATGAGGCTCAATGTTGTCTGAAGGGCGGTGGTGGAGCCCTGGGGTGGCCCTGAGGGCCTGGGAGCCTGTGTGCCTGCTGGGCATGGGCCGGCATCCGGGATGGCCCCCACAGGACCCTCAGCAGTCGCTGGTGCCGCTGCCTGTGACCCTAAGGTAGCAAGCAAGAGAAGGGATGTGACTTTACTCAAAGCATCTCCACTGCTCTGACAACAGCACTGACGTTTCTGCCACCACCCCACAGGGCGGGTCTGCAGAGTCACCAGGCAGTTCCTAACAGCCTAGAGGGTGGCAATCCTGGGCCCTCCCACCTGGTTTCTCCTACCTGGGCCCTCTGCTGACTTTGATAACACCGAACTGCAGCAACAATCTGCTCCTCCTAGAAACTTCTCCCTTAACTCCATCATGCCCCCTCCTTTCCAATACACCATTTTCTGTCGCTGTCATTGGCTTGCCGCATTGCCAGTCACTCACTGGGGCTCGTTGACCTCCACTCTTTCTTCCACAACAGCCTGACTCCTTGAAAGCTCTCATCCGTCTCCCGCCTCTGGCTGCCAGCCCAGCTCGACTCTCACTCCTTTCTTTCCAGTTGGCCCTTCTTACCTGAATGTCCTGCGTGAGCATACGTTCATCATGTCCACAGCTTTCTTTTCTCCTATCTGGTTCCCTGGACCAGCATCCTTCCAGGTACCAGACCTGATACGAGGGCATCCACCCAATGCTTTGGCCTCCTGACCCCCTAACCCACCCCTGAGCTGTGAGCTGTGCACAAAGCCGTCACTGGGCACCTCTGTCTAGGAGCAGCACTGGGTACTCCAGCTCTGTCATGACCCTATCACTGTTTCCATGATATGAGCACAAAGGGGTCAAGTACACGCTCACCATCATGTATTTTATATGGGGGTACGGGTCTTCCTTCTCCTTCCAGATCTGATCTTTCTCCAGGGACCACCTCTGCTTTTCCTCATTTGCTCCATTGAGCAGCAGGCAAAATCAGGTTTTAAATCTGTCCTGTCATAAACATCACCTTACAAGGAATGCATATTCTCTTTTAACTCCCCTTAACCTGCCCCTTTTCTTTCCCCTTCCTCACCTGAGCATCCGGAGTCCCCTCCTTGCCCACGAGATGAATCGAGGATTTTCTTTGCAGCTGTTGGAGGTGGGGGGATTCCAAGACCCAGAAACTGTCTGAATATCATAACACACAAGAGAACCAAATGAAGACAGTTTCCAGGCAGAAGCTTTCTCCAGCTTCATCCAAGCACTTTCCTAGAGCCCAGTGCTCCCTGATCCCATCCCCTCCCCCTGCCCCCCAGGCTTTCCTCTCTCTGCCTAGAAACACGGCCCTCAAGCAGTGCAGAAACAGGGCATCCCTGTCCTGGTAACCAGACCAGAGAGCTGGTGAGTTGAGGTGCTTTTGACTTAACCAGTGACCAGTTGCAAGCCTCAAACTGGACCTTGCAAGGAAAAGGAATTTGTTGGAAAATAACTTTGTCATACTTTGTTTGTAAGTTTCTAATGGAATTTGCTAAACAGCTAGATTAAGCACGGTGGCCTTGTCTGGCAGTCCACATAAAAGGAGCTGAAAGGGGCTGGCCTGGCCCCTGGGTCCCCTATCTGCTGGCTGGAGGGGTTGTCTCCTGTCTCCTCTGCACTTGGTCCTATGGTCAGCAGGGGCCCGGCAGGCGTGTGACCTTCCCTGCACTGTGCCAGGGCACGGTGGCCAGGCCACAGGCACTTAGGAGACATGACCTCTCCCTGCAGCCTGTCTTTTCATGCCATTTTGTCTTCTGTGTCCACTCCGGGCATCTCCTCTCCCCGCTGCAATTCTCCAGGAAACGTGTGGATTCATGGAGGGGCTGCCATCTGGAAGGGCCCACAGGACACCTTGTCCAGAGTCCCGGCTGCTGCCCCTCACACAGCCTAGGTCCCTGCAGTCTAGCCTCTTGAGCACAGTCAGGCCCTTGCAGCACCTGCCCCTTATCAGCAGGGCATCTTCACATGCCACTTTCCTCCTCTCCTGGTGCACAGGTCTGCACCGGCCGCAGGGCTCAGCAGGTTCCACTTCCTTGAAGCCCTGCCTCTATCTGCCCCATCTCCCCGCTGTGGTCTGCCCAGATCCACGTAGCCGGAGCACTCTCCACTGAGCATCCCCACAGCGCTCTTCTGTACTGTCAGCAGGACCCTTTGACTATTGTCCCCTCTCCCCGAGACCGTCAGCTCCACGGGAGGGGCTGTGTCTGCTTTGTGGGCTCACACACTGCCCACACAGACCCCAGGCTCCTCCCTGGACTTGCAGTGTCCAATGCTGGGAAGGGGACGCCCTGCAGAGGGCAGAGGGGGGACAGGGACACCTGTGCCTGTGCACCCCTACTGTCCACTGTGCATGAGCACAGCTCCCAGGGGCTCAGCAGCGTTTAATGCACTGCACACGGTACCTTAACACGTCTGGTTCGATGGCTTGGGAGGCCAGCTTTTCAAAAATCCTGATGAGGCCTGAGTGCAAGGGGCTGCTGCCCGTGGTCAGGGCCTTGTGGCAGGAGGTCATGAGGGTCCTGAGCATCCCCGCCTCGCACATGACCTGACGGTTCTTCTCCGATTTCACCAGGGACTGGATGTGACTGGCCAGGGAGCACTGGATCTCCTCGGAAAGCTAAGAGGTGACCACAGCAAGCAGTGAGAACTTGAGGTCAGATATTTTATGAGCAACTTTGATAGGCTCCCAATTAGGCCTTGAATAGGTTGTGGGCAAGGAGACGGCGCCCACCACAGCCTGTTCTCACTGCGCCATCTGTCTCAGGTGTTCTCAGACGCGCAGCCGCAGCCCCCGGAGGCCAACGTGCGGGAGGACGCAAGCCCTGGGATCGGCTGCCGAAGGGGTAGACGTCTTAAAACAGAGACTGCAAACTGGCAGGCGAGAGGCTGCATCTGCCCCAGAGACGCGTGATGTTTGATCCACACAATGTTGAAGCAGTTTCTGAATTAATTGCTAACCTTTAAAAGTCTGGAGATTTTACATGAAAGTCCAGACATGTAGTCTCTCTCAAAAGATAGAGAGATCTGGTCAGACAGGTTTGCAGTGTTGGAGCTGGGCAGGGCTGTGCCCTCTAGTGCGTCCCACACCTGCCCCAGCTGGCTTCCCTCATTTAACGTCCTGCATTTGAATTAGCACCCCTTGACGTAGAAGGTGATGCTCGCCCCGGGAGTATAAGCCTCCAGGAGGCACCACACACACACTGCTGGCTGTGGCAGATGCAGCCCTCTCCGTCTGCACGCGTCAAACCAGAGTGCACAGCCAGCTGAGGCCAGGTCCTGCCGGAAGCCTCCGCTGATGCCTCCCCTTCCTCCCCAGGTGCTGTCTCCCTCCCGCCCACCCTCCAGTCGTCCTTTGTCCCTCTCTCCGTCCTCAGCACATTCTGCTACACGGACGGTCACGCTCTTATCGTGCCCCTACTAGATCTCAAGCCGGCCCTGGTGCTTTAGTGTTTAAGAGTCAGCGCTCTCACTGCTACAGTCCGGGGGTCATTTCCTGGTCAGGGAACTGTATCACCTGTCTGTGGGTTGTCACACTGCAGCGGCTGCGTGTGGCTGTGATGCCGAAAGCTGTGCTGCTGGTATTTCAAATACCAGCAGGGTCACCCGTGGTGGACAGGTTTCAGCGGAGCTTCCAGACTAGGAAGACGGACATGGCCACCAACTTCCAAAAAAATTGGCCATGAAAACTCTATGAATAGCAGCAGAGTAATGTCTGATATAGCGCCAGAAGGGGAGAGGATGGCGCAAAAAGACAGGGCAGGGTTCCACTCTGCTGTACACGGGGTCGCTAGGGGTCAGAATCGACTTTATGGCGCTAACAACGAAAACTAGGTTTCAAGTCATTTCACTATTTTTATGTTCCTGAAGCCCATAGAATAGAGCACATAGAGTCAGCTCAATAAATATTTGATCCAAATACACTGTTTTTACAATCTTCTTTTCTTCATAAAAATATAAACCCCTGGAATCCCCAGCCCTCTGTGGACATATAAATGGTTTGGAGCAGGGGGTGGTGGGGGGCAGAAATTCCTTTACAAAAACTCTTAGGACTGTCCACATTCTCTTTTACTGTTGTATAAGATATTGTTTGATGTGAGAGGGATATCAGTTAGAACTTAATGGAATTTTTCTGCAGTAGATGTTATGGGGGCCCCATCCAGACCTCCTTCTCTGGGTGAGTGTACCCATCACAGCTGCCCCTTCTCTGGAGGACTGCCCTCCCCTAAGTGGGAGCTGCCCTGCCCAGGGACTATTTGGCCCCTCACATATATTTTCATGCGTGCATGCATACATATATGCACACGTATGTACATATAAGCATGCACATATACAATCATGCCCACACATGCCCACACACAGATGTGTGTGCACCCATATGCATGTACATGTGCATACGCATACATATACAGTTACACACTGTATAACAACGTTTCGATCAACGATGGACCACGTATATGTCAGTGGTCCCATAAGATTAGTACCATAAAGCCTAGGTGTGTAGTAGGCTATACCATCCAGGTTTGTGTAAGCACACGCTATGATGTTCGCACAATGAAGAAATTGCCTAACAATGCATTTCTCAGAACACATCTCCATCTTTAAGCAACACATGACTCTACACATACATGCATGCAAATATACACACATACATACACCACACACATGCACACACACACCAGACTGTAGCCAGTGAGGTCACCCCCTTCAGCCTCTATGGTGCAATTCATGCTTGAGAGCCCCACCCTGTGGCTTAGGCTGGAGCAGGACCTCAGCTGACAGCACATCCTCACTCACTCCTTCCCCTGCACCATCCCGCTTCCCTCACTCCCCTCCGCCTGAGTCCCCCTCCATGGATCCAATGCCCCTGTACCCCATCTTGTCCACTTCCAGGGAACCCGACTTGAGGCCCTAGCACACTTTTCATATTGCCCGCCTTTGCCCTGGTTTTTGGTTTCAAGAAAAGATCTACAACAACGTAGATCTCGTCTAGGTTAGTCCATGAAAGTAAAGCCAAGAGTAACCATAAAGGCACCTATTTGAGGAATCTCTTTCTGGCTTCCGGTCCCATCCAGTCACAGACCCTCCGTTGCCCACACCCCCAGGAAAGCTTTCCAGGAGTCCTTCCCTGCTTCCCTGTCTTCCTCTTCTCCCTCAAATAAGTACCAACTGCCTCTTCAATGTCAGGTTCTGGGTAAGTTTTAGGCACTTCAAGCTGAGTAAGACACTGTCCCTGCTCAAAGGAATCACAGGCTAAGGTGAGATAAGTGAGGAGACAGTCTCGGCACAATGGGAGATGGGCTCCAGCAAAGAATTTACAGCATCTGGGAGGAGAGGGGTTCCCTGCAGCCCCTCATACATTTCAGGGAGCTCTTGGGTTTAGAAAGGAATCCAGGCCTAGCATCTACTTTGAGGACTAAGTTGTACCCTGTGATGAGACTATTTCCTGGGTGTCCGGGATGTGCTGGGCCCGACTCGAAGCATTTTGACATGTGTAGATCATAGCATCCCTGTAAGGAACCCTGTGAGGAAGGTACTGTTACTATCTTAATTTTACAGGTGAGGAAACTGAGTCCAGAGAAGTGAATTGTCCAGGCCGCAGAGTAAGGGCAGAGCCTGGCTTTGACTCCAGACCCCACACCCAGAATCACCTCTCTCCACCATCTCCCCCTGACATGAGCAGTGATGTGGGGGCATCCTGCCCCGAGACGGTCAAGAATACGTTTGTATCCCTAAGGGACAGAAATTACTAAGACAACAGTCTTCCACAGGCCACAGACAATGTTTTGTAGCATATATCTTTCAAGGATTAAAATGTATGGGGAAACATATTTATGCTGTTTATCATCAGGTTTTAGATTTTTTAAAAAACGCATAGGTCACATAGCTCACCCACCTGTGCTTCCTCCTGCCTTCCAGGAGCACAGCACCTATAGCTCTTCAAATGCCTCGAACTGATGGCATTCAGTGAAATTCCCATCTTTACGATAGCTTCAGTAACATTTCTGACTTAAAATTCTAGACTATTTTAATTTTAGTTTAAAATTTAAACTCTATTAGAATGGTTTTTCAGGCAGATTGCTCGCAAGCAGGATTTTGTCATTCTGAAATGTCATGGTTTTACCAGCATCACTCACGTCAAGGAGAGAGCTCGTCACTTGGAGAAGATGGTCCTGGCAATGGACTGAAGGTTTGCATCCCCCAAATTTGTATGTTGAAACCTCATTTCCAATGCAATGGTATTTGGAGGTGGGGCCTTTGGGAGGCATATATGGATGGAACCCTCATGAATGGGATTAGTGCCTTTATAAAAGAGACCCCAGAGAGCTCCCTCTCCCCTTGTGCCATATAAGGACACAGAAAGAAGAGGGCCATCACTGAGGAAGTGGGCCCTCGCCAGACAGCAAATCTGCCAGCATCCTGATCTTGGACTTCCCAGCCTCCAGAACTGTGACAAATAAATTTCTGTTGTTTATAAGTTACCTAGCCTATGATATTCTGTTATAGCAGCCCGAATGGACTGAGACAGTCCTCTTCCCTGTCACTGTGGAATTAGCACAGCCAGCATGAACTGGTAGAGGGACATGTGTAGCCCAAAAGGAACCAGAAACAGAAGATAGAAATGCCAAAACTAATTTGAACACATCAACTCCGTCACTTACTTTGGGGAGCTCTTCCATGTGGAGATCTACCCAGCCTCCCTGACTCCCTTCCCCAGATCTTTCTCCTGATGCTCTGAGTCCCTTCCTGCACCCAACAGAGCCTGCACCTCTGCCTTCTTTCTTCTTCCCTCTTCTCCAAACAGAAAGGGAGCTGCCGCCCTCTTGCCTTGAAGTTTCCCTCTCCCAGAACTTGGATTATTTAGTATCTGCAGCCTTTTAATTTGGGGTGAGAGTTGGGGAGACAGTCTGCATGAAGCAAGATGCAAAAATAACATCACAATGTATTATTAATAAGAATTAGAAAGAAATGTCTAGCATCTCCAGTTTTTATTACCAGAACTTCACTTATTTCTTTGGGAACTTTTGGCTTTCTTTTTTGTTCTTGTTTTTGCTTTTTTTTTTTTCACCAGAGCAGGAATACTTAAAATCTAAATATGCAAAAAGGATAAAAAGAAAAAGTTTTCAAAAGGGAGAAATGCTGATCTTGTCTAACGATGCCACAAATTTACTCCAAAATTGCTCAATACTCTATAATGGAGGAGGGAGAATTGATCGTCCTCATTACCACTGCAGCTCTGTCAATACCAATATTGCCTTGTTTTGAATAAAATGTGCTGTTTTTTTCAATGTTGGTTCCAGTAAAATGGGGTTTTAGTGAAAATATGAGCAGTAGCAGGAAACCAGTCTGGTTTCTCCCCATACAAACGGATTGATTTTCCTAACACATATCACTCCCAACGCAGGAAAGGGGGTGGTGGTTCAATTAGGCCTTAGTAGTAAGCGCGCAGGGTCAACAGGCTGGCCCTCAGGCTGGACCCGCAAGGCAAATTATCACAGAGCAATTTGCGGGGCGGCTTAAGGAGTTGTCTGCTTTCTCCACTTAATAGTCAAGATTTCAAGTCCATCCTCATCCAGCTGTGGATGTTTATTCTTCTTTATCTCTCCCTTCCCCACTTTCTCTCTTGGTACAGATTAACATGGTCCCAGACCATGGGACCTTGGTCCCAGACCAAGGCCCATATGGCCTTGTAGGCATGGGGGCCTGTGATCTTGATTTAAGTGTCAGAGGGTCCAAATCCCATCTAATCAGTAGAACCCATGTGTAAAGGCATGGCCTCCTTGATGCACTTGTACAGATTTGCAACTAAGACCAAGATGCACATAGATGCCTGCTCCAAACCTTCTGCTTCTTTTGTGAATTATATACGTATGATGGCCAATGCTTCCTGGTAACAGAAGCCTATGATCTTATATTTATAAAGTATTTGTCTCTTTCCAACTTTGCTTCCCATCCTCCCCTGTACTCCAGCCCTAGTAACATTCTCACCTTTGCCGAATATGTCACCCCCTTTTTGACTGATGCCAAAAGTGTGGGATGTCCTTTCCAATCCCATCTCTTTGCTGAGCTCCTAATTATTATTCAAGAGAAAATTTGCATGTCCTCTCATCTAAGAAACCTTCTGATTTTCCCAACCAGCGCTGTGTCCACACTTCAATAATGATAAATACCACACTATGACAGGCTTGCTTTCTCTCTCTCTCTATCTCGATCTTTCTATCTCTTCCTGCCTGCCCCCACCCCACCACACTGTGAGCTGCTGCCTGAGACAATGACTCCTCACTCTTGTTCCCTAGCACCTAACTCTGTCCCTCAAACTCAATAGCTGCTAGTAAGTGCAAGGACAAGGGCACAAAGGTGTTCTAGAACATAGGAAGTGCACCTAACCCAGAGCGCTGAGAGGGTGGTCAAAAAAGGTGATGTGCCAACTAAGTGTTTAAGGATAATGAAGACAGAGCCAGGCCAGCAGGGGAAATAGTCATTCTGGGAGAGGGAGCAGTATGTGCAAAGGCCAGGGGGTGAGAGTGAGCACGGCCTTTCAGGGAAAGGCTAGGGATCATGGGCAGCTGTCAATCGGGTTCAGTCACCGCCAGCACCCACACCTCTCCCCTCAGTGAACCTGTGATCAGCCCTGAGATGGAGCCTGAGAACATCACCAGGGAAATCAGCTTGTAAGCATCCATCCAGGAAAATGCCTGCACAGCCTGGAACCTGAAACATCTGTGGAGTCTCCATCAGCTGGGACACACCCCCTTGCTCCATGATAGCTGGATTGGGTGAACAGTGGAGCCCAACACTGATTGGGTGAACAGTGGAGCCCAACACTGATCGGGTGAACAGTAGAGCCCAACAGAAGGCCCCCTGAGACCCAATACCACCCTCTGGCCAGACGCTTCCCATCTGTGACTGGGGCATCGTTAGGTAGCTCAGGAAAGGAGGCATTAACTCACCCTGAGTGTCTCTATTGCTTTGGCCAAAGTAAACAGCTGACACAACTCTTTTGTTAAGAGATATTTTTAAAACAGACTTGTTGTTGTTGTTGTTAACAGATTTCCATTCGTGATTGTCTAGAGGATGTTCCTCGAACAGACTGTAGAGTACACAGTCTCTTATAGAGATGAGGGATCTATTCACAAGCAAATTGTGGCTCAAGCCCTGGTGTGTTGCTTCCGAGCTTCCAAATCAACATTCACTCTTCCTTCCTTTTCTAGGCACAGGGCACACAAATATCCACCCAGAAATAAGTTCTCATGCTCATTTGACACTAATAATAGGCAAGAGTGGGCTAGTTACTTTCTCTAAGCCTCGGGTTCCTTAGCTTTAGAATGAGAATAATGAAAACACCTACCTCACTGGTATGTTTTCTGTGGGAGGCAATAGAAATAGCATCTATCAAAGCACTTTTTCTTGCAAGATGCAAGTGTTTGCCGGATATTAACTCCTCTTAGTTGCAGTCTTCTTTTCTCACCTAATACCAATAAGATTCCTTCCAACCAAGCAGCAGTTTGCATGGCCGCTGTGCATTGTGCCAACTCAGTACAAGAGCAGGAGCACACCTGCCTTGTTCTCAGGCCCCGTAACCAGTGATGGGAGCTCACGTCACTGCGCACTTACTCTTTGTAGGCACCTTTCTAAGTGCTCTCATGTGCTAGCTCATTTAAACCTCAGATAAACACCCTGAGCTGGATACTATCATTACCTCATTTTTACAGATGAGGGAACTGAGGCCCAGAGAGGTTACAGCTAACTGAGGTTACACGGTGAGTGGAGGGGCGGGAGTTCAACCAGGAGGTCCACTCCAGAGGCTACTTCGTGGCTGCAATCGCTGCCTCTCAGGCCCCTGGGTGCTGAAGCTCACAGAGCACCAGCTGGTGCTAGGGCTCCCCTTTGCCTTGAGGGTTCTGTGAGCAGCAGCACCTCCACCGCCTGTAGGTCAGGGATGTGGTGGGAGCTGAATCAGCCTGGAGCTGAGTCCAGGCAAAGCCAACTGCACTGTTGACACTGTGGATTGGGCACTGTGGACCCACCCCATCCTGTCTTCGGCTAACCCCCTCAAAACTCATAGGAAAACTAAGTGCTCATGGCTCTGCCTCACACAGGAGTCACCTGAATTTAGTAATCAGCACACAGCATTTGCCGTGAACCACACCTAAATGGGTTTGGCCATTTCCGCCATCTTGAGAGCCCAGGTAGATGTCTCAGGTATACACAACCTCACAGATGGCCACATTCCCAAGCCATGGACTCTCAGATCTGGTCAGGATCACAGGGTTCACCAACTCCAACTCTGGTGCAGGTGCTGGATTCTCTCCATTGCAAACCTAACACCTCGTTTGGAACACTCACTCTCTCCACAGCTACCCATCCAGTTTCAGCAAGTGTGTCCTTATATTAAGCCCAAATCTTTCGCTGTTTAACTAACTGGTCCTTGTCTGTCTTCCATTGTTCTACCACCAGGTAACCAGCAAGTATTTGCCCAGCTCTCATTCTTCCAGCATCTTTTTCTCTCTAGGGTACATCCTCTGAGATCTTGACTAATCTTCCCATGACCAAGGAGGCTTTTTAGGCTCCTCATCACCCTGGTTTCTCACCTCTGGACAAATACAGGTGTGATGTGCTAAGGGATCGGTCAGATCATCACCTTCCTTTAGCTAGGCACTATACTTCTATAAATATAGCCCAAAGTAGAATTCACCATAGAGTTGCCGTCACCTCACTCGGGTCTATTATTGACCTTGCACTAAACCTCCTGGGACTCTTTTACACATGCTCTTCTGTTTTTCCCCACCCAGAGTGTGTGTGTGTGTGTGTGTGTGTGTGTGTGTGTGCTCACATGTATGCATTAAGGTATGAGCACAGGCCTGATTATCTCTGCTGAATTTTGATTCAATAGATTCTGATCCATTGCACAGGCTAGTAGAGACCTTCCCCATTTTGTCATCCAACTGGTAACTCCTCATCCCAGCTTTATGCTGTCTACCACTTGAGCTTCACCCAGGTGACTAATCAAATGCAACAAAGGCAGGAGAGAGGACTCAGTCTTTTGATTCATAAGTGGATATTAACATACAGTTCAACATCAATTCTCTGTTATTAATTTATCAGTAGTATAATGCCAGTTGGAAATATACCTAAAATGTATTACCTTCCTTTTAATATTTCCAAGATTTTATATACCATGACCCAGAATCCTAGGAACACAGAGTGCCAAAACTAGATGAGAAAGGCAGGGGTATGGTGGAGCCAGCACCTGAGGAGCAACACTGCACGCCAGGTACAGTGCTCAGTACTCCACAAGCATCCTCTCCACTACTCTTCTCAATGGGAAAATATTATCAGGAGGATCCTGACACTTGAAGAGCTTACACCAGTTTCCTAAGGCCACATAGGTAACGAGTGGAAGAACTGGCACCCCAACCCAGGTCTTACTCCAAAGCCCATGATTTTAACACTGAGTCAAGTACTCATTATAAGGAAGGGAACCTAGTATCTCATAGGGTTGTCAACCGCTAATCCATAGAAGTGATGTATCTGGTAGGCATAGTTTGGCTTTGCTTCTGTTTCATTCCCCCTAGTTAAATGTGAGTACCTTTAGACAGGGCAAGCACCCTTCCCTGTAGCCACGGGCCCCACCACTCCCTATTGTTTACACCTGGCTTGATTTATGCATTTCCAAAGACATTGAGTCTGCAACCCCTGTGATCTAGGCCAAATCTAAGTAGCTGCAATCGAGGTGCAGAGACAGCAGTGGCCTACGTAAGTCAGAAATAATGATGGTAAACGGAGCTAGAAGCAAGGTCACCTGATAATCGGGACAGAACTTATCCTATCAACTTTAACTTCCCCTTCATCATTCTACGCCCATTGTAGCTTACTTTTGATCTTCTTCATCTCCATGTGAGACTATGTCTATTTGCTCTGTTTAAGAAGCTACCCTAAAAAGTCACCTGGATTTTGACTGGGATCTGAGGTTTTTTGGGTTTTTTTTTAGGGGGTGAGGAAGATTGGCTCTGAGCCAACATCTGTTGTCACTCCTCCTCTTTTTGCTGAGGAAGATTAGCCCTGAGCTAACATCTGTGCCCATCTTCCTCTATTTTGTATGTGGGACACTATCACACATGGTTTGATGAGTGGTGCGTAGGTCCACGCCCAGGATTCAAACCTGCTTTCACTCAAGAAAAAGAAATATTTCGAGGATGGGATTCAGTATGAAAGAGTGTAACATACATAAAAATTTAACATATTTGGAATTTCTAATGTGTCATAATTTAACAAAACAAGACTCACCAATTTCCTTGTTGGAGGAAATGGCCCTCTTTTCAAATAGCCTGCCCTTACTCAGTGCTATCCAGGGCTATTAATGCTGTCAATATTTTAGTTATTTGAAACCCATACGATTAGTTCAATGTGTTTGAAATACAGGCTAATTCCAGAAAATGGCACCCTTTTCCAAATTAAGACACAAATGAGTTGATAGACAAATGCAGCCCCATGTCTGATCTTTCTGTCACATTAGACTACACAGGAGGTTTCCATGGCAGCAGAGTCTGGAACACACCCAACAATGACTCTAGGTGCAGACCCACTATCGACAACAGTCTCTCTAATCCCTGAGTCTGACCATGTCATTTCTTTCCAATAGCTTCCCATGGCTACCACGTCCTCACAGGAAGGGCAACTTGGCATAGAGGCAGGAGGTCTAGGAGCCTCAAGTCAGGGACATCTGCCACCTAGCAACGGTGTTAACTCTGTCACTTAATTGCTGCAAATTTCAAGTCCTCATCTGCAAAGTGGGAATGCTGATATCCACCTTGCAGGGTTATTATAAGATTAAATGATAAAATGCTTGTAGAGTTTTTGGCAACTAATAGCAGTAGCTACACCATATAGCAAGTGCTCCTTCTGCTGCAGTGTAAGTTCTGCTCGCCATGCTAAACACTCATGCATTGCTCCATTTACTCCTCACATTAATGCTGGGAGGGAGATGATATTATTATCCCCATACTACCGCAAAGAAAGCTAAGGCTCAAAGAGGTTAAACAATTTCCCATGGCTCTGTGAGTGTTAAGTGGCAGAGCTGACATTTGACCAAAATCTGCTGTCTTCAGAGCCTGGACTTTGCCTTCATATAGTGGATGCTCATTAAACATAGTGATGGTGATGATGATGTTAATGGTGATGATGATGGTGACGATGATGATGACAATGGGCAGTAACTCAATAAAGTTCAATCCTCTTAACATGGTATTCAAGGCCTTTCATCATGTGGCTTCAGCTGACCTTTCCAGGCCCTCTTACTGCCTTTCTACCCATGTGGTCTAACCTAGCCCAGGTGAACTATTCAAAGTCTCCAAATGGGCATCTTCATTTGTGCCTCTCTCTGTGTCTGAGCTTCTCTTCCCTTCCTCTACCTGATTGGCATGGACATGTCTTTTCTCTAAAGCCCTGCTCCCGTGTCCCCCTTTCTGTGGCTTTCCCTTGTTACAGCCATCAAAATGTTGTCTTACTATCTTCTATACTCCTCGCCTACTCACCCTCAAACTCAGTCTGTGAGCTCCTGTGACATTTGTCTCTGAACCCCCAGTGGCACCACGTAGGGGTTTAGCAATTATTCATAGAAGCAAACGCATCACATTGGTTGCTTCAACACAGGCTGAGTTCCACCTCTGCTAAACTGGATCAGGCTTCCCACCCTCTGAGTTACGGTTGTCATGTGCACAAGCAAATAACCGTCTGCTAAGAACTGAATAAAGGCCACAGCCATGGTGGATGTGGAGTGATGCTGGTGCTGGAAAGCCCTCCCACCACTGGTCAGGGTTCTGGCCCACAACCACGTCCCTGTGGCAGGACCCTCGTGGCTGCTGAGCATGCTGGAAAGGGAAAATGTCTTTCTTCCCAATTAGCTATTCCTTTCTGGGGCCAACTCAGCTCCCAGAGAACTGAGCTGGACTCCATCTTGCCTTGTGCTTAGGACAGCAACAGCCACAGTAAAATTCCCGCAGTCCAATTTTAATACTGGTGATGACACAAGAGACAAAAAAAAAAAAAACCCAGCTGGATGATCTGTTTCCAAGAGCATCTCACAGTGTTAGCATTTTGGAGAGGAAAAAAATACCTCTTGGTTGTGAACAGAACAAACTTAATGTGGCCACAATTAGAAATAAATCCGATAACCCACATGTGTAGTTATCTAAGCTGTCACTTCTAAAATGATATCTGTACCTTGGAAAGCCATCAATCTTTCATCCATAAGGTAAGAAGAGCGTATGAGGAATGTAATGTGGCTAAGAGTGTAGGAACGCTGGGAACCATCAGGCAGAGCTAGAGGGAGACGAGCGGAAACGCACATTCCATCCTTTTAGTAACACTGCCATCTACTGAAACTGCCTGCTCCTTTTTCTGCACCCAAATCTGCAGTCCCACAGTCAGTTTCATTTCAGCATTTTCTTGTGTGGTCTCATTTCTCATTTGACTTACTAATCTATTTGTTGTTGTGAGGTTTCCCACCTCCTTCTTTCAGAAATTAATTATAATTTCCAACTATAATTTCCAATTATAATTTCTAAGTTGTAATTATCCAACTTTTTTTTTCTTTTTTGTGAGGAAGATCAGGCCTGAGCTAACATCCGTGCTAATCCTCCTCTTTTTTGCTGAGGAAGACTGGCTCTGAGCTAACATCTATTGCCAATCCTCCTCCTTTTTTTCCCCAAAGCCCCAGTAGATAGCCATATGTCATAGTTGCACATCCCTCCAGTTGCTGTATGTGGGACGCGGCCTCTGCATGGCCAGAGAAGCGGTGCGTCAGTGCGCGCCCTGGATCTGAACCCAGGCCGCCAGTAGCAGAGCGCCCGCACTTAACCGCTAAGCCACAGGGCCGGCCCCTATCCAACTTTTAATAGCTGCTGATTGGACATCTGCAGAAAATATTTGAGAAAACGCACCACTACATTTCACTTGTATATTTGAGAGACAGTGAGGGACAATTAGACTTTTCCTAATTATTACTGTGACCCGAATAGAGAAAAAGTATCCTACCAAATGGAATTCTTATTTGCATACTCAATCCAATTACCATCCCAGGATGAGTGAAAGTTCTTCCCCATGCACTAAGGTGACAACTCAAGGAGTTTATCTAGAAGTCAGGCTCATCACAGAGTTTCCACTACGAGATGGAAGGACAGGCCACTGTTTGCTCTGCATCACTTCACCAGTCATCACTGAGGTAGAGTTTTGCACAAGGCATCCATCAGCAACCGTTTGACTGTTAAGACCACCTGAACCACTGGCTTGGTTGTTCTCATTTCAACTACATTGCGTGGTACAAAATACAGCTAAGGAAGCCAGACATCCTCACAATGAGGCAACTACACCTAGACAAATGTACAATGCTTAGACTACATGACCTTCCATTCTGCGAGAGCTGCAAAGATGAGAGACCCGTTCATCAAACACGTCTTGACCTTGGGCCTGGAAATGAGTTTCAGATCTCCTCTCATCAGCCACAGGACCTTAAGAAGTTGCACAACTTTCCTGAGACTCAGGCACCTGCAAAATGGGAAGAGTCTCATGGACTTTAATGAGTTATTGTGAATATTGATGAAATGATATTCCTGGCATAGTGGTAACCCTCAATGTGTATTAGTTTCTAACACGCTCCAGACAGGCCCTGTCTTGAATACCAAGGTACAGAAAGTAAGGTTCTAGACTTAAGATAACGAAATGACTAAAAGACATTTGATTTAGGGGTCAAATATTTTTATCCATCAGTTGGATGCTTAAGGCAGTATGGTGGCTGGTCTTTAACGATGGCCCCCAACAATTCCTCTCTCCTGTACACACATGCCACCCTTCACATCAGTAGGGGAGGCATATGTCCCTTCCCACAGAGTCTAAGCGGAACCTGTGACTTGTTTTGGCCAACAGAATGCTGTGGAAGCAATGCTGACTCATTCCAGGTCTAAGCGTTTAGAAGGCCCGGCATCTTCTGCTTTTGTGCCTTTGGGAGCCCTGAGCTGCTATGTGGTCTGCTGGAGAATCCACTTGGAGGAACACAGTTACAGGCCAGAGGGAGACAGCCACACGGAGGAGAATGCAGGATCCTACTGAATCGGACCCAGCTGAGCCCCTCGCCACTTGAGCCAGCCTTGTGAGGCGCCAGCCCTGTGAGTAAAGAAGCCACCTGGGATGGTCCAGCCCAGCCAACACCATGTGGAGCAGAGACGAGCCATCCCTCCTGTGCGTGTCTAAATCCCTGACGCCTAGATCCATGAGAAAGAATGACATGGTTATTGTTAACTAGGCAGCAGTCTGTTACACAGCAATAGATGACTAAGGGAGTACTCAAACCCATTTTATCCCGGTCCACTGCTTCCCCATAAATGTTGAACAATACAAAGTGCATTTCATTTCACTGTTAAATGTGTCCCTATTCATTGACTTGAGAATCACTTTATCATCACTTCCCAGCAGAGGACCAGGAATCAGAACAAGGATTCCAGTTACAAAGGGACATGTAGACACGGAACCAGCTTAGTCCTTTTTGACTCCTGTACTGAAGACTACAGAACATCCTTAGTGAAAACACTTCCCTTCCCTACACATCAAGGCTTTTGCTCCTCCTCTCCGCTTCTCTCACTGATTTCAGAGGGCTTGCAGTTTTTACTAGGTCATTGTCATTTTCAGGCTGTCATTAATAATGCCAACTAGTTGTCATTTCTTCCTAAAACATATTGCCTCTTTTTTGCTCCTGAACAAAGCAAAGCTAGACTTGTGTGCGCCCTGCCCTCTATTCTTCCTATAGAAGCCACCACTGTGCAGGGAAAGACAAGGAGAGTTGCTGTCAGGTAGGACCAGATTTAATACCAGGCCCACCAACTGGGACTCCTTAAAAGTCATTTAAATTATCTGAGCCCCCGTTTCCCGACTGGATGAAATGGAGACAATAATACTCCCCATAACCCTCCCCTGAGGATTAAATTAAGCAGTGGAAGGCACAGCACCATGCCTGGTACACAGTAGCTGCTCAAGTCAATTAATTCTCTTTCGTCTGCTGCTAATTCATCTAAAGTGTATATTTTCCAGGTCTTCCTCAACTCTTCCAGTTTCTTCCTCAGAACTTCTAAAGAACTTATTCTTTGATTGAGAGTACGGACTCAGAATGTGCCTCATTCAGTTACTTGATGCTCTCACCCACACCAGCTTGCCTCCCTGCACTGGAGCCGTTAGTTCTGCTAGGACAGGAACTTGAGGGTCCCCTGTGACTCCTCCCTCTTCCACTGCCTGTACCCTGTTCATCTCGGGGTCTTGTGATTTTGTCTTTGAATAGATCTCCTTTCTTTTCACACTTTCCCACAGACACCACCCTAATCAAGCTACCACCATGTGTCACCCGGACTGTGGACATGGCTTCCTAAACCACTGTCTCCTTTCCTCTTCCACACAGCCTCATTCCCAGGCCAGCCTCCACACAACAGCCAAAGAGATATTTGTAACACAAAAACCTGATAGTGTCACCCTCCGTTCACATGAGAGCCTCACTCGCTCCAGCCTTCCTCTGCCTGCCCCATCTGCACATGTCCCACTCTTCCCCCTGACTCCCACCCCAGCCCCTGCAGCAGGCTCCTTCTTGCCTGGTTAATTGCCACTTATCTTTCAGGGCTCTGCTTACATGTTACCATCTATGAGATGGCTTCCCTGACCTCCACCCCTTCATCTAAATTAGATTTAATTAGGTCTTCCCCTCACCTCTATCCCCATTGTTCTCTCTCAGCATCCTGTTTTTTTTTCCCTTAATATTGCTTGTCACAATTTGTAATTGTATATTCATTTGTGAGCTTATTTATTTAGTCTGTCTGCACCATCACTAGCTCCCGGTCCCCACTGTAGATGAAGGCTCCATGGACAGCATCCATCTTGTTAGCCCTGCATGTCCTGCACAGAGCACCGAGCCAGGATCACAGCCAGCGCCCACGGGATGGATGAATAAATAGGGGGCAGAGGACTTCTGGTCCCACCAATGCCCAGCACTGTGCTTAGCACCTGGGACTTGCCTCACGAAGGTTAAATCATTTCACTTGGTTTCTGTTTGGCTGTTGTTTTTGGCAAGTCACTTCACCAACAGAAGTGATGTGTTTTGAATGGCTTTGGAAGGGTAGGCAGAACTCCATCAAGGGTCTCAGACACACTGGCACTTCCCTGCAGGAGGCACTTCGCAAAGGTGGCTCTACTAACACAGGGTACAGAGGGGAAAGGCAAAAAGGAATCTCCAGCCAGAGAAGCTTAAAAGATCATTCATGTGAAAAAGACAAATACATGCATTCATCATCAGGTACCTGGGGGTGATCTTCATGGTACAACCGAGGCAGCAGCCTCACCATGATGCACAGGACCCCGGGGTGCATGATCACAGCATCACCTTCATCTATCCTGCAGAGAGAGCAGAAGGACATCAGACTTGAGGCTTCTAGTCTGTTCTGTTTTTCACAGAACTTTCTGGATCTTTCTAAGACAGGCCATGATATACATCCTCAGTCTGCTACTTATTATCTACATGACCTTGAACTAATTAACCTGAGTTTAATTTTCCCCAACTGTACAATGGAGCTAACAGTACCATACTTTCCACATAGAGACACAGACTACTGCTTTTGTGCCTGGCACATAATTGGTGCCTAATGGAAGTTAGTTCAATGGTCCTCTCCCCTTACCTCCAGATACGTAGGAGATGGAAAATCTCTCATTTTATATTAAACATACACACACAAGGGCTTCTAGATACTGTCAAAATAGTGTAAGCACACTCTACTCTGTCCCACCCACTGAATGCAACTGAAGACTGAGATAGAATGCACGAGCGGCTCCCTGAGGACTCTGAAAAGTAAACAATAGCAGAGAAGGAAACCAAACCCAAAGCACCATGCAATCGGCAATGAGATACCTGGGGCTTCCCGCTCCGGGCTCCCCTGACATGGGCTCACAGGGAGCCCAAAACCCAGAACTGTGCACCAGGTGTGCATAGGACAGACAGACCTCCAAGAGAAGCCCTCTCCTGTGGTCTGAGGAGCAGGAAAGGAGGCCCCTACAGGTCACAGACGATAAAGGAGATCTCCTGGGATTTACTTTGTTGGATTTCTCCTTTCTTTCTCACCCCAGGCTCCAGGCAACCCCACAGCAGCCTCAGCAGCCAAGCAGGTGTCTGAAACTCTCAGGGAGAAGAACCCTTCTCTCTGACCAGAGGAACTGTGGTCTCAAGAGTGTAGGTGAAATCCCCATTAATTTTGCTTCTTTTTCCTCTACCTGGTTGGCCCCAGAGACAGGTGCCATTGTGGGAAGTGCAGAGCAGAGCAGGGAAGTGAAAACCATGACTTTCTAGACAGGGGAGAAGGAAAGGGCCTCTGGGAACCAGAAAGTGTTGGGGAGATGATGAAGAGGAGGAGGTTTAAGAAAGTGAGACCATTAAGTTGTGTATCAACCTCTGGGCTCAATTCTGAGCTGCACATGTGTGGATCTGACCCTAAACCACATTCCAAAAGCTTTGAGAACTGAACTCAGGGTTAGACCACCATTGAGACTGGATACTGCATAGGGCAAGTGGAGGATAGATCAAAACAACATGCAAAGTTTTTGAAAACTGAACTGATGTAGAAGGTAAGAACGGTAAGAACTTGTGGCCTGAACCTAACCGGGTCGATTGCCTACTAAAACAAAATCATCAACACTCTTCAGAAGATGTCAACAAGAGCCAGAGTTCATAACATTCAAAATGCCCAGGATACAATTTGAAATTCCTCAAAATAGAAGAAACCAGGGAAATCTCAATACCTCGCATGGAAGAAGATAATCCACAGAAGCCATGGCTGAGATGACACAGATGTTGGAATCATCAGGCAAAAACTTTAAATCAGCTAATAGTGATCAAACGCCAAGAAATAGGGTGAATAGTTTTGAAAGGAATGAAAACTAGACAGTCTTGGTAAAGAAATGGCAGCAATAAAAAAGAATCAAATAGAAATTTAAGAACTGAAAAATACAATAACTGAAATTTTACAATCCCAGTGAATGAGAACAATAGAAGAATAAGATGAGAGAAAAACGAGTTCATGAGTTTGAAGATAAATTAATAGAAATTGCCCAATCTGGACAACAAAAAAGAAAAAGATTTTTAAAAATGAAAAAAATCTCAAGGTCATATGTCACAATACCAAAGGATCTAACTAACGTTCTTGCCACTGGAGTTCTACAAAGAGAGGAGAAAGAGTGTGGTGTAAAAAGAAAAAATGTTCAGGAAGTTTTTAGTCATTATTTCTTCAAATTTGGTGAAATAAATAACCTTAAAGATTCAAGAAGCTTGGCAAAACCCTAACAAAATCAACAAAGAAATCCATGCCCAGGCACATCATAATCAATTGCTGAACCCTAAAGACAACAAAAAAATTTTGAAAGCAGCCAGAAAAAAACAACATATTGCACACAGGGAAGCAACAATTTGAATGACTGTGGATTTTCTCCTGAGAAATCAGAAGGCAGGGGAACAACATTTTTAAAGTGCTGAAAAGAAATGCACAGAATTCCATATCCAGCAAAAATATCCTTCAGGAACGAAGGCAAAATAAATATATTCCCAG
Organism: Ceratotherium simum simum; assembly: GCF_057802395.1. Classification (NCBI taxonomy): domain Eukaryota; kingdom Metazoa; phylum Chordata; class Mammalia; order Perissodactyla; family Rhinocerotidae; genus Ceratotherium; species Ceratotherium simum. Next base: position 7,748,366 of record NC_141905.1, on the reverse strand, counting down.
AGGAAGGAAACAAAGAGAATTTTCTGCCGTTGCACATGCCTTGAAAATAATACTAAAAGAAGTTCTTTGGAAGGGAGGAAAATAATAACAGAAGAAAACTTGATATTTCAGGAATTAATAAACAGCAAAAGAAAATGGTAAATATTTGGATAAATATAATAGCTATTTTTTTTCTTCTTAAGTTCTTAAAATTTGCACTATGGTTGCCAGGAAAATTGTGTTAGATGTAATACATATGATAGCTACAACAAAAATAGGGGAGGATAAGGGACCTGCATGGAGCTAAGTTTTCCATATTCCGTTTGAAGTAGCAAAATAGTAATTCTAAGTAGATCGTTAAAAGTTAATTATGTACGTATATTGTAATCTTAGAAGAAGCACTAAAGAAACTAGACAAAGATAGTCAAAAATTCAATAGATAAATTCTAAAATACTAAATACTAAGATATATTCAAATAATCCACAAAAAGGTAGGAAAAGAGAAACAGAGGAACGAAAAAGAAGGAACAAGGAGAAAACGAATAATAAAATAATAAAAATAAAAATAATAAAATAAAATGGTAGACCTAAGCCCAAACAAATCAATCATTACCTTAAATAAAAATGGTCTATACACCAATTAAAACGTATATTGTCAGAATGGAAAAAAATAAAAGAGCAAACTATATGCCATCTACAAAAAACCCACTTTTTTTTTAAATGAAGAATTGGGCTTCAATTTCTTTTCTTTTTTGAGGAAGATTGGCCTTGAACTAACAACTGTTGGCAATCTTCCTCCTTTTTTCCTTTTTTCTCCCCAAAGCCCCAGTAGATAGTTGTATGTCATAGTTGTACATCCTTCTAGTAGCTTCTATGTGGGATGCTGCCTCAGCATGGCTTGATGAGCAGTGTGTTGGTCCGCACCCAGGATCTGAACTGGTGAATCCCAGGGCCACCAAAGCGGAGCGCACAAACTTAACCATTATGCCACTGGGCCCGCCCAAAAAACCCACTTTAAGTATAATATATAGAGAGATTAAAAGTAAAAGGATAGAAAAAATGTATACCAGGCTAACACTAATCAAAAGCAAGCTGGTGTGGCTGTATTAATCTTAGAGAAAGTGGACTTTAGAGCAAGGAAAATTACTAAGAATAAATAGGTTACATTGCATAATGATTAAAGGAGGCATAATATCCAAATTGTGTAGGCACTTCGCAACAGAGCATCAAAATTCATAAAGAAAAACCGATAGAAGTGAAAGGACAAATGGACAAATTCACAATTATAGCTGGAGACTTCAACACTCTTCTCCCAGTACTTGATAGAAAAAGTAGACAGAAAACCATCAAAGATATAGAACTGAGCAACACCATCAACCAAATGATGTAACCGACATTTATAGAACACTTCACCCCACAACTGCCAGTACCCATGCTTTTCACGTTCCCATGGAACGTGTGACACAATAGGCTGTATTCTGTGTCAAGAAACAAACCTGGAAACATTCCAAATAAGTAAAATAATACAAAATATGTTTTTCAGTAACAGAATTAAATTAAAAATGAATAACAGAAAGATAACTGAAAAATCTCCAAGTACTTAACAATTAAACAAATATTTCTTTTTTATTGTGGTAAAATACACATAACATAAAACTTATTATCTTAATCATTTTTAAATGTACAATTCAGTGGTACTAAGTACATTCATATTGAAAACAACATATTTCTAAATAGCCTATGGGTCAAAGAGAAAGTTTCAAGAAAAAATTTAAACTATTTGAAACTTAAATAAAAAGGACATATATCATAGAAAAAATTATGAAATGCTGTTAAAGCAGTGTTTAGTGGAAATTTTATAGGATTAAATGTTTATATTACAAAAGAAGAAAGATCTCCAATTAAAAATCTAAGCTTCCACCCTAAGATACTATTTTTAAAAGGAGAAAAATAAACCCAAACCCAAGCAGAAGGAAAAAAACAATAAAGATAGTAAAAATCAATGAAATTAAAAACTGAAAAACAATAGAGAAAAGAGATGAAGTAGAAATCTAGTTCTTTGAAAACATTTTAAAAATTGAAAAACCACTGGCTAAACTGACCAAAGAGAGAAAGATATAAATTATCAATATCAGGAATGAAAGAGAGAATATCACTCCACACGTCACAGACATTAAAAGGATAAAAAGAAAATTCTACAAACAACTCTGTGCACATAAATTCAACAACTTAAAATGAAATGGACCAATTCCTTCAAAGCCACAAAAGTCAAGCAATAAGAAATAAATAACCAGAATAGTTTATAGCTATTTCAAGAACTGAATATGTACTTAAAAACCTTCCCACAAAGAAAACTCCAGGTTCAGATGTTTCCACTGGTGAATTCTACCACACATTTAGAAGGTAACACCCATTCTATACAACCTTTTTCAAAAAATACAAGAGAATATTTCCCAATGCATTTTATGAGGCCAGAATTATCCTGATTCGAAAAACAGACAAAGCTAGTACAAGAAAAGAAAACTACCTGCCAACATCTCTATGAATATAGGTACAAAAATCCTCAACAAAGTAGCAGGAAATCAAATGTAACTACATATAAAATAAGTAAGGCACTATGGCCAATTGGGCTTATCCCACAAATGCAAGGCTGGTTCACTATTCAAAAATCAGTCAACGTAATCCATCACATGAATAAACTAAAGAAGAAAAAAAACATGATCATATGCAGAAAAGGCATTTGAAAAATTCAACTTCTGCTCATGATAAAAATTCAGTAAACCAGAACTAGAAGAAATCATCCATAACCTAATAATGGGTCCCTACCAAAAAAAACATAGTTGGTATAATATTCAATGTGTAAAGACTGAAAACCTTCTCCTCAAGATTAAGAATAAGGCAAGGATGTCCACTCTCACCATTCCTCCTCCACACCATGCTGGAACAACAGATTGGAAAGGAAGATATACAACTGTCACTATTCACAGAAAACACTATTATCTACATAGACAATCCCAATCTATGAAAAAAAAAAAGCTCCTAGAACTAGTAAGTAAATTTAGCAAGGTCTCAGGATGCACAGTAACATACGAAAATTAACCATATGCTTATATACTAGAAGTAAACAATTGGAAAACAAAACTTTAAAAATGACCACTTAAAATAGTGCTCCAAAAAAGATCAAATGCTTAGGCATAAACCTAAGAAAAACATCTGCTGGTTCTGTATGTTGAATACCACAGATCTTAAAAAAAAAACACAAATGTATATAAATGGAAAAACATACTATGCTTGTGGGTTGGAAGATTCAACATAGTTAAGGTTTCAATTCTCCCCATATTCATCTATAGATTTAATGCAATTTCAATCAAAATATCAGCAGGATTTTTTTGTAGATATAGGCAAGCTGATTACTAAATTTACATATACTTGAACAGCCAAAGGGAAAGAAACTAAAATAACCAACACAATTTTGAAAAGGAAGAATAAATTTGGAAGACTCACATTAGCTGGTTTTATGACATTATAAAGCTACAGTGATCAAGACAGTATTAGCAAAGGGCTAGGCACACAAATCAATGGAACAGGATAGACAGTCCAGAAAAAGACCTACATAAATATGGCCAATTGATTTTTTACAAAGGTACAAAGACAATTCAATTGAAAAAAAAAAACTATTTTCAACCAATAGCACTGGAAGAATTGGACATCCTAACACACAAAAACAGAATCTCAACTTAAACTTCTCACCTTGTATAAAAAGTAACTCAAAATAGGTCATAGATTAAGAGTTTTTTAACTCTTAAAAGAAAACATAGGAGAAAATCTTCATGACCTTGGGTTAGGCAAAGAGTTCTTAGATATGACACAAAAAGCTCAATAAAAGAAAAAATTGATAAATTGCACTTCGTCAAATTTAAAGACATTTGATCTGTGAAAGATACTTTAAAGATGAAAAGACAAGCTACAGACTGGGAGAAATCATTTGTATCCCTATCATGGAATATTACAAAGCAATGAAAAGGTATGAGCTACTGATACAACAAATTGGATTGATCTCAAAGGCCTTATGCTGAGTTTAAAGCCATCCTCAAAAGATTACACACTAAGTACTTGCATTTATGTGGTATTCTAGAAAAGACAAAACTATAGGGATAGATGAGTGGTTGCCAGGGTTAGGGGTGGAGAAAGGGTTTCACTACGAAGGGGCAACATTCGGGAACTGTTTGAGGTGATGGGACTGTTCTGTATCCTGGTTGGTGTGGTGGTCACACGACTCTACACATGAATTAAAACCCAGAGAACTATACACCAAAAAAGGGACTTTTATTGTATGCAAATTGAAAAAATAATAAAAAAAATAAATACAAACAAAGAAAAAAACCCACAAGCCTAATCCCAAATTACAAGTACCTGATTTTCAAACACGCTGCCCATAGCGCTGCTCCCACAACCCGTGGTGAGCTTGTTGTCAGCACCACCAGCCCTAAAGAATGGCCAAGGTGCCAGAAGCTTCTAGCAGGTGGTGTTAATTTATTCAATTCAACTGAGCAAATATTTATTGACCTAAATATTTTCCAGACACTTTGGATACATCTATAAACTAAAGAAACTAAAATCCATACCCAGTATGCGAGAGAAGGGATGTAGATAAAAAAGATAAATATTATAAATAAGTCAATTGTAAATAATAAAAATGATTACTATGTATATAGTATAATATATTGATATAATATGATAATACATAAATTACATACTATGAAGACAGATGATAAGTGCTATTGCAAGAAAACATTAGAGCAGAGACAGACTCAATAGTGCTAGGGTGGAGGTGGGAAGCAATTTGCAATTTTAATTTGAGCACCAGGGTTGGCCTCTTTGAGAAGGTAACATCTGGCAGCCTTGAAAGAGGGGATGCAGATATCCAGGGGAAAGCATATTAAGCAAAGGGAACAGCCAGTGCAAAAGGCTCCAAGGTGGAAGTGTGTGTGGCATGGTCAGGAAACAGCAATGAAGCCTGTACGTACTATCGCCCTGAAACCAAAGCCACATAAAGAAAAGAAAACTACAGGCCAATATCCCTTATAAATATCCATGCAAAAATTCTCAACAAAATACTAGCAAACCAAACCCAGCAGCATATTTAAAGGATAATACACCATGATCACATGGGATTTATCCCAGGAATGAAAGAGTGGTTCAACTAGGAAAATCAATCAATATAATACACACATTAACAGACAAAGGAAAAAAAACACAAATGATCATCTCAACTGATACAGAAAAAGCGTTTGAGAATATCCAACACCCGTTCATGATAAAAACATTCAGAAAACTAGGAATAGACAGGAACCTCTTCAACATGATAAAGGGCATTTATGAAAAGCCCACAGCTAACATACTCAATAGTAAAAGCTGATCCTCAAATTCATATGGAATTGCAAGTGACTCTAAATAGCCAAAACAATATTTAAAAAGAAAAGCAAAGTTGGACAACTCACACTTCCCGAGATCAAAACTTACTACAAAGCTACAGTAATCAAAACAGTGAGGAACTGGCATGAGGATAGACATGTAGACAAACGGAATAGAGCTGAGAATCCAGAAATAAACCCATACATCTATGGTCAATTGATTTTTAACAAGGGTGCTAAGACCATTCGAGAGGGAGAGAATGGACTCTTCGACACACAGTGCTGAGAAAAGTGAATAGGCACATGCAAAAGAATGAAATTGAACCCAGGCCTCACACCATATAGTAGATCAATGACCTAAACATAAGAGCTAAAACCATAAAACTTTTAGGAGAAAACACAGCGATAAATTTTTATGACATTGGATTTGGCAATGAATTCTCACATATAACACGAAAAGTATGAGCAACAAAAGAAAATATAGATAAAATGGACTTCATCAAAATTTAAAACTTCTGTGCATCAAAGGACATTATTAAGAATGTGAAAGAACAATCTACAGAATGGGAGAAAATATTTGCAAATCATATATCTGATACAGGTCTAGTATCCACAATTATAGAGAGAACTCGTACCACTCAACAACCAAAAGAGAAACAATCCAATTGAAAAATGGGCAAAGGACTTGCATAGATATTTCTCCAAAGAAGATATACAAACGGCCAGCAATCACATGAAGATACTCAACGCTACTAGCCATTAGAGAAATGCAAATCAAAATCACAATGAGATACCACTTCACGCCCACTAGGACGGCTATAATTTTTTTTTTAATGGAGAACAACAGGTGTTGGTAAGCATCTGGAGAAATACGAACCCTCATACATTGCTGGTGGGAGTGTAAAATGGGTTCAGCTGCTGTGGAAAACAGATAGTTTAGTGGTTCCTCAGAAAATTAAACATAGAATTACCATTTGACCCAGCAATTCCAAGGTATTTACCCAAAAGAATTGAAAGATACTCAAATAAATGCACTTTCAAATACGTTCATAACAGTATTGTTCACAATAGCCAAAAGGTGGAAACAATCCAAATGTCCATCAACAGATGAATGGATAAACAAATTGTAGCATATGCATACAATAAGATGATATTCACCCACCAAAAGGAATGAAGTACTGATACATGTTACAATGTGGATGAACCTCGATAACATTATGCTAAGTGAAAGAAGCCAGACACAAAAAAACTACATGTTGTGTGATACCATTTATACAAAATAGCCAGAATAGGTAAATCCATAGAGACAGAAAATTGGTGGTTGCATAGCGGTTGGCTAAGGGAATGGGAATGTGCATGAGTTTTCCTTTTAGAGTGATGAAAACAGTTTGGAACTAGGTAGAGGTGGTGGTTTCACAACACTGTAAACGTACTAAATACCACTGAGTCGTTCACTTTAAAATTGTTAATTTTAGGGGCCAGCCTGGTGGCGTAGTCACTCTGCTTCAGTGACCCAGGTTTGCAGGCTGGGATCCTGGGTGCAGACCTATACCACACAAGCCATGCTGTGGCAGCGACCCACATACAAACTGGAGGAAGACTGGCACAGATGTTAGCTCAGGGCCAATCTACCTCACCAAAAAAAAAAAAAAAAAAAAAAGATTTAAAAAATAAATAAACAAAAAGAAAAAATAAATAAGTAAAATTGTTAATTTTATTTTATGTGAATTTCATCTCAATAAAAAGAAAAGATGCTTAAAACAATTTTAAGGAAAAGATGCCTAGTACCTGGGTCAGAAGTTCTCAAACTTTACTGTGCTTAAAAATAACAAAAGGAGTTTTTTAAAAAACAGATGGCTAAACTCCCCAGAGATTGTGATTCAGGAAATCTGGGTTATGAGACTGTATTTTAGTGCCTCTGCAACTGATTCTGATGCAAGTAAGTGGTCTACAGGGCACACTTAATTGCTCTAGAGAATGGATCCCAAGAGTAGGAAGAGGGCAGGGGTTCTGGATCCCAAGGAGACACTGGTACCCCACCTGACCCAGTGTTCCTGGATGGCTTGTGTCTTGAGAAAGACCTATGGATGTAACCAAAAGTTATAATTCACAAGTATGTAATTATTTGTATCTTCGGGAGCCCAGAAGTGGGAATGGGGGAAGGCAGATGATTGGCCAAATTTTGCAAAGTGAAAGTGACACCATTTCATTTGAGGAACCCTAGAGGCCTGGGGGAATCTGAAGCGGTGAGGCCTCATCACCTCACACAGCGCCTGAGCGTGGCCGTCAGAGCCTGTCCCCGCTTCCCCGTCCCCACAGCAGCAGCACATCGTAGAGGACGGCGGCTCAGATCCTGGTATTTTTCCTGCTTAGATATGTGAGACAATCCCTTATCTGGACTACGTCTAAATTCGGGGGTCAGGATTAAGATACTCTATCTCCTCTTACTAAGGCCTGTGGATTCTTGAGTGATTAATTAGGAAAAAAAATAACACGGTCTCATTTTGGCTGTTCACATTGTTTACTCCAGACAGCCACCGTCTTCTTCCAAACCAGATCTTCCTCCAGTGCTTGTGTCTCAGGACCCAGGGCCAGCCCCTCCCTCTCATGCTCTCATCCTATACGTTACCAAGGCCTGGAAACGTTCTGTCCTAAATACGTCTCAAAATGTTCTCCTACTAGCAGTGCCGCTGTCTTAGCCCAAGCCATCGCCATCCCTGGAAGGAGAGACTGACAGCTCCCACATTCCTCTCCCTCCCCGTTCTCATTTCTGCCCAACCATCCCCCCACACACACCCCAGGTAACCTCTGTAACATGCCTGCCTGCTCTCCTGAGCCTGCTCCCCAAGGAACAGCACCTACTCTCCTGGCCAGCCCGCGAGGCCACTCTTGCCTGAAGACCCACTTCCAGGCTCAGGTCCCAGTGCTCAGAGTCAGTCTGTGGCTGTAAGTCTCAGTAATCCCTACCAAAGGCCTGAGCTCCCCTCCCTCAACATGGTTGACATTTTGGTCTCTCCTCTGGGCCTCAGAATGCCCTCCCCAACCATCTCAAGCCAGCTGACTCTCTTTTATTGTAGCTCAGCTCAGGAATCCCTTCATCCAAGAAGGCCGTGCTGAGCCCCCTCCCACTACGTTAGGTGCACTGCCCTGTCTATTCCCCATTAATTTCTGGGGCTGCCCGAATCCTGGCATCCACCACTCGGATTAATGATCGGTTCACACATCTGATTCTCCCACGTAAGGTTGTAGGGCTCAGGCAGTGGTCGTTTGTCCCCTTCTCCCAAGTACTAACCAATGGCTGGCCCCGACCTGGCATTCCCTGAGTATTTACTGAAAATACTCGACTCAAGTTCTGAGGATTCAGATGGCTCTACCACGAAGGAAGCCAAAGAGAGGGGCAGGCAGGAGCAGCATGTCTGAAGGACGACTGCACGTCGGACATCTGGGGACGCCAGCTGGAGCAGCTGCACTGCAGCAGTGAGGAGACTGGCTCCGCCTCAGACCGCATGGCAATTAAAGCAGTCTGAGCTCCACGAGTCACAAAAGCCACGACAAGACCCTTGCCGTCTAAGAGAAAGGGCCCAGCGAGGCCAGGGCTCCACAGAAGGGAGGACAGGCTTTGGGCAGATGCTTCCTGCTCAGCTGGGTTCTCACACCTGAGATGCACACCCAACACCCAATGTGCTCACACGTGCACACACACACACACGTATCCACACGCGCACACTCACACACACACACCCTTGTACTCAATCCATGGCTGTCCGGAAGAACACGGAGAACCAAGCACAGCCTGAAGGGCAGATGTGACAGCGCAAGACCCCCTTGCAACCACTCAGGGGAGTGTGGCCTACTCACCAGGGAGGGAGCTAGCCCACCGTCCAAGGGCACATAGGTCAAGGTCCAGGACTGTCCCCGGGGGTAGATTCTTGGAGAACAGGGTGCTGATGTTGGGGAGGATGGAATGGGGATGCAGCAGCAGAGGGACACCCTCCAATCTGCCTCCATCCCAGGGCCTGCAGTCTTCAGAGGGAGCTGCAAAAAATTCAGGCACTAATGCAGCCTTGCCTGCGGAGCTTCTGATTCCAGCAAACGCCTAGACTACCCTGGAGGTGTGGGCGTGCGGCAGTGTTTGAGCCTCATCTACCACGAAAAGGGAAAAGGTCCAAGTGCTTCACTTTACAGTTTACCATGTACCCTCACTGGGTCTTTCGAATTGACGGCATACTACATATGCAGCCAGAAAGTCAAATCTCTCTGGGTTTTGGACCTGTGATGTTTACTGAGTGATTACTAGGTTCTATTCCAGATGAAGAGCAGCAGAGGAAGACAAGGGACTGTTTAGGGCTCTGGTCTGCAGAGTATCCATTAAAACCTCGTCTTTGCCTGGTACACAGCACATTCCTGTTTAACGATGCCCCCTTATGGACATGAGTTATAGCCACAACTGAAGTTCAAATTATAGGTCATTGGGATTGTTCCTTTTGCTGACATAAAGAGTAAAAGTCAGCGCATAAGGCCCAGCAGGGGCGGGGAGAGGTCAAATGCTAAGGCAGGCATCAGAGTTGGGGTACGCCCTGCTTTTGAAGGGGCGTCTCTCTGGGCCCAGTTGTGACATGACAAACACCGTTATGCCACAGCCCTACCTAGAGACCTCCATGGCTCCACCTCACCTGTAGGATAAAAACAAAATGGCCTAGTGTGGTGAGCGTGCAAGGCCTGACCCACTCACCTCTCTACCTTCACTTGCAGACCCCCACTGGCAAAGGGCTAGCTGAGGACATCGTCCATCCTGGGTAACGGGGTCTAGTAAATACCGGAGAAGGTCAGCATGTGACTAATCTCCACTGCAGCTGCCAGGTATTGACCTCTACTGAATGATATCCTGGGCAAGTGGGTGTGAGTGCATGTGTGTGTGAGGGGGAGGTGCGTGTAGGGGGTGGGGGTGTGGAGTGTGGATGTTCTAGGGGGTTGGACTGTATGTGTGGAGTATGTATGTATGTGTGTGTGTGTGTAGGGGTGTGGGTGTGGGGTGTGGATGTTCTGTGGGTGGGTGGACTGTATGTGTGGAGTGTGTGTGTGTAGGGGGCAGGGTGTGGGGTATGGGTGTTCTGGGGGGGAGTGTGGAGTGTATATGTGGTGTGTGGAGTGTGTGTGTGGGTGTGCTGTGGGTGTGTGGAGGGGTGTATGTTTCATAGAGATTATATATTCTGTATTTTGGACATCACATATATATTTTGGGAATTCTATAACATATAACATCTGTTTTGTGAACAAAGTTACTTAAAACATAGTTGTTACAGATTAAACCAGCTAATTCTGTGGAGAGCGGAACACGCATCGGCACACAGGGGCTCAGTGAAGGGCAGCCATGGTCACCATGACTGGCACCATTGTCCTCCCCAGTCCTCACCTCACAACGGCCCTCTAAGTGGATACTATTATTACCCTGGCACTCAAATCAAGAAATCGAAGCTCAGAGAGGTAAGTAACAGGCCCAAGAACACGGTCACTAAGGCACGGAGCACGCCAGCCTGAGTGCAGGCCCACAACATCTGCCCCTCCTCCCTGGAGACCAGGGCCCACTTTGCGTAGACACGGCTGAGCCAAGTGGCTTGCCCAAGGGGATGCCAAGTGTTGGTGGTGGGCGGGGATGAGCACTCTGTCCCCACTCCCAGCCCACTGCCCTGCCCTTTACCCCACAGACTCTCTCAGGAGAGGCTGGGGTTTCACTTCCTCTTCCCTAACCATTAGGGAAAATCAGGGGTGATGTATTTCTTTTAATGAGGAAAAAATTTCTCTATTTATGAAATCTGACTCTTATACATTTAAAAATTACTCACTGTAAAATCAGGATGACATTTGACACCAGAGTTATCCATCAAGAATCAGGGCTTATGCCATCTATAGATTAGAACCCAAACTTTAAACTGCAGGCTATTGTGTCAGAACATTTAGCAAATCATCACCATTATTGTGGAAGTATCCAGAAAAAGCAGGAAGAACTCACACACACACACACATACACACACACACACACGGGCTGTGGAAGAAGACCTGAGTTCCAAGTCTGGCTCTGTCACTTACTAAACGCGTGATCTTTGGCCACGATACTTACCCTTTCTCAGCCTCTGTTTCTTTATTGGTAAAATTCTAGGTTTTGGGAGGGAATTAAGTGAAAATAGGTTCTCAGCCCCCAGAGACATTTGACAAATGACCGTTGCTTTTCATCGCCCAGTGCCACTTACTACATGTCCCCCGAAGCTGACAGATGCCTCCCTGCCCTCTGACAGCTGGGGGAAGCTGTGCAAGTTTCAACACTAAGGTTCCAGGTTAACCTGCATGCTGTCCAGGGCAGAGGCCCCTCATGGCGTCCACCTGGATAGAGAGATCGAGGAACCTCAGAAGAGGAATTCTCCCAAGACAAAGCAAGAATAGAAAGGCCTGGAACCTGGCCAAGCCTGGCTCACAAAGGGCAGCTGCAGCCTCACTCAGGCATTCCTGTGTCTGCAGAAAGAGGGGATGGCCAGAGTGAGGACGGGCTGCACGGAGCCTGCGAAAAGGAAAGTCTTGGAGCAAGACTCACACTCAAAAATTATAAACCACAAAAGAAACAACGGACCTTTGGTAACAGCCACCAAAACAACAGATTCTAGAATCAGACTCTCAAAAGACATAGAAAAAAATAATTATGATTCATATGTTTGGAGAAATAAAGGAGACAGAGAAATACAAGCAAGGAAAAAGCTATAAAATCATCAAGTTTATTTATGATGGTATATCTAGAAATGTAAAATATGATCATTGAAATTAAAACTTCAAAACTTAAATGGCTGGATTAAATGTCTTATTAGATACAGCTAATAGGAGATTCGATGAGTTGGAAGAGAGATCAAAAGAAATTGAACACAGCACAGAGAGACAAAGAGACAGAAAATGTGAAGGAGAGGTTAAGAGACATAGAAGACATAAGGATAAAGTGAAGCACATGTCTCACTGGAGTTCCAGGAAAACATCATAGAGAAAAAGGAGATGTCGTAATTGAAGGAAACATCCAGAATTGATGAATGACATCAGTTATCAGATTCAGGAATCCCAAAGAATGTCAAGCAGAATAAATTTTAAAAATAATCCAAATCAAGATATATTATAGCAAAATCATCGAACAGGAATGATGAGAAATCTTAAAAGCAGTCAGAAAGAAATGACAGATTACCTTCAAAGGAAGGGCAGTAAAAATGCAGCTAATTTCTCCACGGCAACAATGGAAGCCACAGCTGGAGGAGTACTAACTTCCACATGCTGTGAGAAAATAACTGTCAACCAAGAATGTAGACCCAGAAAAATGATCTTTCAGTAATTAGGGAGAAAATAAAGACTTTTTCAGAAAAAACCAAGAGTTTACCATAAACAGACTGTCAGTGAAGAAAGGTCTAACACATGTACCACTGGCAGAGGGAAAATAACCCCAGATGGAATGGTATAGGTGCAAGAATGGTGAGCACAGATATTGAAAAATATGTAGGTAAATCTGAACAACCATTGTACAAAACAATAATAATAAATTCTTTATTTATCCCAAATAGCTGAAGCAATCTTGAGACAGAAGAATAAAGATAGAGGCATCACACTCCCTGATTTCAAACTATATTACAAAGCTATAGTAATCAAAACAGTATGGTATTGGCATAAAAACAGACACATAGATCAACGGAACATGATAGAGAGCCCAGAAATAAACCCATGCATATACGGTCACTTAATTTATGAGAAAGGAGCCAAGAATTTACAGTGGGGAAAGAACAGTCTCTTCAATAAATGGTGTTGGGAAAATTGGACAGCCACATACAAAAGAATGACACTGGACCACTATCTTACAACATATACAAAAATTAACTCAAAATGGATTGAAGACTTGAACGTAAGATCTGAAACTACAAAACTCCCAGAAGAAAACATAAGCAATAAGATCCTTGACATTGGTCTTGGCGGTGATTTTTTGGATATGACACCAAAAGCAAAGGCAACAAAAGCAAAAATCAACAAGTGGGACTACATCAAACCAAAAATCTTCTGCACAGCAAAGGAAACCATCAACAAAATGAAAAGACAACATACTTAATGGGAGAAAATATTTGCAAATCATGTATCTGATAAGTGGGTAATATCCAAAATACATAAAGAACTCATACAACTCAATAGCAAAAAACAAACAATTCAATTTAAAAATGGGGAGAGGATCTGAACAGACATTTTTCCAAAGAAGATACACAGATGGCCAACAGGTACATCAAAAGGTGCTCAACATCATTAATCATCAGGGAAATGCATATCAAAACCACTGTGAGATATCACCTCACACCATCAGAACGGCTATCATCAAAAAGACAAGAAATAACGAGTGTTAGCAAGGATGGGGAGAAAAGGGAACGCTTGTGCACTGTTGGTGGAAGTGTAAATTTGTGCAGCCTCTATGGAAAACTGTATGGAGGGTCTTCAAAAAATTAAAAATAGAACTACCATATGATCCAGCAATTCCACTTCTGGGTATATTCACAAAAGAATTGAAAGCAGAGTCTCAAAGAGATATTTATACACCCATGTCATAGCAGCATTATTCACAATAGCCAAAACATGGAAGCAATCCAGTGTCCATCAACAGAGGAATGCATAAGCAAAATGTGGTATATACACACAATGGAATATTATTCAGCATTAAAAAGGAAAGAAATTCTGACAGATGCCACGACATGGATGAACTTTGAGAACATTATGCTATTCGAAATAAGCCAGTGGCAAAAAGACAAATACTGCATGATTCTACTTGACTTTACCCAGAGTAGTCAAACAATAGAGACAGAAAGCAGAATGGCTGTTGCCAGGGGCTGGAGAGAGGGAAAAATGGGGAGTTATTGTTTAATGGGCTTAGAGTTTCAGTTTTACAAGACAAAAAGAGGTCTGGAGGTGGATGGTGGTGATGATAGCACATTATGAATGTATTTAACACCACTGAACTGTACACTTAAAAAGGGTTAAGAGAATAAATTTTATGTCTGTGTATTTTACCACCGTAAAAAAAAATTGGAGAAAAATACCGTGAAGAACTGAAAAAAAAAGAATAAAAAGCTAAAAGGATATTGTGAACAGCTTTATGCCAATAAACTGAAACTTAGATGAAATAGGAAAATAAACTTGAAAAATTACCTACTAAGAATGATTCAAGAATAAATTGAAATTTATTCTCACATGAATAAATCTTCTCACAAGAAAATATCAGGCTCATGAGGTTTTACTGGAAAGTTCTATCATATAGCTAAGGAATAGAAATAGTAACCTTTATGTAAACTCTTCCAGAGAAGAGAAGAGGGAACACTGCCCAACTCGTCTTATGAGGCTAGCATAAACTTGATAGTAAAAATAGCAAAGAAAGAAGTATAAAAGGCCAAACTTTCTCATGAACAAAAATCCTTTTAGAAAATTAGCAAATGAAAGCCAGCAATAAATACATCAGGAGCAAGATGGTGTATTCATTAATGCAAGATTAGAAAACCAATGAATTTAGCAGATTAACCAAGGAAACAAGAACAATCATACGATTATCTCAGTAGTTGGAGATTTGATGTCCATCCCACCCCCAACATCGATGTCTGGCCAATGGGGGCTCTTTGGATAAAAATGTGCGACGTCTTTCGGAAGCATGCCCTGTAGTGGTAAAGGTAAGATGACACGGAGAGGTGGTAGGCAGGATAGTTTATTGCAATATTAATTTGTGTTCTGTCATTGCTGCTTCAGAGGAATAAAAATAGATAAGCAACTTCTGCTGTTTTGTTCTTTCATTTTTCCCCTCCCACCTCAAGGGAAGGAGGGCTGTTCTTTGTGCTCCCTTGCTACACAGGAACTTCCTGTTACAGGAACGAAAGTAAAAAGTTGTTTATAGGAGTCTGAGCTCATTGAGGAGACTGGCCTGCAGAAGTAAAAGGAGCAATTGCCTTAATTCGGGGAGTGGAAGTAGCAAGAAAGAACAAGAGTCAGCACGATTGGGAAGGATACTGTGGTTTGTGACCTATAAGTCAAAGGACCTCATCATCCCACAGCCTGGCGGCGCAGGGTGCGGGGAGAGGATAACGCCTAGGAAGGCAAAGGCTGCCCTCACACCAGGGAGGCTGGGCACAGGCACCAAGGTTCCCAGGAGCAGCAAAGATGCCAAAAGAGAAAGTGAGCCTACGGGCAGAGTCCTGCCCTTGGTTTCCCAGATCGGGTGGGCCTCCCTGTTCTTGTATGACCCAATAGCATCCCCCTACCCTGTATTACTCAGATTGGTTTTCTGCCAGCTCCCAGGGTAGGGGAGCTTGGAGTCAGAGTTAACTTGATTTAAAGAAAAGAAAATCATGTGACATTTTTGTGCCCCCAGCTTGTGTTCTGGGCTTCCCACCCACTACACATGCACAGGATACGTGGGTGGAGACGGGAGACAGAGGTGCACTGATGACCCGATTGCGGAAGCAGACAGCAAAGCTCTACCTCTCCTCCAGCTCTGGCCACTGCTTGAAGTTGCCTTGGGGGTCACTGCCGGCTTCTCCCTTCCGGGCATCCACAACTGGGTCCTTCCGGGCCCTCGGGGACTCCTTCAGGTCCCTGCGTAGGTGGAGGGTGCCGCTGGCCATGCTGTCCAGAAAGCTGAGGATCTGGAGGCAGCTCTGTATCTCGGGTGGGAACGGGCTGGTGGAGGAGAAGGCCGCACTCAGCAAATCAGTAAATGGCCTGGCCTTTGTGTCCGCCCAGGAGTGCAGAGGGGCTTCCTCCTCCTCCGGGGCCCCAAAACAGCCCAGCAAGCAGAGGTCCTCAGCCAGCTTCTCAAAGAGCCCGTTCCTCTTGAAGAAGTCACCATTGACAGGGTCCAGGTGCAGAGCCGCAGACAAGGCACAGAGGGTGTGCAGGACCAGGTCCAGGGTTTGGCTGGGGGACACTGCCCCCCATGTCTGCAGCGGAGGCTCCTGGAGAGACCCCTCCAGGTCGGAGAGCAGGGACAGCAGCCCATTGAACCCACTGGACACTCTGAAGGCAGCACGGCCTTTGGGGGTCTCCAGGATCCGGAGGAGAGACTGAAACACCAATGAGATAAAAATGAGCCAAGTCCAGGAGCAGATCTTTAACGCTGAGCTCCCGCACAGCCCTGCCAAAGCATTCCATGCTCTCCCCTGCTCATAGAAACAGCGAGCTACCCGAAGGCCGGTTCTGAAACAGTGGGAGGTCAATATTGCTCCTCTTCATTTTAGTTTTAGGTCGCCCCTTGGTGCCTTGTTTCAAATGCCTGATCTTAAAGCCTATGCTAATTTACAGGGTTGATTTACTGTCCTGGGTCTTGACTTAAATGCATGTCCCTCCAGAAAGCTTTCTCTGACCCCCAGCTTTTATTCACCCCCGGGCGAGTGCTCACACAGCCCCCTCTAATTCCCTGAACAAAACTCTCCTCACACTGTATTGAAGTTACTTGAAAATTGAAAATTCAGCCCTCCACTAGACTGAAGCTCCACGAAATTGGGCTTACTCACTGCTGTAGAACATAGCACGCACTTAATAAATATTCACTAAATGAATGAAATGAACCATCTCTTATTGCAAAGGAGACTCACAGTGAAATCTATATAGAGCGGCTTATTATTATTAATCTCCCTGTCTGTGCAAACATGGGTACTTGGATTAAATGAGGAAAGATAGTAAAAGGAATCTACTTAAAATCTGGTGTGAAAATATGAGGGAATCAAGGTAGAGAAGAGAAACCTTTAATGGAAGGAAACATAAGTATAGCATATAGAATAGATCATGTGTGGAGTTTAGGCTGCTTATAACATACATACTAGAAGCTCCCCTCTCCAGATAGCTGAGTGTTTACTGGACAGACACACTTTTATTTCCTTCTAAAACCAAACATTTATTGAGCACTTACAACGTGCCATTCATTGACTGCAGTGCATGGTAACATTAGATATGTAGAAAATGTTTTGGAAGGAAGGAAAGAAGCATTTAAGTAGTTCTCATTCTGTGCTAAAGCTTCACACCTAAAAGTGAAGAATGTATGGACTATTTTAGATAAATATTAAAAGCCTCTTGGTTTTGGTATTTGCTTATTTATTATTCACAAAAATTGCACAGGACTCCGTCTAAGACTCAGGCGTCTTGTGCATGCTTCTGAGAGAGTGGCCAGTCTTCGTGGTTTCATTAGTAGGCTGTGGTGTGAGGTTTGAATTGTTTCATCTTTTCAGATATTTAATGCCCTAGTGACGTACAGAAGGGAATTGTCCGGGAAGGCCCAACTTGGAGTCAATTCCAGGATGCTTGAAACAAGGTTCAAAGAGAAAAAATAGAAAGAAACTCCCAATGTTGGTGGGAGGGGTGATGCTGCGTCTTAAATGCATGGTTTAGGATAACCGTCTATAGTATGATGTGTGAAAGTTAATGGACAAAGAGAAAACTGGAAGGTCAGGAAAAAAAGGAGGGAAGGGACTAAATTTAAAACCTCTCATATAGAGAAAGTCAAATTGAAACTTAGTAAAGTTACAGCTAACTATTAAATATGAAGTCATGCACTTTTTGGGGGGAAAGGTAATTTTCCAGCTCCATCTCTACAATGCTGGTAATTCTAACCTAACACTAGTGTTTTTCTGAAACAATACCATGTGTGTCCCTCACACCCTAATTTTGTTCTCTGATATTATATTCTACCACAAGAAACCTGAGCTGCTTGGTGGGCAGTAGATCTCATGTTTGGGGTAGAAGAAGACAAAATGAGCAAAACTGAGTGAACGCACACGGGCAGGACTCTTTCAGAGAGGAAGAGAAATAACGACCAAGGGGCAGCTTAAAGGGCTCCCACTGCCCCATCTATGACATTTTGAGAAATTGAAAAGTAAAACAAAGATTGTAGTAACTAGAAGAATCTATGAAAGGCCAAAGTCCACAATTATGTTCAAAATGGACAAATAAAAATATAGAGTGAGGTAGAAAAAGTCTTCCCTACCCCTATGGGTCAATTGATCCTTTCCCGGTTACAGAAAAAGAAGATGCATGACTTATGGTGGTTAGATCAATGGTTACTCACCACAGCTTGGGGACAACTGTGGGGAAATTAAATTGTCATTTCATGCTTTGAAAGAAACCCAGCATCAGGCCATCCACTAACAGAGATCAAATCAGAGTCGTGGGATAGACTTAAGGGAAATGGGCTTTCCATACTGCCAGAAAGATGGAGACAAATATGACATATTAAGGACTGGGGAGGACAACTGCTTTCTCTTCCTGGGTGAGGATATGGCCTACTCCTGAATTTGGCTCAAAACCCAGGAAAGTTTGACATTTGCAGACAGGTTCTTAAAGGGAAGCATGTAGACGGTCACAGCAGGTTGTCTAGAATGGTGATGCTCAGTGAATGAGAAAGCTCACGACGTAGCAACCCTGAGCCTTCTTGACTGTGCAAGGCCTTTCCGTGTGTAGACAGCGTCACCGCACCTGCCTGTCCCTACCCCTCCCCCCGCCGGGACTCCGGGGCCACCAGAGGCTACGGGTGCACAGACTATGTCTGTGCCTGCCTTGTGTGTGTGAGCAACTCCTTCCTGACAGAATATTCTCTCTTTGACCAAGTTGGAAACGCACTCCAGCCTTGCAGTATGTGTGGTGGTGGTAGTCTCTTCCTGCCGACTGATCATCCACAGGAAAGGCTGAACACTTGTGCATGGTACAGCATGCCTTGCATTGTCTCAACCTGACTTATGCCTTGTCACGTGACTCGTGCCATGAAAAATAGATAAATCACCCAGACATCAGGAAATCTTAAGCTCTAGGACGTTAAACCGTCTAAATTTATGTGAGTTCTTTCCATGGCTTCTAAAACCACTAGGAGGTTGTTTAAGGCAGACTGAATAAATGAAGCTCTTCTGTTTATCACATGACACGTGACAAAACAAATACCAAAAAGGGAGAATGATTAAAAAATAAAACTAATCAGATTATAGGCAATCATCCAGTTGAGCGCTGGATGACCACTAAAATCTCTCTTCTCTCAAGAAACCACCTTCCAACTGTCCAGTTTGACAGCTGATATTGCTCAAAAGGACTCCATCATTCCAAGAGTGTTGAGAGGAGATATTTTAAAGAGAGAAGCAACCCAATAATAGTCCTCGTTAAGATCTGTGCCTCTCAGAGTGTCTGTCCCCTGTAATTCCTAGATGGCTCTTTTCTCCTCCTGTGGGGAGGGGGGAGGAGGAAAGAAAGGCTGTGCTTAATTGTTGCTTTGTTTGATTTATTAAATTCAAAGTCATTATCTAAAATGGGGGTAATCTCATTAGAACTTAGACTGCTCTATTATTTCTTGGGATGGGGTTAATTTCATATTTGCAGAGTCATAAAGTAAAGAGTCCAAAATCCAATTACAAAGGCTTAATTTCATAGCAACTAAAGAGAAACATTTCTATCATAAAGGAAAATAAATACTGCGCTACTTTGGGAAACGATTTGTCAGGAACTGGGGGCCTAGGAGGAGGGTCTCCATTACTGTCATTCAAGTTTGCCTGATAATGCATCACCGGGGCTGGCGAGTCTTCGGATGGGAGTAAATTTAATCAGCTGAAGTCAAAGTAATCAGACTAGGGGTGACACATTTCAAGAAAGGTCAGCGTTAAGCACATTTTCTCCTCCTTAACTCAGTTACCATGTCATCGTCTCTGAGTTAGTATTCCTCCAGCTTGAATCTATAAAATGGATGTCTGCTGCAAAGCGCTAACTATGTTAGGACTAACAGGATTTATTTCACATTCTATTATTTGTTATTCCTCATAATTTTCCATGTGTCATGCTGGAAGACCGGTGAGGTAATGAGATTAAGCTCAGAGTTGAACAGCTAAATGTATATTAGCAAATCAATCTGAATTTGTGCATAACCCAATCACAGTCCCCCTGGCCGTGGAGGGGAAATTCATTTGCTTACATTATTCTTTGACTTGGTTACCATTTGCTAGAATTAGGTGGTGAAGGCGCATGTGCTTCTCTATTGGTACGGAAGCACCACTGAATTCTGGAAACAACTGCCCTAAATTGGGTGTGTCTGGAGGAATTTCCTCCTCTAGAGCAGCTGGATGATTCTGCCTCAGGGCCGCCGGGATGTAAACCCAAGTCAGAGATGGCAAACTTTCGTTGCGGGGAGCAGGAGGCCCTGCCTTCGAGGTCCCCCCACTCCAGCTCTTCCCCCTCATCTTACATCGTCCTCCTCACCCTACATCTTTGCAGACACGGTGCTTTGGGCAGAGTCTGCTCTCAAACTCTAAGAAGTGAAATCCAGTCAGAAAGAGCTCATTTTACATCTTTGCTTCTAAAGTTCTAAGAGGTTCCCAAGCTGTTTTAGAACAAATGCAGATCGCACATCAGATTCCAGGAAATGTTCACTAGCTGCCGACATGACTCAGAGGTGAGTGAGTCTGGAACGGGCTCTTGGGCCCATCCCTCCCCACTGCCCACTGGAGCAGCAACATGCTAACAGCCCTGGTCCTGAGAGACCAATGGCGGCTTGGGCGCCCTCCTGACTGCCCAACAGTGACTTGGCACCCAGGGAGAAGACAGCACATTGAATGCCGGGTGTGACTTTGTTAAATAAGCTCACACAGTGTTAATCCCTGACGTGCTCTCTTGATAGTGTGATTCTGAAATGATATTGAATCTGTAAAACATCATAATGGCTTTACATCGCTAATTCTAGAAATCCAGTCCTATTACCCAAGGGCTGACACTCCAATAAGGTGTCTCTGGGCTATAGAGAAAACGAGATGAACTTTCCATGAGCAAAGCAGAGCACGCTTTTCTATATTGGACACAGAAACACTTGTGCTCTCCAAGCAAAGCAAAACCAAAGCTTTC
This sequence comes from Ceratotherium simum simum, assembly GCF_057802395.1. Taxonomy (NCBI): domain Eukaryota; kingdom Metazoa; phylum Chordata; class Mammalia; order Perissodactyla; family Rhinocerotidae; genus Ceratotherium; species Ceratotherium simum. Next base: position 7,727,070 of record NC_141905.1, on the reverse strand, counting down.
CTTTCTGTGGATCTGTTTGACTTTCAATATGAAAATGTCAGGGCCGGCCCGGTGGCTTAGCGGTTAAGTGCGCGCGCTCTGCTACTGGCAACCCGGGTTCGGATCCCGGGCGCGCACTGAGGCACGGCTTCTCCGGCCATGCTGAGGCCGCGTCCCACATACAGCAACTAGAAGGATGTGCAACTATGACATACAACTATCTACTGGGGCTTTGGGGGAAAAAAAAAGGAGGAGGATTGGCAATGGACGTTATAGAGAGGAAGAGCCGGTCTTCCTCAGCAAAAAGAGGAGGATTAGCATGAATGTTAGCTCAGGCCTGATCTTCCTCACCAAAAAAAAAAAAAAAAATGACGTGTAAAAAAAAAGAGATAGAAAAGAAAATGTCAGAAACAGATGGGGATTCTGATTATTCACCCAACAGAAAACCGAAGTCCTGACTTCTAGGTCATGCCTTCTCTGTTCCTATCAGAATAAGGCTCATGTGACTCAAGCCGAACACAGACATATGAGAAAAAATGCAACAAACAGTACGGTGAAGAGCAAAGATCTCTAGATTTTAAGTCACAAGTCTCAGATTCAAACTCAACTCCATCATTTCACATTAGACGCTCTCTGGACAGGGCCCTACTGGAACATTAAGACCTGACCACATGAAGCTAAGGCCCTTCCCAGCTATAAATTGTCACTAATTCTTGATCTCTCTCCCCCTTACTTTCTCCTTCACATGCCCCCTCAATCCCTTTACCTCACATAATCATGGGACTCTAGCGTCTTTCAAAGACATGGAACTTGCCTTTTTTGTTTCATGTAAATCACCTTCACTGGTCTTTTTGGCCCTGTAATTAAGTCACAGTTTCGTTTCTTGTCATCTGTCACACACGTGATAACCATGGCCATGACATCACTTTTGTGTGGGCTTCTCACGATGCTGTGGCCGTGTGATGATAGGAGCACAGTGACATCAGTGTCTGACACTGGCTCCATAGAGAGACGAGGTAGGTAAGACAAACAAAACCCCATTCTCTAAATGTTTTAAAATGGTTTTGTACAGAGATAGTCATGGCTGAGTAAAGTGAATGGTTTAATTTCAGAAATCAGAGCAACTTTGTATTTTTTAAAAATTCACCAATGACCAAGTATGGAATGGTAATGAAGGATGAGTGTGTTTTATATGTGGTTTGCTGCACATGTACCTGAGAAGTCCCCAAGTCACCTCCCTGGGGGGTATTTGCATTTCCCTCTGCTCTTCTCTTAAACAGCAAATAACAAAAGAAAGGGGATTTTTTAAAAGGCATAAGACCACAAAGACCAACGGAATGGAAAACAGGAACAGCAACAAAATTGTGAAAGCTGTAAGGCAGAAGGGATAGTGGTAATGATATTGATCATCATCTTTAACTGTTTTAAGATAATTTGATGATTATTAACAATATTACAAAAACAAAAATATATACTCCTCTTTGTTGCCCAAAGGTGACACCCCAGTTTTACTTCTTCCTTTGTACCCACTGTTCTCGTGCCTTTGACTGCCTTTGCTTCCTTTTCCCAGCTCGAACATTCTCTCCTCTGCCCGCCTTCCTCAGCACATAAGGCGGTGTTGGGCTCGCCTACGTCTCTGTTCCTGAGGCAGCCTGCACTCGGCGTGCACCAGGGCATCCCCAAAAAGCGGCACTGCACTTATCACTTACGTATCATGAGCCCTGGTCTAGAGCTCCCAGATGGCAAGGGCTGTGTCTCACTCAACTGTGTGTCCCAGGCACCCTGCATCAGGCCTGGTAACGGCTAGACGCTCACTAAATGCTGGTCAAGTAAAGGAGGCAGCTGCTTGGCCACCAGGGATTCAGGCTCCACTTCCACAGTTTATAGTGCTGCTGGGAAGTAGCTGCCCAGCCAGGGAGCACATTTCCTGGTACTCCTTGCATCCAAATGAATCCTGCCCAAAGTTCTGCCCAAAGAAAATAGGACAGATGTTAACGTGTGCCAGCTCTGGGCCTGGACGAGAATGCCTTGTGCAACTCTCCATGCCCTCCCTTCCTTTGCCTGCTGGCTGGATTAGATGCCCAGGTGACAGCTGTCCCTGAATGACACCTGCCTGCAATCAGTGATTGGACTGTACATAAGAAAGAAACTTCCAATGTGTCAGGCTACTGAGGCTGTGGGATTTATCTGTTGTAGCAGCTAGTCCTACCCGAGCTGTATAATACGGTGACCAACTGAGAGAATGAATGCGTGCATGGGCAAACGTCGACCACCTGCCTCATGTCCCTGGGAAAGCCTGGCACAAAGGAGGACTTGACATCACCTTCAGGAGATCCAGCTTCAGCTGCAGTTCTCCTTGAGTGGATGAGCACAGGGCGCCCACGATGATGCTCATGTACTCCTCAGCGTTGATGACTGACAGCTGCTCCAAGATGCTGAGGGAGGCTCCCCGGTACCACTCGTCGTCCAGGAAGATCTTGATGAAGGGCACCATGCCGTGGTCTTTCAGGACAACTGGGGGCCAGACAGACAGTGTGGGGCTAGAACAGTGGGAGCCTTAGCACCTTAGTTTCAATTTCAAGGAAAGCTTTTCTTTACAATTTCTAAGTTTGTTTTGCTGCATTTGTATGTGTCTCATCTGCCCATTAGAAACTTTTTTCAAAATCCACACTGTTAAAATGAGAAGAAGAAAAGAGAAACTGCGGCGCTGAGAATTAAGAAGAAAAACTACTTTCTTCTCCAGGGAGAATTCTGTTTTATAAAAAAAAATTTCCTATTTTTTAGAAACCTAAGTAATACAAACTTTAGCTAGATAAACCTCTGCCCTGGATTTCCACATAATTCCCTAATCCAGGGCCAATAGCAATTCTCTCTGCCAAAATTCTTACTGAAAGCAAACCAGAATTTAAGTTAAGAACATATTTAATTCCTAGGTAGTTTCTTGGAGCAGGGAGGGGAGGATTAAAGAAATTTGGCTGGTGGTATATTTTTGTTGAAAAGTAATCCTAAGAATTTCTTTCCCAGGATTGCTGTTTGGAATAATCAGGTGTGGAATAAGAGCTAGGAGGTAACTGTGTCGTTTAAATGGCGTGATGTGGATTTGAGCTGGTCAGCTCCACAAGGCGGGATTTCTCCAATCATGGACCAGGTACCCTCTACATGGAAATCACCTTGGAGGCCTGTTTAAAAGTAGATTCCTGAGCTGTACCTTGACTTGATACTAATTAACCTCTGGAAGTGATCCTGGGAATATGCACCTCCATAAACCAGCACCTCCAGGGAACTTTTATGGTCGAACATCAGAGACCCTCTGCCATAACGAAATAATCATGCACATTTGCTATAGTTGATCTGTGAGGGCCTCAGATAAAGATGTCCCAAATCACCAAACCCACTGATGTCACTCTGTTGATGCATCTGCTTCATAGTATAATATACATGCATATATATTTTATACACATATTTTTTTAAATGTGGAAGCCACATGATCTTAGGAACCTAAAAATTTTTTGAATGGATGGAGGTACTAAATCCATCACAGGCTGGAAGCACATCGAATTATGTCTCTTAAAAATGGCTACATTTTTTTGCCTGTATTTTAGAAATTAGATCTTTAAAGAAAGCATCTAGAGTTTGTACAGCAGGATATAAATAGATTTTACTCGTAGGAGGGCTCTGTGGTCTCACCAATTTAGGATATCTCTTTGATTCTCATTTTTATTTAGCAACCTTAAAAGTAAAACATGTCAACTGAGGTGTCTACTAATTTACTGATGGTCACTGGACATCAACCAGCAAATGGACATTAGCTGCAGTGTTGGTGCTGGTTATTCCTTGGACACAATCTTTGAACACTGATACAAATCATCAGGAAACAGTTAACGTTTTACCAAGCAGTGACAAGGTGAATTTGATACCGTCCTTACCTGCATTCCTCACTGAGCCTTTCAGAAGCGTGACCACGGTTCTCAGCATCACACAGGTCAGTTCTCTTTCCGGATCCTGAACTCCAGGATTGGACTCCTTATTTCCTGCCATATTTAAAGAGCAATGAAAAAAATTTTTAAGTACACTTGGTATAACCCAAAATCTCTGATTCTCTTAGTTTTCTATCCTCTTAAGTAAATGTGAATATAATGCTTCCATTATAAGGGAGTATGCATCCCAATTCATAAGAGGCAACCCTACCAGCCCTTATAGCAGTGGTTCTCCAAATCGAGGGCATGAAAATCCCCTGGAAGGCTTGTTGTAAACATCCAGAAGCCGGGCCCCATCCCTAGGGACTTAGGGGGTCTTGGGTGGGGTGCTATCATTTGCACTTCTAACAAGTTCCCAGGTGGTGCTGGGGGGGCTGATCTGAAGACCACTCTTTAGAACTGCTACTCTACACGCAAAGTCCAAAGCCCCGCCTTCTTGACTTTCCTTTGGACACTATAGTTTTCCATTCATGTCTGGGAGGGAGAACTGCCAGCTCATGCCCGAGGCATGGAGATGCTTGAGAGATTCTAGTGTAGATAGACGTCTCCATCAGATCCACAAGGGCAAACCAGGCCTGTGTGTTCACCAATGAATCCCAGTGCCGGAAAAGTGTCTGACACAGACGGGAAGCTCAATATATATTTGGAGAATGAATGACTGACTAAAAGTAGAGTTTATTCACCAGGAGACATTTAACAATAGAAAGCACAAAGTAAGACTGGATACGTCAGCTCACAAAACAGGTCAAATTCTCCTAGGAATAATCATAGGTCTAGGATTGGGTTTAAAAGCAAATTCAATGTCAGGCTGCTGAAAAGCTATACACAGCTAAGATAATACAGAAACATTAAACGAAGGACTGTTCAAAGGGTGATAGGAGGAAGCACAAAACAAGATCCTCCCCAAAGCCTGGGCCAGAGGCCCAGACACGCAAAGATGGGAGCTCCTCATCCTCAGTCCTCAGCCTGTTTGCAAACACTCCCAGGGAGGCATGGGTCCTTCCTGGCCTCCTGAAGGCACATGAGCTCCTCCATGAGTGTCATCTCTGTCTTCCATGCAGTAGTACAGAGCCCATAGGGATAAGATGACTAACATTTCCTGAGTACCTACTATGTACCAGGTGTAGCCATGGGTCCTGTTCAGATATGCCCACATTTAATCCTCACAGCATCCCTATGATGTAGATATTATTACACCCATTTAACAGAGGAGGAAAGAGGCTCATAAAGGTTAAGTAACTTGCTCAGGACCACTCAGCTCATAAGTATCAGAGCCGGGATTCCTGCTCCCTGGAGCCCCAGGCCTCTCTGAGCACCCTTTCCCTTCTGCATGACTGAGGACCTGTGCTTCCCCCTGCTGTCTCCCCATCTACATACTCAGACAATATCTAGTGCAGGAGATATCTGACAGCTGAGGATTCATTGGGCCTGAGTTAGCCCCATGAGGCTGTTTAAAGTTACACCCACCCCTCTCACCTCTTCATGGGGAAGATCAGGCCAGTGACAGAAAATGGGGAGGCTGCCTGCTCTGTGATGCCATGTGCCCCTGGGGGCACCCTCTCTGACTTTCATGGCACCGGCAACATGGGCACGCTCACTTTCTCTGATATGTTGATGGGTGATGGGCAGGCATGCAGACTAGGCCCAGTTAACACTGACCCCCAGCCTGCTCCCTTCCCCACTCCCGGCACTCCTGGACAGCACCTGACTTCCTCAGGATCTTGGCCCTCTTCCGCAGCTGGGCCAGCAGCAGGCCCAGGAGCCCCGAGTCCCGGAAGATGTCGGTGAAGAGTGGGTCCACGCCGGCAATTCTGAGGACACTCTGCAGAGCCACAAGGGTACACGGTGGCTCGGGGCTCTCCTTGATCAGGCACTGCACCTTTCGTAGGATCTCATGGGGCACGTAATGCAGCTCGAACACCAGGGCCTCCAGCAGCTGGAAGAAGTGCCTCTGCACCGGGGCTGGCTTGAGTGGCACAATCTCCACAAACTGCGAGATGGGCTGCAGCGTCCACTCCAGCAGGAAGAAGTTGCGAGCATTCCAGGTCCACATGGTTCTGATGGCCGACAGGACTTTCATGCAAAGGACGGCATCACTGGCTTTGTGGAAAACATTCTGCAGGACTTGGAAGGCCTGAAGATTCTTCACAGTCACCCCTGAAGATGTAAAAAGGAATAATCCTGCAAGTCATTTCTCCTGTTTATGCCTAGAAATACATGCTGGCATTATCGTTAGGAAATATCATTGGAAGTTTCTATTTTCTTTTTTTGTGTGTGTGAGGAAGATCGGCCCTGAACTAACATCTGCCAATCCTCCTCTTTTTGCTGAGGAAGACTGGCCCTGGGCTAACATCCATGTCCATCTTCCTCCACTCTATATGGGACGCCGCCACAGCACGGCTTGCCAAGCGGTGCCTCCGTGCGTGCCCGGGATCCGAACCGGCGAACCCTGGGCCGCCACAGCAGAGCTTATGCACTTAACCACTTGCGCCACCAGGCTGGCCACAAAAGTTTCTATTTTCTACCTCTGGTGGGTAAATGTCTATCAGAAGTCCAGAAGGGCCAGCTGCCCACGGTGTGAGTAAGCTAGAGCTGCATTGTCCAAGACATGGTGGCTAATGGAGCATTCGAAATGTGACTACTCTGACATGAGATGTTCCATGAATGTAAAAATACACACCAGATTTCCAAGATGTAACACAAAGAAAAGAATGTAAAAAAATGTCATTAACAGTTTTTTGTAGGACCACATGTTGAGATGGTAATATTTTGGATATATTGGGTTAACTAAAATATATTACTAAAAATAATTTAATCTGCCTCTTCTTAATTTTTTAAATACGCTTACTAGAGCATTTAAAATTATGTAGTGTGGCTCGGATTATATTTCCAGTGGGCAGCGCTAGGCTGGAGGATTTGTTTCAATCAATTAAAATCAAATGATGTTCAAGATTACTAAGCAAAGTCAGTTGCATTTCTAGACAAGCTGTTAAATACAGACACCTTCCGAAGCCACCCCATCCTATCTCTCCGGCTGGAAGGTTAAGCCTTACTCACTTCATCAGAGAACTCCCTGTCTCTAGCCCTCTCTACCTTGGACAGCAGAGACAGTCATGAAGCTCCTCTCTCATCCAGACGCTCCCCTGTGTCTGCTGGAGTCACATCCAATGGCTCTTCCTAAACTGGCCCCACAGCTCTGCAGCCTCTGCCCTCTGGTCTGCACAGGTCTCAGTGCCCTTTTTCCCAGACGCACCCAGATGTGCCTGGTCACCATTTCTTTCCCCAGGTTGCACTTTCTGGCTTTAAATTTTTTCCTCTTCCTTTCTACCTGGACAACCCACACTTAGCCTTGAAACCTCACCTGAATGGGGCCCTCTGTGTAGGGTTTCCTGACAGAGCTCATCCTCTCGCCTGGTGTCACCGCTGTGCCTGTTTATCAGCCAGTTATTGAGCAGTTTATGGTTCAGTGTATGTGTGATGGTCTCTACAGAGAATTTTTAGGGAGCAGACACCTGGCCTTTTCAAGTTGGTGCCCAGCACAGGGCAGAGTGGCTGCTGCACAGAAAGCATCAGTGCGTGTTGATTGAGTGGATCAATCAATCAATCAATTAATATCTCAAAGAACTAAGGAGGCATTGACTCTGAATCTGGGTGGCTGTTTCAGGGCCATCAGTCCCTGTTATATAAGCAAATGTTACAAAGTCAGTCACACCAGACGTGGGGGGTGGAGATAAGAGGCTCCATCTTTAGCAAGAAAATATTTCCTCTAAGTCCCACCCAAGACATCTGGAAAAATCTGTAAAGGAGAGATTTTAGATCCCATAGGTAATCTCCCCAAAGGCATGACAGAATCAGACCCTACTGTTTCACTGACAGGTGCCAAGTGTTTGTTTCTGCACAAAGAATCAGGGAAGGGCCTGCACAGTGCCGACAGCTGCCTGGCACCAGGAGACACAGATGACCCACCAGAAGACTCGTGATGGAACTTGAAGCCTTCCAGCTGAGGGTAAGTGACGCTATCAAACACCTTCAGCTCTGACCTCCCACAGCTTGTCAGCCACACCACCAGCCCGATGAGCTCCTCCAGGTGGGGGTCCACTTCGTTCTGGGTCAGCCCGTCATACCTGTGGGGACAGATGAGGCCAGCTCCCTGGACTTCTTGGACGGAACAGCCACATTTGCTCATGGTGCTCCTTACAGGGATGCAGAGGTAATGCAGATCACAGTGCTGAGGAAGACCCGGGAGGCCTCCACCAACCCAGCACCAAAAGGCAAGGGGAGTGTCCTGGATAAAAGTCACTCTGTTTGCCACTGTCAGCCTTAGATGTAAGGATGTGCAATCAGAATACAGGGCAACCTGTGCAGAGCTACAGCATCCGCTCACAGGAAGGCCAGCTTCCACAGCTGGACCCCCCAAAAGACATGTGCTTTGGGCACCAGCAGACCAGAGGCACCTCCAAAATGAGAGATTTAATATTTCAAAAGAGCAACAAGATAAACATTGTGGGAAATAATCGGTCTTTATTAGACTTCCTTATGCTTATCTCAAGGTTGAGTATTGCTTTTCGTTTTAGCTCCTTATATGTAGGTGTGTTCCTTGCTCTTCTCATGGAGGAGGGTCTCTCAGGTCTTACCCCAGCTCTGCCATGTCAAGAGTAAAAGTGCCAGCATAAAGACTTCAGTTCAGGCAAAAAGGAAAACCAACAAGCTGAGATGGGTCCTTCCTGACACTTCCTGGAACAGTCTCATCTCCTCCTCCTGCCTTCCACAGGAATTCTGGGGAAAACCAACCAGTCGTTTAACCAAAGGAATGTTCAGGAACTACTATGACACAGACCTCTGGGGTAGCAGTAGCCAGTTGGTCATGGTCCAGACTAATGTAAAAGGTGGCATCCCCATAGGGACATATATTCTTAGTGTCCCATTGGAGGAAGGCCCTCAGAGTGTTGTCATTTAATCACATCCTTTTGGAGACTCTGGACTGAGAGACTTCAGCCCCCTCATCCAAGTCACCCCCTCTAGACTGGAAGCCTTATCCGTAGTGAAGTCCACGAAGCACAGTGGTAAGCTACACCCCATAGAGGAGAAGTGCTTCTCATATTCACAGAGCAAAGCCCGAAGAAATAGATGGCCTTGCCCTTAAGCAGCTTCCCTAAGATCAGTGGAAGAGTTTTGACCATCAGGGAATTTCTTTGATTTCCGTCACTTGGCTTATCCAATCTGTAGGCCCAACTTGAAGATGACATGGCATCAGAGTGGAGAAAATTAGTCCAGAGCCAGCTGCACGGTATCTTTGTTTGGGTTTCCCATGGGACAGGGATTTGAGAGAGAGTAGTTTATTCGGGAGTTGATCCCAAAAATACCAGTGGGGGAGAGGCCCCCTGAGAGGGAAGGGAAGGAAGCCAGTACGAGAGCATTGTCGAGCAAGTGTCTCATGGGGTGACTGGAGTTCAATCCTTCCGGGGACTCTGGGAGGTAGGGGAGAGCTATCCCGCCCAAGGGGCAACTTTGCTGGGTATTTATCCATCAGCTCCTGCCAGTCATTGGCCAAGGGCTGCTCCTGGGGGTTGTTGATTCTTCAGCACTATCAGCTCCCAAGCAACAGGCAGGGCCGCTTACAGCAGTCACAGAGAGCCCTCCAACACAGAGGTGCGGGTTCTGACAGGTAGCTGTCAGGCCGGTAGGCGTGCATGGGGTACGTACCACCCAATGGACTTGGGAAAACTATTATCGCCCAGTGGTTCTCAAAGGAAGTGGTTCCCAAACCCAGCTGCACGTTGAATTACTTTTGCAGTAAAGGTCTCTCTGGTCATGCTCTATGGAGATTTGTGTTTCAGAAGACATTCTGAGAAGACTCAATATCCATCCCAAAGCACCCCAAGTGATTCTGAGGACCTAGGCTTTGACATTTTCTCCCCGACCATGCACAGCCACTTACCGAAGTAACACTTTGAGTAGCAGAGGGTAGCCCTCCCCATTCTCAAACTCCAGGAGCAGAGCCGAGGAGAGCGGGTAGGAGTCCTTCACAAAGCCCAAGACGAGGCTCACAGCCTCGCTCACCTCGGGGGCGGGGAGGGTGTCTGCAAGCCTGGAGAGGTTCTGGAGGGAGATCTTGACACAGTCCATGGCTGCAGGAGGAAAACACGCCCCTGTTGAGTTCAGAGGTGATAGCTTTTCTGCCACGATCATTACCTCCCCACCCACTTTTAAACTGTGTATCAAGACATGAATGAGAACTGGTCTAGCACATTTTTCTGCTGCCTCTTGGATCAAGAAGAAGGCTCCCCCATGGGAAGTGCCACCCTAGTTGCCATGCCCTGCAGGCCCAGATGGAGAGCAAGCAAAATGGGAAGAAGCCAGTTAGCCCTTCACTCCTGATTCCCAGCAGGCGGGAGGGTCCAGGTCCATAGGTAACAAGACGCAAGACACAAGACCCGAGGCCTCCATGAGGAAGCAGTGCTGGAGCCGAACAGAAATTAGCCTGATGAAAAAATGCAGGGAAGGGAATACGAGTGTGTGAGAAGGTGAGGGGCAAAAACGTGGTGAGTTTCAGCTACTAAAGAATCGGGGGTTTGGAGCACAGAAGCGTGGGCCACGAGGAAGGGGGAGGGAGGCAGTGCCGGCTCGTGCAGGGCCCGGCTGTGGAGCTTGCTGGTGACCCCAGAGCCGTGAGATGCCAGGGAAGATGGGAGTCAGGAAAGAGATGTTATTGGATTTGCATTTTGAGGGATCTCTGTTTTTAGGGCTCTTTCATTGGGAGAAGCCTCTTCTGAGTGCCAGGAAAGCCAGATCAGTGGACCAGGAAAAGTGCCTACCAGAACTTGAAATAACGCATGCTCAGTACTCCGCTGCGAGGCTTTGAAAGCGCCCCAAAGTCTGCATGTTGGGCAGGGCGGCCCCAAGAGCTGTGGCTTGGCAGGTAACCACCAGGCCAGCCCTAACTTCCTGACCTTCTCCTCCCCTTACACACCATGGAAACTACCCATTCCTCTAAGGGGGTCCTGGGCACAGTGCCCCAGGCAGCAGCCTCCACAGTGAGGTAGAATTTTTCTTTCCCAGTTGTCCTCTTGGGCAGCTGAGAATAACGACCACAGTGAGAGACCCCCACCACTAAGGCATGCAGCCTTCTCTCAGGGGTCTCTGACTCTAGCCTGTTGGGCTGGGGGGGTGCCCGGGTTGCTGAGCACTTCAGGCCCAGCTCAGCCGTGGACCATTACTGCCCACCAGGACCTGGCCTCACCGGGAGTTTGAATCCCTAAACTGGAGCTGTTTCCTCCCAGGGCTCAGTTACAGTAAGAGGGTGGGTTGGCGGACCTTCCCCGGCTCTCACCAGCTGATGTCCTATTATAGGAGGCCCCAGAAAGAAGACAGGTCACAGGACAGGTGTTTGTAGACAAGCAGGTCACACTGGCAGCTCAGACCCCCACCTCTCCCCAAAACATCTCACACTGTGGAGTTAACCCAAGGGATGGACAGTTGTGCTCCCAAGAGGCACTTCAGCTGGTGGAGCTTCGAAAATGTCGCACGGGTCGGGGGGAGGTCAGCTCAGGCCAACCTTCATCACAATGTTCCCCTTGGAGTTAGCTTTGGAGAGCTGCCCTCCCTACCTGTGATGGGCCAGCAGCTGAGAGAAAGCCAAGACATTTCCTTGACATTCTGTGAGCCACAGAAATGTCCATGCTTCCCAGCTTTATCTGGGTCCTGGGGAGGCAGACAATGCTCAGCGAGGCCCCCGGTACTGCTAACGGAATTGGTTCCCTCAGTGTCTCGCCTTTGACCACACCCAAGTAATGATGCTGTGACGCTGACACCTATGGGGCATCCCCTGTGTGCCAGGTGCTATCTGAGCACTTCAAATACATCAACTCATTGAAGCATCACAGCAATCCAATGAGATCAGTGGGATTATAATCCCCATTTTACAGACAAAAGAACCAAGGCACCCAGGCTGTTAATTGTCTGGGCTCACTCAGCTACGAGGGCAGAGCTGGAGTCCACAGCCTGGCTATCTGGTTCCAGAGTCTGTGGCCTTAACCCCCACACATGATGCCCAGAGCAGAACCTAAGGCACTAGAATCGGGCATCTCCAGGTTTGAAACTTGATTCTCTTCTTCGCTACTTGGGGGCCTTGGCAAATTCTTCCACCACTCAGGTTCTCTTTTCTTTGTTGCAAACTGGCATTAATATCCATCTCAAAGAAACACAGAGATAACACACAAATGGACCCAGCACAGTGTCTGTTTGACAGTGTGTGTGCAGTAAATGAGTTCCCCTTTCCCTCCCTCCTCCAAAGAAGCATCAAAATGAACAATAAAAGCATTTTCATGAATGGACCCAAGCAATGTAGGGCCATCTGGGCGTAGCTGGGCATCAGTGAAAATCCCATTTGTTGATCTCTTTTTTGGTCCCAGAAATTTATGCTGATGCTACAAGAGCCTCCCAGGGTCCCGTTGTAGAAAGGGGGCCCACAGCCCACTCCTGGTCCTGGGGTCATACCCTGCAGGTACTGGATGGTGCTGAGGTTCTGGGCCCTGGAGATTGCCCTCAGCACGCAGAAGGTGGGCTCCTTCCAAATGCGGCAGGTGTGCTCCCGAAGACAGGTCGTGGCGATCACGAGAGACTGGAGCTCATTTCCCAAGAGAAGTCCCTCCAGCCCCTGAGACTCGCTGCAAATGTTGAGCAACATCTGGGGAAAAAAAACCCAGAAGACTCTGGTTGGAAGTGTCCTTCCTGTGATGGATTTGTTTTCCAGAGCGCTGATGGGCACGTCTCAGTGCAAAGGATGGGGTTGTGTGTGGCTGCCCTCTGCCCCAGACCAGCACAGTCACCGGTGCCACCTGGAAAAGGGTGACAGGGCTTGGGACTAAAGTGTGAGCTCATAATCCTATGTAAGCAGTTGTTATCCTTTCCACAGTAACAAAGAAGTGATTAAGACAAGTGTCTTTTTACTTAGAAATACAAAAAAATGCCATCAACAATTAAAGTACAGAATTAACAGAACCCAGTACCACCCAAAAAGAGAGATGTGTTCCTGAGTCCCTGGTTGGCACTCAAACTCTACTTCCCCGTAACACCATGAGTGCCATCCTGCTCACTGGGGCCATTGTCCCTGACAATCCCGTCTCCCTGTGTCTACCAGAGGAACTTCCAATACCTTCTTACCCACTTGGGATGAAAACCGGATGCCCTAGTGTGGCTCACAGAGTTCTGCATGGACTAGCCCTGGCTCGTCTCTCACGTGATCGCATGCGCTCTCTGTTTGGTTCTCGGTAGTCTAACTGGACCATCTTCCAGGTCGGCAAATATGGAAAGCTCCTTCCATCTGGATCCGTTAGCCCCTTCTAGCACAGTGATCGAGTCTACGCCGGGCAGCCATGGAGCTGGGCCACAGATCCCATTTCCTGGCCTCCCCTGCAAGGGGGTGTGGCCATGTGACCCTCAGTTTGGACCACCATTTCTGCTCCTCGCCCATCTTTCTCCCTTTGCACCTCCACCCCCAACTTCAGCTCCTGGTGCAATGCCATTTCCTCAGAACAGCCTCCCTTTATTCTCTACTGTAAATCAGGTCCCCTTGTCCTCACTTCCCAGCACACTTTTGACTTTTCGTTCATAGCACTTAAAGAATTGGGCACTGCTCATTTATTCATGTGATTGTTTCCCCCGTTTGGCTTCCCCACGTCTGTCACCTTCACAAGTGAGGGTACTATGTGGGAACCTTCAGTCTGGCATAGAGCCGCACACAGAAGGAGCTCCATACATTTTTGTAGAATGAAATAAGGAAAACCCTTGAGGGACGTAGACATGGTCTATCACCATGGCTCACATTCTGTCCATACGTGGAAAGGACTGTGAAGACGCAGCTGCACTAGTTCCCTGCAGGGCATGTAAAAGTCACACGGTAAAGATTTGCTAAGGTGCCCAGTCCTGTGTCCTGGCCACCACTTAGAATATGATTTATATATGGGCAAATGATGCGTAAGTTTGCAACAAATGTAGCTTAGGGGATAACCCACCATAAGCGGAATCCACCAGAACTCGTGAGATACCCTCTGGTAATAATGCTTCTGGCTTGAGAATTACTCTAAAATGGATGTGAATGTGAATGCCCACATTCATGGACAGCCGCGTTTGGAAACTCCCAAGTGGTCCTAAGTACCTGCTCTGTGTGAGATGCTGCTCGAGGCACTGGACACGCAAAGATGAGTAAGACACTCAGTCCTCCTCACCCTCCCTCCGCCCGCCAAGGTCAGAGAGAGGCAGGAGAAGTTTTCTGGAGAATGCAGCATCCCAGAAGCTGAGAAAGCAGAAACTGTCAAGAAGGGGACAGGGGAGGAGGTGAGATGTTACGTGAAAAGCCTCTGCTGGGAGTTAGAGAGGACGAGAAAGATGGGGAATGACAAAAGGAAATGGCATTTGATGGCTTCTGAGCAGAGGGAAGGAGGTGACATCACAGAGTGGTTAAAAGCCTGACTGTGAGTGGACTTGGGAACCAGATTCCCAGGGTTCCAACCCCAGCCCCTCACGCACTGCCTCTGTGACCCTGGCCTCATGGTTACTCACCGTACCTTAGTCTGTATAGAATCAGGATGACAATACTCTACGCACATCTGGGAATGGAGGGAAGGGCTCATGGAGTTGACAGATGGGAGGCCATGGCATGAGGGTGGGTACACAGCAAGAACTCAGACACCGCTGGCTACAGTTATGCAAGTGAGTTAGCATGCTTGTTCTCAGAGAGGAAGGGGCCAGAGACAGGAGGTTCTAGATGCTGGGGAGGGCCAGCAGGACCCAGGAACGCAGACTGGAGGAGAAGGAGCTGGCGGGGCCCAGCGGAGGAGGGGGAGCACACCTTTCTGGGAGAGAACAAGGGAATACTGATACAGGATACACTGAGTAGAGAGAGAAGAAGAAACTCCATTTTCCAAATGCACAGGATTCCCAGCATTTGCGGAGCGTGGGGCAGAGCGGTGAGCTGGGCCCTCTAGCAGAATAGATGAGCTTTGGAACTAGGCTGAGAAAAACGAAAGCCTCTCCCAGAAGCCAAGGGTGGTCTCGCCCAAGGAGGTCCAGCCCCTCCTCTCACTCACCTGCACAAACATCCTCTGAACTTGAAGATCACTGTCAAAAAGCTCCTCCTCTTCCAGAGGAAAGACAAAGAAGAGGTAGAGGCACTGTAGGAGCAGGGCTGGGAGCCCAGATTCAGCAACTCTGCCCAGCGTCTCCTGCAAGGAAGAGCAGACGTGACCAGCGCAGCTCCAGACCCAGAGGGCGCGGTCGGCCCGTGTGGCCATTTTAGCCCCAAACGTAGGTTAGTCACTTCCCGTCTCTGGGCAACACTTTCTCAGGTAAGAACAGAGACGATCATAGGAACCACCTAGAGTGGCTGGGAAGGTGAAGTTTATATAAAGTGTAGACTATGTGCTTGATAAATGTATCTTTTATAAGATAGATGATACGAAGGAGAGGAAGAAAGAAGAGAGGGTCTGGTGCAGAGCAGAAAACAAGGTCTTTCCTAGGCAATCACCCGCTGGTTTGGTAGGTTTAGGAAGCTGGAAACTCAGTCAGGAGAGGATGGTTGACAACAAATGCAAACAACTGAATTAAGGACCTGATCAGGCCTTTCCTTCCCCCTCGTCCTGATCTGAGACCTTACCAAGACCAAAATGGCCCTCTAGGCGAAGACCAACAACCAGGGCTGCCAGACAGAAGGGAGAAGACAGAAAGTCAGCAGAGAGGGGACCAGCCTGAGCGTGGGGCTTCCAGGGGCCTTTCTTCCAGGGGCTCTGCCTGCAGCTCCCCCGGCTACTGTGGCTGCAGCCTCTGCACGTGTGTGTGCACACTTGAGCGCATGTGGGGTTAATCTACAGTACGTTGTCCATGCAATTTCCCACCCAACTGACTAATCTGCCAGGCACGGTGGATAAATTAGAGAAAGAGAAAAGAAGAATGTAGAGCCTGGGCCAGAATCAGGAGTGTAACGCAGGCCATCGGTCCTACTCTTCCCCCAAAAGCTTCCGCTGCCAGTAACGCCCACCCCTTTCCCTGACATTTGGTCTGCCGTGAGCCGCTCCGGGCTGCGCTCCCTGTCCTCCGTGCTGCACTGGCTCTGCTGAAGGTCAACCGCTTGTTTCTCTCCCTGCTTTGGGGGCTGGCTGCTCGCAGCAGAAAACAAGGCTTTAGGTTAATTTTTTTACCACCCAGACTGAAAACAGCCCTGCTCTAGGGGCAGAATTTTCGCTGCTGTGCTTCAGGTCACTGTGATGACGGGGTCCAGGCAGTTCTCGCAGAGGAAAAGTCAGGTGGTCCTCCCCCCAGTTAACAAGTGCACACTGGTGCTCCTCTCACACCTCCACACTCGTTCTCCAAATGCCCGGGTGATGTCTCTGTTCACGGTGCGACTGAGGGTGGCTGACGCCTGCTCTGGTCCCCTGCTGTTCCCAGTGCTGAGCGCCAGGCCCGGCATACAGTGGGCCCTCTCGCTAGACAAGTGAGTCTCTGGGCCTGCCCTGCACAGGGCCTCTGGCCATTTCTGCTAACGGCCACAGCTGCTGGGGACTGTTTCTGCCTGAGGGGACACCAGCCATCAGCAAACCACTTGAGGAGGAAGCACCAGGCCCCCAGCTTCACGCTGGGAGGACATGACCACAGCCAGGATGGGGCACAGCTGGGAAGGGCAGAAAGAGCAGCCAGCTTCATTCGAGCATCGTCTCTGGATAGACACGGGACAGGTGCCTGCAGACGTGGCTCCTTCACACTGAGTTTAACAGGAGGCAATAGAGAGCAATGGCTCAGACCTCGGGCTCTGGGGTCAGACAGACTGCAGTTACACAACGTGGCTGAACTTGATTTCTCATCACTAACACCGCATCACCATAATCTGACTCATAGGGTTTGGGGAGGATTCATTATGAATTGACCCAATGCATGGGACACAGCTAGCCTTGCCCTGACACTCAGGAAGTAGTTCATACACATCAGCAGGTGTTAATCCCCACACTAACGCTAGAACTAAAGCATTATATCCCCAATTCTAAAATTAGCAACACAACAGAGTCACAGAGAGGTGAAACAATTTGCCCAAGGTTACGTACGGCCTATCAACTGAATAGGTAGGATTTGAACCTGAATTTCAGACTCTAAAGTCCATGTTCTATTTCACAAGGGGACTAGGGGAGGAAAAATGAGAAATCAGTTTCATGGAAAGAAAGACACTCTTGAGATGTGCCACCACCCTGTGCTGGGACATCCCTGTGCGCACAGATGAGGAGCACCCAGCTGAGGCGATTGGGCCTGGAACTTACCGAATCTGTCCCCGTAAGCACATACACCGACTTCAGGAGCAGGTAGCCATCCTGGTCCGCATCTCCCTTCCACCGTAGCAGCTGCCCGGCTGCTGCCCGTGCTTGCTCTAGCAACAGCGCAGTAATGGGAGAAAGTGTCACCAGAGGGCGGTGCAGTGGCCTGCTCACTCACCTCCCCCTCCACTAGGCTCCTCTCTCTGCGAGATGCACCTTAGCATCTTTAGGGGACTTCTGCCTCCTGCCTCCATCCCCCAGTGCCACCTGAATCTATATCAAACATTTCACACTCTGCCCAGTTAATCTCCTTGAAGGATAGCCTTTATTATGCCACTATCTCTGTTCAACAACCATCAGTGGCTCCCTATTACCAACAATAAGAACAAGCTCCTTAGCTATTGGACTTCCCACAATCCAGTCTTCACCCCACTTCCTGTACAGCCCCTCATATTGCAGGGATTCCTGCAACCTACACCAAGAGCTCAAGCTCTTCCTTCCCCCAGGAATTCCCTCCTGCCCTTCAGCCCCATAGCCACCATGAAATTCTGCCCGGCCTCCAGCGTCCAGCTCCAGGAGTGGAAGAAAGCAGTCGGGAAACCCCGCAGCAGAAAACACGCTTCGCCTTGGCCTCTCCCTTCCTCTGTCTTTTCTGGATCAAGCTCTCCATTGAACACTCAAGCGCACCTTTTATGTTACCACTCCTCCTAGAGACGTGTGTGTGTGTGTGTGTGTGTGTGTGGTGTGTCTGTGTGCATGTGTGTGTGTGCATGTGTGTTTGGGTGTGGGGTATGTGTGTCTGTGTCTAAGTAGATATACATGTGTGGGTCTGTGTGTGTGTGTGTGTCCCTCCCAGAAGCAGCAGAGTTCCCCAGCTCCCCCTTCCCTCCTCTGCCAGCCTGTCCCTTTGTTCCCAAGGGAAGAGTGGCAGAACTGGGCCTGCCAGGCTCTTTGGAAGCATTACTCTAAGTCCACCAGAAAGCAGAGAGGGGCTTAGTTGAGTCCTGGGAGGGGTCTGCAGAGCTGCTTTGCTCTCCATAAACTGTGCTCCATGACGCCTCTTCTCTTACCTGCAGGCTTTCCCAGAAGCGCCTTCTGTATTTCTTCAGCAAACTGATTGGAAACATCTTCTGCCAGCCTTTGGAGACTGGGAAAGCAGATGATCCCCACGGAGTGCTCCCATGCCTGACATGCAACAAACAGGATTCCATCAAGAGATGTCAAAGCTACAGAGAAAGGCGTGAGAGTCTCCTTCCGCTGTGCTTGCCAGCCCGAACCAATGGCTCCACTCGCTTTCCCAGGTGCATCCCACCTACCCTCACAGCCTCCATCACATCCCCACCGCAATGCCTCTGAATTCTTCAACTTCCTGCTGAGGTCCAGACCCACATGTCTAACTGGCGCCCAACATCTCCCCTGAGTCCGTGCTCCTGAAATGGCAAACGGGCAGACCCGAATCCATTGCCTTCTCTACACCTGCTGCACCTGTCTCTGTGAATGGCCCCTCTAAGTGCCAGTTGCCCTTGTGGGAAATCCCAAGAGTGATTATCTAGACCTCCATCTCTCTCACCTTCCTAGCCATCAATTGCTGTGTCTCATTGATTCTCCTCTTACACACCTCTCAATTCTTCTGCAGAGATCTTAGTTTTGTCATGCGATTATTTCATTCAGATTAATTCTAAAAAATGGGATTGCAAGTTAAAAGGGTGTGCTTTTTTTTTTTTAGTACTTTGGTACAGATTACTAATGCACTCTCCAGAAAAGTTTACCTCATTAGCCTCCAGGGGGTCTGTGGGGAGGGCCGGTTTCTCTACACCCACGCCAACACTGAGCATTGCCATGCTTTTTCATCTTAAATGAAAAACTTTATAGAAGAAAAAATATCTCATCTTGATTGCAGTCTCTAGACTATGAGAGTGGATGATTACTTTTCATGCTTCTCGAATTGCCTGTTTTTATTCTTAGCCTATTATTCTATTAGGGTTTTCACTATTTTCTTATTTATTTAAAAAAAACTCTTTATTTATTAAAAAAATTGTTAACCCTTGGTCTGTAATACTATTGCAATTTTTTTGAATTTGTTATTTATCTTTTAATTTGATATTGTTTGGTTTTGCTATACAGAAATCTGAAATTCATATGAAATGAAACTTCTCAATCTATTCCTTTGTTTTCTGGTTTTAGTTCCAGGCTTAGGAAATTCTTCCGCAGTCCACTTGTTGTTGTTTTTAATCTCCTATTTCTTTTTTCTTTTTTCTTTTTGAGGAAGATCAGCCCTGAGCTAACATCTGTTGCCAATCCTCCTCTTTTTGCTGAGGAAGATTGGCCCTGGGCTAACATCCCTGCCCATTTTCCTCTACTGTATATGGGATGCCGCCACAGCATGGCTTGACAAGCAGTGTGTCGGTCCCCCCCGAGATCCAAACCTGCGAACCCCAGGCCGCTGAAGCAGAGCGTGCAAACTTACCTGGTACGCCACCGGGCCGGCTCTCTTTTTTAGTTTCCTTAAAATTTTTTGTTTCCTGTCCCTTCTCTATTTTATCCTATCTGGTCATCTTTTACTTCAGATTTTTTTTCCTTATTGTTTAGGATACTATTTCATAGAAGTCACGACTAAAAATTCTGCTTGGGATGCCAGATCCTTTCCAGAATCTCCTCCTGTTTCTGTAGTAACTCTGTTCATAGGTCTGCTTTTCGCTGGAGTCTTTCGCTTTGTTCTACTGTGCTGTCACAGGCAGAGTTTACTAGTCCTAGGAGGAGGAGAGCTCTTTCCAGACCAACAGCCAGAGTGGAGTGATTACCCTTCGCCCAGGACTTGAGTTCTCGGCAATTCTGCACCCCAGGTTCCCATCAGGGAGGTAGGCTGCTGTGCACATTCCTGGCAAGTAGTGGCCTCTATGAAATGCAGTTTTCCTGGACAGCCATCCGCTGGCCCCCACTTACCATTCATATGCAATTATATTTCTGACCAAAGGCCTGACAGAGTGTTTTTTAAGCTGACATCCTCCTTCTAAAAAAGGTGAGAAAGGCATCTAAATTCCAAGGGGAAATCATTCCTATTTGTTTCCTGGCTACACATACTATATTTTTTAAAAAGCAAAACTCTTTTCTATATTAAAAGATGCTATAACAAAATGAGGAGACAAGGCACAGATTGGGAGAAAATATTGACAATGCATATAATGACAAAAGAAGAGTACCCAGACTCCTACAAATTAATAAGAAAAATACAACCTGATTTTAGAAACAGACACAAATGAAATAGCAAGTAATTTACAAAAGATAAAATAATAACAAATTACGAATAATCAGGAAAATGCAAATTAAAACCACAATGAGATATTTTATACTTTTCGGGTTGGTAAAATGGAAAAGCCTGACAACAGGCTTTGTGGGTGAATGTGGGGGAGTGTGAAACTCTCATGCCTTCCTGATGGAGGATAACTTGGAAGAACCTCTTTGAAGAAGTATTTAACCCAAACCGGTAAGTTAAAGGGGCACAGATCCTACAACCCCGCTATTCCACTCCTAGGTACGTTCCCTGGAGAAATGCTGGACACATGCACAGGGAGATGTGAACAGGAAATACCATTCATGCAGCATTATTTGTAGTTGTGAGAAGTGGGAAAAACTTCCTGTTCATCAATAGGACAATGAACGAATAGTTTGTGGCATATTTATAGGATACTGTATAGAACTGAAAAAGAAATAGAGTGACATGTATCAACGCGGATAAACCCCGGAAATAGAATGTTGAACAGAAAAAGTAAGTTGCAAAAGTATATTACAGTATGATTCTACAAAAACTCGTGAGACCATATACAAATTATACAGTAATATTGCTGATGGGTATACTCTCTATATATGTAAAAAATATATCCATGGGTACTATATACATCTATACAAGTATACAGATATTCCCACACTGGGAAAGATAATTCAGGACAGGGGTTACCATTGGAGAAGGGCAGAAGGAGAATGAGTTCTTGAATGTGTACACAGGTGGCTTTAGTTTATCTGACATGTTTTATTTCTTTTATATGGGTCGTGAGTACTCAGGTGTTTATTTTATTTTGAGAAAAACTTTGTATGTATCTGAAATATTTTTTTTATTTTCCACCCTATAGAGGGACAGAGTTGCCCTTTTCCTTTGTGAATAAAAAAGCAGTACATCAGAACTTTATTAAACTACAAAAATGCTAGATGAATGTTAAACACGATTGCTCATAGTAAACCTTCGACAAATATTTGATAAGTGAACACATGATTAGGAAACCCACAATATGCAGAATGATGGCCAAATGTATTGTGTGCTGGTCTCCTGCCAAATGCTGGTCCACACGCTTACACGCGTTTTTTCCCCTAACCCTCACAACACCTTCTGAGATAGGTATTGCTATTATTATTACCACTTTACAGAAACTGGGGCTGAGGCAGAGGGTAAGCCCAGAGAGCCAGTTAAGCAACTGTTGAAGAGCTGAATTATTTCATGCATACGTAAACATACCCAAGTAGCATCTGTACGTCTAAGAAATTTATGGCTACCACCTGGAAACCAGCTATCACCTGGAAACTTTAATCCCTGGAAAGAAAAAGTCAGTCCTCTTGGCTGGGAATTTCTGCAGTAAGATTATTTCCCTTCCCAGGACTGAGAACTCTGCTGTGATGTCTTCCTAACAAATTCCTGTGCCTCCTCCCTGCACTGGCAAACCCCTAAAAGACCAATTTGCAGGCAGTTGACTCAGAAGCATCTAGAACGTCTTCCAGCAGTGGGACTCCAGGAGGCACTCTACAATAAAGCAAATTGGGCCACTGTGATTTGAACAGTAATTGTACACTCAGCTAGATTCTCCCAAGGCTCAGACTCCTTCCTGGGACCACAGTGGGCAGTTCTGGAGCTGCATTAACTCTTTCAGGCCACTGGGGTGCTGTTTGATGCAGAGGCAATCATTTACTTAATGGTACCATGGAGACACCAAAGAGTTAAGGCAGCTTCCAAAAGGACCTAATTTTTTTCCCCAAACTGGGACTTGCATGCTGGGAGAATATTGCTCAATATTTTTAAAAACTTTTATTTACTCACATTATCTAAGTTGTACCCTCATGCCTTGTGGTTGCCCCTCACACGAAAGAAAGAGAAAGAAAATGATGCTCTGGTCTCCAAAGGAAAATAAGAAATGACGAAAGCTCTTGAAAAGATGAGAGAAAACCCCAGCTTTTGAATGACAAAGAGAACCTGGCTGGTTTTTAAGTATGACTGCAATATTCCTATTTCTCCATTACTGCAGAGTTTGGTGGTTTGGTCTTTCAGTAAGCTCAAAACATTTCAGAGACTTTATATGAGTTTCCTCGGCTGGTGTGACACTGTTGACTCTTCTTGGTAAATTAAAAAAAAAAAAAACAGTGATGCATCAAAACTTTGCTAACACAACAAAAATCTTATTTCTCCAAGATGGGAAGAAACCGTGTTGCAGGTCCCATTCTGAAGTGGGATAGAGTCACGGACAGGCAAGTAGGGGTGTTTATGCTCACCATTCCCTCTGGACACCACAGTTGGAAATAATTGTTGGTCATCCTTGTTATTATATTTAAAGTTACATCTCTCTCTTCTATTGTCAGTTGAGTCCATGCTTTGTTTTCATGAGAAAGATTGACCACACTCAATAGCATAAACTCTGAGCCACTGGCAGGGCAGTTAGCCTACGAGTATCTGTACACACCTACGTACATGCACATGTGCATGCACATGCACATGCACACACACACACGAAAATACACTCACCTCCAAGTACAACCAATAAGCGTTCGTTACAATCCCTCCACACTAGGGAATGAATGGATTCCTCACCATGTTACCCACTGTTCTGGTTATCTATTGCTGTATAACGAACCACCCCAAAATTAAGTGGCTTAAAATAACAGCAATCATTTATTTTACTCACAGAGCTGCAGTTTGGGCAGGGCTCAGCAGTGACAGCTTTTCTCTGCTTCTCCCAGCTGGGGTAGCTAACAGGGGCTACAAGATTCGCTTGCAAGATGGTGCACTCACATGCTGGCAGGTTGGTGCAGCTGCAAAGCCAGGGGCTTTGTTTCCGTTCCACTTAGGCTTTTACTCAGGGCTGCTTGGCCTTCCTCACAACACGGCAGAAAGGTTCTAAGAGTGAGTACACCAAGTGACAGGAAGCAGAAGCTGCAAGTTTCTTGAGGCCTGGACCTAGAAATGTCACTTCTGCCCTATTCCATTAGCCAAGCCATCACAAACCCATCCAGATTTGGGCCGGGGGAGGGGGGGCATAGATGACACCTCTCAAAGAGAGCAGTGTGAACCCATTCACAGCATCTCTAATCTATCACATCCACAGATCTTCCTTTTTTTTCCATGTTGCCTGCCCCACCAGGGTTGTCTGTTCCAGACAGTGAGGAATTTTACACTAATCTCTGGGGATTCCCTATCTCATTGCCTGTTTCCTCTCAAAGTACATATTCTAAGAACAATCTTCAACAACTACATCAATAGCTCTAGCTTTCCCATGTCTGTTATTACCAAATATCTCTATGCAATGTGAGGACCTGAAGTGGTTCCCTTTCTCCCAAAGCAAACTCAACCAGAGGCCAGCAGGATCTACACATGCCTGCTAGGGGAATGCCTCCTGCTCTTGGTGTGAGATCCTACAATAGGAGGGGTCCTAGAAAGACCAAAGCCCAAGGCTCTTGACAGGAAAAGAAGAACAGTCAATTGAATCCTTCCTGAAAACACTGCTCTGCGCACTGAGAAGTCATTGGCTCTGTGCTGCTTCCTGTTGATGCAATAAAACCTCAACCTTGTCTGCGACATCCTGGAGTCAGCTACCTAAACGTCACATGTGTGGGGGGTGGCATGCTTTTTGTACCCAAGGGCAACGTAGGTGCCAGCCAGGCAAAGCCACTGTCCAGTGAGTCATGGGATAGGGAAAGAAATCCCAGCACTCCCTGAGGGAGCCCAGTGGTTAACAACACACGCCTGGGGTCAACTGCCAGGGTTAAGTTCCACGTGGCACTAACAACTGGGTGACCTTCACCAAGTTATGCAACATCTCTAAACCTCTTTCCTCATTTATAAAGCTGGAATAAAAATAGCACCCACTTCACAAGGTTATTATGAGGACTGGTAAACACTAAACAAAATGCCTGGTTTAGTTAGTTAGAGCTTGGTGAATATTACTAGCTATCAGTAGTGAAAGTGGCCACTCGCTCTGGCTAAGAACTGCTCTTTGACTTATGAAGAGGACTGATGGCCTCTGGTGGAAGAGGAGAGCCTGCAGTTCTGGGTGAGAACTTCGCTCCTGCCCCCTCCCCGCAGGGCAGCTCCTTGTTGGGATTCCAATGCCCTGAGACTCCATTACGCTCTTCCTTGTTACCAAGACGGAAGCCAAAATGTTGAGTGGGTTCACTCCTTTTTTTAAATTGTTTTATTAAGATCATATTGGCTTATTACACTGCATAAATTTCAGGTGTATATTATTATATATCAGTTTCTGTATAGATGGCATCGTGTTCACCAGCAATAGTCTACTTTTTATCTGTCACCATACACATGTGCCCCTTTACCCCTTTTGCCATCGTCCCACCACTCTCCCCTCTGGTAACCACTAATCTGTTCTCCTTATCCATGTGTTTGTTTCAGTTGTTCTTCAACTCCGGAGGCAATGGGGCTGGAATTTACTACAGAACCAACTAAGCCCATCTTTGCACCTGCCTAAGTTAACACAGATTTACGTATAAGCAATGACAGGGATCAGCGGAAAGTCCGTCCTCTGCTGTGGGTGTGGAGGACCAGATGTGAGAAAAAGCCGAAGAGGCTGGAGTGAAGTTCTCCGGGAAGAGGACGCCAAAGAAGCGGCTCTGAGGGAGTCTGCTCCTCAGGACCCCACTGTTGTCAAATCCGAAGTCTCACTAGGCGGAAGCACATGAAGGGCACTGAGGCAGCGCACGCACCGCTGCCAGCCTTCACCCAAGCCCTAAGTGTGCGTGGACCGCCCCTGCCACGCTGGCTCTGACTGATAAGGAGTCTGGGCCGGGTGCCGGCCCGGTGGTGCAGCAGTTAAGTTCACGAGTTCCGCTCTGGCAGCCCAGGGTGCGCAGGTTGGGATCCTGGGCGTAGACCTGCTCACGGCTCATCAAGACACGCTGAGGTGGCGCCCAACACACAAGAACTAGAAGGACCTACAACTAGGATATACAACTATGTACTGGCGTCTTTGGGGAGAAAAAAGAAGAAAAGAGGAAGATTGGCAACAGATGTTAGCTCAGGGCCAATCTTTGCCTCCCCCCCCAAAAAAAAAAAGTCTGGGCCAGTTAGGCAAGATCCCACAACTCAGGGACATAGCCCTTTCCAAGGAAGGGTGACAATTCAAAATCTCTTATGTGCATTGTCTTAAAACAAAGAATATTCCAAATCATCTTAATTTTCCTTGGGTCCAAAGTGAAAAGAGCCAGGTATAGAGAGTTGAGCTCCACCAAACAAAGTCGTCCAGGACTCAGATGCATGGGGGTGTCTCAGAGCCCAGTGGGGGAGTGGTTTCCATGACAACCAGTGCATGCACACAGCTTTGATAACAGCCGTATTCCACAGGAGATGGCACAACTTTCTAAGTCCTGATATTTCCAAGGGGATTCTTTATAAATGACCTTGAAGAATACTGTTTTATGGTTATAAAATTCAGAACAGAGTGGTTACAAGCTTGATTTCTTTCACAAGGACCTGTATGCCAATGGATGCCCCCAGTCTTCATTTACAGCTCAGATTTTATCTGCACTACATTCGAAAAAAAAAATCCTCCCACCTTCCCATGTTCCTTTCCATACCAACTCTTAATTAAGAGGCCTGGGGGCTCTGACTCCAGCAGGGTTTTATTAGTCAAAACCTAATAGGAACAACAGGTTTGTGGACATGTCGGACTTAGTAAAAGAATATAGATTTTAAGAAAATGATAAAAAGCCTATAATATTCTGCCTCTACAAGCTGCACCAGAGGCTGGCTCCAGGGACCCAAAACATAGCAGATTGTGTCAGCAGTTTGGGGAGTCGTGGCAACAGGACCTCAAACTGTGCATGCGCAGTGAGTATCGTGAAGGCTGGCGGAAGGGAATGGGAACCATGTCTGCTTCCCATGTGCTGTGGACTTAACAATCATCACCTCATCTCACCCTAACTCCCAGCAAAGTGTTACTGATTCCACTTCATAGATGAGGAAACTGAGGTTCAGCAAGGTTTAGCAACTTGCTCAAAGACGCACAGCTAATAAGCAAGGGAGCCAGGACTTGAGCTCTGCTCTGTATGACTCGAAAGCCCATGTGCTCAACTACAGGCCATTATGCCTCCAATCACCAGGACAGGGTTTGGGACACATGGACCAACACGGAGGTGCAGTTATAATAGGACCTGCTTGCTCTCCATGTGATCACAAGTTCCAATGCATATAGGGTCAGATAAAATAAATGAGTTAGATGGGGTGGGTGAAAGGTATCAGGGAGTAGGGACTGGGGTAAACTGAGGGACCAGGACCAGCTTCTGTCTAAAAGGAGTTCCCCTAACCATCTCCATCCAGTTGTCAGTATTACATCTACCAAAATTTTCAAGAGAAACTGGAAATCTGATTTTCACATGAAAACTTTCCACTTTGGAAAAACAGCCACTAATTCATTTTTAACCCCTGCAAGCCAAACAAGTCACATGCTGAGTGCTATTCAGTATCCTCTGCTCGGGACTGAACTCTCCATGAGGGTAAAGCCTTTATCTGTCTTCTTGGCTCTCACAGCCCAAGGCCCTAGAACAGAATGTAGGAGCTTAATAAACACCTGTACAACAAATGCATGACCCCTCAAATCTGGAGAGAGGCGAAGAAGTATCTAGCCCTCCTTTCATCAGAGCCGGGGCTGCCCAGGCGGGTAGGAAAGAAACAGTCCAGGAGCAGAAGCTCAGCAATGCCTGAACTCGGACACATTCCAAGTGAATTTCAGTGGGGGTCAGGGGGCTGCTCATATGTTTCCTTCCATAACGCAAAGCTGATCTGGGAACTGGGAGAAACTAAGCTTCCTCTCAGAAGCTGGGATCATCAGGGCAAGGAGACTGGGAGGAGAAACCTGAGCCATCTCTCCAAAACTAGTTCCTCTTTTCCACTATGTTCCCTATGCCCCAGCCATCCAAGCTGTGAAATGGGATGGATGGGTATACAAGTCCAAACAATGTAAGAAAATAATGAATTAATGGACAGTAAGTTACTTGGCAATTTTTTACAGAAAGACATGCCTGAGTATTCAGTGCATCCTATAAATCTGATCCCAAGAAGATTCTGAGTCATCTTTGGAAATCTTTAAATATTTCTGGTTAATAAGTTAGATGAAATGAATTAACAAAGGGGTTTCCCTATAAAAACCTGCCAAAGCCCCCATCTGTCCTAGCCTAGTTTCAAATGTGAAAAGTATCTCATATTCTCTGTGCTTTTTTTTTTTAATAATAACCCAAAATCAATAGTCAAGCATAAACTAAGTCCTTATAAAAAGATGCATTTCCGGGGACTGGCCTGGTGGCACAGCGGTTAAGTGCACCTGCTCCGTTTTGGCGGCCCTGGGTTCTCAGGTTCGGATCCCGGGCGCACACCAATGCACTGCTTGTCAAGCCATGCTGTGGTGGCGTTCCATATAAAGTAGATGAAGATGGGCGTGGATGTTAGCCCAAGGCCAATCTTCCTCAGCAAAAAGAGAGGAGGATTGGCATCGGACCTCACCAAAAAAAAAAAAAAGGTGCATTTCCAACTGTACAACTAGACTTCAATACATCCAACTATAAGGCAGACCTCACTGGCAGGAGCTTTGTTCCAAGACAACAAAGGAAATCCCTTGTACCCAACTGTCACCAGCTGCCACTAGCCAGAGTGTCAGCCCACTGGACAGGCTGGGCTTCTCTCATGCGCCTGTGACGGGGGAAAGAGCACTGCTCTGGTGCTACTTAGTGACTGTACCTCGATTTACATCACTGGCACAGTTTGATGCTCTGGCTCCCCCAGGCCCCAGTGCTGACTTTACTGGTGTTTGCAGTTACCAGCCATCCCTGCACTCATGTCTCAGGACACATTCCTTTCCTAGCTCCCGAAGGAGCTGGTCTCTTCTCTGGCTTACAAGTTGGGATTGTGGTTCAACAATATAATTTTTTTAACTAAAGAGACAATATTACTCCAGAGTCAACTGTCCATCCTTTCCAAGCCCTTCCTCAAGTTGGGAATGAGCCTTGCTTGCCATCTCTATTAAACAGTACAACACTCCTCTAAGCAATGAATAGAGACCACTCGTGATGATATTAAAACCACCAACTCCAGCTACCAATCATCCCAGAAGTGTCCCAAGAACACTGAGTCATTGTCTTACAGTTTCAAAAATAAAAATACTGACCTTTAGGAAGAGTGGGAGAAGACTCAACAGGCTCTTCTGACGTTCAGCCGGGCTCCTGTGAGCCAACTGCTGGTATTCCAGAAACTTCCTTTCTAGCATCTCCCAGAGAGCAGTGGGGCCAGGGGGCTGCCCTCCATGTGGGAAGTCACGCTGAGCAACATCGGGCTGGCCTTCATTTTTGGAACCTTGATCCTCAGCTCTGTCTTCAGCCTTTGAAACATACTCCGCCTCCATGCCTTAGCAAAGCAGATCTGAATTCAGAACAAAAAGCAAAAACGAAAAGCCCTGTCACAGCACTTCCTGATGAAGCTGGTTGTGGGATAAGGTATGGCACTCATTCAGTCCAGTTCCTATTGTAGATGGTTCCTCTAAGAATCTGAAACCTACTAAAAGAAGGAAAACTTTTTTGAAAAGAGATTCTGATTTAGATGTGACTCATGTTGACAATCTAACTTGTGCCAGTCACTGTGCTGGGCTCTTTACGCAGATTCTCTTACGAAAGAGATGGGTATTCCTATTTTCTCTACATAAGTGAGGAAACTGTCTGGGCCAAAGGCACACAGGCAGCTGGACGTTCAGTTGAAATGCAAACCTATAACGCCAAAACTTATTTTTTTTATTACCTGATGCTGCTTCTCTTTTACAAAGCTGAGTAAATAGAAGTGAGGTGTAAATGTCTCGCCAATATTTGCAGAGGCATGTAATTCTATATCTTCAACTGTGACTTCCTTCTACCACATGAGTCTAAAAGGATATAGATTCTTCATTCTCAGCGTTATTTGGTTCACACTCACTATTTTTAGAGGATGTTGCTTGGCTTAAAATGACTCTTTAAACCCCCATGCTAACTTAAAAGAGCTCCTCTATCAGTGCACACAGGAGCAATTTGTGCAACCCAGGGTTCTCGGGTCAGTAGGCATAAGGACAAGAACTTAATGTGATGAAAATAGCCAAAGACCTATTTGCCAGATAGGTAACCTCAAGAAGGTCCTTTTGTTTATATCCTTGACTTTTCAATTGTCATACTCTTTAAGCAACTCATGACTAGCACAGAGCACAACAAAGGTTTGTTTATTGTTGGTTTGTCGGGAGTGCAGGAAACTCCAAGTAGGGACCAGAATGTCCAGGCTGCCTGCAAGAAGCCCTCCGCAACCGCAACGTCACCACGTAGAAGTCCACTCGGAATCTGGCCAGCGACCAACAATCACCAATCAGGAAGTGACAACCAGACAGATGGACACACAGACATAGATCCATCAGAGTTTTGCTCTGTGCTACAGCTGCCAAGGGATATGTCATGCTTTATTTTTAGCCAAAACACATAGCCCTTGCAGGCTAGAATGGATAAAGATCAGCATGGCAGACTCACCCTCCCTCTTTGAAACCTTCTCATTCTTTGTATACTTAACTCCAGGAGTCCCTGCCTCTTCTTCTAACACACATGTTATTAGTCTCAAATTTCATTTTCAGAAATCATTTTCTGATTACAAAAGTTATATAAAGTTCAGCGTTGAAAACTGGGAAGGAACAAAATATCAGAAAGAATATCAAGCTTGCCCATACCCAGAAAAATGATTCAGTACTCCAGCTTTTATCTATGAATATATTGTGTAATAAAAATACACTCAAATATTGTTGAGGCAAGCTTTTTATTTATACTTTTGTTTTTGTTGGTTGGTTGGCCGGGGCATGGTGGGGTTTGGCTTCCTTTTTTGGGTTGGGGGGTGGGTGCCTCACGTCACTCAGTCCCTGCACTGTCTCTTCCCTGACCTGGACCAGGCTCCTCTCCAGCTTTGATGGTCTATTCGTTTATTCCTTGGTCCTCCATTCCCCACTCCCACTCCCTTCTCCACCACCCTGCCCACCCCTCCGCTGGTGCTTTTAAAACCCAGTGCAGGTGCCTAGCTCCTGAATGCACACACTTTAAGTTTTCTGAATGACCTTTTGCATCTTTTCTGCAGCTTACTTTCTCGCTCAGGATCATGCCTTCAGACCTAACCACGTGGCTCTGTGTTTGTCAACTTCATTTCCTCTAACTGCTGCCCCGGGTTACAAAGTGGGCATCACGTGCCTATTTGACTTGTTTGCTCTGCAGTGACGGACGGCTAGATTGCCCACGACTTCCTGTACGGCACTCAGTCCTGTCCTGGACATTCCCATGCAGTCCACTCATGCGCTGCATGTGGCTGGCTCTGGGTATGAATGCAGGAGCAGAGTGCTGAGTCAAGGGTATATGCTTGCCCAATTCAACTAAGTACCACCAGCTAAGATGCCTCCAGAAAGCTGGCGCCAGACCACACTCCTCCCGCAGGCTCCCCTACATCTCATTGCCACCCCCACTGGGCATCCCCTAGCTTTCTAACGTTTGCCAGTGTGATTGAAGAAAAGTGAGGCCTCACTGTGACTTCAGTTTGCCTTTCTCTAGCTGACTGACAAGTCTGAGCATCTCTGTACACTTGCCAGCCTTTTTGGATTTCCTCTTCTGCCTATTCATAACCTTTGCTTATTTTTCCTTGCCTGTCTTTTTCCTGTTGCTTTGCAAGAGTTTATTCTAGAAACTGGTCCCTTGTTGGTTTTAATTTTTTTTTCCCCCCAAAGCCCCAGTAGATAGTTGTATGTCATAGTTGCACATCCTTCTAGTTGCTGTATGTGGGACATGGCCTCAGCATGGCCAGAGAAGCGGTGCCTCATTGCGCGCCCGGGATCCGAACCCCGGGCCGCCAGCAGCGGAGCGCGCGCACTTAACCGCTAAGCCACGGGGCTGGCCCGTTGTTGGTTTTAAAAATAGCAACTATCTTCTCTCAATCCATTTTTCTTATAAATTAGTTCATAACTTTCTTTTTTGTCACAAAAACGTATCATGAATATTTTCCATGTTGTTAAAGATCCCTATGTCTTCCTTGTTAATGGCCTGTGGCGGCTGTAGAGATACGGAGGTCGTTCATTTAACTGATCCTCTACACTTAGTCATTTCAGTGGTTTCCAATGATTCACCATGATAAACAATGCTGTAACGACAGACCTGTGTCTAAGCCTTTCCACATATTCAGGATTAAATAACATGCTGTAATACATTCCTAAATTCACAAAAGAAAATAGCTGGATCTAGGGTCGGCCCGTGGCTTAGTGGTTAAGCGCACACTCCGCTGCTGGCGGCCCGGGTTCGGATCCCGGGCGCGCACCGACGCATCACTTCTCCAGCCATGCTGAGGCCGCGTCCCACATACAGCAACTAGAAGGATATGCAACTATGATGTACAACTACCTACTGGGGCTTTCAGGAAAAAAAAGGAGGAGGATTGGCAACAGATGTTAGCTCAGAGCCGGTCTTCCTCAGCAGAAAAAAAAAAAAATAGCTGGACCTAAAGGCAGGCAAATTTTTCTGGCTCTTGACACATATTTCTAAATAGCCTCTCCCAAAACACCTTATCAATGTACGGTCCTCCTACCAAAAGTGTAGAAGAGTTTACACTTGCTTAGTGTTTTTTTTTAATTCTTGCTGATTCGATAGGTAAAAGACAAACACATCTCGTTGGGAAAACTGGACAGCCACATGCAAAAGAATGGAAGTGGACCATCTGCTATCGCCATTCACAAAAATTAACTCAAAATGGATCAAAGACCTGAAGGTGAGACCTGAAACTATAAAACTCACAGAAGAAAATATAGACAACACACTATTTGACATTGGTCATAAGGGAATCTTTTTGGATAACATGCCTACTCAGACTAGGGAAACTAAAGAAAAAAAGCAAGTGAGACTTTATCAGATTAAAGAGCTTCTATAAGACAAACGAAACCAGAATCAAGATGAACAGACAACCCACCAGCTGGGAGAGAATATTTGCAAAACATACATCTGACAAGAGGTTGATCTCCATAATATATAAAGAACTCACACAACTGAACAACAAAAAAACAAACAACCCGATCAAAAAATGGGCAGAGGAAATGAACAGACACTTCTCCAAAGAAGATATACAGATGACCAACAGGCACATGAAAAGATGTTCAACATCATTAATCATCAGGGAAATGCAAATCAAAACAACACTAAGATACCACCTCACACCTGTTAGAATGGCTATAATCACCAAGACAAAAAACAACAAATGTTGGAGAGGATGTGGAGAAACAGGAACCCTCATACACAGCTGGTGGGAATGCAAACTGGTGCAGCCTCTATGGAAAACGGTATGGAGATTCCACAAAAAATTAAAAATAGAAATACCCTATGATCCAGCTATCCCACTTCCGGGAATCTATCCAACGAACCTGAAATCAACAATCCAAAGAGGCTTATGCACCCCTATGTTCATTGCAGCATTATTCACTATAGCCAAGAAATGGAAGCAACCCAAGTGTCCCTTGACTGATGACTGGATCAAGAAGATGTGGCATATATATACAATGGAATACTACTTAGCCATAAAAAAAGACAAAATGGTCCCATTTGCAACAACATGGATGGACCTGGAGGGTATTATGTTAAGTGAAATAAGCCAGAAAGAGAAAGACAAACACCATATGATCTCACTCATATGTGGAATATAAACCAACACATGGACAGAGAAAACTCTATTGTGGTTACCAGGGGCAACGGGGGTAGAAGGTGGGCACAAAGGGTGAAGGGAGACATATATTTGGTGACGGACAAACAAAAACGTACAACCCCAAATTTCACAATGTTATTAACTATTAAAACATCAATAAAATATATATATATATACCTCCAAATATAAAAAATTAATTTTTTTGGATGTAATAATGGTATTGTGGTTATGTTTTTTTAAAAAGAAGTTCTTGTCTTTTAGAGCTACATTTTGAAATATTTACCATGGAATATGATATCTGAGATCTGCTTCAAAATAATCAAGCACGAGGAGTGGAGGAGAGGTTTAAACGAAACAAAGTTGGTATGAGAAGCTGCGTGACAGGCACATGGGGGTTCATTTTACTACTCTATTTTCTCTTGTATACATTTGAAAATAAACAAAACGTTAAACAATTTTTTAATTTAAAATAAATGTTAAAAAAGTTTCTATTAAAAAAAAAAACACATCTCTGCTGTTTGTCACCGAGTATCTCCTTGTGACGTGGTGAGCGGAGCATGCCTCCGTGTGTCTGTTGCTCAGTCTCCTTCAGGGCTCCCTGCAGTGGCTTTCTGGAGCAGACGTGCCTGACTCCTGGGGTTCCCTGTAGGAGATCTCAGCTCCTCCCCATGGCTTTAATGACCCCTGAGAGCCACATATCCACTGCACGTTAGCTCAGTGAAGGAAGGCCACTGCACCTGGATCAGGGATTGGTGCAGAGTAGGTGCTCAATAAAATGTTACTGAATAAATGACTGAATTAACCTATTTGCTGATGGCAACCAAATCTCTCTCTCTAGCCCAGACTCTCTTCTAAACGAGTTCTTTTTCCTCCCTCCAAGATTTCTACTTGGATTTCCCCCAGAATCTGAAAGTCGCTACATCCAATCAACAGCCATCCCTATCACCAACAGAGCCAGCTCCAAGGCCAGCATGGACATCCCAACCCATGGGGCCACTGTCAGAGCCAAGCTAAGTGTTGTCTCTATCATATACAAGTCATCTTGTGGCCACATCTGCATGCGCTACTAACCAATGCATGCAATAAAACGTGTCTGAGGCCTTGCTGATACACCACGTTGTCAAGATAAGCAGGTGAGGAGACGATGTGAGAATGCGGAAGCGTGGTGCCCGGAAAAGCTGTTGGCCATCCAGGGGAGGTGTCAGAAACCATCTCAGAGCACCTCTGAAGCTAGGAAGCCTTGTTTCCTGAAGTGAAACGCTCAACTCGCCTTCGCTTGAATAGACCAAGATTTTTGAGAAATGAGAACTTTTAACGAATGAGGATACGTGAAATTCGGTGGAGAAGTCGTCTGACTCAAATGTCACGCTGTGGCCATCCCCGCCCCTGTCCTTCTGCCCCTCACCTAGGCCTGCTTTGGTTCTATTTGTAAAAGGAAGGGAACAGGAAGTAGCCTCTCAGGGCTGCGAGAAGAAATCATTCTAATCCACTTCACGGTCAAAAGTGCCCTCCGTAGGTGCCAGCACCTTGGGATCCAGAGTGAAAAGGGACAAGCTGAGAGTGAGGGTCACTGGGGATCCAGGGCAGGGTCAGGATTAGGGTGAGGCGAGTGAGGCACTCACCTTGGACACAAGATTTAAGGGGGCACCACAAATCTCAGTAGCCAAGACAAATAACGTTTTAATGCAATATTTTTAAAAATCAAAATTAATGCCCCAAAAATCCATGGTAAACAAAATATCAAAATTTTAAATAAAGACAGGATCTGACTCTGCATTGCCCAGCCCCCCTCACTGGTTTCCCACTATGAGAACTTGAGCTGAGAGCACTTTTCACAAGAAGAATCAACAAGTTAAACAAATACCACCTCCAGGCCCAAACTTCTGTGGATTCAACTCTAATACACGTGGTGCTGTGGCCCGATCACAGGGTCTGGAGGCAGTCTGCTGCGGTTTGAATCTAACAACGAAACCCGCCCCTGCCTCAGTGTCCTCATTCGTAAAATGGGACAGTAACAGGACCCTCACCAGTGCCATTGGGATGAAGTCAGTGCTCGATGCCCGTCATCGTTAGCACTGGGGGGCAGGCACTACCGTGCCCCACTTCACTTCCTCTTTCTGTCACCCAGCAATGTCAAAGCTGTCGGCCTGCACCCACAGGTGGCACTGAGGCTCGGGACAGAGACGTGACCTGCCCAGGGTCCCACTGTCAGCCAGTGGCCAGAGCAGAGCCCACCCTGGGTCTGCCAATAGCAATGCCCCCCGGAGGCTGAGCTCGGACAAGGGCTCGCTTGGGGCCCAGGGTGGAGAGAGGGGCTTGGTGACTTGCTTTGCCAGGTGACACTGGGAAGGCTTGCCACCCTAGAAAGATTTCTTGGAGAGTTGGAAGTTTTTTTGCAGGGGAGGGTGGAGGGAAATGTGGCCTTGGACGGACCGAAGATTAGAGGCTGCAGGAGGTCCCGGGGTCTCCAAGACATGACAGGGCTCCTCTCTGCCGGCGATCTGTTTCCCAGTTTGGGTCAGGCTCAGGGCACGTGACACACAACCCAGTTTCGTCATAGCTCCTCCACATGCCCAGGCAGACGAGAAGCCCTGCTTTCCTGCAGCCTGTATGAGGCCAGTGAGAGGCAGCTATGCAGGGACCTGCCCACTCCTTCAGCCCTGAGGCAGAGGGGAGCAGTGGACAGGGATGGGAGTCACAGGGCAGGGGTCAAGTCCCAACTTGGCCTCTGTGGTGCCTTAACCAAGTTAATTCCCCTCTCTGAGACTAGGTTTCTCCTCGTTGAAATGGCCTGGTGATCTCAGTTCCACCCTCTGGCCTTTGTGTATTGACCATAGAAGAGACACAGGACAGTGAGTCAGTGCAGAACAGCTGGGGAGGCTCCTGGGTGGGCTGAGAGCCTCTGGGTTGTGTGGTGAGGGTGTGCAGGGGAGGTGCTCCCCATCTGTGCATTGTGTGCAGGGAACCAGGTAGCAAGTCTGCAGTGACCCGAGAGGGAGGGATTCCCTGCGACCTCAGTGGCACCAGGGTTGAGAGTGGCCACGCAGGCCTCCAGCCCACTGGTGTCACTGCCCATCCTCGCTCCCTCCGCACCACCCCACACAGGTCTATAGCATCGTGGGAGCTCTGCCTTGTAACATTTCAGAAGCAGAGCCCCCGGGGCCCCCAGCTTACAGCTGCTGCAATGGAGGGTGACGTCTGGAGCCTGAAGACTCGGCTGGGCTGCTGATGTTTGGGCTGCTAACCAACATTCGATTGACTGTTTCATCCCCGACTCTCTGTGGACTGATTCGCCGACAGGTAAAAGTCTCAGACATCAGAGGTAATTTTGCAGCCCTTGGAGCTAGGAGGCCAGGGCGCCGTTCTGGGGAAAACGTGGCAAGAAGGTGAGTGGGGCCACCCTCCAACGGGGTAGGTGTGAGGGAAGCCTGGGATTCAGGGTGTTCTTCAGAGAAGCTCAGACCCGGTGAGAAAGAGTTGCTAGGATAAAATTCAAGATTAAAGTTCCCACCCCCTTTCTTGTCAGCCTATGTGACTGTTCCCCTTCCCGGACTGTATGTCCTGGGGTGCAGAGGCACACCTGTTTGCAGTCTACGTCACGGGCAATCACCCCCAGGCCCCGGAGCTGGAGGAGCCTGTAAAACAGAAGACACAGAACAGCACAGCAGCTTCCCATGTGTGGCTGTAAATGATCTGTTTTCCTTTCCATTCAAATGTCAGCTCCTCACTGTATGTCAGCAGATCCAAACACTCTTGCTCCTGTGTCAACAAGGATCCGGCCTCTCAGAAAAAATAAACCCATTCTTGTTCCAAAAACATGTGTAGGCGGGGCTAGGCCCTCCTTCCTTCTTCCCCAACATTTCTCATTAACAGGAGAGCTTACAAGTTAAAAGCAAATTGAAAAGGAGGAGTTGGGGGGAAAAGACAGAAGCTGTAGTAATATGGACGCTCTGTTCACATCTCACGCCACCGCCCACTGTAGCTGATCAGAAGTACTGAGGCAGACAATAGCATTCTCGTTAGAGAAATGAAGATAAAAACCACACCCCGATACCAGGACACACCTATTAGAATGTCTGTAAAAACAAATGAACAAAAACCACTCAGTGCTGCTGGATGCACAGCAAGCACAACTGTCACCCTTGCTGATGGGAGTGCAAATGGTACAGCCACTTTGGAAGACAGGGTGACAGCGTCTGAGAAGTTAAGCATACACCCAGCAATTACACTCCTGGGTGTTTACCCTAGAGAAATGAAAACTGACGTTCATAAGAAAACCTGTACACGAGTGTTTACAGTAGGTCTATGTATAGCTGCCAAAACGTGGAAACAACCCAAATGCCCCTCAAGGGTGAATGAATAGACAAACTCGGCCACATGATGGGATGCTTCTCCGCAGTGAAAGGGACACACTGCTGACCACACAGCAGCCTGGACGGATCTCAAAAGCCTTATGCTGAGGGACAGGAGCCAGTCTCAAAAGGCCACACATACTGTCTTATTCCGTTTATACGCTATTCTGGAAAAGGCAAAATTATAGGGACAGAAAATAGATCGGTGGTTGCCAAGGGTTGGGGGGAGGAGGGTAGCTCCAACGGGCAGAAGGGAACTTTTGGGGAGATGGAAATGTTCTATATCTTGTCTGTGGTGGGGGTCACACAACTGTCTACGTTTGTCCAAAGGGCACATTAGAAAAGGTAACATGTTTTGTATGTACATTACACCTTAATAAACCTGACTTGTAGAAACCAAACTTTCTGAGGTGGAGAGAGTGCTTACAGCAAAGCTAGAGGCAGAGGTTTTAGCCCTGTCACTGCCTTTCTCCAGGACAACAGGGACACAGTACACGTGTAATTCCAGTAATCACTCCACTGGCTGAGAGCTTCCTTTATCCTGGCTCTGCATTCTTCTCTCTGTGTCATCTCTCTTTATCTTCACAACACCCCACAAGGGAGCAGACAGTAGCAGGATTTCACAGGGGCTGAAAGCAACGCTCAAAGAGGCTCAGTAGCTTCCCCAGGAGGCCTCAATGCAAGTTCTGTGTGTCTGACGCTGAATCCCACCCGCTCCTCCTTAGCCACACCCCTCCTTCCTCGGAGTGTCACAAGACGGGGACAAGATGAAAGTTTCTGTGAACATGACACACACTCAGAAAGGGGCTCACTTGGGAGCCCTTGGTCTCCACGTTGGCCAAGCGTGGAGACTGCACCCAAAGTTCTCATCCAATTACAAAAAACTTTTTCCAGCCAATTAAAAAAAACTATATTTGGGGCAGGCCTGGTGGCGTAGTGGTTAAGTTCGCATGCTCTGCTTTGGTGGCCTGGGGTTCACAGGTTCAGATCCCGGGCACAGACCTACGCACCACTCATCAAGCCATGCTGTGGTGGCATCCCATATATAAAATAGAGGAAGATGGGCACAGATGTTAGCTCAGGGCCAATCTTCCTCAGCAAAAAAAAAAAGGGAATTCTGACACATGCTACAACATGGATAAACCTTGAGGACACTAGGCCAAGTGAAGTAAGCCAGACACATAAGCACAAATACTGTGTGATTCCACTCATATGAGGCAGCTAAGTTGTCAAATTCATCCAGACAGAAAGTAGAACTGTGGTTTCCAGGGGCTGAGGGGAGGGAGAATGGGAGTTAATGTTTAATAGGTACAGAGATTCAGTTTTGCAAGATAAAAAGAGTTCTGGAGATGGATGGCAGTGATGGTTGCACAACAATGTGAGTGTACTTAATGCCACTGAACAGTGCACTTAAAAATAGTTAAAATGG
The DNA here is from genome assembly GCF_057802395.1 of Ceratotherium simum simum. Taxonomy (NCBI): domain Eukaryota; kingdom Metazoa; phylum Chordata; class Mammalia; order Perissodactyla; family Rhinocerotidae; genus Ceratotherium; species Ceratotherium simum. Next base: position 7,688,059 of record NC_141905.1, on the reverse strand, counting down.
TAAATTTTTTATATTTATTTTACCTAAATAAATAAATTTTAAAGGAAGAGAGTATAATTCGTCCCGTTTGATGACTATAATAACAATAACAGCATCTACTGAGTGCTTACTCCACACTGGGCCCTGTGCCAAGGGCTTTGCATGCATGAACTGATTTAATTCTCCCCAAGCCTCATGGCACAAGGACCGCATGGACTATTCTGACCCTCCCTTAGAGATGAGGAATGGAGCCCCCACGAGTGTCAGCAGCACCCCCAGGGTAACACAGCTGATGTTTTCAAGGGTGGAAATAAATTACACTCTAACCCCAGACTTCAGTATGCATTTGCTACACACACAGCATTGTGTTGGAAGGACCGAGGGGAAATCAATTGTGGAGGCTCCATGTCCACCCCAGGGTTAGCTCTGGGTGAAGAGGACAGACAAGGTATAGAAGAGGAGATACAAATGAGACTCAGCCACAAGACCAGAAGAAACAGGAGATAGAAGTGGCTTGGACAACATAAGGCCCCAAGAATTTGCAGAAAATGGGCAAGAGCATTGGAATTCCTATAGGATGTGCTATAGGGCCTGAGGCGCAATCTATGTAATGCACAAAGGAAAGGAGTAAAGGGTAGAGGCGGAGACTGACGTGAAGGGAATGACAATCTCAAGGTTTCCGTGAGAGTCCTTGCGGAAAGAGCTGGCAGGAGGTAAAAATACTATGAGACTTCCCTTAGACGTGCCCTGCTTAGCTCAGCAGCCAGCCTTCGGGTGGTGCTGAGAGGCCGGTAGTCAAGACCTTCAGCCTAAAATCCGCCCTCTAGGAGAAGGCGTTCCTGAAGGCAGTGGCCCTAAAACTTTGACATGCATCAGCGTTGCATGAAGAAATGATTAAAACCCAAATTTCGGGACCCCACCCCCAGAATTTCTGATTCAGTAGGTTTGGAGTGAGGCCTAAGAATTTGTATCTCTACCAAGTTTCCATGTTGTGCCAAGGCCGCTGGTGCAGGGCCCATACCTTGAGCACCACCAGGGGCCACACCTTGAGGACCACCAAGGACCACACCTTGAGGACCACCAAGGACCACACCTTGAGCACCACCAGGGACCACACCTTGAGGACCACCAGGGGCCATACTTTAAACACCACCAGGGGCCACACCTTGAGCACCACCAGGGGCCACACTTTGAGGACCACCAGGGGCCACACCTCGAGGACCACCAGGGGCCACACCTTGAGGACCACCAAGGACCACACCTTGAGGACCACCAGGGGCCACACCTTGAGGACCACCAAGGACCACACCTTGAGCACCACCAGGGACCACACCTTGAGCACCACCAGGGGCCACACCTTGAGGACCACCAGGCGCCACATCTTGAGGACCACCAAGGACCACACCTTGAGCACCACCAGGGACCACACCTTGAGCACCACCAGGGGCCACACCTTGAGGACCACCAGGGGCCACACCTTGAGCACCACCAGGGGCCACACCTTGAGGACCACCAGGCGCCACATCTTGAGGACCACCAAGGACCACACCTTGAGCACCACCAGGGACCACACCTTGAGCACCACCAGGGGCCACACCTTGAGGACCACCAGGGGCCACACCTTGAGCACCACCAGGGGCCACACCTTGAGCACCACCAGGGGCCACACCTTGAGGACCACCTCCCAAAGAGATGCCTTGGAGAGGGCCTTGGGAAGCAGAAATGTCTTGTCATATAGATTTTATGTAGCACTGCTGCAAGCTCTGACCAGCCCTCCTCCTCCCCACCCCTAGACAACAGACGGAGAGATGGAACCTGATAAGTGCTGAGTGAGAGAGCGAAGCCACTGAGGGGCAGCCTGGCCAGGTTGCCGCGGGTCGAGAGGAGAGGACAGAGGAAGAGGGTGGAGCTCAGCATTCCTGAGGACCTACTGTGTTCCAGGCACTATGCATACATTCTTTGGTCCAAATCATGATCCCTTAAGGTAGACATAAGGGATGTCTTTTTCAGATGAGGAAACTGAGGCTTGGAAGCAGGAGCGTGCCGCACACTGAGGCCCAAGTCTGTCTGCCTCCAAAACCTCTCCACCACTCTCCCGACCCTGGGAGGTCCAGCCCCTCAAAGACTGTCCTCTCTCCACCCCATCCTGTAAGGAAAGTCCCGGCCTATATAAGCAACGTATTTACCTGAGGCCCTGAGCTACCACGTGTGCACGTGTGTGATGTGAAGGGGGCGGGAGGGACACCGAGATGTTGGAATAGGTCCCTTTGCTTCTGCTTCTGCTGGCTTTGAGGGTCCCCACACTGCAGGCCCCCAAACCAGAGATCTCTGAAAATGGAACAGGTGACCTCCTTCCTTGTCTGCCCTGCCCAGAGGCCGCACAGCCTGTTCTAAGGATGGCGTGACCACACCCCACCCTGCCTTCCGCTTGGTCGCTAGCGAGCCCTGTCCATGGACGCTCGCCCACCACCACTGCCTTGTGCTCATGCCGCCCCCTCACAGTGCGCATGGCCACCCGGGTGAGTACTAGCTGTCCGCGGAAGGGCAAGTGGAGAAACAACAGAGCTTTGTCCAAACTTCAGCAGGAGCTCTCCGGGGCCCGAGCATGGCCACTGGGTCTGCACCGAGCTCCTGAAGAGCTGACGTTCATGAGGGACCTCTGGTCTCACTCGGAGCTCAGCAATGCTGGACAAAGCCCAGCAGAACCCTCCACCAGCCAGAACTTTCCCCGTACTTTGAATCTCATCAGCATTTGTTGAGCAGGATCCGTGTAGCTGGCACAGCGTTAGATTGTGCCTTCCTAAGAGCACGCGGCCAAGGAGGAGCCCTACTTGGGTTGTGGGTAGAAGATGCGCCTCCTACCTGTCTCTGCAGCTGAGAACAAGTTGATAAAAGACTGGACATGACACTGTGGACAATGGGCCACCGGGAGAAAGAGGTCACCAGGAACGTGCCGAAAATGAAATGTCCTCCTGCCTGGAGCTCCTTGCTCCTCCTACTGAGGCAGCTGCTCCAAGGGATTCACTAACCAGGCACTGGCACAGGACCATGTTCCCTCCACAGCCAAGAGCCTCCCCTGGCAGCACTCCTGGGCGCCCAAGAATGAAATCAGAGCATCTCAAAATTGCAGGAGGTTTGTGCTGTCCCAGGGCTAGAAGACAGACAAGATGTGGGATTTGGCATCAGACAGACCTGGGTTCTGGTTCCTGCTGCTGGTGCTGTGAACGATGGACTCTCAGAAGTCACTCTCCAAAATGCCAGTCATCATCTGGAAATGTGTGACTGGAAACACCGTGAGATGGCGTGAGATGGCAGAGTCGGGGCTCAGGGAAGGGCACGCGTCCCCTCCTTGGAGGTCCTCTCAGACCGGGACACAGGACTGAAGGAGAAGGAACCTGAGCAGAGCAGTGGAGGACGCGGAGTGCCCCATGGGAGGTGAGAGGGTTTCTCAGAGGCCAGGGCAGGAAACAAGCTCAGTGAGAGCAGACAGATTCCAGGTGGCCGTAGGGTGGCCGCAGGCATTACAGAGAATATTGCCACAGCCGAGTCATGAAGGACCTGGAAAGTCAGGCTGACACAGTTAGACGTGGTGCTCTAGACAACAGAGAGATCTTGAAGGTTCTGAACAGGAAAACAGCACAACAAACACGGTTCTAGAAAGGTTATTCCTGGCTGGCAATAAGGCAGGCCTGGAACAGGGAGAGACAAGAAGAGCCAGGAGGCTGAGGCAACCCATGGTGTAGGTGATGAACACACCAGTTAGAAGGACGGCCTTCGAAACAGAGGCAAAGGGACCTCTGAGATCATCCAGAGGGATGAAGAACCCACTGGCTAAGCTTAGAAATAGAGCAATCATCACCAGCACAGGCTGCAACCAGAACCACAGGCGGCCTGTGGGGATTACCACCTAATTGATCGGGAGGCCCCCAGGCACAAGTGTTTTCTACAAGGTCTCAGGTGACTCTGGTGTGTCCCCAGGAGAGGCGAGGGCCTGGGAAGACGTCAGAAGCCACCAGAGGTGTGCCCTGCCAAAGTATCCCAGAGCTGTGCCATGTCTAGGGAACTGAGGCCCACAGAGGCAAGCGGCTCGGCCACCACCCAAGAGCTGCCCAGGGAGAGAGCTAGGAGCTACCTCTAGGTCTCTCCTGCTTCCCAGCAGGCCCTGCTGTCCAGAGGCCAGACAGCAGCTCCTGGGTTAAGTGCCAGGCCCACCAGCACGCCAGCTCCATGCATCTGGAAATGGGCTCTGTGAGTCTGGGCTATGCCACGGCCTCTGGCCTTGATTCCCTGGTAAAACAACACCACCACCCTGAGCCTAGACTTTTTGGCTGGACCTGTCTCACCCACTCCCCACCCAGCTCCAAGGGCAGGCTGACCCAGAGCAGCATCAGACAGATCTGATTCAAATGCTGGCTCTAATTCTTTCTAACTTGTGGCCTTAGTGACTTAGGCTCTCTGAGCCTCAGTGTCTACAGCTATAAAATGGGAACAATATCTTCCTCGCAACGTTATGGAAAGAATTAATCAAGTGAATGTATGTGAGAGCATGTCCAGCACAGGCTAGGTGTCCATAAAGTGCCTGTTCCTCTTGCTGCCCGGCCCACAGGCCCCACAGCGGTACCTTCAGCCACCATGCATGCCCCACGCCACTCTCATTGTGCACCTCGCTGACTCAAGGCTCCTGAAATCTGCCTGCACTTCCCAAGGGAGCCTAAGCCCACATGGTCCTCTGTGGGTGTGCTCTGGGGCCTCAGTCACTCTTTGGGGTCCAGCCTGGAGGCCGGGGTAAGCTGACCTGGTCCCACCCTAGACCTAGCCTCTCTTGTATGTCACTTCCCCACTGACGTGGCCACTGAGTCTGTCCAATCTCAGGTTTTCTCACAACAAGGAGTTGGTTTGAATGGACATCAGGACACTGAGTGGACCAAATCGAGACCTTAGAGGTGTGGGCCTGGGAGTGCATGGAGACAGGGCTGGAGGTGAGGATTTGGCCATCTCGAAGATAAAGGGTGGAAACAGGATCTGGAGGGCTGTCCCTAAAAGCGAGGCCACAGGGCGAGAACAAGAGCACATGCAGGGGGACACGGTGGGAGGGGCAGGTGGGGAAATGGCAGCCCCGCAGACAAGGGCTGTGTGGACAGTGCCAGAGGTATCTAGAGGCCCAACGCCCAGCTCCAGGGCAAGGACCAGGGCACAGCCGGCAATCACCTTGGTGTGCCCCAAAGCCCCTCCTGCTGTGCAGCGTCCCTCCTTCATCAGCCGAGGATGAGGAGTGCCCGCAGGCAGAGAACAGCAGAGCCCAGGACCCTACATCCTGCCTCAAATGACTCAAGAGGAGAGGGACACAGCCCAGGTTTTTTCCAGAAGTTCAGGAATTCCCCTGAAGACTAAGATGGGGACTCCACCTGGCAGGAACCGGGCAGGTTGGGCGACACTTCCCATGGCCCCCCACACTTCCTTTTTCTGCTTCCAGTCCGTGCACTCCCGGCCAGCACACACCTCTGCGGTTTCTGCCACAGCAACAAAATATAGGAACTCCTGCGCCCTGCAGAAGGGGCCTAGTTTTGTATTCGGTATATGTACCAACTTCCACATTGTCAAAAATGGCCAGGGAGAAGTTCCCCTGGCCAGACCCCCAGAGCTTAGCTGCAACTGAGCTATCAGTGTCGGCACAAGACCTAGGCTGGCGACAGCACAGGGAACAAGAAGCCCAACCCCCATAATCGGGGGCCTCCCCAGTGCCGGAGTTCATCCGTGGCTCGGTCTCCACTGGAACATAAGGAAACGCTGTTTAAGTGAGAATGGCCCTCATGAGCATCTACTAACAGAGCCACCAGTGTTCTGGACTCTTAGAAAACTTGTAAGTTAGGTATTATCATTCCCATTATACAGATGGGGAAAGCAAGACTCAGAGAAATTGAGATTCGGAGAAAACAGGTAACTTATTTGAAATCAAACTGCTAATAAGCATCAGAATTTAAGGTCAAACCCAGACTTTTCTGATTTCAAAGCCCCATCCCCTTCCACCACTCCAGGCTGGCTTGACACAGTGGTCAGCAGTGTAAGGATATACCTCAGGGGTACCGCAGGGGTTCCCCAGCTGGACTTGCAAAGTTGCTGCTGCCCCGTGGCCAGGGGCAGTCCAGCTCACACTGCAAGCAAGCAGGCCCAGAGCCAGACCCCGTGGTCTCGCCATCCTCTGGGAAAAGCTCATCTCGGGGTGCCACGAGGCCAAAGCATTAGCCCAACATGAGGTGGGCACCAGCTGGCCAGTCGCTCCCAGGCTGACACCAGCAGCACACCCAGCATTAGTCACTCACCTTCCAGGCTAAGCCCCCAGAACTGCCACTCTACTCAGCCTTCTCCTTGTGGAAGGTCTTGTGATTATTAAACGTGTAAGGAGCAGAATCGCCCCTGGTCCACACCCTGGACCTGAAAGCTCACAGTCGGGGAGCAGGGGGAGCAGCGAGGAAGCAGACACAGTGGGGTAGGTGCTGGGAGGGAGGTGCCTGTCTGTGGGGCACAGAGGAGGCTCATGGCCCAGCCTAGGAGGGGCATGGGTCTGGGAAGACACCTCAGACAAGATGGTGCCCATGATGGGCACTGAGGGCTGAGGAGGACGTGCTCTCAAATCTGCATGGACAGACACTCTAGGCGGTATGCATGTTCAGGGACGTGGATGGGGTTCAAAGAGGCCAGAGCACAGGGAGCAGGGATGGGGTGCAGGGGTGTACAGTGAAAGGACCATGAACGCCAGTAATGGACATGGCCCTCATCCCACGCAGTGGTCCTGGGAGTCACTGTGGGGCTCTTAGCAGGGAGTGACATGGATGGTGTCCAGTGACCCCCTGCTAGGTGCTGGGCCTGCCCCGAGAGCCCAACCCCAGCCCCAAGGTGCTCACAGCCTGCCAAGGAGAGGAGGCAGGAAAAGGGATGCTACAATACGTTGCCTGAGATGCACCCTGTGGAGCAGGATCCAGCACAGATGGAGCAGTGGGAAAGAGCAGGCTGATGGGGAGGAGAGGGGTGGGGTGAGGGTGGGAGATGGTAGGAGGGGTTTCACTGAAACAGCGGCTTTGGAGAGGGAGCCTGAGGGAAGGAGAAATAAGCCTGTGGACAGGTTCCAGAATTGCTTCTGGCAGAAGAACATGCAAAGAGACGGCAAAGGTGAGGCTGAACTGCAGGTGATTTTGTGCTGCTGGGAGGCACGCAGGGTGGGAGTAGGGTGCAGAGCACGGGAGGGACTAGGGCAAGAAGGTCTCCAGAGGCTGAGCTGCCCCCATCCCATTCCTCACCCTCCAAACCCCCAGGAGGAGTGAAATGACTGGGCAGCATCCTTTATGCTTCTCAGGCCACTTATTAGGGTGCAAGAGATGGAAAGATTTCCAGGATCGGTTAGCACACACCGTCGTCCTGTTTAGCTTATTAAATTTCAAGTATAATTTGGTCAGAAAATAAGCACAAAAACCACTAGCTAAACTTTCAAACGTCTCTGGAAGTATCCATTCCTGACTTGTAAGGATTTAAGCATCTCTTAATTGTCACAGAATTAATTACTAAATTAAAGAATTAAAGAATTCTTAATTCTCGTGGATCATAAAAATCTCAATAAAGCGAGCGCGCAAACCGCCTACATCACACAAAAAGAGAGTCAGCAGTATTCGTGGACTCCCTGTCCTCCACTATGCCAGGCAAATCTGGATCTAGAAAACTCTGCTTTTCGGTTAACGAGAAAAAGAGATGCTTTCGGATGCAACTTTGCCCTACGATGCTTTTTCACCGAAATGCAGAGGAAGGAAACACAGTGCTGGCAGCTGGGAGGCAGGGACGTGAGCCCTGGGCTGAGTCTCTTTGCCCCTCCCTGACTCAGTTCCCCACCTGAAACATGAGGCATCTGGATTAGACGCTCAAAGGTCTATCCACCAGTGAAGGCCTACTTTTTAAATTAGCTTCATGTTCAGAGCCTTCCAATTTTTCCTTTGAAACCTGGATATGTGCTTAACCAGAATGAGTCTCCTGCAAGCTGGCAAACTTATTGGTGTGTCAGGAATATTTTCTTACCCAGTCCTAATTCTTCTACATGCCCAGGAAATGGGAGAATGGCACCCAAAGAGAATCGAAGGAGCCAAGGAACCTCAGAATGCTACATGAGCGGCTGAGGTGGGTTCTCCGGGTGCCTGCCGTCTGTGGGTTTTCTCCCAGCAGCCCAGGTGGGCCCGCTGCTTCTCCATCTCTCTCCCAGCCTTGCCACAGCAGGCCTCTCTGCCTCCAGTCTCTCCACTGCCCCCCACCCCACCCCACAGTGCCAGACTTGAGAGCACAGCTCCATCATATCACTCTTTTGCTCAAACATCTTCAATGGTTCCCCATGTTCTCTAGGAACATTTCCAGGCTTTTGGCCCTGAATGACATGGCCCAACCCCCTTCCTTGCCTAATTTCCCACTGCATGCCCAGTGGGGTCTGGCCTAGTGAACCATCCACTCATACTCTGACTGTCCGCCTTTACTCAGGAGTCTCCTCTCCCTGGGGTGCCCCTCCTTCGGCTCCACGCATCCCAGTCCTGCCGCCTTCCAAACATAGTTCCTGGCTGCCTCTGGGCCACAGGCTTCCCTGATGCCCCAACCAAGAAATCACCATCCTCTCTCCAACTTCCCGACTCCTGCCACCATGGGGCCTTCCTGTGGGTAGAAAGCAGCCACTACCAGCACGTGACGGCCCTTGGCAGATTTCAACACTGCCGCCACACTTGATCCCACTCGGTAATGACACCAGGGTGTGCAGGGTTACGATCACCCCACTGCACGTGAGGGGAAGCCTGCGGGTGGCAGTCACTCGTGTGCAGACATGGTGTGTGGAGTCAAGCGGAATAAAAGTGCGCATTTTGTAATTCCCGAATGCATCGATTTTGCTCAGTACCGACCACCTGTAATAACTGTGGCACACATCTCTTTCGTCCCTGTGTTATCGCTACTCACGAATACACTTTATCATTCTCATTCCTGTATTTCCTCAATTCTAAGTTTCTATCAATTATAAAATGACTCGATTATCTAATTACTGTTGTGGGGGATATCATCACATAAAATACACACATCAAAAATAAGACGGTTCAAGGGCTGGCCCGGTGGCGCAAGCCGTTGGGTGCGCACACTCCGCTGCGGTGGCCCGGGGTTCGCTGGTTTGGATCCCGGGTGCGCACCGACGCACCGCTTGTCAAGCCATGCTGTGGCGGCGTCCCATATAAAGTAGAGGAAGATGGGCACAGATGCTAGCCCATGGCCAACCTTCCTCAGCAAAAAAAGAAGAGGATTGGCATCGGATGTTAGCTCAGGGCTGATCCTCCTCACAAAAAAAAAAAAAAAAAAAAAAAGATACCATTCAGACACTGTAAATTGTGTGAGGAAAGAAGCGTTTCCTGGAAGGAAGGTAATATTTTAGCAGGTGACTGTGAGGGGATCCCTTCCCCAAGAGGAAAAGAGTAGGATCACTCTGAAGGGTAGCTGCCCCGCCCTCCCCCTTCCCAAGAGGGAGCCAATACTGTGAATGTGTCACGTACAGAATGAAATGTTTCCTGGAGACGGGCGAGTGAAAGGAAAAATTAAAATAAAATAAGACTCTGTGTTCTGACCGCAGGGTAGTGCCTCTGATTTGTTTGGGTTTCTTCCTTTGACTATCTGGACGTCTGTCCATCCTGATTCTCCCTCCTTTTCTCACCCTTCGCTGTCCTCGAAGAAGGTGCCAACCTCCCCGGCAACTGCCGCACATGCGCCATAGGAGCCGCACAGGCACCCTAGTGTGAGCCTCAGAAGCTTGCGGAGGCGCGGCGCGCCCTGTTGCTCAGTCCCCCTACCCTGGACTGCAGCCCCCCTTCGTCGCTTCCCCGCTCCCGCTCCTAAAGGACACGCATTCTCAGGGCAGAGACACGGGGGAAAGAGCTGCAGGGTCGTTGGGCCCCGTCTGTTATGGCATCTCCCAGCCCGCCGCCTTCTGCACATGGGACCCCTCTTCTTGAACTGGTAGGCTCTCAGGAGACGAGGGGAAAACACTCTGGGCTCACTGTAGCATGTTTCAACACTGTTAACTCATGATATGCTCCCACCAACCTCCATGATACAATTTCTTCATGTGTACATCTCTCTATTCGTCTTTGACTGTATATCTCTTTATATTTTGTGCATATCCTTTAAAAAGCTGATATTGGAGTGCTACTTGGGGAATTTTATTATATTGAAAACATAAAAATCAACAAGCATTTCCCTTCTTTTGCATACCGCTTTTCACATCAAAGCATATTTTACCTGTAATTGATGTATAAATAGTTTTATTGCCTTAATCATCCATCATCATATCATAAACATATTTTATGCTGCCCTTTTCCTTAAATTATCAGATTTAATGACCACAAAGCATCCCCTTGGTCTATCGCTCATAGCTGACTCTCTCATTCCCTGATAACAGGATGTTCAGGGTATCTCCATTGCTGTTATGGGCAATTCTGGGAGAAAGGATCCCTATGCAATCTTTTTGTTTGCTGTGAATCATCTGTGAAGACGAATTCTCAAAAGAAGGATTTGCCAAAAGGGAAGAACAGTTTTCACACTTCTCTCAGGAAGTGTTGCTTCCTCAACACTTCAGTGATAGTGTTGCCTAATGCAAAGTGCTCAGGCTTTAACATCAAGTGGAACTAGGTTCAGATCCCAGCTGAGTCACTCACTGTCTGAGGGTGAAGGACCTTACATCTCTGAGCCTCCATTTTCTCATCTGTAAAATGGGAGTAATGATACTGATCTCATTGTGGCAATTAAATGAGACTGCAAATACCAGTGCCCTACCCAGTGTTTGGTTTATTGTACGTACTAAATCCATTCTTCTTACAATCCATATTTTCTTTTTCCTTGGAATTATTTGGGACAAGGAGCTTTTCACTTCTCGAACTTCCCATCCTTCTTGAACTGTGTTCCCCACAAAAGCCTCTGGCCATAGAACAAGAAGTATTGTCCCTCTGAAGGGTGGCTGCCCAACAGAAATACAAAGCCAGCCACAAATTCAAGCCACCTGTGTAATTTTAAATTTTGGGGAAGCCACATTTAAAAGGTAAAAATAAATAGGCTAAATTAATTAAAACTATTTCTTTAAATATATTTTTAAAATATATTTTATTTAACCCAATATATCCAAAGTATTATCATTTCAATATTTAATCAATATTTTTAGGTACTAATGAGATATTTTGCATTTCTTTTTTGGTGTTTGTAATATCTTTGAAATCTAATGTGCATTTGACGCTTACAGCACATCTCAATTTAGACTGGCCATGTTTCAGAAATGGCTACGGGCTGCTCTGTTGGATAGCACAGGTCTAGACTTTGAGACTTAAGCTTTTACCAGGTGTGCAGATGCTTCAAATGGGACCATCAGCCAAGGACTTGGGATTGTTGCCTGGAGACATCATTTCACATGCAAAATGCAAGTGCATTTTGACGATTAGCAGCACTTGGAGGGAGATAACATTGTAAATGAATGGTGTGACTCAAGGAGCTCTGAGGAGCTCGCCGTCCCCCTCTCTCCACTGCACAAGCCATCCCCCCTCTCTCCCCCCAGTGGCCAAGCTGTCCTGCTTTTCTACCACGAAAGTCACATGGGGGGAAGGGATGTCAAGACCTCGTTTCTCCACCTTTATATGTGAAAACCCATATTCTGGAATAAGCACCACCTTGCAAACTGCTCCTTCTACCCTTGACCCAGCTCAGAAAATGTCAACTGCATTCTCCCTGTTGCTCTGGAGTCATCTCTGACTTCTCTCTCCCACACCCTACACTTAAAACATCATCAAATGCCGCATTCAAAAAAGTGTCTAGCCTCTCACCACTCTGACCCCCTCTCGTTATCTCTACGACTATCACATTGGGGCAACCACCACATGGTTGACCTCCAGCCCAGATTGTGAGAACAGCCTCTTAACTGATAGTCCTGCTTCTCCCTTTGCTACCCATAAAAGAGCTAGAATGATTCTTCTTTAAAATGCAAGCATACATCAGCAAGAGTAAAAAAAAAAATCATATTTTAATGACAACTGAAATGATATAAAAATATAAACCACCTAGGAACAAATCTCAGCAAAATATGCATTACTTTTATGAAGAAAAGTACAAAATTTTATTTAAATACTTTAAAGAAGACCTAATAAATGAGGAGACAAACCATGGTCATGATTTGGAGGAGTCATTTTCATAAAGATATCACTTTTCTCCAAATTATATTTGGAATCAGATCTGAACATAGCTTTTTTGTTGAACCTGAGAAGCTGATTCCAACATTCATATGAAGGAAGAAAGTACCAAGAATGTCAGGACAGAGCGGAAGAAGAAGAAAAAAATGAGAAGACTCTTTCCAGATATCAACATTTACTACAAGCCTGTGGTTGATAACATTATATAGTATTGACAAAGGGATAAACAAGTTGGCAGAACAGAGAGCCCAGAAACAGACCACTCATACATGACAACTTGATTTACAGCAGAGCTGTTGTACATCAGTGGCTAACAAATGGCCTTTTTAATTAGTGGAGCTAAGACTCCTGGTTATCCATATGGGAAAAACAAAATAAAATAAAATATTAGCACTTATCTCACATCATACAGAAAAACCATTTCTAGGTGGGACTAAAGACTTAAATGTAAAGGCAAAATTATTTTTTAAATTTTTAATAATGTAAGAGAATCATTTTATGACTTTATAGTGGAGGAGAATTTCTTAGATAACACATGACGAGTGTATGTCATAAAGGAACTTATGGATAAATCAAGCTCGTTTGAAATTTAGAAATTCAGTCATTAGTAGAAATCACAAAAGATGTAAGGAGACAAGGCACAAACAAGAGAAAAACATTATAACATATGCAAATGACAAAGGATTAATATCCAAATATGTATTATATTACAGAAAACCAATAGGACAAAAAACAGATGACCTCAAAGAAAAATGGACAAAAGATCTGAATAGGAAAAGGAATCCAGAATGGCCAATAAGCATATAAAAAGATGCCCAACCTTAATAATTCAGGAAATGCAAATTAAAAACATAGATAGCTTTTCATTTTCACTGGATTGGCAAAAATTAAAACTCCAACAGTATCAAATGTTGGTGAAGATGTGGAGCAACGGAAACTGTTACGTATTGCTGATGGGTGGGTAAAATGGTACAACTGGTTTGGAAAACAATTTGGTGTCATCAAGGCTGAAGATATGTACACCCTGTGACCCACCAATTCTACTTCTCGAATGTACCCTATGGAATTCTTGCACACACGTGCGCGCACACGCACACACACACACCAGGATATATGTCCAGGGAGAGTCCTGGCAGCATAAGCAAGTGCTAGAGCACCTAGCAGCTTGTAACAGAAAAACACACAAAACCTAGAAATATCACCAGTGCCCATCAGCAGTAAGTTGGAGAAGTATATTGAAATATGTTCATATATAACAGAATACTATACAGCGGTCACCATGAATGACTTAGAGCCACATGCAACAAGATGAAGGAATTTCAGAAACATAATTTAGAGCAAATTAAGCAAGTCTTAAAAGAATATTCAATTCCTGTGTACAAAGTTCAAAAGCATGCAAAACTAAATAGCACATATTTAGCAATTTAACTCTAAGAGGTAAAACTATAAAGAAAAGCAAGAGAACAATAAGCCTCAAATTCCGGATGAGAGTTTTCTCTGATGAGAGGGAGATGGGTAAGCACAGGGAGGAATTCGAAGATGCTGACGATCTTTAAAAAAACACTAAGGTGGCAGCACACAGAGTTTATTTCATTTTTTCTCCTTATACCCTATACACTTTTTCTAAAGTTTCTTTTCTATCTACTCAACATTTAAAAGCTTCCCAAGTCTGGGGGTGTACAGCCCAGGTCCTCACACTGGACAGGAAGGCCCTCCTGACCTGGCCCCAGCCCATTCCTCTCTGGCCTGGTCACCTGGCATGCCCCTCACCCCTCACGCTGGCCTCCATCAGGACACCTCCTCTGTACCTTGGCTTTCTCCATTCCCCTGCCAAGAACACTTCTCAGAAACCCACATGGCTCAGGCCCTCCCTTCCTTTAGGTCTCCACCCAGAAGGCACATACATTCTCCAGCCTCCTGACCGCAGTCCCTACCCCCTGCTCTCCATTCTACTTCAGCCCACAGCACCAAGCCCCACCGACCCCTGTTCACTGACCCTGTCACCTTTAACCAGGCCTGCAGCAAGTGGCACTCGATAAATATTTGTGGAATAATTAAATGGATGACAATGCAGAAAATCATGTTAAAATTGAAGCATTCCATGGAAACGGTAATACATAAAATCCTTAATTACTGAATTAACTTCTCATGCTTCAGAGAGGTTGGGACAAAGGATTGGTTCCATGTTCTATAATCTGCGATTTCAAGGGGGAAAAGAGCAAATTCTCCACGAGCCAGGTGGTTCCTGCTTATGCAGAAAATGTTGGGGTTTCTAAGGTTTGATGTGGTAATTCACCTGAAAGAGAGGCCCGAAGAGGCATCTACTTACCAGAACCCCAGGAGTGACCACAGGGCCAGGATAGACCAGCTCTCTTGGTGGCGAGTCTAAAGTGGCCCCCACTGCCTAGCACCCTTCAGAGGCCTATGCGAGGGCTGGGCGGGGGAGCTCACAGTCCCTGGAGCTCTCCATCCTGGAAATCGGCACAGACAGGCTCATGTCCAGCCTCTCCCAGGTGTGGCAGGTCACCTTCCTTGGCAGAATCGTGAGACAGGGCTTGACCTGAGGTAGGAGGAAGAGAAACGGTGGCTCGGCAAACTCCAACAGTGACGGACATCCAGCAGACCCTGGCCCTGACCACACACGCCGCTCGCCCTGCACACACTTCCTGCTCCTCAGCTCACCTCCTCTCCCACATCCACAAACCCAGATCAGGCGCTGGTGGTCACGTGTGCTCCCACACTCAGCTTTCCAGGAGGCGGCCCATAGGCCCCGCCCGGACAGACAGGACTCCCGTGTCCACCTCTGGCCTGGCCTGGCATGGCCAAGAGAAGGATGACCTACCCAGAGGTGTGGCAGTCAGGGCCTGCAGCCGTCAGATGGCGTGGGCACCCCCATAGCCAGCCGCGCCCCCTCAGGCTTGGGGGAGGAGAACTCAGCCCAGCATCGTTGGTCTTCAACGGCGTTTCACTATGAATCACTGGAGCTGGGTCTCTGCTCGTTTCCTGGAGAAAGCAGAAGTAGAGAGCTGGCAGATGCCTGATTCTGCCCACTCCACAGACATCAGCAGAACTGCCTGAGCTCTGGTGGGTGACTCGGGCCCACAGAATGGCCCCTTGGGGCAGCAGGCTCAGTGGTCAAGCAGTGCTGGGGGGGCCAAGAACAAAGAGGAAAAGCTAGTGAATAGTGGACCCAGAGTTTAGGCCTGTGCTATCAGGCTGAACTTTTCTTTTTTTCCATGGCCCCACCTATCCTCTCTGAGCCTCTGCAAAATGAGGATAATAATGGTGTTTACGTGAATTTAATTAGACATGTGTCTAAAGTGCCATTGTGGACATTGCATGGGCTCATCAGCCCCAGAGACAGCCTCTCATGTGGATTCCTTCCTCTTCCATCCTCAGACCACAGATCAGGGGAGTCCTCTAAGGTCAGATGGTCAAGTCTGGGGAACAGTGAAGTAATGATGAAAGGAAAGTTCCAATAATAGAATGAAGTTCTCCAAAATTCAGTATCAAAGTTTTCTTTCCTTTGATATATTAGGTTGAATTATTTCATATCGTCTCTCTATAACATCATCCATATAGGACCAGCCAGGATATCCATTCAGACACAATACCTCCCTGTGCCACATGGGCAAGGGCAGTGGTTAGCACGAGTGCCTGATCCTTAAAACTAGCTCACCTGTTCCTAGCTCACAGCCAACTGACCATTTATGAGTAACTGTAAGTGAGAGGCAACATTGTCTGTTATGGGAGGCAAAAAGGCTCTGAGACTGGTTCAAAGATGAAAACAACATTTGTAATGAAACCTCAACTCTCGCCAATGCAAACCTGCCAGTAGACAGCAGCCAAAAAAGGAGACCCGCGCAGCTTAAGACCTGGGCGACATGCCCGTGCTGAGCCCACGCCCATTCCCCAACAGCAGGCAGAGGGACCAACATTGTGGCTTGAGTTTTCATTTCTTACCCACTGTCCATGGGCTGAAAGGAAGGGTGCATCACAGGGGGGCACTTCGGGTCACCCCAAGACATGCAACGGTATATGCAGCAGCACAAGAATCACCTTGTCAAGCCAGAATGGGCTCCAATTTCTTTAAAAGCAACAATTTAAAATCCATAGTTGTACTATTTACAAGATCCATTGTGCTATATCATATGACCATTATGGGAAAAAAATGTTAATTTTCTTGGCAGCTGGTACAAGACTCTTCTTCCCTAGGGAGAGACCTGCTTTTGTTGACTAAAGATGATAGGTTAGTTGCAGCTGGGATCCTGGGTTGAAAATCTGGGTTGAAATTCTCACTACTATACTAAGACAATTAACATCTTTAAACTTAAGAAAACTTGTTTCTTCTTTGTAGAATAGAACTAATGTGACATTGCAAGGAACAAATCAAGTAATATTTGCAAGAGGGCTGTTAAACTCTAAAAGGAGGTGTACAATGTGGGTTGTTATTACTGAGAGAGTTGCCCATGCTAAGACATTGAAGCAGCCAGGGCAACCATGAACTGCTCACATAAATTTTTGTTGAGGGGAAATGTAAGATTCTGTGATTTGTTTTTTTAGATGTCCAAAAATAGCAATTATACCTCTGCTTCCAGTTATGACAGTGTAACTAGCACAGGACATACCTTTCCATTGAAGGTAACTCTAAAATAGGAGGAAAAATATAAGACAACTGTTTCCAGGCATTGAATAGCAGGCAGCACGAGACTGCGATCCTTCGGACAAGAAAAGCACACAAGGTGAGCCCCACAAGTGCCCTGGCTTTCTTCCTGCAGGTACTTGCCTGCCATGGTGCAGGGAAGTGGAGCCCCAAAGGCAGTACTCTTCCTGAACTGAAAAGGTGTAGGTCAGAGAGTTCCAGGCTTCTGAAGGGGCTGGAATTTCCAGAGTAGGGTCCTGAAATGAGTGTGTGTTGTGGGAACTTGTTGTGTGTGTCCTTGGCCAAGGGTGGCCAGTGCATCACAGGGTGAGGCTCCAAGAGACCTCGCAGAAATCACCTGTTCCACGGCTGAGAACGGAGTGGAGGGAACAGAGATTGCGCAGTGCTGGGAATGTTGGAGTTCCATCCCGTCCAGAATGGAGAGACCTTACTGAGCATCCCGGGATTTCATCTTACACCTCAGAAAGGCTCCCCCTGAGAAATAAGAACCACACCCTAGCGTAGGAGCCGTGAACTAGGAACAGTCAAAATGGAAATCGAAGAGTCCTCACAAAGAATAAAAGCAAGCCTGGCAGAACCAAAAGGCTGTTCCAGTAATTTAACTGTGAACCAGAACAAAACATCATCCTTTAAAGGAAGAAAACATAATGCAGCATCCTTTCAGTGTAACATCCACCCTGTCCAGCATACAACTAAAATGAGTAGAAATCTGAAGAAACAGAAAAATGAGATCCATAAAGAGAAAAATAACTGTCAATAGAAACAGACACTGATATGAACCAAATATTGAAATTATCACAGAAGGACTTTGAAGCAGCTATTAGAACATATTCAAGGACTTCAAAGAAAAGATAGCCATAATAGTTGAAAGGTAGAAAATTTCAACAAATAAATGGAAAACATAAGATTTAAATGTAAATTCTAGAACAGAAAAGCATATATGAAATAAAAATTCTACTGATGGGCCAACAGCAGCTTCGTGACTCCAAAAACAAAAATGGTTAATGAATTTGAAGACTGATCAATAGAAATGATCCAATATGAAGGAAAAGAGAAAAAATATTGAAGAAAAATAAACACTCATTCAGTTGCCTTTGGGATAATATAAAATGGTATAATATAGGTGTAACTGGAGTCCCAGGGAGAAAGAAGAGAGCAGAAAAAAATACTTGAAGAAATAATCTTTGAAATTTCCAAAGATTGTTGGGAAAACAGCAAATTGCAGATACAATAAGCTTAGTAAGCCCCAAGCAGAAAAATATGGAAAGAAAACCACATTTAGGTATGTCATAGTCAAACCCTCGAAAATAAAAAATAAAAAGATTGTCTTAAAAGTAATCAGAGAAAAGAAATATTACATGTAGGGGGACAAAAACACAACCTCAGGCAGATGTTTCATCAGATACAATGGAAGTCCTAAGACAATGGAAAGAAATCTCTAACATGCTAAAAGAAAAAAACAAAAATTGTTAACCTATAACTCTTTCACCAGTGAAAAACTGAGGATGAAATACAGTTACTTTCGGATAATGACAGCTGAAATTCTTCATCTCCAGGATTCACACTGCAAGAAATTCTAAAGGAAGTTTTTGAAGCTGAAGGGAAAAGACATCGGATGAAAACTCGGATCTACAAAAAGGAAAGAAGAGTAGGATTAATGGCAAATATATGAGTAAATGGAACAAATTATGTACTTTTTCTAGTCTTAATCTCTTTAAAATTATGACTGTTTAAAGCAAAAATTGTAACACTGCACTTTGGAGTTTATACCACACGTCGGTGAATTATATATGACAACAGTTGCACAAAAGATGAGGGGGTAAATGGACACATCCTGTTGCAAGCTTCTTACATTGTACATGAAATAGTATCTTACTAAGTCTAAGTAATAAAAAACTATGATAAATTCAGGATACATATTTTATTTTTAGCTTTGTGACAAAGATGTCAGGAAAGTCCAAGTTCATTTCTAATCAACAAACCCACACTAAGCATCTATCCCATGCCAGATGCCCGGTAGACCCTGGAGAAACAGAGATGAATAAGGCAAAGCTTCCATTAAGGTTATTTCCTATGACAGCTGTTCAAGTAGGCAGGTGGTTCTCTATCACATAGTGATTCAGCAACACAAGCTTGTTTGTCCCTCAGAGTCTTGTTGCCATCTGCATCCCGTCAACAAAAGGAGAAAGAGAGTGGACGAGGCACAGGTCCGCTCATAAAGTCCAGTCTATAAGTGGCATGCATCACTTTGGCTCACATTCCATTGTAACTGCATGGCCATATCTAATGGCAAGGAAGGCTGGGAAGTGCAGTTCAGCTGTGTGCCAGCCTTAATCCTATTATTAGGAGAGAATACATTTTGGTAGGCTACCAATCTCTCCCATACTCCATTCAAAGAGCTTACAATCTATACTCAAGACGATATACAAAAAAGTTAATATCTTTCTGACTTTTTAAAATAAATCATGTTAATTTTATACATGAATCAAAAAAGTATAAAGAATAGAGAATAAAATAAAAATAATTAATACTCTAAACACCTTAAACAGGTAAGCAAGAGCCATGTGAGAATAGCATTTTATTTTTTTCCATGTTTACCAAAGTATATTTCTTTGGTCTTAATTTTCTTCTTAACAAATTTTAAATCATGCCATAAATTCTGCTTCATAATCTGTTAGGGTTTTTTTTTTTTTCACTCAATTCATCATAAACACTTTCCCATTTCATTATTGCAATGTATTTTTTATACCAAGTTGGAATCAAGAAGAAAGAAGATTGTCCACATAGCAATGGGACATTTTTTTAAAACCTGGAGAGAAAGCGACTTCCTTGAAGCTAGTTGTATTTCCATATTCCCTGTGAGGATCATGGTGAACTACAGAAAAAAAGAGGGAGTCCAACCAGCATATTGTACTTCCTCAGAGGTGGTGGACACGAGTACATACTGATACAACTGTAAAATAACTCCACAGGATACCTGGAGCCTGTAGGAAAAATGATAAATACTGCTGGTGACATAAGAACACTTAGGGAAGGGAGTAGGGATTGGAAAACTATAAATGGGAAAATACTTTCCTAATTTTCAATAATAGCTGGAAGGTAGAATCTACAGCTCCACATTAGTAGTATTGACATGAAACTCAAAAGGTGCCCACTGAGAAGATATAGAAGAACCATAAGCTACCATTCAGTTAAATGCAGGCCATTCAACACACTTGAATCAGCATAATGATTTGCCAGGACCAAGTCCTAAGCTGAGTTTTGCAGGCACAAATAATAGATAAGAATTCCTTCCTCAAGGAGCTTTCAAGTAAGAACAAGTCCTGTAAGCTAAGCTCATTTATCTTTGGTGGATGAGACCACACTGGCAACACTATAGGTGTGAGCTTCAGTAAGCCGTTGGATGACCCCTCTCAGGACTTACACTTCTATTTATTCTGCTGCCGTCTCCTCAGCACCATCATGTGACTGGCACCACACAAGATGCCTAGAGTGGTAAGATCCAGTCTGTCTCTGAGGAGTTCACAGACATCATACACACCATATAGATCTCAGCCACCACACACAGCCACACATCTGTCATGCCAAACGGTTTTATTTTGGGGAAGTAGGAATAGACAGCTGAGACTTCAGTTTAACTCTGAGTGCCTTTATGCCCTCACACCAACGATATGGCATTGACAGAAATTAGGTCCTCTCTAAAGAGTCTCAACTTTAGGGGAGATCTCATGGGACCAGACTGAGGATATCAGTGAGGAGCAGGTTTGGAAGGTGAGTGGGGGGCAGCTTAGGGCACTATGGAAGGTGAGGGAATGTTTTGAAAAAAGATTCATAGGAAACAAAAGCCTTTTCAAGAAATGGTGCTGGAACAAAATGTATATCCATGATGAAAATAAAGCAATATTGACCCCTACCTCACACCATAGGCCAAAAAAAAAAAAAAAGTCAAGATATTTCTTAGACCAAAATGAAGAAGCTAAAGCTATAATGCTCCTGGGAGAAAACATAGGAGAATATCTGTGCAACCTAAGAAGGTTTCTTGGACACAGAAAGTAATAACCATAAAAGAAAAGATTGAAAAATTAAATTTCATCAAAATTAAAAACTTTCTTCTCATCAAAAGACACTGTTAAGAAGTGAAAAGGCAAGCCACAGTCTGGGATAAAATATTCACAAAGCGTATATCTGACCAAGGAAGTATCCAGAACGGATAAACAACTCCAACAAATCAATAATCAAGAGATAAACAACCCAATAAAAAATGGACAAGAGACTTAGACACCAAAAAAATATTTATATATATATACCTATATATATATACAAATGGCCAAAATGTTCATGAAAAGATGTGCAATGTTGTTAATTATGAGGTAAGTGCAAGTTAAAACCACATTGAGACACCTCAGCAAACCGACTAGAATGGCTAAAATTAAAGATTATCAACACCAAATACTGGTAAGGATGTGAAGCAACTAGAACACTCCTGCATTGCCGGTAAGAATGTATAATGATACAACTACTTTTGTAAACAGTTTAGCAGTCTCTTATAAAGTTAAATATACACTTATCATGTGACCCAGCAATCCCACTCTCTTGTACTTATCCAGATGAATGAAAACACGTGTTCTCACAAAGACTATGCATGAATATTCAGAACAGCTTTATTTGTGATAGCTAAAAATCAGAAACAAGCCAGATCCATCACCTGGATAATGAATGAATAAATCATGGTATATTCATACAATGGAATTCTACTCAGCAATAAAAAGATCCAACTATAGATAGACCCTTCAACACGGACAAATCTCACAGACATTACTAACTGAGAGAAGCTGCACACGGAGTGCATTCTGTGATTCCATTTAGTATATGAAATTCTCGAACAGACCAAATTAATCTATAGTGAAAAAAATCAGAACTTTGGCTGCCTCTGAGAAGGAGGTAATGAGTGGAAAGAGGCCCAAAGGAACTTTCTGAGGTGACGAAGATATTTTATGTCTTGATAGAGGTATGGGTTACACAGGTGGAGCGGTTTCTTAAAATCATGCAGTTAAGATTTGTACATTTAAAGATACACACAATTTTACATAAAAAACTATAAAAATAATTAAGTGGGAAATGGGTGGAGGTAAAAATGAAACAAAAATGGCAAACTGTTGATCAAGCTTGAAGTTGACCCATGGGTACGTGGGTTCATTATATTATTATGTTTTCTTTATATATGTTCAAATTCTTTCCATAACAAAACATTTTTAAAAGAGAAAGAGAGAGAGCAAGAAGAGAAGGCTAAGTTTACCAGAAATTAAAATAGACTCTAAATCTTCTATCATGGAAACAGTGTTCACGTGGACAAACAGAGAGAACAATGGAACAGAATAGGAGATCCAGAAATAGCCTCAGTTGCATATGCAAATTTAGTAGACTCAAAGGTGACATCTCACATCACTGGGGAAAGATGGGCTATCAATGAGTGATGTCAGGATAACCCAGAGACATATATGAAAAATAAAATTATCATTTCTCACAACTCAGTAAAAGCCAAATGAATTCATTGTATACATGTAAAAACAAAATTAAACAGATGCTAAAGAAAAAAATAAAGAGGATTCACATAGCATCCAGCAGGTATTAATGGGGACAGAGTTCTGGGGAGGTGGCCACCAAATAGATCAGTCCCAAGGAGATGCCAGGCTCAAGACTGGGAGCCCAAGGACAGGCCAGTGCCAAGAGCTGGGACTGGGTGGTTCCAGCAGGAGCAGAAGCGGCTGAGCACTGGGGCTTGCGGCCCCAGAGGCTGCTTACCGGCCTGGGGAAACCAAGTAAAACACAAGTTCATTTCACAAGTGCACAGGGCTGTGCGTGGAAAGAGTGGGCTGCCTTCCGCTCTGCCCACTGGGTGGTGAGGGGTGAGGAGGAAGGAAGGGGAGTGGGGACAGAAGGAGGAGAGGAGCAGACTGCATTTGTGTAAGGCCCAGACAACCACGGCAAGCCCAAAGGAGTCTTGGACAAAGATGGCAGCAAGGACAGCGTGGCAAGGCCACAGAGCAGATGGGTCAAGACCTTTGGAGGGTGACGCTTCTAAAATTCTTCCTAATCCAGGAGGAGCTGCTTTTTCACTTCCAAAGGCCATATTCAACACTTCCTAGGTACAGAGAACTCCCCCCCAGGGAGGGCCTGAGAAGAATTTGCCTTCGAGTTGAAGAAAGGAAACACCAGCAGCATCCAGCACCTTGAAGATAGTTGGCAACACCTTCCCCACCACAGAGAGGATGGAGAGTGCTGGGAGATGATGCTGGAGGAGCCACGGGACGCAGATGGGCAGGAAGGCAGAGACATCCTGAGGGAGGTGTGTTGGAGGCCAGCTAGGAATGCGCAGGAGGCCTGTGTTCCAAGCCCAGGCAGGGCGTGGGAAGTGCTGGGTGGAGCTGTGTTCAGCTCTCCCAGGTTGTAACCAGGTAAATGAAGCAGGGAGAGTGGCACCCGGGATCTGACACACACCCTCAGAGCCTGGCTGAGACCCAGACCTGATTCCTGGGCAAGGACCTAATGAGGACAGCCACATGCTGGCAGTGGTGTCTGGGCAAGGCGGCTTCAACATCTTGGAGGGAGCTTGGGCAGAGAACAGAGACACAGTTTCTGGAGACACGACTTTCCTCCACTGTCCTTAGTGAAGCCTAAGAAAGAATCTGGATGGGAGTTGTGTTCTCAGCCCTGGCTAGCTAGAGCCTGGGTGCTTCTTCCACATGCCTCGCTGGGTTGGCTTTTGGTCAGAGGTGCAGAGAAGGAGTGACGCTTCGCCAAAGCAAGCAGGAGGTGCTGTTCCCCTTGTCCCTGCTTCCCACTCTGCGCCATTCCACGAGGTGGACTCTTCCTGACTCCTCCCTGACCCACAGCACTCACGGCAGAACACTGCCCGGCACCGCTCTTGAGTGTCCTCTCTCACATGAGGCCCAGCCTTCTAGAGAGATGCTCTCTACTCTCACACCTCCATTAGAATCACCTGGACCAACCAAATGTGGCCTGGATGGGACCTGGGAAGTGGCTGTGATTAGGTCACTGTGAGTCACTATGGGTCAGCCCCTCCAACCATAACAATTGCTGGTGGCAGGGCCTTGGCCCAACTCACATTGAGCAAACATGGCTGTTCTGGCTGCAACCCCATAGGGGGCTGGGGGAGGAGGGGGTGCAGAGAAGGCTGTCTCATCAATGCTCCTTACAGCCTCAGACCCAGCCAGATGCTCATGCTCCAAAGAGGTCGCCCTGCAGCCAGTCTCTGCCAGACAGCTGAGCACATCCTCTCCCTGAGCTGAAGGAGACAGAAACCAACGAGGGTATGGTGAGTGCGATGCCGCCATGTTTGACTCTGGAGGAGGGAGAAGGAACCAAAGACCAGGGAAGCTGGGCTGGGTGGGTTCAGAAGAGTGAAGTGAGGTTAGTAGCGCTCCCCTGGGACCAGCAGAGAGGCAGAGCAGCAGAGCAGAAAGAGCGGAGCGGCCTGGCTTCCGTTCTTGGACGTGTGAGCTTGGTCAAGGTTGGACGCCTCTCTGTGGAGGAGGCTCCCTCCCCCCTCCTACCAAGATGGCCTGAGATGCTGCAAAAGAAGAGAAGCACCTTTCTCCGTGTCGCGGGGCCACTCTTCATGTCCCGCACCCTTCGTCACAGGGCGCAGGGCCCACTCCTCTGCAGCCGTCCAGCCTCTTTGCTTTTGTGCAACCCCTCTGGCCAGCAGCTTCCATCACGGGGGAAGCAGCGGGGCACTGCAGATGGGGCTGGCTCCACGCTCCAGTAGCCACCCTGCCAGCTGGCCTGTGGGCCTGCGGGCCTCCACTCAGGCGTGGCTCCCGGACACGCCCTGCTGAAGAAGACAGTGCCCGAGGAGATCAGAGTCAGCTCCAAGCTTCAACGGGAGCAGAGCACCGTTACCAGCAGCCGGAGGCTTGACAGAGGGAGGGACAGCCCGCGGACTGGCCACCCCTTACTGGGGGCAGGCTGGGGGAAGCAGGAGGGACAGGATGATCTCAGGCACACTACTTAACTGCACTGAGACTCTCTCCTCATCTGAAAATGAAGAAAACTATAGCAATTTCATACAGATCTTGTTTTAATGAGAATTAAATAGAGTTAAGTGCATAAAGCTGGCAAGTCAGGGCGCCCTCCCCTTCTCACCACAGCCCTGCTTGGGGACACATCAGTGACTTTCTGCAGAGCAGTTCGAGGGGCCTCAAGGGACAGACAAGAGGGAAATGCCTTCCGGCTCCCGCCCTGCCCTTGAATTACGAGAAAGAAGCCCCCCCCTCCAGGCTGCAGACTCCCCCCCGTGGAAGGGGACTCTGAGACGTGGGGATCTCTGGGGTGGGAGCCCTAGGCAGTGGCTTCTTACTCGGGGGAGCACCACGTCTCCTGAGGGCATGATGCCCCGGCCGACATTGGTTTAACTATCTTAATCCTTCACCGCAGAGAACAGGCACCTGCCCGGGTGAGCTGCTAAACTGCGAGACTCAGAGTAGGGCAGCTAACCCCCTGAGCCTTCCTTTTCATGTACACAAATTTAGGGTAATGAGGATTAAACAATAAGAATGTACCACATGGCAAAGTGCAGTGTTTACCACATTGTGAATATCTGTGGTGTAGACAAGCACAAAATGTGACCCCTCTCCCAGTGTAATTAGAGAATTCCCCTGGCTGGCAGGGGGCAGGTGGAGGGCCACAGGGACTGGAAATAGGGATCAAGTGTGACCTCAGGCTTTTCAGGATGTTTGCACATGTGGTGGAATCAAAATATACTGTAAAAGAGATTACTGCAAAGTGTACAGGGTCCAGGCTGGAGGAAGCACAAGTTGCCGTTTTAATAATAGTTATGTTCTGGGGCCGGCCTGGTGGTGTAGTGGTTAAGTTCGCGCACTCTGCTTCAGCGGCCCGGGGTTCACAGGTTCGGATTCTGGGCATGGACCTACGCACCACTTGTCAAGCCATGCTGTGGCCGCGTCCTGTATAAAGTAGAGGAAGATGGGCACAGACGTCAGCCCGGGCCCAGTCTTCCTCTACAAAAAAAGAGGAGGATTGGCAACAGATGTTAGCTCAGGGCTAATCTTCCATGCACACACATGCAAAATAAATAATAGTTATGTTCTTTTTTTCACTTATAAAATTATACCTGCACATGGAAACAAAATTCAGTTTATAAGAATATAAAAAGTAGCTTCCGTTTTGCCCATGATCATTTTCCACTTTGCCCAAATAATCACTGGATCTTCTGATGGTTACCATTACAACTTTAGCTAAAACTTCTATTTTAAGGTTAATTTCAGACAGTACCTGTAGACCTTCAGTGACGAGAAATAAGAAAATTTGTGTGCTTACACTATTTTCTTCTTCCTCTCCCATACTCTTTCCTGATTTGTAATTATACTTTTATTCTTTTAAATGTTGCCTTTCCAATTTTGCTCATTATATTTTTATATTTCCTCCTAGTAATTGCCTTCATGACTTTAAATAGCATATTCACTCTTCTATGTACTAAATTAAGACAGTATTTGCTGCCATGAAAGATAAGGACACTATCGTGGTTATTCTTCCTTCCTCTCTCCTCCCTCTATTTTTGTTTCCTATATCATTGTTTTCATATCATCGTGGCTTAAAATATTGTGTGAGCTAACTAAAAGTCTCTTACTTGCTTTGTCGATAAGTTGACTCCAAAAACTAGAAAACTAGTAAACAGTATTGACAATATTGTGGTTCAAACATAATATTCACTGTGGAACCAAGAAACATGATGAAGAAGAGAAGAAAAATACTAGAGACAAGAAAAATACTCCTGTGTCATTAAAACTTTAAGTTAAATTGTATAAATTATAAAAACTGGTCATTAACTAAATTATATTAAAAACAAAGGTAATAAATACTCAAAATCTCCTCATTTTGTTACATTTTACTCTTCTGCTGTTGAGGTCACTAACACCTCTTGTATCTGCGTGGTGAAAATGCTGTAAAACGATGCTCCACCACACGCCTCTCAACTCTGTGTTCAGTGTCTTGATCTTGGTATTTTAAAATTGCCCATGTTGAGAGAATTTAAACCATGGAAACTGGAAAATGCTACAAACAAGGACTTGTTTGTTGCTTAAACTTAAGAAAGTGGTGGAGAAAATATTAATAATGTAGATTAAATTTAAATCCTGCTGTGCCCATAGTGATTACATCTTGAACAGCACAAAATATTGAGAAAATATTTTTCCAGTGTTTGAAAACGGTTATCTAATTCGACAAAGTCACTCTCACCATTGACAACTGAGTCAAGTCCTGACACATAGAGTGCTAAAGCTGAAAATGGTTTCAATTTGCTGAATATAATCAGTATAAGGATGAGAAATAGTTTAACAGTAGATTACATAGCAGATTTAATGACTGTAAATTATTGGGTAAAGCATTGTAAACCAGGGTGCAATTCCATTTGTCAAATCATGGTTAAATTGAGACTATTGGTTGGCTACTGATTCAAAAGTGTGGCAAAAAGCAATGAAAGAGTTCTATAAGAATCAATAGGCTATGTGGAATTTGCAATAGAGAATTGTATGTTTTGTTATTATTTGTAAATTATGTGCTATACATACTTGATATCAGTAAAATTTATAATAAACTTGGTAGATAGACACATAGAAAGACAGACGCATTTTTGAGAGCCGGTTGCTAAGCGTTTACCAGCACACCACTGTCTCAGAGGCTTACTGATCTTACCATCACATCAGGTAAGAAATTAGGAGGAAATGGAGAGAAACGCCTTCTCCTCCCATGCTCCAGGGCCAGCATGGTCCCAGGGGCTACAGGACACCTCAGAAGGATAACTAGCACTTGTCATCAAGAACAAGGAAGCAAAGGCTGGAAACAGCAGGCTGACAGGGCAGGTCACTCCTCTGAGCCTTCAGCCACCCCTCTCCAAAAAGGGGCTGCTGACCCCTCCCCCGGCCTCTTGGGGTAGTTGTGAGCCTGGAGACCATCTCCTGGCTGTGAGCAGGTGCAGGCCCAGTGGCAATACTTGCTCCTTAAAAGATGTGCCCCCATCCCCCACCGATCACCAACAGAACGTGTGGCACAAACAACTCAGGATCACCCACCGCAGGGGCTTCCCCAGAGCCCCTGGAAAGCTGCCAGCACGGGAGCCGTTGTGGGGCTGGCCTGATTCTGAGTGTGGGGAAGGGGCAGGGGGCCAGGCCACTTCTGCTTTCTGCTCACACCTGCTGAGGTGCTAGCCCAGGGAGCACATCTGAATTCTCAAACCTCAGCCACAGGTTCACTTCAAGTTTTGAGGGAAAATTTAAGGGCAGTTTCGTTATAACTCATTACGGCCGGGTCCTCTGCAGAAGTACCTCTCCGTGCTTCCGGAGAGCTTGAAACATGGGAATAATTGCTCTGCACATGGTGGAGGTGACTGCCACCCACAGAGACTGATTGCCTTTTTCTTCCAGACATTTCTTGCAGAAAACCCCAAACTTCAAGTATTTTGTTTACCCTCCTGTGAATCTGTTCTAAAGAAATGACCCAATATTCAGAAAAGGCTTGTTGTATATCTGCCTCCAATCCTTCTTTGAATGATGTGGGGACATGCATAAATGCAGAAGCAAACCTTTATGCAGAAAGATGCTCTCGGTATGTTGGAAATAATCTAAAGTGTTTAATTTTAGCAGACTTTAAAGTGACATATTATGCAGTTTGTGTATACACCCAAATAAACACAACATACAGCTATTAAAGAATACATCAGCGCCCCCATCCCTTGAGATTTTCATTCAGTGCTGGCCCAGTGAGAGCCATGGCCCTGACCCTAAGCCTCTGCTCACTGATGTGGATGAGCTCCACACAGACACGGATGCCGCACGGTCCAGCAGCCACGTCTCCTGCCCTGCATCCTCAAAAGAAAAAGCAACTGAATCCAAACGTCATGGATTCAGTTTGTAGGCTCAGGTTTGGGTTTATAGGTTGTGCCACTGCCAACATGGACACTGCTTCAGTGTATAGGGAGGAACTGAGTATGAGAACAATAGAAAAAAATCTAATTGACTTTTCAAATATTTCCTCTCAGATCACTTGAAAGTAGTAGATTCTCCATAACAAAATCGCATTTCCCAATGGTGCCAAGCATCCATGTTCTTGCTTCTCTTAGAGTTCAAATTCCTAGTCCCATAGGTACTTATACACCAGTGCAAGATTCACAATGGTTCTACACAGCAGCCTGGAAACATTTTACAATATTAAAAGTTCACTTACTCCTAAACTCATATATGTAGTTCTAGACATAACATGCATAAAATCTGACACTGATCCTTCACACTGGCCACTAGATGGAAAATGAACACCAGAATTGCCAATAGTTTAATTTTTATATTTACTTTATATTTTTAAAATCACAATAATTTCATTTTGTTCAAATAGTTTTATTTAAATTTTTTGTATTCATTAATTATGATATATATTTTGCATTTTGATCTTTTAGAGAAATTTTTTAAAGTGTAATAATAAAATACAATAACAAAGTTTTAACACCCTAAGAAGATCTTTCTATGTGTATACACAATAGGTTAGGAATGTGTATAGTTGCTATGAGTGAGTATTCCCTATTTTGTATTCTACATTTTAAATTTTTTATTTTGAAATGATTATAGATTCCCAGAAAGTTGCAAAAATGGTACAAAGAGATCCTATGTACCCTTTACCCAGTCTCCCCCAATGGCTACATCTTAAGTAACTATAGTGCAACATCAAAGCCAGGAAACTGACACTGGTACGGTGTGTATCATTCTATGACACTTGATCACAGGTCTGGGTTTCTGTAACCACCTGGATACAGACTTGTTCCATCACCACAAGGATCTCACCTGTGCTACCCCTTTACGATCACACCCACCTGCTGCCTGCTTGATCCCTAACCCCTGGCAACCACTAATCTGCTTTCCACATATACAATCTTATCACTTTGAGAAAGTTATATAAATAGAATCATACAGTTTCTGACCTTTTGAGATTGGCTTTTTTCTCTCAGCATAATACCCTTGAGATCCAGCTATGCTGTCACATGTATCAATAGTCTGTCCCTTTTTATCGCTGAGTAGGATTCCACAACATGGATGTACCACAGTCTGTTTAACTCTTCAACTGTTTAGCCACTTTGAATGCTTTCTGTTTGAGGCTATTACAAATATAGCTGCTTTAGGGAACCTCCCTTCACCCATTTTCACTCCACAGGGGTTGGTTGGAGTTGATTCCACCTCTTGGCAGCGGGATGGACACATGACCAAGGTCCTTCAGGTAGAATTACTCTCTGCCCTGGCCACAGTGATGTGTGCAGGACTGTGCGTGTGGCCCACAGTGGTCCAGTCAGAGACCGTCTCAAGTGTTTTGCTGGAACCATTAGGTTCATGTTCTTATAATGAAAAATGCCTTGAAAAATACACTCTGTCTCTCTGGGCATCATGGTCATCAGCTATGAAATAAGGATTTAAAAAATCCCTATGATGACAGGTTAGTATGTATTTGTTCATTCAACAAACTAAAAGTATTTATTAAGAGAGAATTTTAAAAAGAGGGAAAATCAGGTGCAAAGGCCCTGGGGCAGGAAAGGAGTTAAGTGACCAGAATGCCCAGAGCATGGTGCTGGAAGGTGGAGGAGAGTGGGGACAGGATGAAGTGGAGAAACAGGCAAGGACCCCTCAGTGAGGACCGTCTAAGATCTGGAGGGCAGTTTGGACTTGAGACTTGCATGATGGGAAGTCATTGAAATGTTTTAAGCAGGGAAATGGCATGCTCCAATTTACCTTTCACTGCTCAGGGAGAATGACATGAGGAAAATGGAGCATGTGTGGAAGCCAGTGAGGAAGTTCCTGTATAAGGCCAGGCAAGAATCGGTGGCCTGTCTAGGGTGATAATAGTGGGGATGGAGAGAAAAGGATGGATTTGGGATATATCTTGGAAATAAAAGTAATTGTAAGACTTACTCATGGAATGGGTCAGAAGGTAAAATCAAAAGTGACCTTTAGGTTTTTTGCTTAAAGTTAGTGTGGGCAGTAATATTTACGACATGGAGAAGAGGAACATGGAGAAGCTTGGGACAGCTTGGGGCACCAGTTTGGGACATGTTATGTTGGAGATGCCAACCAGTGAGGGTAAGGGGCAGTCAGAAAAGGAAGCCTGTAGCTTAGGGGCGAGACCCAGTCTGAAGATACCAATTTGGGACTCATCAGATGACATTTAAAAACTGCAGAAATGGATAAGGTGACCTGGAAGAGTGTGCACGAGAGAAAGGGCTCAGGCCCAAGCCCTAGAGACCTCCAGCACTTAGAAATCTGAATAGAGCACAGAGAACCCATTTCTCTGAGCCCCTTCAAAGTCGAACCTGGAAGAAAAAATAACCATCGTCACAAGCGACCTTTTCCTTAACTTCTTCAGCTGATGCTCAGTTAATGAGTTTTCAACCATTTTTGTTTCCCAGTGTACACATTTAACACCGTAAATCCTTTGAGGCACTGTGTTAGCTGTCTTTGGGAAGTTTTGAAATGTGTTCTTTGTGTTGCATTCAATTCTAAATATTTTGTCATTTCCATTCCAGTATCTCGAGACATAAATTAACAATGTTTTTCAGTGTTTAAATGTATGTCCTTTATTTTTAGCTATCTTTTCTGCTATTGATGTCTAATTTTACTGCGTTAAGATTAGAGAACCTTGAACACTATCGATTCTTTACCATTCATTGGTTGCATCCTCCTTTCTGACACTTCGTGCTCACGATACGTGCTCAGTTTCTATGAACATTCCATGGGCAAAGGTTTCTATGTCCATCTATTATACCAAGCTCACTCATTGTGTTGTTTAAAATCTTTGTTTCTCTACTAATTTTTTCTTGTTGTTTTGCTTGTTCTATCAGTTTCTGAGAGTGTTATAAAATTTTCACTAAAATTGTGAATTTATCTTCTCATTATGTCACAGGTTTGTGTTTGCTTGTTTTCTTCTTTTCAAGCTTTGTTATTAGGTGTTTATAGGTTCAAGACTTTTTTTCTCTGTGAAGTGTTCCTTTTATCATCTTGTAACAACAATCTTTATCCTCAATAAAGCTTTTTCCTCAGTCTATCTGATCTCATATTAATATTATGACACTACGCCAGTTTTATTTTAGCTGCTATTTGGCTGGTACATTTTTCCAGTCACTTGTTTTCAATATTTCCATGATGTTATGTTTTACATATATCTCTTGGCAAACAGCTATAATTTGATTTTTTTAAAAACTCAACCTAAGTGACTCTCTATCTGTTAATATGTGAGCTTAATCTGTTTATATTTACTATGATTACGGATATATTTATACCTATTTGTACCTTCTTCTTTTGTGTTTCTGTTTACCATGATTTTTCTTTTATGTTTTTCCCTTCTTTTCTTCCTTCTGTTGAATTTATCAAGTATTTTTTTGGTCTTTATCTTCCCCTACTGGTTTGGAAGTTATGCATTCTACTTCTCTTCTTTACTTGTTACTCTTACATTTTTAACACGAGCGCTTGACTGTAAAAAGTCTGGTGCTGCTCTGTGCGATACAGCAGGGCCACTGGCCATGCATGAGCATTTGAAATGGGATGAGCTGAACAATTACATTTTTTATTTTAATTAATTTTAATTTAAAAATTGATATGCAATACAGTTATTGAAAAGCTTTTACATAAGTTTGGAACAATTCGGGTCAGTGAATCTTCTTTTCCAACTCTAAATTTTGTGAAATCTAAATATAGATCAAATATTTCCAATGGAAATTTAGCATACAAGTTGAGAGGTACTGTAAATGTAAAATACACACCAGATTTGAAACATAAAAAGAATATGAAATGCTTTGATAATAATATTTATATTGATTGTATGTTGAAATGATAATATTTTGCATACATTGAGTTAAATAAAATATATTATTAAACTAATTTCACTTGCTTCTTTTTTAATGTGGCAACTGGGGACATTTTCATTGCGTGTGTGGCTCACGTCGTGTCTCCACTGGAGCATGCTCACCTAGCGTTGACGCCCCAAACACCCGGAGTCTGAGGCTCTGTTCTCCGCCCTTCTCGTCCACGTTGCTGTCTTATTAGCTACCCCACCGTCTGCAGCGGCAGGTCCCCCTTGTTCTTCCCGCCCCCACCTTAGCCGTTACTCCATCTCTTTTATACACAGTGACGACTAGATTTACCAAAATGGGTGCCGATGCTCCATCCGCCGCACTCGCCTCCCACACCTTCGTCACAGTCCGCTCCCCTCCCCCGGCTTCCCGCCGCGCCGCCGCTGCTGGCTGGCTCGGCGTCCCCAGCGTCACCGGGCCCAGGCCGCGGGTGGAGACGCCGGGCCGCCCCCTCCCCGCGGCAGGCCGCCGAGCCCGGGCCGCAGACGCGAGGGGCTCCGGGCGGGCCTCTGCTCGGCTCCCACGCCTGCCGCCTCCATGCGCCCGGCCGCCACATTCATGCCACCCTCTGGCATTGGGGCGGGGTGGCCGCTGGTCCATTCCTCTGCATCGCCTCCCGGAAGGGACATCGGATTATTCTGGCCGCACCCTCTGGAGCAGACTGAAGGCCTCAGTGCCCCTGCTAGGTGGGCCCTACCTGACCAGGGCCCTGGTCGAAGCATCTTCCTCTCTCCTAAGGCCTCAGGGGCCATTCCCGGTGCCCACGCCGCTCCGCACAGACACATCCAGCCCAGGAGCCCAGGCCCGGACTAGGGGGAGGCAAGCCAGGCACTCATTGCCTCTTTAAAATTTGCACCCTAGATGCCTCATCCCAGCCCTGAACCCCCCAGAAGTATGCGTTTCCCATGAGTGCCACGCAGGCGATCCCCCTGAGCCTCCTGAGGCCAACAGAGCTCGCTCTTCCCCTCCCCTTCGTCCTCCTCCTCGGAAGGGCCTCCTCAGACTGGAGACAGCGCAGGGCTGGAAAAACCCATTGACACCGTAAGCAGTGTGCTGAGAGCGCCGTCTTGTGGCCATAATTGCCAATTACAGTCAGGACTGCTCTGTACCACTGTTAATTAGTTCAGCGTTTCTTCTACCCAATGATGGGACGCTCTTTTCAAAAGAAGGGGGAACAATCCCTGGCTCCAGCACCGACCTACGTATTTACACACATAAAACAATATATAGCCTTCCAATACTTGTAACCTATAAGAGCTAGGAAAAACAAAACGACTTTGCTAGGTAAAAACAAAGAGTCCCCTAAGAATGCTTGATTAAGTGTGATCACAGTGTGGTCCCAGCTGAGTTTGTGGGTGCTGGGGTTCAGTGGCTCCTTGAGCAGAGGCCTCCAGAGGATCCTTGTGACCACCCTGACTTCTGGGGGCTTCCAGGCTCCCTGAGCTCTTACACAGGACCCTAATTTCACGGAAGCCAGTCGACCCACTGATGGCCACAGATTCTGGCTAAGGATGTGGGGCCCCACCCAGTCACCTGGGAGGCCCCAGAACAGGCTCCCAACAGGCAGCCATAATCTTGCTGCTGGCTCTCCCGGAGACCCACCTCACCAGGGCCCAACGTCCTAACATTACAGACAGATATGTTCTCTGCCACTTGCTGCCAATTCGATTTTACACACAAACGCAAACTCAGGCAGTGAAATCGGCTGGGAGTGATTATAAGGTGGTAATCCCCCCTTATAAAAATGGCCTGATTTTTATTTATCATGTAAATTAAAACACAGAATTTATTAAATTGTGCAGGAAACCCAGTCTGAGAACCAAACACTGCCTTAGCTAGCGCTGCTGACGATGGAAAAGGTAGAGGGAAGGGGCACTGATGGGGCCCCTGTGGAGTGCCACAGCATCGTGGCCAAGAAGACAAGCACGGGGCACTAAGCTGAGTTCTCTGCATGAGGTACCTCACTCAGTCCTCGCGTCAGACCACGTGCTGGGGTCAGCAGAATTATTATCCTCATTTTACAGGCGGGGAGTGGGGCTCAGAGTGGTGGTGTAACTTACCTAGTGACCCAGCTGAGAAGAGTGCAGAGCAGGAGTCAGACTCGCCTCTGCCTGACCCAACACTCTCATTCTTCCCACCGCAGCTCCCCCACCCTCCCAGCAGCCCTGCATGCACAGGGGAGGCCTGGTACACTGTTTTCCAGTCGACTCCCCACTAGCAGTGGGGACAGACAGGGTCCAAAAACACGACACTCCGCCTGGCTCCTGGGAAGCCCTGAGCTCTGGCCTTGCAGCAGGCCCTGGGCCTCCTCACCTGTGCCAGCAACTCCCCCCACCACAGCCCGCCCTGCCCTGCCCCACGCCTAGAGGCCTCCGAGAGCTGGAGGGAGGTTACCACCCACCCATTTAGGGTGGGTGACCGCCTGCCTCCCGGTCATCACCTCCCTGAGGCTGGACTGACTGAGCCTCTGTCCCAGCCCAGCTCTGCCCAGATGCCGTTCAGGCTTTCCAAGGCTACTGGTCGTTCCACGGTCAGGAAGGACAAGAGCGAGGGGCCACCTGAGCCCAGGTGAGGGGAGGCCGGCCCGCCCCTGGAGAAGGGAATTCTCTGCCCTCCAGAGCCCCACTGGAAGGCCAGGTCAGTGAAGGCCGCCTGCCTGCTTCTCTCCTTGGCCTTGGCTTTCAAGAGGTCTTGAATTAGCTGGCCTTGATTTCAGATCTCAGCAATGCCATTTATAATCCGTCCCCTTGGGAAATTCGCTGAACTTTTCTGACCTCAGTTTCCCAATCCATAAAGTGGGGAGATCCGAGTGATGCTGGATCCTTGCGAAGTGGCTCAGATCCCCCCTCTGCAACGTGAGGGCTCCTCCTCTGCTAAGGATTCCTCCAGCCCCAACTCCCTCCCGCATACTGACGACACGGGACTGGGCCAGCTGTGCAGAATTCGGCTGCTCTGAGGAAGACTCAGTGTAGAAAGCTCCACACACCGTGCCGGCCTCGCGTGACCCCAGGGAAGGTGACACCTTCCAGGTGAGGGTGGGGCGAGTCGGAGGTCAGGGATCCAGAGGCTGGGAGGGATGCGGAGATGCGGCAGCGGAAGCAGTGGGCCAGGGACGTGGGCAGTGGTCCTGCTGGTGCCCGCCAGGGGGCGCTCTGCACCAAGTCACCCCACCCCCCCCCAGGCCGGCGTCCGCGAGCCGCCCTGCCCCAGCCCTTCCTGGCAGAGGTCAGCCTCACCCGGGAAACGTTTCCCGAGCCCAGGCTGCTGCAGCCTCTGAGCAGGCCAAGGTCGGCCGTCAGCGCACCATCGCCGGAGGCGCCGAGGAGCCAGGGAGCCTGGAAATGACTGACGATGTTCAGCCGGGCAGCTTCCTCCTGTCCTGCCCACCCCCTGCCCGCTCAGTCACATGGCGGGCCGGGAGCAGGGCCAAGGCCACGGCAGGGCCACAGGGTGAGAGGAAGGGGCGGGGAGCCCGAGCGCGCCCCCAAGGCGGTGCCCTGTGGAAGGACCCCGGCGGGCTCCGGGCGGCGGAGACGGAGGTGTCGGGCTCCCAGGACCAGGTGAGCAGGCCCGGCGAGGCGACACCCGGGCAGCTTTCCTGGAAGCCTGGCCCACCCCTGCCTGCCGGGGCCCAGAGGCCCGCCGGGCCCCCACGCTCGCCGCCGGGCCCCGGGGAGATGAAGGAGGAGCCGTGGGTCAGCGCTGTGGCTGCCGGTCCAGGACAAGCGCGCCGTGTGTCCACACTGGAGGGGTGGGGCGGCAGAGCAGCCTGGGTTTGAATTCCCCCGCCTCGGCCGTGTTCACCTGCGTGCCTTAGGGGGACTCACGATTCCCCTGTACTGCTCACCCCACGGTGCTGCCAGGGTACTGTGTGGTCCACAGTTGGTGCCTAAGTGCTGGCTGTCATTGTTAACAATGCCTGCGGGGGTGATGCCCAGTGCATACTGGCCCGAGCCCGGGGAGACCTGGTGTCCCCAGCGCCGCCCGCACGGGAGCAGTTTGCTGAGTGGCTGGTGCCGGAGCTGCTCCCGGCTGAGTCATCCCCCAGCTGGCTCCCCACGGCTGCCCTTCACGGGGCTGCTCGGCCGACCCCGTACAGGTGACCCACCGGCCGAGCTCAGCTGCGGTGGGGCCTGCTGATGAGCACCCATGCCAGGAAAGCTGCGTGAGGCGAGGCAGGGCTGGGCGGGTGACTGGAGAACAGTCCTGTGCCCTCTGCCCTGAGCCCACTCTCCCGGGGCAGGCAAACAGAGCCCACCATACCTGCCCTCCCACCCGTGTCCTCCACAAGGCAGATGCCCACGCCCTGGGGCCTTGTGGTCTCCACTGCCTGCCGAGATCAGCGAAGGTCACTCCTTCAACCAGAGCCCTCCTGCCACAGTCATGCACCCCTACACACACACACACACACACACACACACACGTACAGATACAGCCCCCATGATGTAGACCAGGGCCAGTGAGGGCAGAGACCTGCCCACGGCACATGGCACGGCCAGGACAGAGGCGCAGCCAGCTGTCTCCCTTGGGCGCCTCTTTGCTTCGTGATAGCAGAGTTGAGGTTGGGTCATGACCTGGCCAGGAGCAGGGTAGGGGCTGGAAGAAGCTGGGAAAGAAAGGGCCATCAACGTGTCCAGGGGGGAGAACTAACCTTGTCACACACACCCCCAGGGGTCATTATATTAACCTTAGAGTGCCGTGCAGTGGGCATTGTATTTTCAAAACTCTTCTCCCCTCCCCTGGGGCACAGTGCCATGGCATCTAGTCTAGCATCTCCCTCTTTCCTATACCAGCCCAGGTGCCTTGTGGAAGCCAGCTCCACCCAGCTGCTGGGATAAGGCCAGGTTGCTTTAGCCAATCAGCACATCTCATTCCCCAGCCATCAGGACTGGTTCAAGGAGGGATTGGTGGCCCAATCAAAAGGCAATCATGAGGCAAGAGGAGATATTTGGGAGAGTAGGGAGGAGAAGCTGCCCAGCACTTCTGAGAAAGATACTGGAAGATAATGCTCTTTCTTCCTGTTAGATATGAAGGAGGAAGTATTAGCTCCTGAAGCTGGTGTCCAGAATTTTTAATAATAAGGCAACCTTGCTGAAGATGAAGCAGACACTTCAGGAAGCAAACAGGAGAACCAGAAAAAAAAAAAAGAAAGAAAGAAACAGACTTGGTTGGCATTGTCAAGCTGCTGGATCCAGCCATGCCTGAAGTCCATATTATAAGGATTTTCCCACTAAAGGAGCCAATAATTCCCCCCCTTATGTTTTAAGACAACTTTGTCTTTTTTGTTTCTAGCACCTGAAAGATTCTTACTTGATTATCCTCTTTTAACCAAAGACAAAATGGATACTCAGAAGGTATAAGTATAAGGTTGCCAGATAAAACACAAGACATTTAATTAAACCTGAATTTCAGATCAACAATGAATACCTTTTTAGTTGATGTTATGTCTCAGGCAATATTTGGAACACATTTAAACAAAAGAAGATAACTGATCATCGTGTATTTTTATTTGCTAAATCTGGTAACCCTATTTCAGGAGAATGTCCAAATTCACACCAATGGAAAAAGGAGAAACCTGGACACGGACCAAGAGCTTTTAATTCTAACGCCGCTATTACACCAGGTGATGGAATGGGCTGCTTCTTCTCACTCCCCAGTCCCCTCCGTCACCCTCCCAGTCCCATGTACTTAGAGAATACAGAGAAATGTCACTCTGGGTCCCTAAGGGATTCCGAGGTCTATCCCAGCTCCAAGGTTCTCGGGCTTGACGGTCTGCTCCCCCAGCTCCTTGGCTCTGGCTCCTTCTCTGCCTCTACTTCGGGACTCCATCTCTCTCCTCACTCTGCTCTTTGCACTGGCTTCCCTTTGCAAGCCCAGCCCCTGCTCGCTTGGGCCCGAGGACATGCCGACATCTCTGGTTCAGCCTTGCTGTGCTCTTCAAGCAGTTTAGCTCTCCCCGCTGGTTCCTTCTGCTCCCGGCTACCCCAGGTCACTCCCCAGAGGCCCAGCTTGGCCCCTCTGCTCCCTCGGAGCACACCAGCAGCAGGAGCTGTCCACAGGTCCCCAAGGCACGGAGCAAGATGACACTGCCCCAGTGCAGCCCACCGAGTGCCGGCTGCCTGAATCCCTGCTTCCCAGCAGCCCGGGGGCAGAAGGGATGCGCCCATGCTGAGCGTTGGCTATGCTTGTTTTATCTGTGTGACAGCGACTGGTTCTGTAACCACAACACGATTCAAGCTCCATACAGCAGAGGCAGGGGGCAAAGGAAACAGGAGGGATGGTGGGAAGGACACTCTGGTGCGTGTCCCCCGAGGAGTCACTCCTCTGCCTACGTGACCTCCGTATGTATTTAAATAAGATAACGCTGGGCCTGCCCCTTGCAGCTGACTTCCTCGTAGATTGCCAGGACCTCTAGTCAACGATGTTGTTGGCTGCATAAGTGTCACTTGGATGTTTCACCATCGAGATTTTTCTTTTTGATTTCCCACAACTGTAAATTATGCTATAATGTTGCTAAATGTCCAGAAATGGAACAGGAAGCCGCGCCGTTAGCAGCCAGAGCACCGGGTGAGAGTCTGCCACTGGGTCCTCCTGGGGCCTTGTCTATCCATCTGGGGGTGGGGAGCGTGTCCCCAGTCTCCCCACTACAGGACTGTTATGTGCACCAGATGAGGGTCAGAAGTAGCATCCTGGGAGTCAAGCTGCTCATTGGCACGTTGTTGTTTGTAGCTGTTTTTGAGGCTTTCTGGAAAACACAGCGCCTTTTAAATCCAAGTCAGCTGATTAAAAGATCACACATGGCATATGACCCATGTGGGGGGCTTTGCACCATCTCATTGATCCTCCGTTCTCCCAGAGGGGTGGTTGTCTTCATGGATCCCATTTCACAGACTTGAGGAACCAATACCTAGAGTCCCTGACTTTCCCAAGGCCATTCCAGGACCCCTGGGGACATTTGCATTTAAGGGACTAATTCCTCACAGTCAGCTTCTCGTTTGAAATCCAAGAAAACACGAGATAAAGGGCATTCTAAATATATTTCTTTTCTATAGACGCGGATCTCCTGTTGCTGGAAAACAGGAATTAGCTTGTCTGCTTGAGGATGTGGTTGGTTCTTTATAAAAAGGATGTACAAGAAATTTGCACATAGACTGCCGGCTTCATTATGCTGCCGACAGCTCCCAGCAAGAGGAGAACGTTTGCAGCCAGATATTTTGGTAAGAATTCTATTTTATTCTATGTGGAGTATGATTACCTTTACCCTTGGTTTCGTGCTGGACAGAGGGGGTCACCCAAGGCCATCCAAAGGAGCTGTCTTGGTCTCGTGGGCTGAGAGCACCTAGGGACGTCTGTGGTCGGGGCCCGGGCCCTGGCCGACGGCACGGCCCTCGCCCTGAGCTAGGCGCTGTCCCGCGTCTGCCTGGGAGACGGAGCCTTCAGCGTGCCCACGATCATCGGGGGCCTGGACCCCAGGGCCTCAGGGCTCTGACACATTCAGTCTGTGAGGACCGCTGTGTCCCCAGACTACGGGTGCACGAGGCAAGTCCTTCATGGGGAAGGCTGTGCATCCTGAGGCTGCCCTGCGTCCTGTTGGGAAAAAATTCAACCAAGCAGTTAATTCAGAAACAGTGAGGACGGCTCAGGAGCTCCCAGTTGAGTGTCCAGGAGCTGCCTTAGACGAAGTGGGATGCCCTCTGAATGGGCCACATGCAGGTGCTGTGTGGGTGGTTGTGCAGATGCTTGTGGGGTCACAGGTGCTGGCCGGGGGGTCTCAGGTGCTGGCCGGGGGGGGTGGTCACAGGTACTGGCTGGGGGGGTGGTCACAGGTGCTGGCTGGGGGGTCACAGGTGCTGGCTGGGGGCGGGTCACAGGTGCTGGCTGGGGGGTCACAGGTGCTGGCTGGGGGGTCACACAGGTGCTGGCTGGGAGGTTGTACAAGGAAACATTTTGTGTTCTCTGGACCTGGGAGCCTTCAGATGATGGCTGAAGCCCCAGACACCAGTGGGAGAAACGCAGTCAGTGGTCCTCAACCTGGCTGGATGTTAGAATCATGAGGGAGCTTTTAAAAATCCCCAGGTATTTTTAAACACTGGAGATTCGGGTTTAATTGGTCTGAGGTAGGTCCCAGACATCAGTATATTTTTTAATTCCCAGGTGAACCTAGTGTGCAGCCAGGGTCAGGAACCACCAGGCGGAGCCCAGGAGCCTCAGACTGCACACAGCAGCCTTCGCTGTGGTCTGAGCGGGCATCTGTAGGGATGAGGGGTCAAACTCTGTGTTCACAAAGCCGGGACTCCGGACCCGACTCTGGACTGCACCTGGGCTGCGGGACCCTTCTCGTGATGTTAACCCTCTGGTCTCCCTGTCTACAACGGGGTGGGGAGCGGCTGAGACTGGCCTTTCACTCTGGTCAGTCCTAATGCCTTGGGGGTCTGTAAAGTCTCTAGATGTTTTCCTCTGAGCTGGGTTTACATCATCATTTGGTTTGAAAGGAAAAGTCACCTGCTTTTGTGGAAGGTTCCAGCCATCAGATTTCCATGTCCCCCGGCTTCAGAGTATAGATGCTAATCCTTTGAGAAAAGGACAAATGAAATTTTGTGTGAGACGCCTGAGTTTAAAGAATTTGATGGGCTTAATTTTTATTGCAGTGAAATTCACGTAACGAAATCAACCATTTTAAAGTGAATAATTAATTCAGTAACAGTTCATACATTCACAATGCTGTGCAACCACCACCTCTTTCCAGTTCCAAATGTTTTCATGACCCAAGAGAAAACCCCATACCCGTTAAGCAGCTGCTCCCCACCTCCCGCAGCCCCAGCATCGCTAACCTTTCTGCCTTTATGGACTTACCTGTTCCGTGTAAGTGGAATCACACAACGTGTCCTTTTGTGACTGGCTTCTTTGACTTGGAGTAATATCCTTGAGGTTCCTCCACACTGTAGCGTGCATCAGCACTTCATCACTTTAGATTGAATTGATTTTTAATTCATTATCTGACCACAGACTGCGTGGTAGCTTTGTGAAAAAGGACCAGCAATGCCATTCTATGGAAGGCTTCAGAAAGGAAAGGAGAGTCCCCCAGCACAAGGGAAGCGATTTCTGCCCCTATCCTCGGTCTCTCGGGGTCGGCCCTTCTGTCTCTCCCCCCCTCTCTATTTCTCTCTCTCTGTGTCTCTGTCTGTCTCTGTCTGTCTTCTCTCCCCCACGTTCCCTCGCCTCTTACCCTGTGCCCTCTTCTTCTTCTTCCCTTTTCTCTCTCTCTCTCTCCCTATAGATTCTGAAGAAGGTTATTGGGGAACTGGAGCTTGCTTTCAACTGAAATTTTCAGGAAATTGGAGCAAATGAAAGATTCTTCAGGGTTAAGTTGTGCTGCTGCACTTCAGGTCTTCCCTTTGCCCGCAGTTTTGCTGAGCCAAGGACCTGCCGTGCAGCAGGAAGCCAGAGGCCGGCCGGTCCAGGTCTGGCTGTCTCATTCAGGGCCCTGTGCTAAAACTCTCACCCAGCCGTGGGCAGCACCCTGGGCTCTGCTGCTTGTAGGCTTTTCCTGTGGCACCATCCTTCCGGTTCAGACCAGCTGCGGCCTCCTTGCTCACCAGCTTCCCAGACTTCTGCTCACTAGCCTGCCTGGTTCTCTCCCAGGGACTAGTGGCTTCTCCCTGTAGCCAACCCTCCTGGGCATTCCCCACCAGGAGTAGCCACTGCACATCTGAATCATAGTGGGAAGAAAGATGGTGACCTCTGCCCATACTGGGCCGGGGAATCTAGAAAGGAGGAGGCAGCTCTGAATCCAGTCATCCTTCAGGTCCCCAGCTCCCTAACCCACAAGCTAACCTTCAGGACCAAGGCCAGGGGGCAGCTTGGAATGGGCATCCTCCATCACACCCCTCCCCGTGTCTTCCCAACTCTGTGGCTTTGCTCACTTGGCCTATCTCCGGAGCATACCCTCTCCCTGCCCTGCTGTGGATGGCAGGGATGTGAGGGGACCACGAGAAGCTAGGTAGGGAGACAAGAGTGTGTCCTGGGAGAAGAGGGGACTCAGAGAGAGGGGAACTGAAGTCATAGGAAGGGGAGTGGTGGGTGATAAGAGAGGAAAAGTAGGTTGATGTCATCTTGAGAAACTTGGACTCTTCTCTCGTGGGCAATAGGGAGCTATTGAAAGTCGTAAGCATAGGACTGATCTGGTCAGAATTGCTTATAGAAAGAATGACGTGGCAGCAGGATGTGAAGTCAGCTGTCACCTGGATTCTCACAAAGGCCTCCTCACTGGTCTTCCTGATTCTACCCATGGCCCTTCCATCACTTCTCAAAATCGCAGCTGGAGTAAGGCTCTTAACCCCTAAATCTGATGAGATCTGTCACTCACTCAACACACCCCAATGGATTCCCATGTCACTCCTCCACCTGGGCCACCGTTACCCACCACGTCATCTCCTCCTACATCATCCATGTGCTCAGCACCAGCAACACCGGCCTCCTTGCTATTCCTCAGACGTGCCAGGTCTTTGCATGTGCTCTACACTATCTCCGGAACACCCTTCCCCCTAAATATCCACATGGCTCACAAATTCACCTCCTTCAGACTTCTACCCACTGTCACCTTCTTTTGAGGCTTTCACTGGCTGCCTGCGTGTGTTGCAGCGGGACAGGTTATGTAGTAACTGGGTCATGGGTCACCTGCCCATCACTGTGACTCAAAGACCCAGGCTGATGGAACAACCGTTGTCTCAAGTGATGCTGCTTGCCAGGCCAGAGGGCAAAGGGAGAGACTGAGCTGTAGAAGGGTCTCGTGTCAGCAATGACATCCTCAGCCTGGAAGTCACACATGTCGCCCTCCACTCACAACTCATTGC
Source organism: Ceratotherium simum simum (assembly GCF_057802395.1). NCBI lineage: Eukaryota > Metazoa > Chordata > Mammalia > Perissodactyla > Rhinocerotidae > Ceratotherium > Ceratotherium simum. Next base: position 7,644,415 of record NC_141905.1, on the reverse strand, counting down.
CCCAGCTACCCACAAGGGCTCCAGGAAGTACAGTCCTACCACGTGCCTAGAAGGGGAGGATTGGAAGTACTGGGAAAACTGCACTAATGACTGTACAAACCGCAACCTCACCCTGACATTCCTATCCTTCCCTGCTTTATTTTTCTTTGTAGCATTGATCACTATCTCATAGATTTACGTATTTTAACAGCTTTATTAAGGTGTACGTTACATGTGATAAAATTCAAGTGTTCTAAGTGTGAAAGTCAAGAATTTTTAGTAAATTTGTAGAGTTGTACAAGCACCGCCATAATCCAGTTTTAGGACATTTCTATCACCCAGAAAATTTCCCTTGTGCCCATTTGCAATTAATCTCCCCTTCCATCCCTAGACCGAGGAAACCATTGATCTGCCTTCTGTCTATATAAATTTGCCTTTTCTAGACATTTTATGTAAGTGTAATAATATATTATGTAGTCTTTTGCATCAGGCTTCTTTCATTTAGTGTAAGATTTCTGAGGTTCGTTCATGTTCTTGTGTATCAGTAGTTTGTTCCTTTTTAGCTAAATAATACTCCATTGTATGGATGTGCATTTTGTTTATGCAGTCACCAGCTGATTTGTTGTTTTATGGCCTGGCATATGGTCTATCCCCATAAAGTTCTGGATGTACATGAAAATAGTGTATATTCTGCGGTCTCTGTGAGGAGTGTCCTATGCATATCAATTGGGTCAAATTGGTTGATAGTGTTTTCCAAGGCTTCTATATCATTGCTGATATTCTGTCTAGATATTCTATCAATTATTGAGATTGGCATATGGAAATCTCCAACTCTTACTATTCATTTGTCTGCTGCCAGTTTTTTCTTCGTGTATTTTAAGGCTCTCTTGTTAACTCTGTATATATTTATAATTGTTATAGCTTCCTGATGTATTCACCCTTTTATCATTGTGAAATGTGTCTCTTTGTTGTAATGTTTCTTGTGTAAAGTCTATTTTATCTTATACTGACATAGCCAGTTCCAGCTGTCTTATGGTTACTGTTACATGGCATATCTTTTTCCATCTTTTTACTTTCAACCAGTTTGTGTCATTGAATCTACAGTGTGTCTCTTATAGATAGCATATAATTGGATCTTGCTGTTTCACGAAGACAATCTTTGCCCTTTGACTGGGATATTTAGACCATTCACATTTAATGTAATTATTAATATGGTTAGACTTACATTTGCCGTTTTGTAATTTGTTTTTTATATGTCTTCTCTATTTTCATTCCTCTGTTCCTCCTTTACCACCTCCTTTGTATTAGATAGATATTTTCTAGTATACTCTTTAATTTTTTTTCCTTTTTGCTGAGGAAGATTAGCCCTGAGCTAACATCTGTGCCAGTCTTCCTCCACTTTATATATGGGTTGCCACCGCAGCATGGCTGACAAGTGGTGTAGGTCCATGCCCAGGATGCAAACCCGCAAACTCGGGCCACTGAAGTGGAGCACACTTAAGTTAACCACTATGCCATGGGGCTGGCCCCCCTGTTTAATTTTTTTATTGATTGTTTTTACTATATTTTTGTGTTATTTTCTTAGTGTTTTCTTTGGGATTACAATATGCATTTTACCTTAATCTACTTCAGATTATATTTCATTCCAGTTAAATATTTAAATTTTGCTCCAAGGTAGTTTCATTTCCTTCCTCCTCCTTTGTGTTATTATTGTCATGTATATATTACACCTATATATTATAAGCCCCAAAATATAGTGTTAGAATTATTGCTTTACACACTCTTATGTCTTTAAAAGATGTGAAGAGAAGAAATGAGAAAAAATAGATTTATAGAATATTCCATATTAAGCCACATATTTACCATTTCCTGTGTGCTTCATTTCTTCCTGCAGACCCAGGTTACTGCCTGGTGTCATTTCCTTTCAGCCTGAAGAACTTCCTTTACTGTTTCTTATAAGGCAGGTCTGCCAGCAAGGAATTCTCTCAGTCTTTGTTTATCTAGCAATGCCTTCACTTAGCTATTTGGATATAGAATTCTTGGTTAACAGTTTTTATTTTTCTTTCAGCACTGTGACTATGTGGTTACACTTCTAGCCTCCATTGTTTCAGGTGAGAAGTCAGCTGTTAATCATATTGATACTCCCCCTCCGTGTGATGAGTCATTTTTCTCTTACTGCTTTCAGGATTTTCTCTTTGTCTTTCAACAGTTTGACTGTAATGTGTTGAAGTGTAGATCTCTTTGTATTTTCCTATGGGGGATTTTTTGCGCTTGTTATATGTGACCACTAATATTTTACATCAAATTTCAGAAGTTTTCAGTCACTATTTTTCTCAAATGATTTTTCTCTCCCTTTCTCTCGGTCTCCTTCCAGGACTTGTGTTACACATATATTGGTATGCTTAATGTTGGTTTACAGGTCTCTGAGAGTCTGTTCTTTTTTCTTCAAGTGTTTTGTTCTATGTCTCTCTATGTTCTTCAGATTGGATCATTTCTATAGCTCTGTCTTCAAGATCACGTATTCTTTCTTCTACCATCTTAAATCTTCTGTTGAGCCCCTATAGTGAATTTTTCATTTCAGTTATAGAACTTTCAACTCAAGAAATTCCATTTGTTTTTTTATATTTTCTATATCATTGAGATTCTCTATTTGTTGCTTCATTATTGTCATATGTCCCTTTAATTCTTTAAACATGTTTCCTTTGGTGAGGAAGATTAGCCCTGAGCTAACAGCTGTTGCCAATCCTCCTCTTTTTGCTGAGGAAGATTGGCCCTGGGCTAAGATCCATGCCCATCTTCCTCCACTTTACATGTGGAATACCTGCCACAGTGTGGCTTGAGAAACAGTGCACAGGTCTGTGCCCAGGATCTGAACCCACAAACCCTGGGCCGCCAAAGCTGAGCACACAAACTTAACCACTACGCCATCAGACCGGCCCCCATAGTTTTTATTTTAAGTATTTGTCTGCTAAGTAAAAAATCTGGGAACACTCAGAGAGTTTCTGTTGACTTTTCTCCTGAGCGTGAATCACACTTTCCTTTTCCTTTGTACATCTCATAACTTTTTTGTTAAAAACTGGGCATTTTATATAACGTATTGTAGGAACTCTGGATTCTGATTTACCTATATAAATAACGTTGTTGTTATTGAATTATTTGTTTGGTAACTTGCGTGGGATAAATCTGTTAAATCTGTCCCCCAACACACACTATGCAGCCACTAATATCTCTGCTTATATTTGTTTTTTATTCTTCCTTCTGTTTTTAAGCCTGGCTTCCTAGGGGTCACCCCTGTTTCTGTGTAATTCAGTGATCAGCCAATGATTGGACAGATGTTATGCTCAAACCTTGAGCCAGTAAAGCTTCCATTCTCTGCCAACAGATCTGTGTGAAGTAGGGAAATGCTCTCAAAGTTCACGCTGTCTACCCTGGCTTCTACTTTCTGCTGGGCCCTTCACATTACCTCTGCACATGCCCACAGTCTTAGGGTTGGCAGGAGTGTGTGGAGACCCTGAGCCCTCTCTGGTATCCACTGCACATGCTGCAGCCTAAGCCAGCAACATGTTTGCCCCAACAATGACTGCACCCTCAGAGCATTGGTCCTCCCCATTCACCTGCTCCCAAGATTGTCTGTTCCACTGACAATGCTTCTGGGTGTGGGCATTGCCCACCACTCAAAGTTGAATGAAGCACTTTTGACTTCTTTATCAGCAAAGTTGCAGGTCCCCAAGATGTACCCCACCCTGGCAGAACCTCTGTGAGGACTGAGCTGGGGAAAGTGGCATAGGAGCAACCCTAGGCAAGAACACCACAGACTCCCACTGTTCTTACCTAAAGAGCAGCAGTTTTTCAAGCATTAAATGCTTACGAGATTGTTGCATGCCTTTGGTCAATTTCCAGAGTATGGAAATGGTTGTTTTTGTCAATTTTGCTCAGATTTACAGTTACATTTTGGAAAGGAGATTTGCTGACCTCATCAAAGTCTTGCCTCCTCCTTATTTATTTCATCTATTATCTATCTCCCCTCTCCTGTTAAGATATAGGCTCTATGTTGCAGGCTTTATTGCTGCCACCCCTTTGGTCACTGTTCAAACACCACTTAGAATAAGGAGAGGAAGGGGGAAGGTTAAGGTTAGAGCTGTTTTCACAGTGCCTAGAATGACGCCTGACACATAATATATCTTTAGTAACTGTTTGTTAAGTGAATGAATGAATGAATGCATAGCATAGAGAGAGGACTGATGGAGGCCAGGTAGCCTTCCTGAGGACTTGAGTCAATAAGAATATAGAGAGGACAGTACGTTCAAGAGATACTGGGGAGAAAAGATAGACAATGCTTGGCAGTGCTGGACAAGGGAGGCATTGAGGATGTCTCGGGTTTCCAGCCGGGTAAGCCTCCCAAGGAGGCTCCATGGGAAGGTGGGGCGATGGCAGGCCCAACTGCTGCTTCATACTGATGAAGTGAACCAGCTTATCAGCAACAATGTGTGTGTGCAGCAAAATGGCTGCTTCTTCCTTTCTGTTTCCCAAGAATCTCCCTGTGGCCCAGCCTAAAGGGAAACATACAAGAAAGGGAATCCTGGGAAGTTTCCTTCAGCCCAGCCAAACTCTGTTACAAAGCCATCATAGGTCCTTATTCTCTGGTTTTAGTTATGGGACCCAATGGAAGACGTAAGGCCATTTTGAGATTCCAGCAGAATGGCTCTGGGAGGGCTAGCTGACACACAGGGGGAGAACAGGCCGGGATAGGGAGAGCCATAAGGTAGGAGGCCATTTCAATAGTCCAGGGAAGGGCTGATAAGAAGCTAGGCCAAGATCGTGGTGGTGGAGACAGAACAGTCTAAGAAAGTGGGATGCACAATGCTTGGTGGCTGGCTGCAAGTGGAAGGGGTGGGAGGAAGGAGGAAAGTCGAGGCCTAGCCTTCTGGCTTGGGCAGGTGGGAGAGTAGAGGTGCCACTGTTGGGAGGGGTGCAGAGGGAGGGACAGGTACAGGAAGGACTGCTTGGTGCCCTTTCTGACCTGCCCTTCCAGCATACTCTGTTCTTTCATTATCCCATCTCACCAACACCAACGTCACCCACCCACCCACCCATGCGCCCTACGTCCCCTGTGGGCTGCTCTGGGCTGCAGCTCTGTGAGTGAAGAGTGAAACCCTGCCCAGCTTCACACAGCAACTGTCCGTGGCCCCTGACCCCCGCCCAACACCACAGACACTGCACTGGGGCCTGCCTGCACCTGCAGCCTCACAACTCCTGGGTGCCCAGGGCAGGGCCCTCTTGGCAGCATTCATCCAGAGACCAGATTGGCTTCTGGGGGGATCAGCTTCTTTGGAACTGATCTGATAGGGATGGTGGCAAAGTGTGTGTAGAGGGCAGCTTTTCTGACTGTCCTGCCCACCTGCTCGGGCCCTTTACGCTGGAGGAGCTCTCAGAATTAAGAGAAAGTCCCAGCCAACATGAGGCAGCCCCTTAGACCCCTGCCCACTGACACTCCATCCCGGCTCGTTGCCTTTAACCTTCACGTCCTGACTCTACCAGCAGCTCCATCCCTGGACCCCTGCTCCTGCCCCTTCTGACTTCCCTCCCAGCACTCTGGTATTGGCGTGCCAGCCACGGTTGACTTTGCCTGCCCACTCCACTGGCCTCTTGGCAGTTACCTCAAGTGACCACTCCCTGCTTGCCTCCCACTGTCCCACCAGGCGTGACCTAGCCAGAGGTCTACAAATGTTTATTGAGCCTGTACTATTGGCTGGCAGTCACTGTTCTAGATTCTTGAACATACATGTAGAAATACAGCCCCTTCTTTCAAGGAGATGTTGGTCTGCAGAAGGACAGGGCTCTGGTGGAGGCTGTACAAGGAGAGCAGGAGCAAGGAGGGGGGTCTTCATGCTGCCAGGGGGGTCAGGGTTGGGTCCCAGAGCAGGAAGCAGCTGAGTCAGCCCTTGGAGTGTGGGCGGGAGAGGCCAGGTAGGCAGACCACAGCGGTCATTCCTGGAAGAGAGCCAGGGCTGCACCAGGCGCTCTGAGGCCTCCACCCTGCTCATCCCAGGCTCCCTGCTCAAGCACCAAGCCCAGCCTGTGACATGCAGGCACACAGACAGCACCAACACGGGCTGGGCTGGGAAGACCCAGCCACCCCGGTGTCTCCTCCACACAGCGTCCTCTCAGTGACTTTATAGAAGCCCGCTGATAAACGCTGAAGCTGTTTGGGGAAGGCGGGGGAGAAGCAGTGTCAACCCCTTAGCGCCCGTTCCTCCCCAAGATGTTCACCTGCACCTGGCAGCAGAGGGCCCCTGGGAATGAGATGGCAGGTTGGGTTTTCTTCCTTTTTTTTTTTTTTTTTAAATGAAAAGAGCAATGAGGAAGGACCTAGTACTACCACCCAACTAAAAATAATAACAAGTAGTAGCATTGAGATCACCTGGCACAGTTTACAACTCACTTCAACACGGCGGTCTCATTTAACTCCTCGACCAGCCTGTGAGATATTTATGTTCCTATTTTGCAGATGAGGAAAGTGAAGTCGTTCCGTCCTGCTCCCCTAGCCAGGAAGTGGTAAAGCTATGTCCAAGTTTGGGTTCCCCAAAAGCAGAGCCTAAGACAAGGGCTTGGGTGCAGGCAGTTTATTTGGGAGGTGTTGCTAGGAAGCAGGAATGAGGGGCGGGGAGAGTGAGACAGGGAAGGAGGGAAGGCCAGCCAGCATAAGGGGCATTATCGTTATCAAGGCCGCTGCTGTCAACAACAGACTGACTTCCGCAGGAACTCTGGGGAGAGTGCGGAATGCCTCCGGCATGGTCCTGGAAAGATAGAGGCTCGCAAAGTATCCTGCTTCCTTTCTCTCTCACCTGAAGGCTGCCCCCAGGGCTGTGGAAGCCCAGCACTGCTGGACTTCGTTCACTTGCACAGGAGCTTTAAAGGAGGCACCTGAGGCTGAGAGCCCGGCGTGGGAACCCATCATCACACCTGTCACTGGAATCAGAGCTGCCACAGGGAAGAGACGTGGGCCCCCAAAGCTGTGCTACAAGCTGCAGCCTGTGCCCCCAGTAATTCTCTCTTCCCAAGCTGGGGGAGCGTGTGAGCTGCACGGGCCTGGGGAGACATGGAGTTGGGGTCCTGGGAGACCCAGCGCAGAGGTGCAGGGGTCCGGGTGGGGGCAATAAGAGACAGAGGGGCCAGGAACAAGATGAAGTGTCCTATTTCATGGTGGTCCCAGAGGGGTCCCTGCTTCCTAGGGCCCCCAGGGGAGCTGGAATTCTCTCCCTCGCGGTGAGGAGGAAGGGCAGGTGTGTCAGTCTGCTGGGGCTGCCATAACAGAGTTCCACAGGCTGGGGGGCTTAAACAACAGAAATTTATTTCCTCATAATTCTGGAGGCTTGAAGTCTAGGATCAAGGTGTTGGCAGGGTTGGTCTCTTCTGAGTCCTCCCTTGGCTTATAGACAGCCGTCTTCTCCCTGTGTCCTCACATGGTCTTCCCTCTGTGAGCTCCTGTGTCCAAATCTCTTCTTCTAAGGACACCAGTCATATTGGATTAGGACCCACCTTAGTAGCCTCATTTTAACTTAATCACCTCTTTAAAGACCCTGTGTCCAAATACAGTCACATTCTGAGGTACTAGGGGTCAGGACTGCAACATATGAATTTGGGGGGACACAATCCAGCCCATGACACCAGGGGAGAGCCTCTTGCTTTCCTGGGCTCTGAGCTGTCTGCCGTAAGCGACAGTGAGGTGTCTGTGCCCTGAGAACAAGGAGGCGGGGCAGAGCCCTCAGCGAGCATCTAGACAGAAGTGCTGCCAGACACACTGCCCTCCGGGGAGCGAAGCGGAAGCCCACACTCACCCACCCGCAGCGACCTAGCCAAAGAGGGGCTGATTCAGGGGTTTTCCTTAGGGAACCATCCTACGCTGATTTCTGTTCCTGCGCATCTGGGAGAAATGACTTGACCCTGAGAATGATTGCGAAATCGCAGCCGCAGTGAGGGCTCACAGTAGCTCTGCGTTCTGCAGCTCAGCCTCCCATGTGGTCTCATTTAACACTGTCCCAGCTCTGTGGGGGCGGAGTGGCCTCCCTGTGACCAGACAAGGAAGCTGAGACTCGGGAAGTTTACTGACTCCCAAGGGCACACAGCTAGTGTGCGGCAGAGGCAGGACTCAACCCAGACCTGAGCTGAGCCATCTCTACTGTGCATTCGTCACTGCACTTCTGCCTTTAGGGACATCAGCTGCACCCTTGGCCATAGCTGTGACATCTCCACCAAGGTCTGGAGTGTGTACCCATCTGGCTCCCCATGGCATGACTGGGTTAGTGGTACAAACAGGCATCTCTCAACATGTCAGACGACTGGCAGGTAAGAACACCAGCCAGTTACCATAGAAACAAGGATGGGAGGAAGCGGCATCCTGCTGGCCTAGGAGGAAGGTGAGGATGAACAGAGGGACATAGAAGCCATGGCATTGACTTTCAGATACCTGGCCTAAATGCCATCTAAGAGTCAGGGCATCCTGAAGCCCAGCTCAGCCCAGTGCTACGTTAGGAAAGGCTCCTCCCTCCTCTCCCCAGACCTCTGCTCCCTCCTCCTCTTGATCCAGTTCCTGTTAACTTTCCAGTGCACAGGGAAAGTCAACCCTCCCACTCTGCTGCTAACATCATTTTACCAGTTCTGAAAAGATAAAAATAGCCTTTAGAGAAATCCAGGTCTCCATGTAGATCCTAGTTCCACCACTTACTCCGTGGTCTTATTCAAGTGATATGATCTCTCCACTTGGGTTTCTCACTATAATAGGGAGATCATGATAAGCCATCTCTCACAGAACTGTTATAAGGATTATATATCTAATAAAAAACAGAGTTCAAGGAAGGACACAGGGTAATTCCTGAATGAATAGGAATTCCCTTCCAGACAAACCATTGGATCCTACTGTTAATCTCTGGCTGTGAACTGTTACCTTGGGGAATTTTTTTAAAAGAAAGTGGAATCCTGGGCTTGCTCCTGATGGAGCCTCTGTGTAGGGACACAGGGACCCTGTACTTGGAGCCAGGCACCCAGTCTTACTTCTCCAGTGTTCAGGGAATGCAAACCCAAGACCAGTCACCTGAGGGTCCCAGAGTGGACAGTCATAGAGATGAGAGCTAGCTGGGGCCATTAAAGGTGGCCAGGCCTGGGAATTTGACTCAGTGGTTCCCTAATGAAGGGTTAATGATTTATTCAGTCACTCAGCACACATTTGTTATGCCAGGCACTATTCAAGGCACTAGGTATATAGCAGATAACAAAACTGATAAAAATCCCTGCTTCCTGGCGTTCAGCTTCGTCACTTGTCATAACTTAATGGAGGGATCTGAAGGAAGTTGTTCTCTGAAGTCTTCCATGTGGGTCATGGGCCTCTGGGGGGTGAATCAGGATCTTCCAGGGGCTGGTGGGGCGCGAGGTGCAGTAGAAGATGTTCAAAAAAGAATAGTCTTAGGCAGCAGCTATAAAAATTTAAAAACCCCAGTTTCTAGTTTCATCTTTGACATGTAAAAAGCTTAGAAATTGTCGCTCCCAACGGTACAAAAAGAAAAAACATAAACAAACTTAAAATCTATGACTTTTCTTAGACCCATCAGAGAATTGAGGTCACAGGGCAAACCAACACCCCAAATCTAGAGACATAGGGAAATTCAGAAAATAACAGCCAAGATCAGCTTACCTGAGCAGAAGCCACTGGCACCATAAACTGGTAAAGACACTTAAATGGTAAATTTGACTAATTGCTGGAGGCTGAGTGCAGATTGGCTTGAGAGTGAGAACCCCCAGGGCTCAGTATTGCAGAGGAAGCCCCCACGCTTTCATGGGCTTTTCCCCCCAGGAACTCCACCAGATTCTCAAGATGAAGAATCAAGAAAAATCCCCATGTGTTTTGAGCAGAGGGAAGGGAAAATTAACCATTCTGGAATATGATCAGAGTGTTCTCCATAACAAAGGCCTGCCCCCCAAGTAAAGCAACTTATCAGAGCCTTAACTACCTGGCAGAAGGGAGTTAGCCAACTCCAGCTTCCTCTAGACTTCTCTCCCACCTAAGGAAAGGGAAAAAAAGGCTACTTCTGAGGGACCAGGGACTCAGGCCTAGAAAAAGACTGGTAATTGATTATAAGACTGTAAAATGCTTCCCCTCCTCATACCTTACCACCCCATCAGCAGGGCTATAGCAGCGGATTGCAACTGAAAGAGCTGTGAGGCACAGACTCTATTTAAGAAGGAGTCCTTAGGGAAACCCCAAGACAACAGAGGAGAAAAAAACAAGGATACTAGAGAACACTGAAGCCTCTGGCACCTACAGGCACAATAAACATTAAACACAGCATAGCTCCTAGCTGGATTAACATAAAACCTCAAACTAAGACCTATTTACCTCAGTTCCTATGACCTGATACATTATATATGGCTTCCAAAAAAGAATTATAAAACATGCTAAAAGGCAATAAAAAACACAGCCTGAAGAGATAAGCTAAGCATTAGACAGTTCTACTTATAAGGAGCTTGGAAGTCACCACTCCATCCTAACAACAAGTACAAAGCTGAGCAGACTGAAAAATCAACAACTCTTCTAAGATCCATGAGAGAGGGGGGGACACAGGGTAACTCAGTGCCCCCAAGATTGGAGGCAGACACGCACGTACAGGGTGTCACGACTCACTGGGGCAGACTCATGAGTGGGAACTACTGTGGGAACCAGTGCCGGGGAGGGAAATGTGAACTGTAGTTGACAGATTCCTGGAGGCTCAGTGTGGACAGCTCAGTCATGGGAGGCCCCCACAATATAGTGAGATTTATCTCCAGAAGCTCAACCATGTTCCCACAGTAAATATCAGAGAAAAATCCCCTCATGCTTCCAGCAGGAGGAGGGGAAAAGGAACCATTTTGAAATAAATCAGAGCACTCTGTTCTTCTTAACACGGCCTGCCCTCAGGGGAAACTAGTTAACCAGAGCCTAACCTGCTGGAGTATTGTCAGAGCCTAACTGACCTGGGGGAAGGGAAATACCCAACTCCAGCCTACTCTAGCCAAGCATCAGAACCAGGCTCAGTTTGGCAGAGATTTTGGAATTATCAGATAGAGAATCTAAACTAGCTGAGATTAGTATGTTAAAGACTCTGATAGAAAAAGTAAACAATATGCAAGAACAGATGGCTAATGTAAGCAGAGAGATGGAAACTCTAAGAAAGAATCAAAAGGAAATGCTAGAAATCAAAACTGGGAAGAATGGCTTTGATGGGCTCATCTGTAGACTGAACACAGCCGAGGAAAGAACCAGTGAACTTGAAGATATGTCAATAAAAAATTCCAAACTGAAATGCAAAGAGAAAAAACAACAAAAAAGCAGAACAGAAGAACTAAGAACTGTGGAATAATTTCAAAAGGTATAATAAACACATAATTGGAATACCAGAAGGAGGAGAAAGAGAGAAAAGAACTGAAGACATATTTGAAATAATAATAGCCAAGAATTTTCCAAAATTAGTGACTGTGAAGTAGAGAATTTAATCTTGCCCAGAAAGAGGGCTGGACTTTGCTCTTGGCTTCCAGGAGGTAATCTCTGTCATATCTGATAGAAGTGTCTTCATTCAGGGGAAGGGTTGGCTACATCAGATCTAGTGTTGCTAGAGTGTTGCTAACCGTGCCTGATAGTCTTGGAGTAGAGGCTGCCCAAGCCGGAAAGACCAACTGTATGATTTAAGATGGAAGCTTTAAGTCATGTAGTATCAGTCAACCTGGAGGCTGAGATGAACCAGGTGAACAATCAATCAATCAATCAAGCATGCCTATGTAATGGAGCCTAAATAAAAACTCTGAAAACTGAGGCTCCAGTGAGCAATTCCTGGTTGGGAATACTCTGTGCATATTGTCACACGTTGATGCTGGGTGGGTAATATGTCTTGACTCCATGGGAGAGGACAATGGAACCCTCCCAGACTCTGCCCTATGCATCTCTTCCTTGGCTGATTTTAATTTGTATCCTTTCCCTGTAATACACCATAACTGTGAGTATAATGGCTTTCAGTGAGTTCTATGAGTCCTTCTAGCAAATTATTGAGCCTGAGGGTGATTTTGGGTACACCTCCAAACTTGTGGTTGGTGTCAGAAGTGAGGGTGGTCTTGTGGAGGATTGTGTGCCCTCAAACTTGATAGCTGACTCTAAACTTTGCAGTTTGGCCAACTCCTGACAGGAAGCTCAGAGAACGCCATCTAGGATAAAATTGTGTGTGTGTGTGTGTGTATACATATGGCATATCATATTCATATATATGACATATCATATTCAAACTGCAGAAAGCAAAAGACAGAGAAAATCTTGAAAGAAACTGGGGGTGGGAGGGACCACCTTATCTTTAGAGGAACAGGGATAAGAATTACATCAGACTTCTCATCAGAAACATGTAAGCAGGAAGAGATTGGA